>NC_091707.1:58527000-59243000 GCF_041296265.1 Equus caballus
GGGGCCATTCCTGAGGTGTCCGGAGAGACTGACTGAGGCGCACCCCGCTCCTGGCGGCGCCGGCCTGTGGAAGGAGGGTGGGGTGGGAGGGCTTTCTCGAGCTGGCTCTCTGGTTATTAGATTATCTCATTTGCAAACAATAAATGTCAACAGCAGGAGACCTTGTCAGGCTCCCCTTCCAGGATGCAAATGTAGCCTTTATCTGCCTCTGCCCTTTATTAAAACAGCCGCAGAGCCAGGCGGATAAACAAGACAATTAAATGTAAATGATGTCATCTCCCTCCTTCATTCCCATTAATGAGGCGCTCAGGCCGTGGCGGGGCGCGGGCGGGAAGCCGGAAGATGCCGAATCCGATTAAAACGCAACCAAGAGGCAACACTGACCTTTCGCTTTTAACGACTGACCCCGCGCCCGGGAGCTGGGGTGACAGTTGGATCAGCGCTCTCTGATTTTCACTTTTCACGGCGATTACATTTAAATAGTGAATATTTACTGCCTCCCTGTGATGAGCCGCCCTCCAGTGCCGACTGGAACAGGAAGACCTTGGTGGACGGAGTCCCCTCGCCCCACGCTTGTCCCCAGGCCTGGGGCGGGCGTGCGCCCCAGGAGGGCCGGGCGGTGGTGCCACAGGTGGCACGTGAGCAGGCCATGAGAAATCCTGGGGTCCCGGGAGGAGAGGGGGGACACACTACAGAGGGAGCAGGTAGCGGAGGGCACGTCCTGAGCTCCTGCCGGGACGAGAGAATCACTGAAGGCAGGTCCCACGCGGCCGCCTCTGCGGGGAGAGAGGACCGCCCACTGCTGGTGTCACCACCCCCACTACTGCGCTGCTGCTATACCACTATACCACCACCACTTCTACCATTACTGCCACTGCCACCACTATACCACCACCACTTCTACCATTACTGCCACCGCCACCACTATACCACCACCACTACTACCATTACTGCCACCACCACCACTATACCACCACCACTACTACCATTACTGCCACCACCACCACTATACCACCACCACTACTACCATTACTGTCACTGCCACCACTGCTACCACCACCACTACTACCATTACTGCCACTGCCACCACTATACCACCACCACTACTACCATTACTGCCACCGCCACCACTATACCACCACCACTACTACCATTACTGCCACCGCCACCACTGCTACCACCACTACTACCATTACTGCCACCGCCACCACTATACCACCACCACTACTACCATTACTGCCACCGCCACCACTACTACCACCAGTAGTGTTACTACTACTGCTACCTATACCACTACTATTCTTGCTACTACCACTACTACTACTATTACTGCTCCTGCTGCAACTGCCAGTTACTATTCATTACTACTACTATTACTAGTACTACCACCGCTACCACTATTATCTCTAGTATTGCTACTACTACTGCTGCTGCCACTACTATGGCTGCTACTACTACTACTGCTAACTACCACCACCACTACTAACCACCACTACCACTACTACTACTATCTACCACTACTACTACTAACTACCAGTACCATCACTATCACTAACTACCACTACCACTACTAACTACCACCACTACTACTAACACTACCACTACTAACAACCATTACCACTGCTATCACTAGTATTGCTACTACTATTACTGCTGCCACTTCTATTGCTGTTACTACTGCTAACTACCACCACCACTACTAACAACCATTACCACTACTACTGCTAACTACTACTAATACCACTACTACTACTAACCACCACTACTACTAACCACCATTACCACTACTACTACTAACACTACCACTACTAACCACCACTACTACTAATGACCACCACCACTACTAACTCCCACTACTACTAACCACCATTACCACTACTACTAACTACCGCTACTAACCACCACCACTACTAACCAACACTACCACCACTACTAACTACTGCTACCCCTACTGCTGTTCCTCCTGCTGTTACTCTTCCTGTCACTCCTCCAGCGCCAGCGCCAGTCCCCGGCATCGACCCTCCCTGGGGCTGTCCGAGCACAGACGCTTCAGCGGCATCGTTCCCTCACTCTGCGCGGGGTCACTGTGGGGTGAGTGGTCAGGTCTCCACTTGACAGTTGGGGCGACGGCACCAGAGGCTTCGGGGCTCGTGCCTGTGGCAACACGGGAGGGGTGGGGAGCAGAGGTAGGACCCTGCCCCACGGAGCCCCAGGGCTGTGCTCTCCAGCTGGCGCCCTCAGGGGGGCCACCTCCTCCCGCAGGCTCAGTTTCTGCCACGGGAATCGCCCCTGAGGCGGGCCCTCTGGGATCCGATGGAGGTGAGTGGATGGGGAGAGCTACACACGCACTGCTGTCTCCACACCTGGTCAACAGGTGAAGAAGGAAGCCAGGGAGACCACCTCATTTGTCCCGTGTCACCCGGCAGAAAGCCAGGACCCCTGGCGCTAGGTTTGGTGGTTTTATGTTGCCCGTGCCAGCACTGTGAGAGAGTGCTGGAGAAGGGCTCCCCAAAGGCGACAGCAGGAGCTTGGGCCGGGGCAGGGCCGGCTCTCCAGGAGAAACCAGCACCCAGGGTCTCCAAGGGATGTTGAGCTGGGCGAGGGGAGCAGGCAGCATGTCCCACTGGAACTGAGTTCTTCCTTCTCTGCCTCCCTTTCTTCTGAAACTGGCGCCCTGCTGAGCCTGGCCTGGCCCAGGGTCAGGCTGAGGGAAAGTACTGGTCAGCAGCACAGACTGTGGACGCAGTCGCCTGGGCTCAACCCTGGCTCTGCCTCATGCCAGCTGTGTGACCTCAGGCACATCACTTAACCTCTCTGAGCTTCCGTTTGCTCACCTGTAAAATGGGGTAAACAGCAGTGCCTTCCTCCTGAGGTTGGTGTGAGGGTTCTATGCGCTAAAGCACAAGGACAGGGCCTCGCCAGCCCACAGCAAGTGTTCATATTATTATTACATTACTGCAGACAAATGGGCCAGCATTTAAATAACTCTGACGTTAAATATGCAGTCAATTAAACCTTCCCAGAGCTCCAGAAACACTCTGCAGCACCGGGGAGAAGCAGTTATGCGTACTGTCAGGTGTTGCTAATGAGGAAGCCGAAGCTGGGGTTTCCGGAGCCTCCTGCCGCTCCAGGAGCACCGTCTGCTGTCCTTCCTGTCCTGCAGCCCGCGTCATGGCCCCGTGGTCATTTCGTTGGCCGACCGTGAACCCTGTAGCAGGTTGTGCTTCATCCCATCCCCTGCCCCCCGGCCGGCCGGCCAGCCCAGGCTCCGCCCAAGAGGCCAGGAAGGTGCACGGTGGAGGCCGGCTGCCTGGGGGGTGAGGCTGTAGGATGTTAATGGGGTGTCGAGGGGAGAGCTGGGGGAGCAACGCTCAGGCCACGAGAGCCACGTGGGGTGGAGGAGCTGCTGGGAGGGTCCTGCGGACCCAGGAGCAGGAGCAGACCTCTGAGCCCCCACATCCTCGGGCTCTCGGCCACCCCAGCCTCTGGAACAGACCCCCTCCTTCATGGGCCTGTGTATGGAGATGACACCAATTTGTAAGAATGCAATTTCGCATCAGACTTCTGGTTGTTGCTCCAGACGGCAAGCCCAGCTGAGCCCAGCCCAGGCCCGGCGGCGTCGAGGGGCTGCTCACGGTCCAGTCCCTCTGAGAGCACAGCCACGCTCCGGGCTGGGAGGGAGGGCCCGCAGCACTGAAACCGGGAGGGGAGACGGTCAGCCTCTCAGGACGGACACAGATGCGGGCTTACAGCAACAGAAATCTATTCTCCCTCACTTCTGGAGGCTGGAAGTCCCTCATCAAGGTGTTGCAGGGCTGGTTCCTTCTGGAAGCTCTGAAGGAGAACCTGTTCCCAGCTCCCGGTCGTGGCCAGCGATCCTTGGCGTTCCCTGGCTTGTAGACGCGTCCATCACTCCAGTCTCTGCCTCTGTCCTCACATGGCCTCTCCTCGTGTCTGTGTCCTAATTTCCCTTCTTAGAAGGAAACCAGTCATACCGGATTAGGACCCACCCCGGTGACCTCATCTTAACTGGATCACCTTTTTAAAGTGTCTCCAATGCAGTCACATTCTGAGGTGCTGGGGGTTGGGACTTCAATGTGCAAATTTGGGGGGACACGGTTCAGCCCATGATGGCTGGAGAGCAAGCCTGGAACACAAGGGTTGGTCCTGGAGGGAGATGGAGCCATTGGAGGCGGAGTGACCCTCTCTGCAGGGGCTCCCCTCTGGGTCCTGCCACATCCCATGCGGGGCCCTGAGAGGGGCTGGGCCCATCTGGGGCTCTGGCTGCAGCTGGCCACACACCCTGCTCTGGCCCCCCGGCTAGAGGCTGAGGCGGCCTTGTCCTCTCGGGTCCTGGGACAGTCTGAAGTGGCACAGGGGGTGCTCAGGACGTGCGGCCGAAGAACCAAGGAATGAATGAGCACAGTGTGGATGCTGGTGGAGAGCAGACCCAGACCAGGCCCTGGAAGCTGCACTGGCCGAGTGGCCGTGCTGAGACCCGGCTCTGGCCAGCTGGGCCCCTGCTGCCTGGGGAAACACAGCCCCGCCCTAAGCACGGCCATCAACCTCCCAGCCCGGCCTCGGCCTCGGGAGTCCTTTCCGAGCCCCACGTGACAGGGGAGCCCATCCTTTCCCCACACTGGGGAGGGTCTCGCAGGCCAGCACTCTCCACAGAACCCGCTCCTCACCTCCCTCCTTGTGCCCGCCCTTCTGTGCCGTCTGCAGGGCCAGGGGCTGCAGAAGCTGCTGTCTCTAGACTGGACCTAAAAATCAGCTGCCGGGCTCAACTTGCATATTTTGCACGGGTGATCTTTCCCCTCCACGCCATAATCAGCCTCTGCCAAGGCCCTCCATGTCCCCGGGACCCCAGCTGCCTGGGTCCAAGCAGAGACCCAGCTGACTTCCACCTGAAGGTTAAGAGCTCCCCACACTTGAAGACAGCTCCCCGCACTGTTAAGACAGCTCGCCACCAAGAAGCCCTTCCTGCAGGACTCAGACGAGGCTCACAGACGTCGCCGCGCCGCCTGACAGGGCAGGCAGACACAGAGCCTCCAAATTCCACTCCTGGTCTCAGATGCGATGAGCTGAGCTGCTGTGATCCACGGAACAAAATGCTCGCTAGCAGTACGAGGTCAGTCTGTCTCCTTTCCTCAGGCCTCCGGGCTGCGGCCCGTCCTCAGTGGGAGCCAGTGGACAGCCCCTCCTGGGAGGGACGAGCCTGGCCCCGGGGGTCCTCTGGTCTATCTGATCACAGCACCCCGTCACTGCATCCACATCTTATTCTCCCTCGCCGTGCTCACCCCTCTCTTTGCCTGACCCTGCAACACGGGGACACCCTATGGCCTCAGGGCTCTCCCACTGGGGTCCCCTCCCCTGTGGCCACAGCCCTGTCCCCTCCTGGCAGTGAGTAAAAGTCTCTCCTTACTGAGCAGACTCGGCTTTGACAATGTGAGGGAGGAAGAGGAGGCCGGCCTCAGTCTCAGGGGGCACCGTGAGGCCGCAGCCCCTGAGACCATTGGCCTGTGGCCCCTGCAGTTGGGGGTGGGGAGGGTCCCAGGGCTCTGAGGTCCGGTGGTGCTAAAGTCACCATGGCACTCTGCAGCCTCTGAGGGCTGTGTGAGCCCCCGCCACCGGACCAGATCCCTCATACCCGCATGCGTGCGCAGCGTCCGGGGTGGGGGTGGGTGTGTTCTGTGTGGCGCTCTGCTCTGCCCCCTTTTGCTAACTCCTTCACTTGCTCATTCCTGCGCTCCCGGCCAGCTCCCCGCTCCCTGCTCTGGGGGATCTGGGAGGTCCCAGCTTGCATGTCCCCTCCCCAGAGAAGCCTTCTCTGTCCCACACCCGTCCCCACAGTGTGAACCCCTAGGGCCCCGGGTTTGGCTGGGACCACGGGAGGGGCCCAGGGTCTGGGAAGCAGGACGGTCTTCGAGTGCCAGCACGAGGAGGGGAGAGGACACTCACAGGGGCTCAGGGCCACAGCATCGGCAGGGGTGTGAGGCTGCGCCTGGGAGCACATGGGGAGCCCTGGTCCACCCCAGAGGGGGACACTTGGCCTCTGCCTGCTCTGCCATCCAGGCACTTCTGGCTGCAGTGGGTGGTCATTTCTGCAGCAGGCGTTCTGACCACGCCCGCTCCGCCCCACGTATGGCTGAGCCCACGGCGTTCAGCAGACTGCCAGCTGCACCCTGGTTTTGAAGTTGGTAGATGGGGCCTTAATTAGCCGTTTTTGTGCAGCTGCCCGAGACCTGCTCCTGGAAGTGGAAGAGGGGCTTTTAACCTGTGGGGGATGCTCAGAGGGGCTGGTGTGCGCCGGGCCAGCCGGGGAGGGCCAGGATGTCCGGATCTCCGAGAGTGCCGTCTCCAACGTCTCTCCTTGTAAACGGCAGGCATGCGGTTTGGTGCCTGAGAATGAAGCACCCCCCTTCACCCCCAGAGGCTGCATGTTCACAGCTGCCTGAGGGCGCTGGACCAGACTACCCACCAGGGTTTTCATCACGGCGGTGCTGTGGCAAGGCTGAGCCCTTGCGGGCAGGTTGGGATGCCTGGCCCTGGGCTCTGGGCCATCTGTGGGTGCTCCTGTAAGAGGGGAGGCCACGTGCCCCAGCTCCCCGAAGACACAACAGACATGGCCCAGAATGGTCTGGGGTCAGCGCCCTCAGAGGCTTCCTGCCAGAGGGACTTAGGAAGAAGGTGCTGGAAGCACAAGTAGGGAGACGGAAGGTGGGCTGGGCGGGGGTCGGCATGCAGTGGGGGAGGCCCAGCAAAGGAGTGGCCCTCAGGATGCCCCGGGGGGGCAGGGGGGTGAGCAGTTCCTGGGAGGTGGAGACCCACATACTCCAGGGCATCTGGCAGCCTGGGGCAGCCCCCCAAAAAGGTGCCACTGCCGGGAGAGCATGTCAGGCCAGAGCGTGTGAAAATGGAGAAGGACCGGAGGGGAGGAGGGCGAGGCCATGGCCGGTGGGGGGGCGGGGCGACCCCAACATGCACACACAGTTCCCAGGCAGGGGCAGGGCTGTGGGGTCTGGGCTGGGGGCTTGTCCTGGGAACTCCCAGCTGGGATCCCTGGGGATGTGAGTGCCGCTGGTGGCCCTCAGTTGGCTCATCTCTGAAGTGGGGCTGTGACCAGGGATCCCTGGGTGCCTGTGCAGTGTCAGGGCCAGGCGAGAGCTTGGGGATTGCACCTGCTGCCGTGTGACACAGAGCAGGGGGACACTGCCTCAGAGGGCACACAGGGGCCAGGGCGGCCAAGTGCAGGAGGCAGCTTTTGGGCTGAAGCCCGAAGGATGGGGAGGTCAAGGCTGGAACCTCACCCCTAGGGTGCCTGGCAGCCCGAGCTGGGCATGGTGGGACGAGGGGCTGCACTTTCTGCCCTGGGGACCCGCACCCTGCACTGGGTGGTCCCTGGACACTGGCCCTGGCAGTTCCCCCTGGCCTGGCACCTCATTTTTCCATCTCGGCCCCTCCCTGGCTTCCTGGCCACACAACCTACCTCCTCCCGCCCTTCCTCGGCCTATCAGGGCTGGGCCTGTTTATCCAGCTGGGACCAGAGGAAACAGCTCCACTGTGGAGACAGACAGGAGCAGCCGTTAATCAGGGGTGGAAACTGGAAATTACCCTAATGCTGGGGATCACCGGGGGAGAAACAGGTGTGGAGACCAGGGTGGATGGACCTCGGGCGCTTCCGGCGGCCTCTGGCACTTCCCCGGGGGCAGGGGGCAGACAAGTGTGGTCATGAAGGCTGCCCCTCTCACCCCAGCCCCAGGCCGAGCAGCTCCCCTGCAACCTGGGAGCCACAAGTGCTCTGGTGGGACAGGGAGCAGGGGGGACATGGGGCAGGCAGGCGGGGCCCCACAGGATGAGTGACAGGAGGACCTAAGCCCCCTCAGACATCACTGAGAATGGACATTTGCTGGGTTCTTGACGGGTGAGCAGGAGTTTACGAGTTGGGCGAAGAAAGTCACTTTGGGGCTAGTGTTGCCCTGAGCAGAGAGCCCTAAAGAAGGGTCCAGGGGCTGACAGGGACAGGGTCTGGGGGCAAGCCTTCAGGTAAGCAGAGAGCCCTGTGAATGGCTCCGGATTGCTGTTATTCACAGCCATGGGGCCCCCAGCCGAGTTTTGACGTCTCCTGGAAGACCCCAGCCAGGCCCAGGCCACGCCGGGCACTGCCCTCAGCAGGCTCCTCCCACCTGGGCCTGCCGTCCCGTGACCTGCCTGCCAGCTCTTCCTGCCACCTGGCATGAGGACACAGCATCACACAGTGGATGGAACCCTACGGTCATGCAGACCACACCCCGACCACGTGGCCACCTTCACATCTCCAGGGACAGGTGCTCGCTCTCTGCCAGAGAAAAGGATGGAGAGGGCGGGGCCGCTAGCTCAGGGCCAGACCCTGATGTCCCCGAGGGGGTCGGCTCAGGGCACCCCTTTGGCGACCACACAAGCGGGAGTGGAGAGCTGATTGTCTGGCACCTGCCAGCTCCTGGGGAGGGACACCAGTCCTGGAGCCCTGCTGGCAGGTGGCTGGCCTAACATGGCCGGCCAGGAATCCCAGGAGTTGCTGGAATCACCACGGATGGCACACTGTGTGTATGATCACAGGCCAGTCAGAGCCCTACCCTGCGGGCGCCTCGAACAGAAGAGACCGGCGTTACCCATGGGCAATTCCGTAAGCCAGCGGCGAAGACAGACGTGAGTGTTGGAAAACACTGTCAGACAATCGGGCTATTCTCTTCAGCAAAGAGCTGACTTGCTACCTGTCAAATGGCATCCTGCCACCTGCCTTTCACCTGCCTCATTGGATGGAGGCTGGCTGGGGAGAGTGTGAGGACCCAGGGGACCCCCAGAATCCTCTAGGTCCCCGACATCTGGGGGCACATAAGGTCGGTACAGGGAGACCCACTGCTGGCCTGGAGAGGCCTGGGCTTCCCTGCAGCCCTCAGGCTGCCCCTCAGTGTCCCCCCCCAGGCGGATCGCCTCTGTGCCCCCAGCAGGCTGTGGTCGTCCGGTCCTCACGCTCACACCTGCACGCCCCTCGCCTGGCAGCTCTCGGTCCCCCTGCACACCTTCTGATCCTGGGGACCCTGTGGATGCCGTGCCTCCCTAGGAAGACTTTTCACCCTTGTGGGACCCCCAGCCCTGGCTGCAGCCCGCGGGGACTGGTGGGTTGGCATGCGCCCTGATGCGTGGTGCTCCTGGGGGTGGAATCCCGGCTGCTCGTCTCTGTGACCTCCACCCCGCCTCGCACGGGCTGCCCTGATGCCAACTGAGAAATGCAGTCACGGTCAGAAGGCGCCTCATCTGGGGCTTCTGTGCTGCTTGCTGGGGCCGCCCTCAGGCCCAGCAGCAGTACCCCCACAAGGCTGCAGCCACAATGTGCCTGAGGGGCGTCCTGCCTGCGCTCGGACAGCCTGGAGACAGGGAGCTCACAGTGCCGGCGGTCAGCTCAGCTGCTCTGCCTGCTGTGGACCTCTGCCTGGCCCCCCTGTCCCCTCCCACCCCAGTGGAGAACAGTCCCCAAGTATGCGAGGGATGAAGGCCCCATAGGGGTGGGGCTGGTCAAGGGGTTGTGCAGGGAGGGCGGCAGACAGGACTCGCCTGTGTCGGTGGGGGCTGGTTCCCCATCCTCAGCACCACCCAGGGAGCCACGTCCTGGTCGTTTGGTATCTTCTGGGCCAGCCTTGGTGCCCTGGCTGTTGTGGGAGAGGGGAGGGCAGCCATGGGGCACGGCTATGGCTGGGCTTCCTCTCTGCCCACCCCTCCATGGGACACAGCTCAGCAGGAAAAGCCGGTACCTCCGGGCCCAACAGCCCTGCGTGATTTGTGTGGAAAGAGAGATACGAAGAGAAGAGACCTGGGTGACCTCAGGTGGGGCTGCCCGGGCAGCACGGGAGGAGGCAGAGTCCAGAGACTCTCCTTACTTGAGGTAGTGGCCCCATGCCCTCCTCTTTGTCCCCTTTGCTACTCTGGCCCTCCTCAGGGTAAGAGATGGCCCTGAAGCCCATCTCCCCTGGCAGTGCTAGGATGTGGGCTGGGCAGGGACTCCTCTCCAGAACCCAGAGAAACAGACAAACTGGGGAGGGTCCCCATGGAAGCGACTTTAGAACCGAGATAGGGAGGGAAGGTCATTCCAGGTAGGGAAACAGCAAGTGCAAAGGCCCCGAGGTGGGAGGGAGTGGGATAAGCGCCAAGAGCTGAAGAACGCTGGTGTGGCTGCAGGGCAGAGGTGACCGTGGGACAGCAAGGGGCAGCTCGGGGGCAAAGCAGGCAGTCCATTGGTAACCAGCACACTTCCCAATAATCCATGGCTTGCAAAGGGAGTCTCTAGGCAAATAAAAAGTTACAGTGAACTAAATGAAGATGGAAACACAACATATCCAAAATTGTGGGAGACAGCGAGAACACTGCTGAGAGGGAAACGCATGGTGCTGAACGCACACGTTAGAAAAGAGGAAAAGTCTCAAATCAGTCATCTGAGTTCCCACCTCAAAAACCTAGAAAAAGAAAAGCAAAATAAACCCAAGCAAGCAGAAGGGAGAAAGCAATAAAGATAAGAGCAGAACTGAATCAAAAATAGAAAAAATCAATGAAACAAAGATCGCTCTTTGAAAAGATCAATAAAATGGACAAACCTCTAGTAAGGGTGACAAAAAAAGAGAGAAAACACAACTTACCAACATCGGGAACAAGCCAAGACACACGGCTACAGACCCTGCAGACATCAAGAGGATGAGAAAAGAACGGCCTGAACGCCTCTCCATTCGTAAATGTGACAACGTAGGGGAAACGGACCTCTTCCTTGCAAACCACAAACGACCACAACTCACCCAACGTGAAGCAGACAATTTGAATAACCCTACAACTACGAGGGAATTGAATTCATAATTTAAAAACTCACACACAAAAAAATCTCTAAATCCAGATGATTTCAATGGAGAATTCTAATATTTAAAGAATAATTAACATCAATTCTGTGAAATCCCTTCCAAAAAGTGAAAGAAAGAACACTTCCCAGTTCACTTTATGAAGCTCGCATTCCCCTGATCCTAAAACCAAAGACAGCACAAAGAAAGAAAACTACAAATTAGGATCCCTCATAAATATAGACAAAAAATCCTTAACAAAATATTAGCAGATAGAAATCAGCAAAAGAATCATATACCATGACCAAATGGGGCTCATTCCAGAGATGCAAGGCTGATTTAATATTTGAAAATTAATCAATGTGATCCACTGTATTAGGAGGCTAAAGAAGGAAAATCATATGATGATGTCAATCTATGAAGAAAAATCAGCTGACGAAATTCAGCTCCTCTCCAGGATAAACTCTCAGCAAACCAGGAACAGAGGGAGCTTCCCCAACTTGGTAAACAGCATTTAGAGAAAAACTGCAGCTAACGTTATGCTAAATGTTCTAAGTAAGTATATCATTAGTACCAAATTCTTCCCCTCGAGATCAGGAACAAGTCAGGCGTCTCTCTCGCCACTCTTATTCAGCATAGCAATGGAAGTTCTAGCCAGAGCATTAAGTCAAGAAAAGGAAACGAAAGGCCCTCAGATCTAAAAGGAAGAAACAAGCCTATTCCTGTTTGCAGATGACATTATTGTGACACAGACAATCCCGATGAATCTGCCAAAAACTCACAGAAGGGATGCAGGGATTCAGCAATATAGAAGGTATAAATATACAAGTATGTAAGATAAACATATAGAACCCAATTGCATTTCTCTATCCTGGCAATGAACATGTGGCCACTGAAATTAAAAATACACTACCATTTACGATCATTCAAAAAATGAAATAGTTGTAAATCTAATAAAATGTATACAGGACGTGTATGCGTCACACTACAGAACGCTGATGAAGGGAGTCAAGGAAGGTCAAATAAACGGAGACAATGGCTGTGTTCATGGATTGGAAGATCCAAGATAGGAAAAACGTCAGTTCCCCCCAAATTGATACACAGGTTTTATGCTATTCCTATTCAAATCCCAGCAAGACTTTTTGTAGATATAGACAATATAATTATAAAACTTACACAAAAATACAAAGGAGCTGGAATAATTTTGAAAAAGAATAAAAGAATCAGTCTACCTGATCTCGAGACTTGTCAGACAGCCACACTGACAAGGACGGCGCGGTGCCGGTGGAGGGACAGACACACAGACCAGTGGAACAGAAGGAGAACCCAGGAATAGACCCTCAAGAATGTCCTCAGATGAGTTTTGACAAAGGCGCAAAAGCACGTCAACGTCTGCCAGGGCAATTGGCCACCCAGAAGCAAAAAACAAGGAACCTTGACCTAAGTTCACAACTGACGCAAAAATTAACTCAGAATGGGCCATAGGCTTAAATGTAAAAGGTAAAACTGCGAAACTTTTAGGAAAAGACATAGGAGGAAACCTTTGGGATCCAGGTTTTCTAGACGAAGAGTTCAAAGACCTGACGCCAAAAACATGGTCCTCAAAAGGAAGCATTTCAACCTCATCAAAATTAAAACTTTTCTTCCGTGAAAGACTGTTGAGAGGGTATAAAGACACTGCAGAGCAGGAGAAAATACGTGAAACCACGTATCTGACAGAGGAATAGGATCTAGCACATACAAAGAGTGCTCAAAACTGCAGAGTGAAAAGAAAGAGACACTGCACTGAAGAGGACGCACAGACGGCAACGAGCAGACGAAAAGAAGTTTAACTCATCAGCCATTAGGGAAACGCAAATTAAAATCACAATGAGACACCACTTGACACCTATCAGAATGGCTAAAATGAGAAAAAGTGACAACACCAAAGGCGGGTGAGGATGCGGGCAAACTGGAGGTCACTCACACACGGCTGGAGGGAGTGCCAAACTGTGCAGCCGTTCTGGAAAACGGTTTGGTAGTTTCTTAAAAAACAAAGCACAGGGGCCGGCTGGGTGGCACAGTGGTTACGTTCACGTGCATTGCTTTGGTGGCCCGGGGTTCATGGGTTTGGATCCTGGGTGTGGACATAGCACCACTTGTCAGCCACGCTGTGGCAGCGTCCCACATAAAATAGAGGAAGACTGGCACAGATGTTAGCTCAGGGCCAATCTTCCTCACAAAAACCCAAAAAAACAAAAGAACAAAGCACACAGTTACCATATGATGCAGCAATGGCAGACGGGGTCGTGTATCCCAGAGAAATGAAGACGTGTTCATATAAAAATTAGTCCACGACTGATTATGGCAGATTTATTCATAATAGCCCCAAACCGGAACCGATCAGATGTGCTTCAGCGGCGAATGGTTAAATCATCCACGGTCCACCCAGACCGAGGAATACTGCCCAGCAGTAAAGAGGAACAAACCACCCGTACACGCCACAACCCGGATGTTCTCCAGAGAATTATGCTGAGCAAAAAAGCCAGTCCCCAAAGGTCACACACTGCATGCTTCCACGCATACGACATTCTTGAAATGACAAATTTAGAGACGTGGAAAACAGATTAGTGGTTGCCAGGGGTGGAAGGGGGGTGGGAGACGCGTGGGCGGAGCTCGAAGGCAGCAGGAGGCATCCCCGTGGGCGGCATGTTCTGTGTTTGGACCGCATCCATGTCGGCATCCTGGTGTGACATTGCCAGACGTTACCACTGGATAAAGGAGATGTGGGATCCGTCTGTATTATTTCCTACAATGCTTGTGAATCCATATTATTTCAAAATAAAAAGTGTGATTAAAAAAAAAGTAAAACACTAAAAAAAGACTGACAATGACGCCTGCATGACCAAAGCGGGCGGCTTGCTGGTGACTCCCCCTTGTCTCCCTCTTCCCGTTTCTTCCTCCCCGTGGGGTGGGAGGAGGCGCCGGGCACAGAGGCTAGGGGCTGTCCCCAGCACTCGGAGCGGAGGCCTCTTTTATTTAAAGGGAATGTGTTTATGTGTCAAGCTCGGGACCCTTCTGAGAGCGCCTTGGAGGAAGCAGGGTGCCAGGGACCCTTGGGGTTGGGGGCCTCCTTCCCTGTAGGATTGTCCCTCCCTGTAGTCCCCATGCACAGGGCCCAGTCTCGCCCCCAGGGTCCCTCCTTCCCAGGTCAGGCCCTGGCTGGGCCTCTGCCCGTCTGGAGCCAGCGGCTGCCCTCTGCCTCCATCCCGGCCGGAATGTGTGCAGGGTGGGCTACGGGGGTCTCCCAGGTTCCTGAGCAAGATGTACAAGCAGTTCTCAGGGTCACACTCTTGTTGCCTGTCGGAGCCTCAGCCTGAGGTGGACCTCCGCTGGGGGCAGGAAAGGAGGAGGCACAGCACCAGGCAGCTGCGGCCCCCCCTCCAGTGCCTGGGGCCCCTGAGACCCTGGGACGGAGCCGTGGGGCCACAGGACAAGCCCCAGACAGACAGGCACGGGGTCACCACTCCCGGCACGCCGGAGCCCTCAGTGTCCACGAAGGAGCTGCAGCTATAAACCCAGCTTCCCTGCAGCCCGGGATGGGCTGGCCTGATGCGCAAGCACGCGGGCCACTGCAGTCCAGGCCGGTCCTGGGGCCTCTGAGGACCTTCTTGCAGGCTCCCGCCCCTTCTCGGGCACTCTGTGCCCACTCAGGCCCAGCTGAGAGTGGAACCTCAGCCCAGGACCGGAACCGAGCATCCTGAGGCCTCCTGGGTGGAGGGACCAGGGTGGTGGCCGGTATGGTCACAGTTGCCCAGCGGAAGTCCACCTCGCCCAGAGCCGCCCCCACCCTGCCAGCCGTGGATGGCCGGGCCGGGCTGGGCCACGACGCCCACCCTGGACGCTTTAATTCAATGCCCTATCAAGGGCCTAAATTAAAACCTAATACCCAAAGCGCCAGAGCCTTTCAGACGACCAAAATTAAAACCTAATTGAATTTTCCCAGGGAAAAATATCTCGTGGAAATTTAATTAAGGAAGTAAAGGACCGGGTTTTAAAAAATAGATGTATATGTTTTTTAATTCAGGGTTATTTGCAAAGCAAATTAAAAAATAAAGAGAACTCGCTCCACCGAGGAGCCTGGCTGTAGACAGAGAGGAGCTGGCACTGGTGTCCCCAGGGCCTTCACGTGGCCGCTGCTCCCCAGGGGCAGGGCTCCCGGCTGGACGGAGGGCTGTGTCAGGATCAGAGATACCTGCCTGTTAGGTCTGGCTTTTCAAGCTTCGGGCTCAGCTCCTCCCTGGAAAAGCCAAGAAAGGAAGCCTGCAGCCATGGAGCAGCCTGCAGCCTCGTCCCACGCTGGGCCCCGTTCTGCCCTGCCCTGCCCACCACGACAGGCCGGCCATGTCTTTGCTGTTCCCCTCTGGGAGAACCTTCTGGAAGAGCTAGCCCTGTGCACTGAGAACCCGCTTAAAATGAACTCACTCCAGCGTCGGCTGCTAGCCCCAGCCCTTCTCTGCGAGCAGACCAGGCCCCGTGGCCCTAAGGCCGGGCATCGGCGACTGTGGTGTCCGTGCCCCACTGGGCCGCCGTGAGATTTGGGGTGGCCCTGTCCAGAGGCTGAGGCTGGTGACCGGCTCTGGTGCCAAAGGCCATGGAGAAGCTCGTCTGCAGCTAACGAAGCTCTGGGGGAGGGCGGCACCTCCCCACAGGCCAGAAGCGTCTGCAGAGAGCGGAGGGACCCCGGCTTTGGGGTTTACGGTGGCTGGGGGGGCGGGGCTGGGCTGCGGTCCCCCTGCTGGCCAGGGCTCCTGGGTTTGAATGTTCTGCGTTTCCAAATGCAGGGCCAGCGGGACGTCCTAATGGACACAGCCTCTGTCACAGCCAGGTTCACTCACCTTTGCCTTCCCCTCTGCCTGGACACCCCTCCCTCCCCGGGCAGGACCTGGTCCTCATGAGGGGTCGTGGACAGCACAAGAGGGCCAGCAGAGGGTCCTTCCAGGGCCGGGACCACCTGGCTGCCGCGGCCCGGAGGCCCTGCCTGGGCCTGGGCCTCACCAAGGCCGCCTCACCTCTGCAGAGCCACGCGCTCCCCTTGGCGCCCCGCCCCCCGCGCACCTGCCTGCAGGGAGGCGCCACCTCGGCATCCCGGGCCCCAGACGAGGCTGGCACTGTGGAGTCAGGCCTGAGGTGGAGGGAGGGGCGAGGCTGGGCGCTGGGTGATGGGCCCAGATGATGGGACCTGACAGGCGACCGTGGGGGCGTTAGGAGGGCTGGGTGTGCGCGTGTGCACCTGGGATCGCCCGCAGCCGGCCCAGCCGAGGCCGCCCGCAGCACTTCCCTAGGCCGCCCCGGGTGGGACGTTCAGAGTTAATCCTGGCGGGCGCGGGGCTGCGCTCCCGGTCCCCGCTGCCTCCGGAGGTGCTGAGGGCGCGGCCTGGGTCTCCCTCCCGGGGCGGTGGCCGAGGCCGAGGGCTCCCTCTGCCCTGGGTCCTTCCCCCCTCGCCCCGCCCCCGCCACCCCTCTGCCCCTAGACCTCCAGGACCGGAAGGCCTTTGTGTCCTCCCCCGACTGTAATGTTTTTGGTAATTAAAGGGTTTTTACAGTTTTGTCAGGGGGCTGCATTTAATGTCTACTTAGCAAAGGGGCCAGTCGCCGATAATGCGCCAGGCTGACGCCACCGCCGCCGCGGCCCGTTATGGGACACGTTTAACTCAGTGAGGACAAGTGAGGCATGGGGCGGTTTCTGGGGGACCCTGGGCCGCCACCAGCATCTCATGACGCGCCTGCCAATTCCTCACGCGCTGGCAGGAAACTCGGGAGGGGCGGGGTCGGTGGGTGGAGAAAGTGGGCAGCTAGAGTCAGCCTCCTCCAGCGTGCTCACGGCCTCGAGGAAGGGTCGTGGGCTCATTTCTGCCCTGGGTCTGCCGAGTCTTACTGAGCACCGACTCTGTGCCCTCCCTGTGCTGGGCATGGACAGGTTGGGTCTCTGCCCTCACAGGGCGCTGAGAGATGAGGAGGGGCTACAGGGCATCCCAGGAGTACCTAGGAAGAGGATTGGAGGAAGACACCACTGGGAGGTGGCCACAGGGAGAGCTTCCCGGGCAGAGGTGCAGCCTGTGCAAAGGGCCTGGGGCCAGGAGGAGCAAGGGTGGAGGGTTTGGCTGGATTGGGAGGTGGCAGGCTCCGTGGGGGCTTCCTGGCCACAGGGTGTTTTTGCTCCAGGCCAGGAACTCTGGGGTCACTTCCCTGATTCCAGTCACATTTTGGAAAGATGGCTTCCTTGGGCCGCTATGTGTGCAGGCTGGCAGTGGGCGGCCCACAGGGAGGTTGTGGAGAGGGAGGGGCTTCAGGACCTTGAAGGCCTGTCTGCCCTGCACATTGAGGGTCTCCTACCCTCTCTCAGCCTCCGGCCTTCCCACTGTGGCCTTGCCCTTCCTCCCTCCCCTGGTGCCTGTAGCTGAGGCCCGGACTGCGCAGCCCCCACCTCAGGGAGCACCCCTGGCCGCAGGCTGTGGGCTAGCCTGGGTCCCTCTGGAGAACAGTCTCTTGGGGTGTGTTCAGAGTTGCTGGCTCTGACCCAGGGGTGGCCTTTGGGGCTCCAGCCCGTTTATGTGGGGGCTGCCCTGGGAAGCCCAATGCCCTCTCCCCTCCCGCCTCCCGCAGGAGGGCTGGGGGCTCCCAGGGGCTTTGCTCAAGGCGGCCATTTGGGGCCTTCCCCTCCAGCAGCGACAGGCCCAGCGTTCTGATGGATTGGTGTGGACCCAGGCACCCCGACCACGCGCTGCTGGGCAGGCCCCTCCACCATGCGGGCATGTTTCTGTGGCTGACCCCAGGGAGAAGGGTGGGTTAGGAGTGGACCACTGGGATCATGCCAGGCCCTGCCCCTGCTGGCTGTGTGACCTCGGGCAGGTTCCTAACCTGCTCTGTGCACTGCCTCACCTGCGAACGGGGCTGTGGGCAGGGGGAGAGTGAAGGGAGCAGACGTGCGTGTCTGGGTCCACACAGTGTCCGCCGTGCTCCGGCGCCGAGCACCCAGAGGCACACAGGCGCTGGCACTGTGTCAGTCAACTTCTCAGGGAGCGTTGCCTCGTCTAAAGCACGGATGCTTTCATGTGAGAGATGAAGGCCCAGACCGCGTGTGGACCTCAGGGTTTTGCACATCCCTTCCCTTTCTCAGGGTCCCCAGGATGCTGACGGAACAGGACCCTTTGCTGAGGACCTGAGAGAAGTAGGCCCCCTGACTTTAACAGGGAGTTGCAGCCAGTTCTCCCCATGGCTCGACCCTCGGGCTCCTGCGCATGCCATGGTGGCCCTCTCCTGGGAGGTGAGCGGGAGGGGCTGGTCCGCCGGGACCTGCACTGTGGGGGACAGCCCCACTGGACCTGGGAGCAACAGAATGGGCAGGCTGTGCAGCTGCCTGAGGTTGGGGCATCGGGGTGGCTGGCCTCACTCGGTGCTTTCATGCTAGGAACAGAGAGGGGCACTGGGAGGGGAAGGGCTCTGGTCCCCTGGTCCCCTCTCACACGGGAACAAAGGACACTCAGAGCTGGAGCGATCTGCAGGGGTCCTGCTGCAACCGGGTAAGTCTCGCCGTAGGAAGGCAACATCTGCGAAAACGAGGACATGACTCCTGACACACAGCACGTTTCGTTTCCTCCTTGTCTGGACAACACTGGAGACTGTGTTTAGTTCTGGGTCAGGTTGTCATCAACCCTTTCCTTGCCTGGCTTCTGGGCACAGTGTCAGAGAGCTGGTCCCGGAGTCCAGCGGCAGCCTGGGCCCCTGGTCACCTGCGCTGTGTTCCTGGAATGTCGGTGGCCCCGTCTGCATCTGTCTGTGTCCTGGGCTGTCACCGCTATGCAGGGACGCCACATCACTTCGTTTCCCGGCCGTCTGCAGCCAGAGCCTTTGTTGGTTAGAACATGACGGAAGTTGGAAAGATTACACGTTATAAATAGATAATTAATGGATCAGAGTGGCTCGTGAGCTCTTGCCGACCAGCCCCCGCCTGTCGGAGGCCCACACCCAAGGGCCGGGAGCTTCCTCCTCAGCTCAGGTGGTCCCTGTCTGCTGCCCCTTAGGGCCTGCTGCCTCCGCTGTGGTGGCGCGAGAACGCGTGGGCTTCCGTGTAGGTAGCATCCCTGTTGAGTCAGAGAGGTGGGGAAACTGAGGCCTGGAGAGGTGCAGGGCAGCCGTGCCAGGCTGTGGCTGAGGTCCCAACCTCCTCCAAATCCCGGGGCACTTTCTTTCTTTTTTTTTTTTTGAGGAAGATTAGCCCTGAGCTAACATCTGCTGCCAATCCTCCTCTTTTTGCTTAGGAAGACTGGCCCTCAGCTAACATCTGTGCCCGTCTTCCTCTATTTTATATGTGGGACGCCTACCACAGCATGGCTTGCCCAGTAGTGCCATGTCCGCACCTGGGATCCGAACCCGTGAACCCCGGGTGCCGAAGCGGAACGTGTGCACTTAACCTCTGCGCCACGGGCCGGCCCCCAGGGTGCTTCTAAATACACTGCGCCTCGTGCCTTGAGTTCTTCAGATGGGACAAGAGGGGCTACAGGCTGTACAGGGTGGGGGGCCCAGTCCGATCGGGCCATCCTGGGCTGCCCCCTCCTTCGTCCCCACCCAGGCCGCCCTGCCTCTGCATCTACTGCATGGCCCGGGCCTGCCTCCCCCATCTGATTAGGGGCTCCGATTGCAGGCTTCGTGCTGACTTCTCGCGTCCTCGGCTCAGGCTGGCTCGGGGTGGGTGTGCATGGGCGCTCCCAGGCTGGACACCCCTCCTGGGATGCCCAGCTGTGTTGGTGCGGGAGTGAGGCCCCCGGGGAAACTGGGTGTTAGCTAGGAAGAGAGATGGAGGGCCAGGAAGTGGGACCCCATGCCTCCTCCGAAGTCCTCCGTGCCTGCACTGCACCCCTGGGGGGGTCGTTCCTGGCCCCGTACCCCTGCCCCGTGAGGGCCATTTCCTTCTCTCTCGGTGGCACTGGGCCTCCATCCTTGGCAAGGACCTCATCCTATGTAGCATTTTGTGATGCTGCCGGAAGTGGCCTCTGCCCCCAGAGGACTTTTGCTTCCGGAGCTGCCCCACCATGTCCCGGGCTGGCCCTGCGGAGGTGACAGGTCAGCTGGGGCACGAGCCATCTAGCAAGGGGGGCCCCCCAGGGAGACAGCGCCCCCTCGTGGGTGCGTGCAGCCTGCAGGCCTCCCCAGCGCCCCACGGCTGAGCTGCTGTGTCTCAGACCTGGCGGGGAGGGCACCCGCCGCAGAGACACGAGTAAGAAGGTGACCTCGCAGCTGAGCCCCCTCTTGGCCCAGGGGGCAGGACTGGAGGCCCTGGGGCTTGATGACCAGTGGTTCACGGAAGGCTGCGTCTACACCTTCCTCCTGGGGGTCTCGGGCCTCCTGTCAGGGGAGCAGGCCTCCTTCCTCCATGGATGGGAGAGCCGGGTGTGACCTGAGGGTCAGGAGGCCTCCCTGGCACCCCCAGCCCGCCCCAGAGCCCCAGCACTGCCCCCTGTAGTCTCTGCTTTGGAGCCGTGGTGGGCCATGCGAGGGGTGGGTCAGAGTCTCGTTCTGGGGGCTGAGCATCTCTAGAAACATCTCCCAGCCTGGAGAGGGAGCAGAGCCAGCGTCCCCTGACCCGCCTGGGCCTCCCAGCCCTGGCTTCAGCGGGAGGGTCACTCTCCTCTTGTTACTCCTACCACTCATCAGGACCGTGGGGCAGAGCCTCGAAATGTGCCAGAGCCAGGGTAGGTGTGCAAAACTCGGAGTTTGTGTGCAAACCCTGTGTGCAGGGGGTCTTGGGGCTGGAAGAGAGTCACTGCCTTCAGAGCCGTCCTCCCCCAGTGCCTGCCTCCCCTCCCCCTGCAGATCTTTAAGAATTCACCAGACTCCCCATACTTTAAAATGCTGGGAGAAAAGAGTGGGTTTTAAATTAGTGAAGCCTTTTTACGGGGGACGTTTGTCAAGGATAGTCTTTAATTGCAAATAAAAAAAATAAGAAAAAAACCCTCTGAAAGCCAGTTGTACAGAGGACGTTCTGACTGCCCCTGTTCACAGCAGGAGAAGGGCAAAGCCATGTGGCGTCCTGGCCCTTACGAGCATTCCTTCCTCAGTTCAGGGCCCAGCCCTCCACCACCTAGAGTTCCTCCCCTCCAGTCCAACCCCAGGCTCCTGTGGGGACCCAGAGCTGGCACTGCCCAGCCTAAGGCTGCATCCTTAGGAGCAGAGCCCCCAGAACATGGGAGGTGACAGTCCCTTTGGTAGGTAGTGTGCTCAGAGGAAGGAGGCAGGGAGCCAGGGACTGCCTGTGTCCAACTGGAAAAGCAGGGAGAGAAGATGCCTGGGCAGAGCCGGGCAAGGGGAGCGATTGTTATCTGGGTAGGAAGCGAGCTCCCTGGCGCCAGAGGTGTGAAAGCAGAGGCTTCCCTGGCAAGGAAGGGGAGCTATTTTCTGCAGCCTTTTTGAGCTGGGTCGGGCAGGTCTCGGGGCAGCCCCGGCAGGCAGGAGGCAGAAGACGTGTGGGTCCGGGTGGTCCCCGGTCCCGGGGGGTCTGGCAGAGGAAACAGCAGTTGAGTCGCAAAGAGCGTTTTCCCAGAGCCCACTGCAGAGATAATAATACCTCTTCAAACATGGTCATTAAAATCCTCTCTGCACAGCAGTAAATCCACGCAGCACAACTTTCTTGTAAAAATGACCTTGCGAGATGATGTTTTCCAGCTGCGGGCTTCACCAATATGGCACTGGACGGCCCCCAGCACGCGGCTCCAGCTCCCTCCGGTCTTCCCACAGAGGCTCCTGGGCCGGACGTGCACTCCCCCCACCCAGGCCCCATCCTTCTCGATGCCACCTCTGGCCCACTGGCCCCGTGCACCTCCTCTGAGCCTGGGCCTCTGGCTCCAGCTCCCATCCCACCACTGACCTGTCCAGAGCTCCGGGCCCAGTGCACGGAACTTTCCAGGCTGTCTGATGTCGGACGAGAACGCTCCTCGGAAGGGAGTTTGTGGGTCACCTCTGCTGGTCCTACCCCGTAGCGGGGGAGACCGCGTGTCCTGTCTGCGCTGGGAATCGATGGTGCGTGTCCATCCTCCCCTCGTTGTGAGGATGCTGCCATGAATGTCACCGGGAAGGGAAAGCAACTGTTCCCAACAAGGCCCACAGTGAGCGCAGCGTCTCTCCCGTGGGCCAGCTCTGTGACAGGGCCTTCGCTCCTAACTCCCCTCCTGGCAGGACCGTGGGAATCGCCCTGTCACAAACCGGGAAGCTGAGGCTTGGCGAGGTTTATGGGCACACTGAGGTGGTGAGTGGAGGAGTGGGGATTGGCGTTCTGGAGTCCAGCTTGGACAGGAGCAGGGACAGAGATGAAGGAACTGACCCCGCGGGTGCCCAGAGCTGCCCTGGAGGGCGAGGGCTGGCTCCGGGTGCAAAGTGCATCATGTGGCATCGAGGTGGGATCTGAGGACCCAATGGAGGTGACCCCCTCCTCCTTCCTGAAGGGGAGCCCAGGCTTCCCGCGGCCTGAGTTAATTACAGTCCCCGGAAGGGCAGTGTTGAATGATCTCGTCTCTGCGGGGGGCAGGAAGGCTGTGAGGGGCAGTGAGAAGAGCCCCCTCAGCAGCGGCCGCCTCTCCCCACCTGCAGGCCGCCCCTTCACCCTACAGCCAGTCCACCCCACTCCTACTTCAGCCTTTCCTAAAAGCAGCTTTGTTTAGACAAACGTGTACCATACACTTCACCCATTTAAAGTGTGCAATACAATCGTTCTGTCGATTCACGTATAGGTGCAACCACCCCCAGGCAATTCACATCCTTTTCATCACCTCAAAAAGAAATGCCCCGGACCCCAATATCCCCATCCGCCCTCTCCCTGCCCCTGGCAACCAGCGAGCCACTTCCTGTCTCTACAGATTTGGCTCTTCTGGGCTTTCACGTGAGTGGAGACACACAATATGTGGCCTTTGCTTCTGGCCTCTTTCACGCGGCACAATGGCTCAAGGTCCATCCGTGCTGCGGCGACCAGCGCTTCGTCTCCGTTATGCTCTGCTGTGCAGATGGAGCCATTGTGTTTCTCCACTCGTCTGGCAATGGACACTGGGGCTGTTTCCACTGTGTGAATCTCACTCCTGTTCGTGTCCATGGACACCCATGTGCGTGGATGCTCGTGTCGGTGTGTCCATGTGGACGTGTGCTGGCCTCGGCCCTGAGTGTCCACCTGGATGTGGGATGGTGTGTATTTGGGTCCCCTCCGCTCCCCTCGCCGGAGCTCTCGTTCCTGACTCCCGGGGGCATGGGCGGCCCCTGTGCACAGAGATGCTGTCTGCCACATCCTGGGAGCAGGCTGTGCATCCCATGCCCTTGAGGGTGGGCGGGGTGGTCCTGGGCGGCCCAGCCTGTCCGAGGCCCCTTGTTCGGAAAGCTCACCTTCCTTTTTCTGTCTTTGTGTTCTCCGGCTCGGGAACACGCACGGGGCCTTTTAAGTGGATTAAGAAAGCACGGGAGTTTAATGTATTACAGGAATATAATTGTATTTTTATTGCTCATTACATTTCGAGTTAATTACATAGCAACCAGGTTTGTGCTTTATGATATTACAGCTAAATCGGCGCGCGTTCCCTGGGCTAGAGCCCGGTCGGCTTTGTCGCTCCGGCAGCATCGCAACCACCCGTTTCTGGTCCCCGAGGCGTCCTTGTCTTCCTTAGGACGGTCCCGAGTCTGGAGGGGCGGGTGGTACCAGGGCCCAACCTCACTTCAGGGTCCTCCTTCCGTGTCGTTGTGGAAGGTTCCGCCTCCACGAGGTCAGGTGCTGCCTGGCCCCTGCCTGCCTCACCCTAGCATGGACTGCCCGCTCTGGGCCAGGCCGTGGGGTCTTTCCCAGATGAGGACCACCAGTGCTGACTGGACCAGCTATGCTGGGCTCTGACGCCTGCTGGGAAACAGGCTTCAATGAGGGTCCACGGTTGGGGTGGGGAAACTGAGTCAGAGCAGTGCTGGCCGAGGGGGTGTGTGCTGGCTGAGCAATGGGCTGCTCGTCCTGGAGCTCTGAGTGCCAGCGTGGCAGCCGGGCCACATGAGGGGTCCATCCATCTAATTCTCAGGACCCCTCCAGCAGATGGGCCCCCTGCCCCATGTCCCCAGAGCAGCCCAGGACTGTGTGACGTTCCAGGGCACAGAGAGGCCTCCGGAAGCCTCTTATCAGGAGGTTGTGACAGAGACACTCCTGTAATGTATCCAACACACTAATCAGAACGACAAGCAAGACTGAGTTTCCAAGAATGTTGCTTATTTGAGTGAGAGACCCAGTCAGAGGGAGCTGGCGAAGTGTGGCCCTCTGCCACCAAGGCCACAAGGGCTGGGGCCACAGCCACGGCTGTGGGACGGCACCAGGACCCAGGACAGGGGGAAGAAAGCTGATTTTAAATTGCCTGTATAGCATCATTTGTTTTTTAAAAAAGTGCACACTGGCGTGTCCTGGTCATGCACCATCTGTGATGGCTCCCGTGGGCTCCTTCTTCCAGCTTCTGTGGGGTTCAGCCTTTGAGGCCCACGACGGCCTGGAGGGAGGGGCGAGGGGCTGGGTATTTATGCCCCTGCCACTGCCTGTCTTCTCCTGTCCCACCGTGACCGTGCATGATGACAGGGTGGCTGCAGCTGGGGCTGGGGGCCCTTGCCAAGGCTGCAGCTCTCGCTGGCCCGTCCTCCCTTCACCCCTCCAGGCTCTGGGGACCCCTGGCAGAATGATCCCCTCCTCTGCCTCCTCCAGTTAACCCTGTGCGGGCTGCCCTCTCCTGCGGGGACCCTGACTGATAGAGCCCCGTGTGAGTGTGCGTGAGCGTGAGACAGTGTGAGCATGTGGGTGTGCATGTGAACACATGAGTGTGCGTGATTGTGTGAGACTGTGAGTGTGCACTAGAGTGAGTGCGTGAGTGTGAAATAGTGTGAGCGTCTGAGAGTGTGGATGTGCACATGAGTGTGTGAGTGTGAGAGAATGTGAGTGTGCATGAGTGTGTGAGTGTGCACACACAGAAGAACATGCACGGAAGGGGACACATCCAGGTGTCACACCTTACCTCCATGCGCTTGGAGGAATCTCAGGGGTCCTTCCTATGTCTCTGACTTGTGTGCAGTGGAGATGGCCCCTCTGTAAGCAGACAGCCGGGCACCGTGCTCCTGGAGCCGGCGGGCCCCGCTGCCTCGGAGCGGCTTCTCCAGCCGGCAGCCTGGCTCTGGCCTCGCGGAGGGAGTCACTGAGTAGGCACCTGTGGCTGGGTTAGAATGCTCCAGAATTCCTGCAAGGGGGTCTCCAGCCGCCCCTGCTCACTCACGCCCCTTCGTGGTGGCAGCTTCAGGCAGGAGCTGGGCTCCATCACGTGGGAGGCGTCGGCTGACTCAGCGTCTGTGTCCGGGCACACAACGGATTTTGAAAATTTTGTTTGTTTGAGTGTTTCAATATGGAGCTTTCAGAATGTGCACAGAAGCCACGTCGTGAGAGAACAGAAAAAGGAGTGCTCCCACACCCGTCTCCCGGCTTCGGGGATGACCAGCGCAGGGCCGAGGTTGCCTCGTCCACGCACTTGACCCCAAGCCCCCACTGCGTTATTTTACAGCAAATTGTTTCGTATTTAAGTCCCTCCATATGTACCTCTAAGAGATACGGAGTCTCGGAAAAGATAGGCTCAATCCCATTTTCACACCGTAAAATATTAGCAGTATTTCCTTCCTATCACTGAACACGGCCTCAGTGTTCCAGACGTGCTGCTTGTCCGAGGGCCCCTCGCAGTTGTTCTCTTGGCACCGGACCTGAGAGTTGACCACAGCATTTGGCTGGTCCGTCGCCTGTGTCCTCCTACACCTGTCACAGTCCCCAGGCCTCTCTCCTCATCTGGCCTTTCACTTGTTGAAGAAACGAGGCGTCTTGATCTGCAGGATTTCCCACTCTCTGCGTTTGCAGATGGCGTTTACCCTGCTCTCCAGTGTGTCCCCTGACCCGGCAGCCCGCCCCGGAGGCAGCCCACCCTGGAGGCAGCCCGCCCCGGAGGCAGCCCGCCCTGGAGGCCGGGGCAGGTCCAGGCTCAGCGCCTTGGCCGGAAGCCTTCCTGGACGGCGCCTCCTCCTGGGTCTTGTCACACACGGCTGACTCTCTCTCTCTCTCTCCATACGACATCAGGATTGATCCGTGAGCTCAGGTGCCAGCCTGGTCCATCCTCTGTAAAGTTTGCCGTCGGCTTCTCCCCGATGGTTTGAGCAGTCACCAAAGGGGACTGATGCTGGCCACCGTTCTAACACGCTGAGGGGGTCATCGGCCTTCTCCCGTTAAACAGAGATTGTCCTCGACAACCGTTTAGTCACCTGGACAAACACTTCATCCAGCAGCGGTGCCTGATTCTTTCCGTTTAGCACTTTGCACGGTAAAGGGATGGTGCCTCAGCATCTTCCCAAGATGGTCAGGAACTTCTCCTTTCATTTGGTGTCGTTAGGGTACCGCTGAACATGGTTTCAGTTCACTGCAGTCATAGGTGACGTGTATAGATAAAGAGGGAGAGGAGGCTGATGTGCACATCATTCCCCCTTCAGCGAGGGGAGGCTCTTCCAGCTGCCTCCTGGCTGTCTTACAGCCCTCTGATCGCGGTGAGGGCTGCCTTGCCTTCTGGTAAGACGAGACATTTCTGATTCATCTTGTGCATTTCCTGCCTTAGACCCCAAATTGGCCGTTTCTCCCAGGAGCCCCCAGATCCTTTTACTGGAAAATGCTATTTCACGATCGCAATCTGGGAGCTAAGGCAGGGTCCTGGCTACTAGACAAGTCATTACTTCCAGACCTTTCTGTAGCCAAAGCTGGGAAATGCATATTATTTTCTTTTGCAAGAGGAAAGTACGTCATGAGTTCAGACCAATATTTTCCATTTACGGGTAAGATTAGAGTGTTTTTGTATAACTTCTTTGATTTCATATTTACATCTCTCTCCTCTTCTGCTGGAAATCCTGGTTCCTAATGACATCGGCACGATCACTCACTCGCCTTCTCTCGCTGTGCAGGATCTGTATGACGGTGTGAACTGTGGGAGATTCAGTTTGGACACACAGTTTTTGTTATGCCCCGTCAAGAGGGAGAGTCCAGTTTTCCAGGTTTTGAAGCTGGGCTGTCTTGTGACATCCTTTGATAAGAAAATGCAGTGGAGGTGACGTAGTGTGACTCCAAGGCAAGCTCTTATGAGATCTTAGAGTCTTTTGGTTTTTTTCTCTCTTGGATCCTGGGACCACCATGTTACAAAGAGATGAAAACCACAGGGGGAGGTAGACCAGCTGTCCTAGAATGCAGGTGAGGGGGCCCAGGTGAGGCCAGTAGGGGATCCAGCATTGACCTATAGCATTGTGAGAAGGATGGATCATTGTTACTTGAGGCCACCACATTCTGGGGTGGTTTGTTACATAGTGATAGATAAACAATACAGATATTGGTACCTGGAGTAGAATGGCACCTTAACAAAAAACTGAAACACGTGACATCGGCTTTGGAGTGGACAGAGGCTGGGAAGGTGGTGAAGGGACTGTTGAAGGCTGGAGAAAAGGTGACACTTGTCAGGAATAAATGAACAAACTGTCACCTATGGTAATTGGAAGATAAAAGATATACCTAACAAACTTGCTGCACGTGGCTAAGGAGATCTCTAGATAGAATGTTAAAAGTATCATTGGCTTCTTCTAGCTGCATATGATGAGGTACAGGAAGAGAGATGAGCTCATGAAGTAACTGCTCAATTTGTAAGCAGAATTTAAAGACAGGAGGCCCAGGACTTACTCAGTTAGAAAATAAAACTGTTTCTCATCCCCAGTGTCTCCCGCTGGTAAAAATATACAAGTGAAATGACGCCTAACCCAAAGGTGAAATCAAGGCTGTGTCTGTCAGATGCCTTATGAAGACCTTTGAAAGATTCAAGGCAGTGCCCAGTAGACCCTCTCAGCCAGACAGGGAGATTTTTACCAACTCTAAGGGTTTCATTCCACAACAGCTTCACGTATGGCCCAAGATAAAAAGAAACCTGTCTCAAAAAAGAATTGTGGATGTGGCTTTTGAGATATGGTGCAAACTTCAATTAGATTCATAGGAAACCCACAAAGTTTTAAAGAGAGTTGTATTGGTGAAAACATCACCAGCTTGGACTAAAGAAAACAGACACTTCAAAATGGAAAGAGGCTTCTGGGAAGGAGACAGGTTGAGAATGTTACTCAGCTGCAAACATTGGCCGCTTCTTACAGAAGAGGAAAAATATCTCAGAGGGTGTAGTCAAGAGCGAAGGAGAACAATGGATGAGAGAACCAGGGAGGAGAACTGAACCTAGTCAAGGAAGATTCTTTGTCCCTAGAGTAGGGAAACTGGCTGGATGTCATAATTGCCCCAGACCAGTGACTGTGCGTGCTTCCTGTCCCTTCGCTTCTTGGGCAGTGCCTGTTGAAGCTCTCCTTCCCTGTGTCGGCATCGTGTATTGGGTGTGTAGGGAGCAGTGACTCTTGTGTTTAGCTTACAGATCCCTGCAGGAAGAGGGCCACACTCAGCTCATCGCACCCAGGGAGCCACACTGGAAGAGCTTACTCACACCCGCACCTTCATCCCCTGATTGCATGAGACCTTGGAGGTCCTGGGGTGGATGTAAGTCACGGGGACCAGAGGGCAGACTGTCGTAGGTTGTTACAGTAGTGGCCCCATGAGTCACCTTTCCCTGTGTCAATGCTCCTTTGTGCTGTGACATTGCCAGTCCCCCCACCCCCAGCAAAAATGGGATCTATTTCCTCGTTTCTTGAATTTGGGCTGGCCTCCTGACCTGCTTTGAACGATAGAAAGTAGTGGAAGTGATACTGTGGGCTTTTGTGGCAGGCCTTAAAAGGTCTTGATGCTTCTACCTGCAGTTTCTTGGGATGCTGCTCTGTGACCTCAAGACAGGGATGCTGAAGTATAAGACAGTTGCTTGGAGGAGCACTGAGGCGCCCCAGCCGACAGCAAGCACCTGCCACATGTGCCAGACGCAGGCCCTCCAGCCCTGGTGAGCCTCTGGGTGGCCACCACTGCAGGAGTGAGCCCAGGAGCAGCCAGCAGAGGAACTGGCCCACAACCCACAAAACTGTGAGAAATAACAAGTTGTTGTTTTGAGTCACAAAGCTTTAGGACAGTTTGTTACACAGCAACAGGTATCATGTACATGATATAAGTCTGTCACAGCTCCAGAATAGCATTAATAATAGAATTAGCAATGGGATGACTG
The DNA here is from genome assembly GCF_041296265.1 of Equus caballus. NCBI lineage: Eukaryota > Metazoa > Chordata > Mammalia > Perissodactyla > Equidae > Equus > Equus caballus. The sequence continues at coordinate 58,556,096 of NC_091707.1, forward strand.
AAAACAGCTTAAGATTTTTTTATTGTTAGTTCTGTCCTCAGGACGTGTCCCACTGGGGACGTATAATCCAATGACCATGTTTTAGAGTCACTTAAAATAAGTTTGCTGTGTGTGCTGAAGCCGCCAACTCGATACACAGTCAGGTCTGTTTGTTTCCGTGTGATCTTGAGAGATTACTTTTTTATGGTGATTTGAATTTTCTACATTTCCTAAGGTAATTTAACTTTTTTAAGTTAATAGACATTTTTAGAGCAGTTTTAGTTTATAGAAAACTTGATTGGAAAGTGCAGAGCTCCTGTACAGCCCCTTCCTCCCGCCCTCGCCCCCGGGGGCCCCTGTTACTGACGTCTGCATTAGCGTGGTTGGTTTGTTACAACTGATGAACCCGCACTGACACATCCTGATCACCCAGAGTCCATAGTGTCTGTCGGGGCTCCCTCTCGTGCGGTACGTTCTAGGGGTTTGGACAAAGGTACAGTGACCCGTGCCCACCATTGTTGTAGCAGACAGAGGAGTTTCTCTCCCCCGACGTCCTCTGTGCTGCCCTCCTCCTCCCTCCCCCTCACCCCTGGCAACCACCGATCCCTTTGCTGTTGCCGTAATTTTGCCTTTTCCAGAATGTCATACAGTTGGAATCATACATATGCAGCCTTTTCAGAGTGGCTCCTTTCACTTAGTAAGATGCATTTAAGGTTCCTCCGTGTCATTTCATGGCTGGATAGCTCGTTCCTTCTTAGTGCCGAATAATATTCCATTGTCTGGAGGGACCGCAGTTTGTTTGTCCATCACCTGCTGAAGGACAGCGTGGTTGTGTCCAGGTTCTGGTGATGATGAATAAGCCGCTGCAAACATCTGTGTGCAGGAGTAAATACCAGAGCGTCATTGCTGGATCCTATGGGAAGAGTGTTTTGTGAGAAACTGACACACTGTCTTCCGAAGTGGCTGCACCGTGTTGGCTCCCCGCCGGCAGTGCGCGACAGCTCTGTTGCCCCACAGCCTCGTCAGCGTTAGCCGTTGTCAGTGTTCTGGAGTCTGGTCGTTCTCACAGGTGTCTAGTGGTATCTCATTGTTGTATTAATTTGCAGTCCCCTGATGACACACTTATTTACCATCTCTATGTGTATTTTGGCCAGGAATCTTTCCGGATTTTTAGCCCGTTTTTAATTGAGTTCTTCGTTTTCTTATTAAGTTTCAAGTGTTTTCGTATATTTTGGATATCAGTCCTCTATCAGTTACGTGATTTGCAAACATTTTTCTCCCATCTGTGGCTTGTCTTTTCTTTCTCTTAACAGTATCTTTCCCAGAACAGTTTTATGATTTAATTTTGTTTTACGATTATTTTAAATATTCACAAGATTCTGAAGTCAGAACTCTAAAGAAGGGCACATTCAGAAAAGTCGGACTTCCTCCCCTGTCTCCTCCCTCCCCTTATCGGCAGCTATTTCCTTCCTTTTTGGTTAATTTCTCCGAATTCTCACTTTCTTGGAGAAAAGGTGACAGTAATCACACAGCCCTTCACCTCGCTTTTGAGCTAACGTTACATCTTGGAGACCAGCCCGCAGAGCTGTCGGGCGAGCTTCCTCATGTCGGCTGTCCGGAGGATGCCCCGTCGTGTGGACGAGATCTGATTATTCAACCGGTCAGGCCCCTGGCGTGGGGCACGGGTGGTGACGCCGGTCACCGCTGTTACTAATGGTCCCCCGTGAAGAGCCACAAGCTGCATCTTGGTGTGTTTTCCCAGAGCATCTTTGGGGCGGATGCCTCCAAGCGGGGGGCTGTGGGAAGATGAACGCGGGCAGCTTTGCTGGACTTTGTCACAGAGCGCGGCCCTCTCACGTCCCACCAGCCTCGTCTGAGAGCGCCCTTCCTGCACCGCCTCGCTGGCAGAATGTTGTAAACGTCTGGATTTCCGCCAATCTGATAGGCGGGAAATGGAATCTGGGCCTGGTCTTCATTTGCATTTCTCTTGTTATGGGGGAGCCGAGCTGCTTTCCCCTGTCGTGGGGCCATTTACATTTCTGTCTCTGAACCGAGCGCTCCTATCTCTGACACAGCAGATGTTTAAACCCAAAGGTGATAGGAAGGCGAGGAGCTCCGTCCAACCCAGCCCCGCACGCTGAGTTCAGGCCGGGCCTCCTGCATCTCAAGGAAAGACGGGAGTCCTGGACGTGGGGACCCCTGAGGGCTGTTCTGATGGCCGAGGATGGGAGCTGGGGGTGCAGAGCCTGGAGATGTGGGGACAGCCCGGCTGTCTTCCCTGGGGCAGTTTTGTTAAATGGGCCCCAGACACGCTCTCTGCATGGGTCCAGGGATGCACGGGAGTGAGCTGCTCACTCATGGAAGGAGAGCTGAGTCTCCAGTTTTGCTGGAGGGAGCAAGGGGTCCTTCTCCGCCTGTGGCAGCTCAGGGAGGCCCTGCCTTTAGTAGGTGGGGAAGGGGCTGTGGGGACCTTTGGTTTCTAGGACCCTCTTTCTGACTCGTTCTCTGGGTGAATGGATGCATCATACGAAGCTGGTGTAGCTGAGGCCAGGATGGAGGACGAGGGCCTGTTGCCCATGGGGTTTGCAGACGCCAAGCCCCGGATGGGGGACCGACCCTCTAGGTGTAGGCCCCACTGGGCCCACAACTCTCTACGGAGACAGACGGTCCTCCCTGGGGCAGCTCATCCCCAAAGGAAGAGGGCAGACCTGACCCCAGTTTATTCTCGCGAAGTTTCCTCCCAGGGGCCTGAGAGGGACCTCCAGTGAGGCCTCTCCACCTGCCCTCCCCGGACTCCAAGGAAACACCCAGAATGAGGGGGAAGTGCCCCCGACTACACTGACCTGGGAGTCAGGAGACCGAGCTCCCTTCCTGATTACCTGTGACCTTGTTTGGGTCACATGACTTCTGTGCTGCCTTCTAAATGGGGGTGGAGACCGCGTCTCCTCCAGCCCACGCTTCTCATGGCAGGGACGAGCTGGACGCGCCCTGGTGCTCAGTGCCCAACACAGCTGCTTGCTGTCCTGGGGGACGACTTCAGCTGGGGCCCCGCGGACAGCTGGTCTCCATGGGCCGCGCTGGCTGCCGGGCCCTCCTGCCTCCAGCTGAGCCTCAGGCAGGACAGCTGGGTGACGGGGCAGCTCCACTGACTTGTCTGCCTGGGGTTCTGGTTCTTTCTGTTGGCCCAGTGTCTCAGTTCTCCTTCATCTGGTCCGGGGCCTCTTCCTCTCTCTCCTCGTGGCCTCTCCAGCAGGTAGCCACACTTCACACCAGGCAGGAGCCACTGCCTGTCTTATAATCTGGGCCTGGTACCTGCCTGACGTCACTTCTGCCACATTCTGTGGGTCAGAGCCAGCCCCAGGGCCAGCTCCGACTCCAGGGGATGGAGAAACAAACTCTGCCTCCCAGCGGGGGCGTGGCACGGCGTTGACACATCTGGCATCTCAGATGTGGACCTGGTGCCTGGTGGGCAGTCTCCACTCAGTTAACAGCACTGGGCTGAACTGAGTGCCACATCCATGGGCGGCATTTGAAGTGCCCAGAAGCGAGCAGAGCTTATGAAGACGTCCCTCCCTCCCCTTGACGGCCACCAGCTGGGGCTGAGCCTGGAGACCCTGAGCTGCCCCAGGGTCCTTGTGCACAAGGGGCCTCTGTGGGCTGGTGTGGACAGGCTTGCAGTGGGGTGGCTGCATCTAGGGCGCTGAAGAGGCGCCGAGAAGAAAGGAGGCGATTTATTCGTAAGAGAAAAGTCAGAGGGAAAAGCGTCTTTGTTCCAGATCCAGGCATCCCATTGGCTTCTAGTGACAGGCAAGTTCTTTCACGGGGACAGGTCGAGGACCTGCTCACACTCTCCTTCGGCTCCTGGAGGAACAGTTAGGAATTTTTCTTTTGGCTTTAAAGTGGGAGCTCTCAGAGGGAGGCGTTCTTTGGAGCAAAACCGCTCAGGAATCAACGTTTTGTGCTCAGGGAAGAAATATTGCAGGAGTGGAAAATGCTGAAATGTTTCATTGGAAGAAATTCGAAGGCACAGTCGACATCAGCTCAGGCTTTGTGTTACAGAGACGTAAAATTCACGAAGCCACCGCCTTACAACGAACGAATCGGGGCAATGATTGGTCTGATTTTACACTTCTTTAAAAAACGCACCGCTGCGTTTCACGCCTCCCTTCCCACCCCCTGGCAGGCAGCCCACCGCAGGCCGCCTCCGGGCTGCCGCGAGGGTCTGTGGCCGCCAGAAGGACCGAGGTCTGACCTGGGGCCGGTCGTGCGGACAGAGGGCAGCCTGTGTCTCCAGGGTGGGTCTCAGCCGGCCGAGGTGGACTCGAGGGCCCTCTAGGGATGTGCCGGGCAGCTGCGCCCGTCAGGGCTCCTTAGACGGCGCCTCGTCCCTCCCCCGGAAGCCACCCGGAGAACAGCCCAGGTCACCCACAGATATGTCGCCTGCGACACCATTATCTCCGGGCAAATGGCACTGTCTCGGCGCGGCCAGGCAGAGCCGTGGCTGCCGTGTAATTGGACCATTCAAAAGTAAATTATCTGCAGCTGGAAACAAGACACTGCCTTTTAACTCGGGCATTATAAGGTCAGGACTCGAGACATCGCAGGGAAAAGCATTTATTGAAAAGCGATGGGAAAATGAAATTTAAAATTCAAAGCCACCATGTGCGGCGAGGGGGGCGGGAGGCGGCGTGTGCCTTGGCGGCCCCGGGAGCTGGGTCAGGGGATTTATCTGCATCTTTATTTTGCTGACGCTGGAGAGCACTGCGTGGAGTGACTCTAACATCAATCTGATGGAAAAATGAATCCCAGACGAAAGCTGCGCGCCGTTCACGGAGCCTGGGCGGCGAAGGATGGCGCCTCGCGGCCGAAGCCAACGTGGGGACGGGACGCAGGGCCTGGCTCGGGGCGCCCAGCCGGCACTGGGGCAGCCAGTCCAGGCCAGTGACTCAGTTTCTCCAACACCATTCCTCCTCTCTGCATGGGGCAGTCTCATCCCAATGCCATCCCATGGCCTCGGCACACACGTGTGGCCCGAGACCCGAGTCTTGACTGCCATGCTAGTCTGTCCCACCTCCCCCCTGTGCTCAGGTGGTCACCCTGGCTCTGGGCACCCTCCCCTGCCCTCCGAGACCTCAGCCTGCCTGTCGTGTGCTCCACTGAGAGCACCTCCCGGGGAGCTTCCCTCTGTTCCCCGTGCCAGGAAACGAGCTCAGAGTCTCCAAGGGACTGGTTCAGTATCAGACGGCCAGTGGGTGTGTTGGTGATGGGATGAGGCCCCGGTGTGCCCAGCATGCCAGGCTCCCCAGGTTACAGCACACAGCCTGGGCTCTCGCTCGTTCCGCTCCTCCTCCCGTTCTCCCTGCCGAGCCTTCCTGTGCCTGAGTCAGAACCCAGCCCGGGGCAGGGCACATCGGGGCAGGAAAAGCCCTAGACAGGGTGATGGCCATGCCTGGTCCCAGGGGTGCAGAGGGGAGACTGAGGCCCCTGGGACAGGCAGGTATGCGATGGCCCAGCAGGTTGGGCCAGCGCTGAAGGAGAACCCACACCCAGCTCCACTTTGCTCTGTTCTTCTGCCCAGCCCCTCACTCCCAACCACTGTAGCAAGCTTTCCCCCAACTGAGGCCGGACCCCCAGGGTCTCTGCTACCAAGCAGGAGTGGTCCCGTGCCTTGAGCCTCGTCCTTGGCTCTCCACGTGGATGGCTGAGCGTACGGAGGAGCAGGCCCTAAGAAACGAGGAGCTTAGACTGGGGTCACCCACAGAGCCAGTCAGGGGGACCTCGCTCTGGGTCTTCAATGCCTTCCAGTCCCCGATGCCAGGGCCACAGAGGGAGACACACCCTCGCATGTCCTCCTGTGTCCCAGTGATGCTTCAGCTGGACCCCAGACTTCTGGAACATGAAGAAAACGGTCTATTTGGAAAGGAACAGAGAGCACCGTCCACGTGCAGCCCAGGGCACACGGCGTGCAGGGCCACATACCTTCCTTGGGACTCAGCTTCCTCTTCTAGTAAAAGGGGGACATGTGCTGTCCTCATAGGGCTTCTCTGAAGATGAAATAGCCAGTGAACGTGGGGCACCCAGCTGAGAGAGGGGGCAGGTAGTGGCCCTGGGTTGTTCTGTTTTGATTCTAGAGAATATTTTGCTGTGCCCCGTGCAAATATCCAACTAGGATTAGGCTTGGCTGGATATAACAGAAAGCCTGCAAATCATCTGAATTCAATGTGATATAAGTATATTTCTCTTTACGTTTGTGAAGTCTGAAAAGGTCAACCCAGGACTATTGTGTTGTGCCCCACGTCAGGAACTCCAGATCCTCTTACCTCATTGCTCCCCTGTGTATGACTTTTATTCCTGAGGTCATAGCATGGTCCAAGGTGGCTGCTGATGCTCCAGCCATTACACCATATTCCAACAAACAGGGAGGAGGAAGAGACAAAGAAGAGCACATCTCCCCGTTCCCCAATAAGCACACTTCCTGGCATTGCACACACAAATTCCTCTTGCATTCCATTGGCTGAACAGCATTGCAATTGGGACTGGAAAAGGCTGTCTTTATTCGTGGTGGCCACGTGCCCAGCTGAAAATTGGGGGTTCTGTTACTCAAGAAGAAGGGAAGCACAGAGATTGGGACAGCTAGGAATCTATGTAGGCCCTAGAGTTGTACCTCTGAGAAAAAGCATTTTTTAAGACCTGAAATGAATAAGGATGTTTTCAGCTAACAGTAGAAAGAGTTTGTCAACAACAGACCCTACTTCAGGAAGAAGGAACATGATCCAGGAGGAAGTTCTGAAACAAGAGGAGGAATGACAAGGATAGAAAAGTTAAACATGGGCTGAGATAAGTCGATAGGATGCAAAGAAAATCACGTCTAATGTCGGGGCTGGAAAGGACAAGATGGAAATAAAGTGCTCGGGAGCAATTCCACACGAACAGGGAGGCAGACAAGGGGGAAGCGTGCTCAGAGCCCGTGTCGTGGGAGGGGAGGGTTGAGGATTATGGACTTTTATTCTGCTTATTTTCTTGGTGTCACTTTAATTTTAATCTTATTAATATTTTATGTATCATACATATAAGTATATAAAACATATGCACACAGTTTGAATAATAATAATAATAATGAAAACTCCTGTGTAGCCACTACTCAGATTAAAGAGTAAAATCTCTTTTTAAGCTCAGGCTGCTCATTTCTTTTTTTTTTTTTTGAGGAAGATTAGCCCTGAGCTAAAATCTGCCTCCAATCCTCCTCTTTTTGCTGAGGAAGACTGGCCCTGAGCTAACATCCATGCCCATCTTCCTCTAGTTTATATGTGGGACACCTGCCACAGCATGGCTTGCCAAGTGGTGCCATGTCTGCACCCGGGATCTGAACTGGTGAACCCCGGGCCGCCAAAGCAGGACATGTGCACTTAACCACTGCGCCACTGGGCTGGCCCCAGGCTGCTCATTTCTAACCACATTCTTTCGCCTCTGCGCAACTCCTCCCCCCAGGTAATGCCAACTCAAATTTATATTAATCTTTCTCTCGCTCGTCTTTATCATTTTTGCCATTTATATTCGTAGTCCTAAACAATATATTGCTTAGTCTGAGCTGCTTTTTAAGCTTTAGGTAAGTAGAGTCTTCCTTTTTATATAGCGTTCATGTCTTGCTTCTTCCACTTGATATCACACGCCTGGGATCCATCCATTTTAACGTGTGAGGGGTCATTCACTAGTCCTTGTCGTGTGGTACTCCGCTGTGTGAATAGATCACTGTTTGTCGGTGGGGTCTCTTGTTGATGGAGGTCAGTGTTGTCTCCAGGCTGTTTGCTGTCCTGGGGCTGCTGCAAACATCCTGGTACAGACCTCCAGGTGCACAAGGGCGAGCCTGGCTCTGGAAGAGCCCGCTGGGCGGCTGCGATTGGGGTGCAGGTATGTCTGACGGCGGAGCCCTCTGTACTAGGGCAGCGGGCGGGGCCAGATGGCCTCCTCTGCTCCGGGCCGGCGCTCTCCGGGCCGGCCGCATGCCGGCATCCTGGGATCGGCTTCTGCTGGGCCTGCCTTTCTCCCAGTGGGAGTCCTGCTTCCTGAACCCCATCCATGCCTTCCTCTTTCCTGGTTTCCGCCCTTGTTTGGGTGGGAACCATTCTCCTACACTTAAATGAGGATGAAAAGATGGCCCATCAGTAGAAAGCCTGCAGTGACAGCCCTCAGTGTTCCAGTCTCCTGGAGATGTTCCTCCAATCAGGACTGGCTGCCCTGCCGGCCTGGGATCTCCCTCCGCCATCCTCCCCATGAGCTCCTCTATTTCTCTCCTGTTTTCTGAATCCTGTGGCCTCCTAGTTTATGCCCTTGTTTTTATTGAGCACATCCACCTATAATTCACGGAGGAAAGACACACAGGAGGGAAATTGTTGGAGATGGGCATGTCTGAACACAATTTTATTCCACCCTCACGGTTGATTGACAGGTGGTTTGAACACGGAGCTGTGAGCTGGAAATCCATTTCCTTCAGAATTAGGAAGGCATGACTGGACTGTTTTCTGGCTTCCATGCCGCTGTTCTCAGGGCTGGGACCCCTGTGTTTCCCGGTCTTTGAACACGCCCATCACTGCACCGCAATCAAGATACAGAACGATTTCATCCCCACAAACATCCCCCCACGCCACCTCTGTGGAGTCATCCTGCCCCCTGGCAACCACCATTCTGTTTTCCATCTGTATGATTTTGTCGTTTCTAGAATATGACATAAATGAAATATTAAAGGATGTGCCCTTTGAGCTTGGCCTTTTTTCACCGAGCATAACTGAGAGCCATTGGTTTGTGTGTGTCGATGATTTCTTCCTTATTATTGCTGAGTAATAATACTCAGCAACACCCGGGGTGGGTGGACCAGTTTGTTTAATCGTCACCTACTGGGGCACATTTAGTCTGTTCTAGCTTTTGCCTTTTACAAACAAACCTGCTGCAAACAATTATGTACAGAGTTTTTGCACAGACGCAAGTTTTCATTCATCTGGACAAACATGAAGGGGTGTGGTCTCTGGGTCAGATGGTAAGTGTCTGGTTTTTCAAGAAACTGCCAGCTCTTTTGCAGCGTGGTTTTTTATTTTATTTTATTTTTAAAGATTTTATTTGTCCTTTTTCTCCCCAAAGCCCCCCGGTACACAGCTGTACATTCCTAGCTGCGGGTCCTCCCAGCCGTGGCATGCGGGACGCCGCCCCAGCATGGCCTGATGAGCAGTGCCATATTCGTGCCCAGGACTCGAACCGGCGAAACCCTGGGCCACCGAAGCAGAGCTCAGAAGTTAACCACTCGGCCACGAGGCCGGCCCCTGAGTGATTTCATTCTTTTATGTTTCCACCAGCCATGGATGAGAGACTGAGTTTTCTGCATCCTTGCCAATATTTGGTGCTGCCTTTATTCTCTGTTTTAGATGTTCTATGGGGTGTGTGTTGCGTTTCTCCAATGGCTGTGACGCCACCTTGAATTTTCTGTTCTGGCCCCTCTTTTAAAGGGCTCCCCTTGGTCCTGGCCCCGCCTCCACCCTGCATCCACAGTCTCAGACACACCCGCTACCACCACTTCCTGCGTCTCTGAGTATTCTTGAGAACAAATCTGGTTAATTCACAGTTTCCCCTCATTAGCACGGGATTTATCTTCCCCCGTCTGCTGAGGCAGTTACCACTCGTTCATCTGCTTTTCAGCTCCCAGAATCCTGTTGTTTTTGTCTCCTGTTCTGTTCTGCTTATCCTTAATGGTTTGCATCATAAAAAATTCTCATTGCTACAGTTTCAGTGGGAGTTTGGAGGGAAAATAATGAGTTGCATGTGCTCGGTCTGTGATCTCAACCAGAATTCCCCACAGGAGTTTAAAGGGCCACACCCTTGACTGCTGACAGGCTGGGCCTCTTGCAAACATTCGTGAGCCCGTGTGTGTCCTCTTCTGTGAAATGCTGGTTCTCGGTCTTCCCCATTTTTCGTGGGACTGTTTGCCTTCCTGTGTTGATTCAAAGGAGGTCTTATAAATCTTGTATGTTTATCTCTTGTCAGTCAGATGTGTTACAGATACCCTACCCCAGTCTCTGACTTTTCTTTTCACGTTCTGTATGATTTCTTTTAACAAATTGAATTTCTTAATTTTAAGGTAGTTGAATTTTGTCAAAATTTTCCTTTATGGTTTGCTCTTGTGTGTCTTGTTTCAGACATCTTTTTCCGTTCTACTCTTTTTTGTTATGCTTTCCACCTTTTGTCATTAATCACTTGAGATTTATGTCTAAGTGTGGTGTGAGGTAGGGATTCATTTTCAGGATTTTTAATATGAATAGCCAGTTTCCAGCATCTTATCAAAAACTCCATCTTTTTCACATTGATTTGCATTGTTTATCATAAGGTATGCTTCAAGTTTCCAAAAATGTATATTTTAACTGTGCTCTTATCTTCTTCTATTGTTCTCTTTGTCCATCTGGCATCTCTGCCACATGGTCTAATGACTTTAACTTTGTCACCGTTATTGATGTTGGTGGACATCCCTCGCTTGCTCTCACTCCAGGACTGTCTTGGCTGATCTTGGTCATTTGCTTATATACAAAAAGTAAAATCAGTTTTTCAGGTTCCATGGAAAGCCACTCTTGGGATTTTGGTTCTAATCGTATTAAACCTTTAGATGGGTTTTGGGAAGATTGACATCTTTATGAAATATACAGTATAGCTCTCCTTTTACTAAGGTTTTCTTTAATGTCTTTAAATAAAGTTTTAATAATTTTCCTCATAAAGTATTTATACACTTCTTCTTAGCTTTATTCCTAGGTATTTTATATATTTTTGTTGATGCTGTAAATGACATTTAAAAATTTTTATTTTCTGACTGATTGTGTTTGATGTCAATGTATGAAGATGCATTTGGGCGTGGGGTATTGATTTTGTATCTAGCAAATTTGCTAAACTTTCTTATTAACTATATATATTTAATAAATATATATATTTGCTTTTGCTTGTTCTTGGACAAGCACGTCATCTAAAACAATGATGCTCTTTTCTCCGCTCGTTTCTTATGCACTTCTTTATTTTCTTTCTTTACTGAACTGGCTGGGAACTTTGGTTAACTTTTTAAAAATTAAGGTAAATATATATATATATAACATAAAATTAACCATTTTAAATATACAGTTCAGGCATTAAGTACATTCGCATTGTCCAACCACCACATTCGTCTGTCTCCAGAACTTTCCATCTTCCCAACCTGAAACTCTGTCCCCATTAAACACTGACACCCCTCCCCCGCCCCAGCCCCTGGCGCCCTCCATTCTGCTGTCTGTCTCTAAGAAGCTGGTGACTCTAGGCGCCCCAAGTCAGCGGACCGTACAGTATCTGTCTCCTGGTTGCCTTTTGACTTTGTGTATAAGCATATTAGACATGAGTAACCACTAAAAGAATGTAAGTAGTATGGATAACATCTGAACCAAAAGAGGAGGAAAAATAAGAAATAAGAAAGCTTAATTTGTTTGAAGGTTGGAAAGGAGGAGGAGAAAAGAACCCAGTAGGAAAAGTACGAGTAGGAATGACAGGAAGGACAGATCGGGGGCAGAGCCTGACTCTCTCCACACGCTCGTGGTGACCGCCTGCTGCGCCACCCGCAGGCTGGAGGAGCTCGTGGCAACCCCAGCTCAGCGCCCTGCTCTAGCTGGCCCAGCTCTGTGGTTCCTGAGGACTAGACCGCACAGGGGCCTTGCCACCCGCATGACTGGGGGTCCAGACCTGGATGAGATGCCTGCCTGTGGAGGACTCTGCCCAGAATTCTGAGAGGTGTTGTGGTCCAGTCGTAAAGCTACACGAAATGCTATAAAAAGAGTTTAATCGTGCACACACAGCAGACATTGCATTTAATTTATTGCTGTGCAAAATTAAAGCCGTTCTGGGGTTTGCAATCACTCATGCAGTGTGGAGTTATTTATTGGACACTGTCAGAGCGGAGGGGATCCGAAATTTAGGTCAGGGAAAGTCAAGTTTTACAAAGGCCCATCTGGGTCCCCAGGGGCCCGGCCAGCTCAGGGACACTCCTGTGTTGCTTTCCTGCAGCAGCAGGAGGGGAAGCAATTACGGTGTTCGTTTCCCTATGAGAAATCCGAGGCTCCGTGTGGGTGTTTGGAATGCCGCCTCTCCCATGCTCCTTGCTCCAACCCCCCTGGATGAACTTCTCGGACCAAGAAGTGTGTGGTCTCCTGTGCCTGCCCTTTGAACAGTGTCCCAGGTGTCAGGTTCTTGAAATGCACGCTCCCACCTCACCCAGCCCTGCGAGGATGGCAGGATCCCTCACGTGGTGCAGATTTGAATCCAGGCTCAGGGAAATGGATTACCTGGCCGGGCGCTGTCCACCTTGGAGGTGCTGAATCTGTGATGTCAAAGAGACCCACTGGGCAGTAGGTTCGGCCCTTTCTCTTGGCCCAAGGAGAAAGTGCAGGGCAGGCACGAGGCGTCTCTCAGAGGAAGGATAGAAGCTGGTTTGAAAAACACCTGGGCAATCGCTACGGCGGACACCACAGATTCCCCCTTCACAGCACTTTCTCCAGCAACTCACCAGGACTGATTGGGTGGGGGGTTCTGGCTGTAATTAGCCAGGTAATAAGGCTGTTTGTGTCAATATGCCGGGGCAGGCAGAATGGCTGCTCAGCGGCTGCCTAACGAGGCGGAGAGTTGGGGTGAGCGGCCCTGGTGAGGCCCATTGGTGAGCCAATGGGCCGTGGCAGGCCCCCTTGCACTCCTGTTTGCAGGGCCTGGGAAAGGCAAGTGGAGGCCAGGGGAGCCCAAGGCAGGGAAGCCGTGTTCTCTCTCCCCCCAGACCAGGACGGCATCGTCCTTCCAGCGGGAGGCGCTCTGCCACCCAGGGAGCGGGGTGCTCACTGCCCACCATTGCCAGGCAACGCGTCTGGTGTCAGGACAGCCACACCTCCAAGTTGTTGCTCCTCATCGGTTCCTTCGAGAGGAGAGAGCACAGAAGCACAGTGCTGAATGGAGCAGAGGGAAGAGCACAAGCACTCTGAATGGGCACATCCTCTCATTCCAGCCCATCACCTTCCTGATATCCACCTTCCAGAAGAATCAGCAGAGGCTCAAAGAGGAAACTGGCTCAGCCTTGCAGCCTCCGAGAGGCAGAAGGAGAGATGGTGTTGAGAGACGCTCTGCTGGTGGGTTTACTGTGTGACCTCAGGGGAGAGCCTTCCCTCTCTGGGTCTGAGTCTCCTCTCTGTGCAATGATCTGGATTTCAGGCTCAGACTTTCTGCCTCTCAGAGACTTGGCACACTGGATGTCTGTGGGCTTGGGGAACATGAAAAGGGGGAAGAGGCCTGGGAAAGGGGTGGAATGTCTGCGTCCTCTGTGAAGTTCTGCCTCCCCATCCCTGCTACGTTCCCTGCTCCCAGGAATCCCCCAGCCATGCTGAGGCACACAAGGGCATCCTTGGCCAGCCTACAGGAAGAAGCACGTCACTGTGGAGCACATGCTCGGTGCCGGATGCCATGATGGGGGCCTGAGACCCACTGGGATTTCACGCGGAGGCAGGTGTCAGCCAGCCATATGCACGGTCGTCCCATAGGCCTGTGGCCAGCCAGGCCTGCTCAGCACCTCCCTGACTTTGGGGGGTGCCTGCAGGGCAACGCCACAGCTCCCCAAGGCCTCCACCGTTAGGCTGCGTGGTCCGAGTCCCTTGAAGACCTCTGGGCTGGGTCAGGCTGCTTCCTCTCTCCTTCTGCACACACCTCGTGTTCTCCGGATCCTGCCCGCAGCTCTGTATGCCACTCCCCAAACTCCCTCTGCCCACCCCCCACCTCAGTAGAGCCTTCCAGCTTCCTTCAATGCCAGGACCATGCAGGATCTCTCTCTGACCTCCCAGTTTGGAATGATTTTGAAGTCATTTCCAAGAACCTGTAGGGGACTCCACCCATGTGCAAGTGTCCCACGTGTACGAGGCTGGGTTCCGCCCTCAGAAGCATATGGTACCAGCTATGCACACACGAGGTGGGAGACCTCAGCCTGGGGCTGTGAGCAGAGCATGATCCCAGAGGAGGCTGCAGCCCGACGACCTCAAACACTTGTGGTGACAATACCAGACTGGGCCTGTGCCGTGGGTTGGAGTCTGCTTGGGTGCCACCCTCTCGAGTAGCTCTCTCTGCCTCGCAGGCCTCCTCCTCCCGCCCCGGCTCGACTTCCCCTGCAGCACTGACCCCACCAGCAGGATCTGTTCATTTATTAGTACTTTTTCTGCTCTCCCTGCTGAGATGCAAGCCCCACACAAGCAGAAAACCTCGCCTGCATTTCTTTTCTTGCTGCATCTTCAGCATAAAGAGCAGTATTTGGCGTTAGTAGGTGCTCAATAAATATTGTTGAGTAAATAAAGGGCTGCATTCGCTGCATATTCCCCTCCAGGCAATGTCTGCCCACAGCACATGGAGCAAGTTTGCATCGCAGGGCCATGAACTCCGTGCTCCGCTGGTTCCCCTCCTTCCTGGACGGTGTGCTCACATGTCCATGAAATTTGCAGTGTTCACACAGTGAACGTGTAGGCTGCACACAGTTCGACAGAAGGGATGTGCACTCCTTCCTTCACTCTCCCGGGCGTGGAACACTGAGGGTGTCCCCAGCACCAGCCTTGTGACAAGGTGCATCTCAGTGGCAAACTCTTCTTGCTCACTGGCGCAGTCTTCTCAGGGTGAGCTCCCATGAACTGAGACGACCCGATTCAGGAGAACTTGTTGTTCTCACTGCTTCCTGCAAATTGCATTCCGGAAGTCATGCGCCAGCTCACAGGGCCACCACCACTGGGGGGGCGTATGGGGTGAAGTCAGGCTGCCTCTGCCATAGGGAGCCCAAGGCCGGCCCCCAAAGCCCTGGGGAAGGACGCAGCTCAGACACGAGGACCAGGGAAAGATATCTGCGACCTACCCCGACTCAGGAAAGGTGCCTTCAGGGCCTTTTCTGGGCAGGGCGCCTGAGGGCAAGATCCAGGGTGCAGGGAGCTGAGGGACCTTGCGCAGAGGAGCTGTGGCAGGTGAGGGGAACCCGTGGGGCCCGCTGGAGTCAAACCCTGTGCAGAGAAGCTTGTGTCCCTAGTGGGGCAGGGCGACGGCGATGAGATTACCTGACAGGGGCACGTGCTAGCAAAAGGAGAAGGACACATAGACAACGGAGAGAGGAATGGAAGAGAAGACAGAGGGGCTGGCAGGCCTGGCGTCATCGCACTTGGTGGCCATCTGTGCATTCATGAGCCTGGCATCCTCTCCTCTTGGGGTGTAAGAGTAGCCCCCCTGTAGGGTCCGCTACCACAGGGGTGGCTCCTTCCAGTCCCTACCAGACACCCTCACTCGCCCACCCCACCTCGCAGTGGGAGATCAGATCCCAGGCCAGTCACCAACTGCAGAGCTCACTGTGTGCCAGGCACAGCCCGGGGCTCACAGGCACTGAGCTGAGAAAAGAGAATGAGAAGTTTGCAAAAGGGGGATCACCCAGTGGCACAGGAGCCGCGGCAAGGGATCAAGCCTGGCTTTACCCTGAGGGCACCCAGAGTGCTTCCAGGGGGTGTGGCAGAAGCGCATGCCCACCGTGTACCACCCCCGCTGTGGTTTCTCCACCTGCAGGACAGGGAACACGCCCAACCAGCAGAGTCATTGTGTGACAGGTTCCAACCGACGTCGTCCAGGCCACGCTTGGCTCTCTCTTTGGTGGGGAGGCAGAGGAGGCCGCCCTAGAATTTTTTTTTGAAGTGAGAAAAGCTGACATTTTAAAAAGCTGTTGGCCAAGCTCCACATCTGTTCTCCAGCTGGGCTCCAACTGGATTGATCCTGCCACAGATAACAATGATGCATTCTGCACAAAATAATAACAATAAAAAAACCATCAGGACTTCCAGTTTCAGCTCCAGCGTTTAACGAGCTTAGAAGTGGTCACCACTGTCCTTACAACAGGAAAAAAGTAGACAAACTGAAAATTGATGAGTTTTCTCAGACTCATCAGAGACCGGAGGTTGCAAAGCAAACCACGGCCCCCAAAATCTGAAGAGATAGGCGAGTACAGAGGAAAAAATCTGAGATCTGCTGACCTGGAGCAGAAGCTGCTGGAGCCAGGAGTGGTAGGAACACTTACATGGAAACTTGGATGAATTGTGAAAGCCTGAGTGTGGACTAGCAGGAAGGGGAGAAATTCCTGGAGCCACAGTCTTAGGGGGTCCCCAACACTGTCATGGGCTTTTCCTCCAGAAACCTGACCAGCTTCTCATGGTGAAGATTGAGAAAGATCCCAGCATCTCTGGCAGCGAGTGGAGAAAAGTAGCGTGTAAAATGCTGCCAGACCTTCTCTATAACAAAGGCCCACTCTCCATGGGGAAGATTTGCCTGAATGCAAGTTCCAACCTCATGCCTGCTGGGGGACGGGATTCCTCTTGCTCCAGCCCCCTCCAGCCTTCCCGTTCCACCTTAGGATAAAGACAGACAAACGGTAGACAAGGGCCAGGGCTTCAAGGAAATAGATGGAGAACGTTGTAGCAGAGAAGGAGCAGGGGCAGTGGGAAAAAGGCTGCGCCCTCGGAGAAACACTGGGCAGGTCACAGCCCAAGGTCACAGGCCCAGTGAAAGATGGACTTTTAATAGGAAGGTTATAGAATGCTCCCTCTCGCTCTACAGGGGGGCTCCCCTGTAATAACAGTGGATTCTGGGAAAGACCCAGGCGCTCTCTAAGGAGGAGGAGTCAGAGAAGCCCAAAGTCAATAGGGGAGGCACAAGCAAGGACTCTAGAGGAACTGGAAGCCTCTGGCACCTGCAGCTATGGCCATCGTCAGACACAGCCCAGCTCCTTGCTAGATTAACACCAAGCTTCACACTAAAGGCCTCTTGACCTCAGTTCCCACTGCCCAATCCAATAGGCTGGGTTTTCAGCAAAAATTTACAAGACACCTCAAAAGATAAACAAAAACACTCTCTGAAGAGGCAATGCGACCCTCAGAAACAGATTCAAATATAATACAGATGCTCAAATGATCAGACAGGGAATTTAAAATAACCAGGCTCAATATGTTAAGGATTCTAGTGGAAAAAGACAACATGCCAAAAATGATGAGTGAGTAAGCAGAGAGATGGAAATGCTGAGAAACAGTCAGAAGGATATGCTAGAAACAAAAACCCTGTCACAGAAAAGACAGACACTTCATTGACAGATTCATCACAGCCGAGGAAAACACCAGTGCACTGGAAGACGGTTCCACAGAAACGCCCCAAAGCTCCGTGTGTCTCAGTGACTCCTTTGTCTTTTCTACCTTGTTTCTCTCTGAGCTGCATTCTGTGATTTTCTGTTCTATCTTCTAATTCAGTGATTCTCTCTTTGGCTGTGTCACCTTCTTTTGAATTTTCAATTTCAATGATTTTTATTTCTGGAAGTTCACTTTTTTCATGTCTGTCTGACTGTTTTTGCTATCCTCTCTTTCACAATTTGATGTCTTCAATTTCCCCAACAACTTCTTTAAAAAGTATTGAACACACTTTTTAAAGTTTCCCCTCTGGTAATTCCAGTTTTCTAAGCCCTCGTAGGTCTGTTTCTGCTGACACTCACTCAGGACGCCAGCTTTCATGGATGTGTCTGAGTTTTGTTTTGCGAGCTCATGGTCACTGAAGTCTACTTGTAGAACTCCTTCGAGGTTTGTGTTCAAAGCGTGGTTTTCTCAAAAAGAATTAGTAGGTGGGTCCAAATGTCTGGGGATACTGCCAACCCAGGACCACTCTAAGTAAATTATTTATTTTGTTTTATTTTTTTGAGGAAGATTAGCCCTGAGCTAACATCTGTTGCCAATCTTTTTTGTTTTTGTTTTTGTTTTGAGGAAGATTAGCCCTGAGCTAACATCTGTTGCCAATCCTTCTCTTTTTGCTGAGGAAGACCGGCCCTGAGCTAACATCTGTGCCCATCTTCCTCTACTTTACGTGTGGGACACCTGCCACAGCATGGCTTGATAAGCGGTGTGTAGGTCCATGACTGGGATCTGAACCAGCGAACCCCAGGCCGCCGAAGCAGAATGTGCGAACTTAACAGCTATGCCACTGGGCTGGCCCCATAAATTATTTTTTAGTGCACATAGGTGTGGATCCCAGCCCCCAAATCTTCATGAATGAGGGATTGTGGGTAGGAATCCTTAGGAGAGAGTTACCCGCCTCCCGCATACACCCCTTTCCCCTCCCCTGAGCCGTCAGGCCAAGTCAGGTGCGTCTTCTGGGTCCTGTCTAGCTTGGTCACTGTGGAAGTTGATCTTGGGCTCCTGGATTTGTGAAGAGCATTGCCCAGTGCACCTTGCCTCCTGCTGGGGCTGCAGCTCTGCCACCGTTCTGCCACCTCGCTCACTCCATCTTGATCCACACACACCGACTTGCTCACGGACACCCAGACCGGAGGCCATCCAGGGCCAGCGGGCGCCTGTGCCCACGCTCACTCTCCATCCTGGAATTATGTTTTTCTGACCTCTGGTTGTTTCCCTTACTCTCTCTCGAGCTCAGGCACGCTTTAAAAATATGAAATCTTTTTGGGTCTCTGCACATCCGATCCGGCGTGTCACCAGAGTGAAGGTCTGGTTATACTGCCCTCTCCCCTTTGGCACAGCTGCCACCAACAGAGCCCTTGGGCTTCCTCCCCGGAGGCAGGCCGTGGGTGGGACCAGCCTTCTGCCTCTGCCTTCCTTGATGGCCTGATTCCAGGAATGCGAGCCCTCGGCAGGCAGACACTGTCTCAGTGACTCTTTTTAGAAAATGATGGAGGTATAACTCCCATATCATGAATTCAGCATCAGTTCACTTCCGCTGTGCGAGAAACCACCTGCAATCTTAGCGGCTTCAACAACTATTCGAGTTGCTCATGGTTCTCTGGGTGGCCCTCGTCTGGTCTGGCCTGGCTGATTGCAGCTGGGCTCACGCACGTGTCCACGGTCAGCTCCACGGGTCTCACCCCGTCTCAGCTTGTCTGAGTCCAGGGCCACCTGGTCTAGGGAGCTCCGCGTGTACACGGGGTTCCTGGATTTGGCTCCTCCAGCGGGTGCTCTGATCTGAAGACCTGTAAACCGGAGCCTGGTTATCTGACGCCACCTGCACCACGGGGAGACTTAGGTGGGTTCCCCAAGTGGACACCCTCATTTCAACAAGGCAGAAATGGGAGAGCACACGATCTGTCCCCTGGCAGTCCCAAAATCATGCGTGGCCGGCTCCCGCTCCCCTAGAAAGACCCTCTACAGTTCTCGGCTTCCCCTGGGACCCCTGCTCACCTGGGTGGCTCTTCCTTTTCCATAAGAAATGCTCCGGCTTGCAGCCGGCTTGGGGCTCAGCTTCTCTCCTGCCCACAGAAGGTTGAGGAGGTGGACAGTGGTGTCCCTTTTGGTCTGAGCCAGGACAACTTCTCCAAAAGCGTTGAGAGCTCTTGTGGATTATTGATAACCAGCTCGACTGGACAGAGGCTGCCCCACATTGCTCCAGCTAAATCGAGGGGAGCCTTTCCTTGCCTGGGGCACTCCACCCGGACAGCTGCAGGACAAAGCCCTTAACATTCTCAGAAGCCCCACAGTCTGGATGGGAGGGTCTGGGGCACACCTCCAAGATTTTTTGAGTCTCCTTTGTTGACCTGAGAGAGGAGCTAGACACCACCTTAAATCTTCCTGAACAGAAAATCTGTGTGCCCTGGCTCGTGGTCGCACATCTTTGCCCAGAGGTCATTTTTCATGTTGAGAATCTCTGCACAGAGTTTGAAGGGAGACGGCAGGTCCTGGGTCCCCCATGTTTCCTCTAAATTCGGCTCAGAAACACAGCCATTCCCGCTTTGGCTCGTCTCTCTCTCTCTCTCTCTGTGTAATCATAAGCAGCTAGACCAAACCAGCTGGATCCTCTGACATTCTGCCTGGAAGTTTGCCCGGCCAGACCCCCCGGCTCACGAGCTGCCCTCCCCTCTTCCACTCCCTGGGTACCAGGGGCCGTCTTTCCTCCATAAATGACCCTCGCTGTCCTTCAGGCCATCCCCACAGTCCCCTGGCCTTGATGTCCTTCCAGCCATTCCCCCACTCCCCAAACCAGTCACCCCATTTGGAGTTTCTGTGTCAGCAGTGCCCCACTTCTGGGTACCACACTGTGTTCTAGCGTCCACTGCGATGTATGAACCACCCCAGACATGGTGGCTGGAAACACCCGTTTATTTTGCTCCTGGTCTTGTGGGTCAGAAGTTTGGATGGGGCTCAGCAGGGCAGTTTCTCTTGTATCCATGTGGGTTGGCTGTGGCGGCCACTCCCCAGGTGGCCTGCTCACTCATGCGCCCAGCTCCTTGGTGCTCCTTGGTCTTTGCTTCTCTGCACGAAGACCTGGGAGTCTCACGGCATGGCTGGGGGTGAGGGTCTCACGTGGCAGCTGGTCCCCCGTAGGGTGAGCTTTCCAAGGGAGCAGGCAGGGCTGCAGGGCCTCAGAAGGAAGATGTCACTTCCACCACACCCTGTTGGTCAAGCAAGTCACTGAAGCGGGTGCCGGCTCCAGGGGGCAGGGACATTAGCCCCCATTTCTCCAGGGAGGAGAAGCAAAGATAAATTTCCATCTTGATTCTGCTATGGTCCTGAAACCCTGTGCCCTCCGGCGCTGCTCTTTTCTTCCCAGGCCCTCCAATGGGTGCCAGCTGCCCCAGCCTCTCTTTGCTTCTGGGGCCCGAGTCCCCACCTGGAGGACAATAGGGGTGGCTCCCTCTAGGCCTCCGAGCCTGGGTCTTCGGATGGGCGAAACCCAGCCGGTTCCTCCCAACCTGGAAGCTCCACACCCCTAAGTGTCTACACGGCAGCCCATGGACAGGAGAATGAGCAGGTAGACAGGACTTGGAGAGGCACGGGGGTGGGGGCGAGGAGGCTGGGGGTCGTAAGGATGAGCAGGCGGCTTCGGGAGGAGGTCCAGGGGTCTCACAGGTGAGGAGCGGGTGGGGCTGGAAGAAGCCGGGCATTACACAGCTGGTGCTTCGAGTCTCCAGTGGGTTGAATGGTGTAGTGGTGGTGGAGCGGAGCCGAAATAGTATCCACGTTCCAAATGACTTCGGATTGTTGAAAGCGCACACGGCGGGAGGAAGCGGGTGGAGGCGGTGGCTGCCGCTAAGCAGTCGTGTGCCTGTGACTGAGCCCCGAGAGGACTCCGTAGCAACAGGGTGCTGCTGTGCGGGCGGATCTCCCGGCTCTTCTGGGGGTGGGGGCTGTGGGGTGGGGGCCCCAGTGCCTCCTGCCTCCCACCCACCCCTGCCGTCCCGGCTCCTGAAACCCTGTCCTGGGCCTGCCCCAGGGAGCCCATGGTCGCTGGAGGTGGGGCCTAGATAGCCGCCAGAACTGGCGAGGTGCACCCCCTGGCTTGAGGGGGTGCTTAAGGCTGCAGCCCCACCCCTGAGGCCAGCCGAGGGAGCTGAGGGTGGAGGCTCCCGGCTGTGGGCCCCCCAGCTGCCTGCCTGACTGGTCCAGTGCCCTCACAACACCCAGCTCCAGCCACCAACCTCAAGGGTCACTCCCCAGTCTCCCATCCACTTCCACCCTGCTGCAGACTTGATTCATCCACTCCTGGCCGGGACCGGCTGCTCCTGGCCAAGCCCCAGCCCCAGGGGGCCTCCACCCCGGGCGAGACCATACCCCTCCTCCCCAGCCCCTCAGTGGCCCCGTAGACGGAGGTCCTGGGAGGGAAGAGGGCACAGCAGCATCCTGCAGCGATGGAGGGCTCCAGTTCCCCACCGCCCCCACCACCGGGAGGGGAGACCAGGGCAAGGGCAGGTGCGGTGGCCGCCCTCCTGCGCTCAGACCCTGGGGCTCTGCCTGTGGTCACTGTCCTGCAGGCAGCTGTGTGGCTGGCAGATGTGGGTTGGCTGGGGATAGCCTTCCTCCTGGAGCCTGCACCCACCTCCCTCGGGGTGGGGAGGGGACACAGAGGCTGCGTGGCCACAGCTGCTGAGGCCGCCACCTCCTCGGGGAGCAGCAGCCGGAAAAGGCTTCTTTCTTCCTTCCTTTTTCTTTGTTTCCTTCCATTTCCACTAAAAGAAAAAAATTGCTCAGAGATGATTTAGAGCTTTTTGCTAAAAGTGCACTTTATCATCAGAAAGAGAAGGAGATTATAGTGATCCCAGTTGCAGCCCCCTCCCGGCCCCAGGCATGTTTCCAGCACGTCCACCAGCAGCTGCCTCCGTCTCAGCCGAGGCTGCAGCTCTCTCTGCCCTGGCCGCCTCAGGCCACCACAGGCACTGCCAGGACAGACACCCCTCCTGCCCACGCTCCCCGTTCACCCGGAGGCACCTTCCGCCCAGGCCCCTCCAGTTGGTTGTGGGGCGTCTTGAAATGGGACGAGGCCTCGGGAGTCCTGGGTCAGCCGCGGGGGCATCTGTGTGGGAGAGGCAGCTGCCGGCTCCTGGCCGTGATGGGGCGCCCTGCTCCCCACTTCTACCCGCAACATGAACCTGGGGACAGCCCTTCCTAGGACGGAAGGGCCCTGGGTGGCTGTGGGACTCAGTTTGGGACACTCCCCTCCAGCCCATTAGGCCCCAAAGAGCACTTTCCATGCTCCTCCTCCTCTGTTGTCCCTGTCCCTGTCCTCAGCCCCTCAGGAGGGAATTGCCAACTGTCATGTTAAAATTCCAGCCGCAGCCGCCTCAGCCGCCTCAGCCAGCTGCTGAGACGTCCACCCTCCTGACGAGAAACCTCACGCGGAAGGCCTTCCTGACTCAGCGTCCCAGCCGCGCAGCGCGGCTTCCTACAGCCAGCAGTGTGCGCAGCAGGGGAGGTCCCGCAGCTGCGGGGCACAGGAAACTGCCAGCCGCCCCCTCCACGCCCAGCCGTCTCCGCATGTCCCAGGACGGGCAGCACAGGCCTTGCCGACTCCCACCTGCGGAGCATCTTCTGCCACCAGACTGGCTAAAGATGCCGTTTGAAGGCTGGGCCCGTGGTATGGCTGCGAGGAGGCCAGCAGGCAGCCACATGACACCACCGGCCAGGCCCGGAGGCCCCACCCGGCACAGCTGGTCCTTCAACTCTCCGGTGGGTTGAATGGTGCCCTCCTCCCCCAATAAAATATGTCCACACCCTAAGCCCTGGCACTTTTAGACGCAACCCTATTTGGAAAAAGGGTCTTTACAGATGTAATTAAGGATCTTGAGGTGAGGTCATGCTGGATTATCTGGGTGGGCCTCAGACTCAACGACTGGTGTCCATATAAGCGAGGGGCAGAGGGAGACTTGAGACAGAAAGAGGCTGTGTGAAGACGGAGGCAGAGGTTGGAGTGACACGGCCATGAGCGCAGCAGCCCCTGGAGCCACCTGAGGCCGGAAGGGCAGGAAGGAGGCTGCCCAGAGCCTTTGGAGGGAGCAAGGCCCAGGGGACGCCCTGATGGACTTCCGGCCTCCAGACCCTCAACAAATCTCTGTTGTTTGAAGCCCCTGCCTGAGGTCATTTGTGACGGCAGCCCCGGGAAGCTGGCTCAGATGTGGGCCTGGAGCTCCAGCCACCTCCTGCCCTGCCTGTCCTGCTCTCCTGGGGCCCGCGGTGGCAGGATGGAGGCACCCAGTGAGGAGGCAAGGGAGAGGGCCAGCCGGCCGGGTGAATGAAGGTGTGGGGTGGAGGGACAGTCCAGAGTGAGGCGGCCCTGGCCGCTGCGGGACCCACGGTCCAGGCCGTCCCAAGCCAGGCGTAGGGCTGGAGCCGCTGTGGCTTGACAACCTCACTGTCCTACCCTTCTAGTCCCTTCTGGAGACACACATTTTGAAGACCTACTGGGTGCTGACTGGCACTTGGAAGTTTGCAAATGTCGTGTCCCGCCTTGGGCAGCCCTCAGAGGCTGGCCTCAGCGCCCCCTTTGCAGGTGAGGCCGTGAGCCCAAGGCCACACGGGCTGGGAAGTGTGGGCCTGGGTTTGGACCCAGGATCCCAACACATGTTTCTCAGCCTCCAGGAAGGCATCGCTCAGTTCTGCGGCCCAGAAGTCCCGGCCTTGGACGAGCTCCAGCAGATCCAGTGCTGATGGCGGGAGGGAGGTGCAGCCGTGCAGAGGGAGCCCCGGCGGCCGGGTCAGTGCAGATCCCGGTTCAGGAGTCCCCATGCACCCTGCGTGCAAGTCCCGGACGCCACACGCCATGGGACACGCTCGGCCCAGGGCCACCTTCCTCCGGCTGTGAGAAGTTCTGCTTCCTTTGAGCAGGACCGTGAGGACTTCCCACGCGGAAGCTTCTGTCAAGCTTCACACTGGACTCAGCATGTTCCCCATGCAGCGCAGAGTGACCAGGGGCCCCAGGACACTCCCACAGGCGGAGAGCGTCCTGGTGACTGCCTGGGGTAGATGAGGGACTGGGTTCCAGGGTGCCAAGGCCTCCTTGAAGTCTGGATGTGACAACCTGGGATGCTGGCCCAGAGGCTTTGACGAGCACAGAGACTAAAAGCAGTGTTGGGAGGACGTTCTCACAACTTACAGCCATCAGCGTGGAAGCAGACATGCCCAAAACCTGAGCAAGTTACACTCTGTGTGGAGAGCAGGGCAGCGGCTCTGCGCTCACCGCACTGCCTTCAGAGGCACTGGGGAGCCATCGATGGCTTTTGAGCACAGGAGCGGCCACGATGGTCAGTTTAGCGCTGGCTGGACCAGTTTGAGTGGAATGACCCTGGTGTTGGGCTTGGCGCTCCTGGCTGCCGTGAGGACTGGAAGATGGAGCCCGGCATGTTCTTCTTGCTTCAGAACCCCAGCCCAACCTTCTAGAATCTCAACGGCAGAGAGGAAGGCCTGCCACCAGGAATGTGACCTTCACAGGGAGTCTCCAACAACCCTGGGAGCAGCGCCTCGTCATCTGCATTGGTCAGATGTAGACAAGAGGTTCTGAGGGTCTGGGGTTTCCCAAAAAGCCACAGCTGGGAGGGAGGGGAGCTGGGTGCAGGTTGGGGGTGCAGGCTCCTGGCCCCCTCCAGCTCCCTCCTCCTGGGGGCCCTCCCTCTCCTTCCCCACCCGCCCAGCCCCCTGACCTGGGCGCGAGATGCTCCTCCGTGGGCACTGGGGCCTCAGTCCCCGACTCCCGAGGACCCACGCGTGGGCCCTTGGCCAGTGCTGGAGCCGGGAGGGCAGTAGCTGCACTGGACGCCTGCGTCTGGGGGGCATGGGGGCGCATTTTGTCCATGGCTGTGTCTTAAATTCGCTGTTTCCCCTCTGGCTGGAACTCACTCTGCCTCATGTCCTTGAGGTGCACACGCTGCCCCAGGCCTTGGGATGGACGTCCACTGAGTGAGGTCCAGCGAGTCCACCCCTGGCCCCTGTGTCACAGGCCGGGAGAGCAGGGCCCCTGGGTCCAACTGGGCTGGAACATTTGGGAGCTGGCAGTGCTGGGCCCAGGCTCGAGGGTGGGCACTGCCTGTCCCAACAGCTCTGCCTGCCGTCAGCGCCCCTTCGGCCCTGACCTGCAGCCCCGTGCCCTTCGCAGGTCGGGGGTGGCTGGCTCTGGGCTAGCCGCCCTCCAACCCCACGCCTTCCACAGCTCCAGCTACAACAGCAGGGATCATTCCTGGAGGCCCTGCTGTGAAATACGGCTTTTCAGACCACAGGCCCAGTGGGGAGCGTCCGGCCACACCCCCACCTGGATCCCAGGGGGCCTTTCTCAGCCGAGCCGTCTGCCCCGATGCTGCCTCACACCCCCAGAGTCCAGGCAGGTGGGACTCTGTGCCAACCGCCCAGCACCCCGACCAGCTGGGCTCCCCTAGGCTCTCCCAGGCGGCGCCCTCCCTCCAGCTCTGAGCCTGAGCCTCTCTTGGCTGAACAGCTGGTCCTGTGTCCTGAGTCTGTCTCCCCTGCTCGGGGGCCCTGGCACAGAAAGTTGGGAGCACAGGAAGTTGGGGAGCACTAGAAGTTAGGAGCATAGGAAGTCAGGGAGCACAGGAAGTCAGGGAGCACAGTAAGTTGGGGAGTATAGGAAATTGGGGAGCACAGGAAGTTGGGAGCACAGGAAATTGGGGAGCACAGGAAGCGGGGAGCACAGGAAATTGGGGAGCACAGGAAGTGGGGAGCACAGGAAGTTGGGAGCACAGAAGTTGGGGGCACAGAAGTTGGGAGCACAGGAAGTTGGGGAGTACAGGAAGTTGGGGAGCACAGTAAATTGGGGGCACAGTAAGTTGGGGAGTACAGGAAATTGGGGAGCACAGGAAGTTGGGAGCACAAGAAATTGGGGAGCACAGGAAGTGGGGAGCACAGGAAGTTGGGAGCACAGAAGTTGGGGGCACAGAAAGTTGGAGAGCACAGGAAGTTGGGAGCACAAGAAATTGGGGAGCACAGGAAGTGGGGAGCACAGGAAGTTGGGAGCACAGAAGTTGGGGGCACAGAAAGTTGGAGAGCACAGGAAGTTGGGAGCACAGAAGTTGGGGAGTACAGGAAGTTGGGGAGCACAGGAAGTTGGGGAGTACAGGAAGTTGGGGAGCACAGGAAGTTGGGGAGTACAGGAAGTTAGGGAGTACAGGAAGTTGGGAGCACAGAAGTTGGGGGCACAGAAAGTTGGAGAGCACACAAAGTTGGGAGCACAGGAAATTAGAGAGCACAGGAAGTTGGGAGCACAGGAAGTTGGGGAGTACAGGAAGTTAGGGAGTACAGGAAGTTGGGAGCACAGGAAGTTGGGAAGCAGGGCGTGAATCCCAGGTGCCCTCACCCCTTGGCCTTCTTTTGGGTCTGAGCACCCTCATGGGGGCTGCGTTGCTTTTCAAGATCTGAGTGCCAGGGTCCCTGGGGGAGGAGCATCAGACTGCAGCCCACTTCTGCCTTCTCTCCTCTGGGGCCCCGAGTGCCTGGGCTGGAGTTCAGTCTTCTCAGGAAAACATGGGGCTTTCCTGTAACATCTCCTGAAATCATGGAAACCAGGTCCTTCAATGTACAGATGGGAAACTGAGGCCCAGAGCTGGGAGGGGACCTGCCACGGCCCCCCAGGGGTCAGGGTGGAGCTGCCTGGGCCCCATCCTTGCTCCCGGCCAGGCCTCCGGCCCCTCTGGCGTGCCCCTCCCCGTCTGGCCTCCCCAGGCCGGGCAGTGGTCCATCTGGGGGATGGAGCCCTGGTCACTCCTCAGCGTTTGCCTTGGCCTGGGTGTAACCGCAGGCCCCCCAGGACCGGTTCCACTGAGCCCATCTCTCCTCAGCAGACAGATTAAGAGTTGCCTTTCCGAAAACCTGCCAAGTCACGCAGCCAGGGCATGGGCAAAGAAGAAACCGTGACCTGACACGACCTCGGAAGTAAAGGTCCTCCTCCCCATGGAACCCAAGGACCCGGACACAACGAACCTGAAAGTTGGACTCTCATCCGAAACGAGGGGCCCCTCATTCAGGAAGATCCGGTGTGAAAATCCCTTCTCCACCCCATCATAAATGTTTAGAACTTTACCACACATGCTTGAAGTCCACCAGTCAAAGCCTGCCCCGCCAGCGCGTCTGCGTCCAGCCTGTGCTCCCCAACCTCTTCTATTTCACCCCAAATCCTGAATCGGGAGACAGATCTGGGGGCACACCTCCCGTCTCCCTGCAGACCCGTCTCTCCTGATAAAAGCCGATTTCTCCCGCAAAGGCTGATGCTGTAATTAATTGGCTTGTTGATGTGCATCGGGCAGAGAGCCCCAATTCTGTGCAGAAACACAGGGAGTGCTTGATTTCAGCTAGGACAGGGGCTAACGGTCGCAGGGCCTGGAGAGGGGTTTTCCCGCCGGTCCTCTCCCCTGAAGTCCCCAGTGTGCCTCCTCGGTTCCCTGGGGTCCCCCTGCCTGGAACCAGCTCTCGGGCCCGGCACGCACATCCAGCTCTCGCCATCTCACAGGCAGGGCTCCTCCCCGTTACCCAGGACTGTGGGAAGCAGACAGCCTGGGCGTCACCAAGGGCAGAAGGGGCCAGGGCTCCTTCAAGTCTAGGGAAAGAAGCCCCTTGGGAAGTGGCTTGTGGATTTCCCACATCAAAGCTGTCAACAAAGGCACCACCTCCTCCAGGAAGCCCTTTGTGACTCACAGGGCCCTGTTCCGGAAAAGGGAACCACAGGGCATGCAGGCTGAGTTTGGGAGAGCCTGGGCTCTCACATAGCAGCTGAGTTCCTCGGAAATTGTTCTGAGAATGAAATGTCCTGTAAAGGACTGCATGGTCCTTCAGACCATGTCCTGTGCTCACCGAAGGAAGGCCGGCGGGCGTCATGCCCCCATGTCCATGGCTGGATTTGTGCAAGGGGGGCTGAGGCTTGGAGACACCGTGCAACTTGCCCGAGCCCCCAGGAAGCACATGGTGAGCCGGAGGGGAGCCTGGGTGTCCCGAGCCCTCTTTGACCCCATCCTGAGACTGGCAAGGCTAGGCAGGGAGTCAGGGGTCATGCCCCGGAGCCTCAGGGCATTGGCAGATCCTGGCCAGGGCCTGCACCCCTGCCCAGTTCCGCAGGCCGTGCTAGACCTGCCCCAGAGGGGAACCCGTGTGCAGCAGGAGCCCTTACTCCCCCCCGCTTTCTCTGGACCCGTTGTGGTTCCCTGACTGTCCGTGCCCTCATTTCCCACAGGTGGGGTCTTGTCCTCCAGAGAAACTGCTGGCTGCTGTTTAAGGTCAGAATTGATGGTGCAGAATGCAGGGCAATGAAGGTCAGGCCAGGGCAGTTCCTGCTTGGGTTCCATTGCACTGGGGCCCTGAGGCAGGGAGGAGTGTGTCTGGGTCGCCTGGTGGAGGGGGATGGAGGGTCCTAGCTGGCGCTTGGTCACCTACATCCTCCCCACAGGGGTTGGGTGGGGCTTGGCCTCAGGGGAGATGTACAGTTTGACAGGGACAGGCAGACCCCGGGGAGGAGGGCGCTGACCAGGGTCAGGACCTCTGGGAGGTGTTGGGGGTACAGGGCTCCCAGGGACCCGGGAGCAGTGAGAATGTTCTGGTGGCCGTAGCTTGGTCACTCTGGGCCATTGGAGGCGGGCAGGTGCCTGCCCCAGGAGTGGAGCTGTCGTGTGGGGCCCAGGCCAGGATCCCCGGCCCATGGAGCTGAGTGGACGGAAGCGCCAGGGCCTGGGGTCAGCTCCTCCCCTGGTGCTCCTCCTGTAACAGCAGAAGTTAATGGAATAGAAAAAATATATACAAAAAAGAAAAAGGATCAATAATGCCAGCAATTTGCTCTTTGAAGGGATCCGTGAAACCCATAGAGCTCTGGGGAGTCTGAGCAAGAAAAACGCGAGAAGACGTCAACAGCTGGTGCGAGGAGGGAAAGGGGACGTCTCCACAGACTACAGACAGCGAAATTTAAGAGGAGGAAACGGCACAAGAGAATCTTATAAACCAATTTATGTCAACGGACTAGAAACATTTGAAAAAATGGACAATTTCTTGAAAAATATTCAACAAAACTGACACACAAGAAAGAAAATCTGAAATTCTTCACCTGTGACTGCTAAAGAGATTGAATTTATCATTTGAAACCTTCCCTCAGAGAAACCCCAGGACCGGACAGGCTGCACTGGCAAGTTTTACTTAACATTTGAGGAAGAATTAATGCCAGTTTTATATAAACTCTTCCTGGTGACAGTTGAAGAGGGATTCGCCCCAGCTTGTTCTATCAGGTGAGCAGAACCTAATACACAAACCCCCAAAGCTGAGCATGAGGACGAGAACCTCGCTGATCGATGCAGAGCGAGTGTCTTCAATAAAACAGCAAATTGAACATCGCAGCATTTACCGAGAGCGACACATCGTGCTCAGGCTGTCTTTATCTCAGTACCATACATCGAAACAGGAAATCTATCAGTGGAATTACCCAAAAAAGGTGCGAAAGGAGAAAAGTTATATGATCATCTCAAAAGCTGCATCAGAAATGTTCAATGAAGTTCGACATTAATTTATAATAAAAATATCCATTAGCAAACTTGGAACAGAAGAGAACTCTTTAATATGATGAAGAATATTTTTATCAAACCTGCAAAAGTGTAAAGCTTAGTGGTGACAAAGTGACGCTTCCCCCTCTTGGTGACGAGAAATGAGAAAAGACGCGGATGGTCCAGGAGTGCGGCCCCGGCTGAGCCAGCAAGAGCTAAACAGAAAAGGAAGAAGGGCCTGAGAAGGGAGAAGCAACGCCTTCCTCCTCTGCAGACAGCACGGCTGAGGACGCAGTGAACACGGCAACCGATAGCTGTCGTTAGAATCAACGGGAGAGTTTAGCAAGGTTGTTGTATAAAAAGTAGCAGACAAAATTCAGTTATGTTTCTACAATCCTGCAGCCAACAATCTGAAAATAAAGGTAAAACAAAAGGAGTGTTTGTAAAGCACCAGCAAATGTGAAGTACCTAGAAATGAACCTGACAAAATGGGGGTAAAACCTCTCTTCAAAAGTCTATAAAACACTATTGAGAGAATTTTTTCTAAATTTAAAAGATCATGAAAACCGTGGTCATGGATTGTATGATTTGATATTTTTAAGACTTACATTTTCCCCAAATAAATCTAATATTTTGATGCAATGCCATTCAAAATTCCAAGAGATCTTTCTCTCTCTCTCTGCTTGTGTGTGTGTGACAGAAGGAGGGGATTCTATAGTTTATTTTAAAGTGTAAAGGACCAAGAATGATGACGACAGAAAAGGCGGGGGGAGAAAGAGGGACCCACAGACTGATTACAAAATTTTTTGTGGCGTTATAGCTGAGACAGTATGGTATTGGCAAAACAATAGACACACAGATGAGTGGATTTACACGGAGAGCCCTGAGGCAGACCTGCGCATCCATAGATACTTCACTTATGAAAAGTGCAGCACGAGGAGCCCTGGAGAGCTAATGATCGTAACACATTGCACTGGGACAGTCAGGTGCCCAGGGGAGAACGCACGAACTTGAACTCTGCCCCACACCATACACTCAGATCAGTTCTAGGCAGACTGTAAATCCACATGCGGAGGTCAGAATGATAACGTGTTTAGAAGCGATGTTGGGAGAGGAAACATTTTCTTATCACTCACCCTAAAGGAAAACAGTGACATATTGGATTGCATTAAAATTAAGAACTTCTGTTCGTCAGAAGACATCACTCATGGAGGAAAAAGACAAGCCACAGAAGGCGGAAGGAGATGTGAAAACCGTAATAAACAAAGGGCTTTTATCCCGAATAAATAACAGATCAACAAGGAAAAAGACGGACGATAGAAGGACAGGAGACTCAGATAAACACTTCACCAAGGAGGACGTCCACATGCCCAACGCACGGATGAAAAAACGTTCAGCAGAACTGCTTGTGGTGGAAATGCAAATTAAGGGCCCAAAGACATGTCTCTACGTGTGCACCAGAATGGAGAAAAGATGCAAAGGTTCACAACACAAGTGTGGGCGAGAATTCGGGGCAGTGGGAACGCTCATACACGGCAGCTCGGTGTGTAATTTGCCACACCCCATTTAAAGAACTATTTACTCAATTTAGAGAACTATTTATTCAATCCAGGGGACTATTTGGCAATATCTGGGAATGTTGGAGACGTGCACACCTCAGACTCAAATTCCCCTGCTAGGAACACGTCTCAAGGAAAGGCCCACAGCTGTGCACCACAAGAAGTGTGTAAGAATGGGGTATTGTTTCCCAAACTGGGAAATCCCAACCATCCCTTGCAGGTGAACTGGATGAACCCCGTGGCGTAGTCACGGGGTGGGAAGGTCTGTGCAACAAAGTGAGAAACCCCAGCAACGCCCCGCACGGGTGAAGCTGCCAAACAGCGTGTTCAGCGAAAGAAACCAGAAACAGAAAGATGCGCTGGAGTGACGCCTAACAGATGAGAAAACAGAGGCCAGCAGGGACCGGGGGCCATGCCTCACAGGCCCCAAGGCCACATTCTTTGTGGACATCACCTTCGTGAGGGCAGAGGGATCTGGGGCCGGGAAGGGTAACTAGGGAGCCAGACCACAGTGGAACAACTCCGTGCTAAGGGACAGGGGCTCCCACCCGCAGTGAAGCATCCTCCTCGCACCAGGAAAAGCTCGTGGGAAATGTTCACAGAGCTGGAGAACGTGCATCACCCTCTGATGCCCCTGAGAGAGGCCAACAACCACCAACAGGAACAGAGCCTAAGATGGGAGGAAGCAGAGGAGAGAAAACCCCAAGGATCAGGGACCATAGAGCTCTGAGGTTACGGGGGAACGAGCGAGCACTGGAAGTGTCTCCCTTTTCTTCATTTGTTCTCACTACCCCTCCTCCCTCCCTTGTTCACATACGGTGTCGCAAGGACTCATGGATGCCCTCTCTGGCACAACCATGCTCGGCCTGGGGACAGGCCAGACATCCCGGGGCAGGAGGTCCACCCTGAGCCCCTCTCTCCTCTCCCACATCTTCTGCCCTATCCCTGCCCCTTCAGGCCCTGGTGTGGGACCTCACTCCTTCAGTGGCAGGGCCAGGAGAGGGAGGGGCTGGCTGGAAACTGGTGCGCGATGGGCAGTGGGGTGGGCATCTCCCATCCGCTATCCCGTGGGGATCCAAGGCTCCCCCTGCCCCAAACCAAGTTGGTCAAGATAAGGTGCACACGCCAGGTGGTCAGCGCTGGGGAGGAGGGTCCTGGAACAAAACCAGTCCAACCGGGTCAGCGCCCTGGGAGCCAAGGGGCGGGCTGTCTCTGCAGTCAGCTCCCCAGTGGAGTCGTGGTGGCCGTAGTGATGGGGTGGGGTGGGAGGCCTGCCTCAGGGGGTGGGATGCCCCCCAGCTAAATGCTCAGCTTCTCCCACCGGGGGGCTAATGAACCCCCAGGCCACCTGTGTTCTTGACCCATGCTGCTGCCCCCAGGGCATAGAATCTGGAGGGAACCCTGTGAGAGAGCAGGACAAGAACTCGTCAAAGGGGCAGCACCTGGGGTGCCTGGGCCCTGAGCGGGGCAGAATCCTCCAGGCTTGGTCCTCAGCCCCCCGACCACACCTTCTTCTCTCAGAGGCCATGACTCCCCAGCCCCTTCTGGCAAGAACAGGTTCCCTCGGTGATCTCAGTTTCCTCCCTCGTGGGCTCGGCTCAGCTGGGGCCCGGGAGGTGAGGTGGGGACAGCAGCCCTCGCCCACACCGGGGCCTCCGAGCAGACTCTGTGGGGCTCCTGGGCCCCATGCCCGGGACGTGCCTTCCAGAGAAAGACGAGGTGAGCGGCGCCCTCGGAGATAAACATGTGTGAGAGGCGCATTAGTGCCTGGCCAGTGGGTGTCCATAAATCTCCCTGACAAACGTCCCATTGAAGCCCAGCACAAAGGCCTCTAGCCACATTTATCCACAGGCAGCGCGGATGGCCTGGCCGGGGGAGAAGCTGACTGCGCCAGGATGGATGGGCCCCTCAGGACACCTCGTTTATTTCCCCAGATGTGAGGGAGACACGGGCAGGCGTGACCATCACTGGGCGGGCATGGGGCGGGGGTCTGGCGACTGCATCCCAGCGTGTCCATCCTCAGCTGCGGCCTCCAACCTGGGGACATGTGGAGCCAGGGCAGCAGTGCCACCTATGAGCTGCCTTGCTCGGTTGGCTGCTTCCTTCTGGAACAGTCTGTGTTCCTCGGTGGGCCTCCTTGCACCGTGACACCAGTCGGCCTCCTTGTCCCAGCTATGGCTGGGCCATCACCCTCCAGCAGCGCTGCGGGCCTGTGCTCGCCTGTGCCCTGCTCTGGCACCTGCTGAGACTTACTGTGGGCCTCTTCCCTTCCTCAGCCCCACAGTCCCTGGGCGTCAGGGCAGGCGAGGCTCGCAGCCCGAGTGCCTTGTCCACGCACTTGTCTGGGCTCTCCACGTGGGATGTGGGAGGACGGGAGGCTCGGGTGTGGGGGGAGTTGGAAGGCTCTCTCTGCCAGGTGATGGTGTTGGGGCCCAGGGTGGGGACCTGGGGTGACGGCAGATAAGGGTGACTCCTTTTCTCCCAAAAGTTTTGGGCTCTCCCCAACCCCCACCGGAGCTCTGGAGGCTGCCTGCCCGGCACTGCCCACTGCTGCAGCCCCTTGTCCCTCGGGGGTCTGGAGAGGCTGCTGGTTTCCCATCCATGTTCCCCTCCTGGTGACCAGGACCCCACCCTCTCCTTGAAGGTTCACCCTTTTCCTAAATGCAGCACACTTTCAGGCTCCCTGGAAACCATCGCTCTCTGAAGCTCTCCACAGGACGGGAAGGACGATGCGGCAACAACCTGTCCCACGCGGCCTCGGGCGCCTGGGCCGCCTGGTCAGTGGGCTGAGGGACAGACAGCAGAGCACAGGGGCCAGCTTCTGCCTCCTCCTTCTTCTCCCACCTGCAGAGTGTGTGTGTGTGTGTGTGTGTGTGTGTGTGCACCTATTTGTATGTGTGTGTGTATGTGTGTGATGTGAGTCCACACCGTCCTTTGGAAAGCCGATCCTCTGAAAGAGCAGCACAGCCGCCGAGTCCCTGGGATGGACGGAGGGCCGGATTCAGGGCTGGAGTGCAGCTGGGGCCAGGCCTCCGGGTAGCCTGCGCCACTGCCAGCCCCAGGACGCTGTCCCATCCCCACCCCACATCAGCTTGCTGCCAGGAGCAGGCAGGCAAGGACGGGGCCCTGGGGCTGCTCCTGCTGGAAGGGGCTGGACCTGGTCCTGGGGGTTTGGGGAACAATCCTGGGTCCACACGGTCGGCGTTTCTGGGCCCACAGGCCAGACTGGGGTCACGTCAGCACCACACAGGGGTCGGACAGGCCTGAGGCATGGGGTTGCCAGGAGAGCTCAGCCCCAAGCTGAAGCTCCCACTCTTTGGGGAAGGGCTAACGTGCCTCCGGCTGTGGTGGGTGAGCTCCTGGGAAATACAGACCCTGCTGGAGGAGGCGACATGTCCAAGTCGGAAGCCCTGGCATCTCGGGGTTCAGACAGAGTGACCAGAGGGGCAGGACCGAGGTCACAGCACAGCCCCTCTGCCCATCCTCTTGGACGAACAGTGCAGCTTGGACCTGCCAGGCAGCACCCCATCTCCCTCATCACCCCCGGGACGGGCACCCCGCAGTGCCCTCCCCTCACTGCCTGTGTCACCTCTGCAGGGGCCACACGCCAGACAGGGCCATGTGCCCAGGGCCTGGGGTTCTGTGGCTCTGTGGTGGGCTCCAAGCCCCCGTGGACCGTGTCCAGGACCCAGGGGACTTGCAGAATCCCCTTCCTCTGGGGAAGGCCATGGCCTGGTAGGGGCATCTAAGAGCTGGATCCGTGCACCCCTTGTTGGCCTTCAGACGCCGAGGGACAGGAGGGGGCAGGACAGACACACAGGATGGGGCTCACTCCACAGCCTCCCAGCCCCCTGCCCACTCAGGGTGCCCTCGGCCTCTGGAACTGTTTATGGCAGGAAGAGGAGCTGCAGCCCAGTCCAGTTTGCAGCCGACCCACTGCACACAGGCAGGAGCCCCGTCCTCACCACGTCCATCCCTACCCTCCCCCATCCCTCTGCACGCCAGAGGCAGCGGTGGCACCTGGTCTTGTCACCCTGTTCCTCACTGTGCGACCCCCGGGAGAGTTTGGATTTAAGGGAGCTGGTTTCTGACTTGTTCATCTTGTTGTCAGGGTCGTGCCGGGGGCTGGGTGGGACTCTGGGTCCAGTTGGTGGGTTCAAATTCCTGCTCTGCCTCTTCACTGGCCGCTAAACCTCTCTGTGCCTCAGTTTCCACATCTCAGGGGGTGGCTGGGAGGAAGCACTCGGCATCATCAGGGCACCCTCTGTGGACATGCATGCCTGCTGTGGGCACGGTGGACAGTGAAGCCTGCGCGGCCCGGCAGGCCCTGGGTGTGCCCCGTGGGCCTCCATTCACAGAGCAGTTGGTCCCTGCCGCCCGGAATCTGCAGGGCCCCCGTCCAGCGGGGTGTTCAGGGGCAGGAGGCTTTCCTGGGAAGGAGGTGCTGTGATAGGTGGCCCCTGCGTGGGTCCCCAGCACCCCACCTCCAGGAGCTGGCACCTGGTGTGATCCCTTCTCCCCAGGTGTGGGCAGTCCCTGGAGATCTGCTCCTTGTGAACAGGATGTGGCAGAAGCGATGGAGGTCACTTCTGAGATTCGGTTACAGGCATTCTCTCTCTCTCTCCTCTCCCACCGAGGGGAGTCAGCAGCCATGTCTCCAGGTGCCCAGTGGAGGGGCCCATGTGACAAGGAACTGATGACTCCGGCCAACAGCCATGGAGGACCTGCGGCCACCAACGGCTATATGAGGGAGCCTGGAGGTGGGTCCTTCCCCTGTCGAGCCGTCAGATGACGGCAGTCCCAGTTGAAACCCTGACTGCAGCCCGGGAGACCCTAAGCTGGAGGCACTGACTACGTACACCTGGATTCCTGATGCACAGATGCTGTGATGTAGGGAGTGAGGGTCATCTTCAGCTGTTGAGCCTGGGGTTGTTTGTGACAGCCATAGATGACCAGTACAAGCCTGCAGGCTGCACCTACCTCAGGAGGCCCCACCCTGAGGGGCAGCAGTGCACGCTGGAGGTCATTCGGTGGGGTAACTGGGGAGCTGGGCTCTCCTCCCCCTGCCCTGAAGTTCAGGGACCTGGGCACTCTGCCCGCTCGCTGGGTCCTGGTCTCCTGGTCTGGGATGGAGGTTGGCTGTGTGATCTGTCCAGGCCCCTCCAGCCCCTGTGGCTTTATACCTGGGAGCCACATCCACCCCTTTGCTATGGCCTCTGCCTCAGTCTCTCCAGCCTGTGCAGCTGGCACCTCCTCATCACTGCCTGAGCGCCAGAGGGGAGCGGACGCTGGGCCGCAGCTTTGCCAGCAGAGTGCCTCACCTCCGGTGGCTGAGGAGGGATTTGCTTAAGCTGGGCTGGCGAACATGACAAACACAGCTCTCAGTGCGATAAAGATGCAATTACACAGCTAATCAGCCTTCAGACGCGGCCTCGACCAACCCCGCCTGCCTCGCAGAAGGGGAGCGTTCCGGCACAGTCTGCAGGCCGCCTCCTCTGGCCCAATATCTCATTCCTAACAAGCAGAGCTCTGCTCTCCCGGAAGGAGTCCCCCATGAGGCCAGCCCATGACCCTGTTCTGGGTGACTGGGGTGGCGGGGGCATGCTGCCGTGTGGCTGTCCCTGGGCCTCCTGGTTCACCAGGCCCATTCCGCCGCCTGCCTGCCTGTCATCAGATCCACCGTGGACAAAGGCAGTGTTCTTGGTTTCCGTGGTGACGGCCGGTGCTAATGGGGACCAACTCCACAGAGCTCCCTCCCTGGTGCTCAAGGCACTTGCCTGGGGGCCGGGCTTTCGTAGCTGAGAGGCACGAGGCGGGAGGTATCGTTCTTCCCCTCCCTCAAAGACCCTCATGTCTGATTTGCAAGATGAGCTCATCATCTGAAATGTGCCAGCGCCCGACTCTGACCCGGGACCATTATGAGTGGCAATTTCTCAGGGACAAATCGACATGCAACGAGGGGGATTCTGGAGTGGGGAGAAGCAGTGCTGGGCTGCATGGCCTGGGCAGAGTGAGCAGCGGGGTCACAGAGCGGGGCTCTGTGACCCTGGAATGCAGGACCATCAGCCAAAGGGGTGACAGCCCAAGATGGCCTCGCAGTGAGGGCCCCTGGTGTTGGCCACGGTGGACTGCAAGTAGGGGCAGGCAGCCCCTGCTCTGGGCGGCCCCTGTGGGAGGCCTGCATATCCATGTCCACGGAGACGTGCCCGGGCACAGCAGCACAGCACCAACCCTGACCGCCTCCTTGCTCTGCAGGGTGGAGATGCTGCGGTCCCACCTGCAGCCACACGGCCCAGCCTGTGGCCCTCTACAGGGCTGGCACCCGGAGGGTGAGGCCCCCTGCCCTCATGGGTCCCCAGCGACCTCGAGCATGCCCTGCTGCCCCTCAGGGCCGCGCCTGCCTGAGGTAGGTTCAGCCTTGAACTACCAGCAACCACAGCAGAACAAAAGGCCCCAAGTTTGGCAGCTGAAAACAAGGCACATCGACCATCTCGCAGGTTCTGTGCGTCGAGAATCTGGGCTGATGCCTCCCACTCAGGGTCTCACAGGCTGCAGGGGAGGAGTCGGCTGGACCGCCAGCATCTGAGGCCTTGACCGGGGCGGTACACAGACAGCGGCCGAGACAGCGCAGCAAGGGCAATGCTGCTGCAGAGGGGGCGGGGCTCGGGCAGCAGCCCTGGCAAGCAGGGGGCTCGCTGTACGGGGGGACACCACATGGTTCTTTCTGTGCCCCACTGGGAGACCAGGCCTGCCTGGCACAGCCTCCTCCAGGCACAGGTGGAAAGGCCCTCACGGCCTGACGGGGTTTTGTCCAGCCTGCACCAGACTCACCATGAGGACATAGAGGAGGCCGGGATGAGGAGGGGGTTGTGGGGGCTTCCCCAGAGTGACTGGTCACTGTCACTCACGAACAGAGCTTCCCTCCTTTCCTCCACCTCCCCCCCACATGTCCCCACTCTCCCTGTGGTCCCTCTTCAGAGTCCAAGAACAGAGCCAGGGCTGGACCCCTCTGCTGTGCCAGTGGACAGAGCCCTGCCCTGGGGATGGGGCAGGGCGCCCTGTCCTGATCCGGCCCACGCCTCAATTTGCAGACCTTGAGGAAGTCACTTCCCTTCAAGAAGCCTGTTTCCCCATCTGCTGTGGGTGATGGGACTAGATTCTTTTCCCCCCTCTCCAGCTGGTCAGTCTGCATTCATTCTTCAGACGTTTATGTACCTCTCCTTGGGCGGTTGATTGACACCCCCAAACGTCTATGACCATGTACCTCAACCCTCAGACCTGTGAACGGGGCCTTTGGAAAAAGGCTCTTTGCAGATGTGAGTAAGGGAAGGATCTGAGATGAGACCATGCAGGCACGAAAGCCAAGGACACGGATGGCCGTGTAAAGACACAGGCAGAGACTGGAGCCACGTAGCCAGGAACGCCCGGGCCTCCGGAGTCCGGAAGAGGCAGGAAGGAGCCTCCCCTGAGGCTGCAGGGCGAGGGCCCCGCCCACACCTGGCGCTGGGACTCCCTCCACCAGGACTGGGAGCGAGTGAGCTTCTGCTTCCAGCCCCCACTCTGCATCATTTGTTCCAGCAGCACCTTCTCTGTGTGTTGTCCACTGACGGTGTCACCAGACATGGACCCTGACCCGCTCTCTTGTCCTGCCTAAACTCTGACCTTTGTGTTTGACCTGATTCTCCCATCGTCTTGAAAGCTGCAGCTGTTCCTTATCCAGCACCTCGGGTCCTTGAGCTTCTGCGGTTTTCAGCTCCGTTCTGGGAAGAAGCTGTATGTGACAACCGACAGCCGCCCTGGACCCAGCTGCGCTGAACCGGAGCAGGCCGGCCCAGACCACAGCCGCAGGACTGACGCCTGCGCGGACGGACAGAGCGTTGTCCTAAAGTGACCTGCTCTCATTAACATCATAAATTCCCCTCCTCTGGGGTGGGGGTGGGGGGTAAAGCAGCCATTTTTAGATCACGTGATGCATGTAAACGCATGATTTCAAACCATGCACGTGTAAGCTTGTGCCCACCTTGACATGAGATGATGAAATTTCCCCTTTGAATACTCATCCCCTACTCCAAATAAAGACACCCACCCCACCCCACCCCTGTGCTCAGCAGGCCATAGCTTTGTGAAATTATTCCCTATGGTCTCCGTTTTCTTTGCTGCAAGCCGCAAATAAAATTTCTGCTTTGTGAGAACCACTTCTGGTGAAGTTTGATTTAATTCCCACGAAGGGATCCACGTTTGGTCCGGTAACAACAGGGGACGGATAATTCAGGGACAGTCACCTTCAGAGGGGAAGCTGGGCTGGGTGCATGCCGTTGGGGGCCCCTCTGGCCCTCTGTGCCCCCCACCCTCCTAACCCCCTCCCCCCAAGGCCCAGTAAGGGCCAGCGATCCGTCAGCAGCGTCTGCAGTTATAAATAGCATCCTCGACATCTGAGCTTTTTGCAGGGTACAGGCTGAGGGGAGGATGGCCTCCCATTTCAGTAATGACCTGCTGTCGGGTGTGTGAGGGACGGGCTGGCAGGCCGAGGGATGTCCCCTCACAGACGCCAATCAGTCCTTTACAGACGCACGACCACGTGTCCACTTGAGTCTCTCAAAGTTTGCGTGTTGCAAGGAATTTAGGCAAGAGCCCTGGTTAAACTGCTTGCAATAAAAATACTAAACATATTATGACTGCGAGACGTGAGCTCCTCAGTGAAAGAGGTACTGAATTGTTTTTGAGAAGAAACACCAACAGCGTCAGGTTTAACCACCAAACTACTTAACATAACTTCCGCCCAGTTTTGTGAATCATGATTTCCGCAGTTAACGGGCAGGAGGTAATTGGTGACGGCCTGTGGCACTGCTCTTGGTGGCCTTGGGGAGGCTGGTGACGAAGTCACAGGGGGAGGGCGCGGAGTTCGTGGCAGGACCCCGGGGAGACGCTGGGGATGAAGACCACCATCAAGTTGGGGGGCCCTCATTGAGCATCGGCTGTGCCAGGGGGGCCTTCTGCCCCCTGGACCGAGGTGGTGGCTCTGGAGGGTGGGAGGCGAGGGGCGCAGAGGCCAAGTCCAGGAGTCACGGCCCCAGGCCGGGTCACATGCTGGTGCCACCCCCACGCCCTGCCAGCTGTCCCACCTCGCAGTGGGTTGGTCCCCGAGAATCCGAGAAGGGGTCTTAGCAACCCTCTGGTGCACGCCCTCACCTCACAGGACGTCGTGTTTGCCAGAACACTTCTCCTGTTTCCTTTTAGCCGCTCATCACCCGCCCAGCGACGGGTGCCATCTCTCTCGACTGCAGAAGAAGGGCTCGATGGTCCAGTGCAGGGAACAGAAGACCAGGGAACTCAGCAGGCGGTTAATATCTTCACTGTGGAGGCTGAGGACGCTTCCCAAGATGTCCAGGCCCTCATCCCTGGGGCCTGTGAGTGCAGTCTTAACATGGACGAAGGGACTCTGCAGACGTCATTCAATTAGGATCTTGAAATGGGGAGATTAGCCTGCATGGCCCAGGTGGGCCTTAAAGAGGGCGGCAGAGGGAGATTTGACTAGAGCACAGAAGAGAGAAGGCGTGTGACCACGGAGACAGGGAGTGAGGAGGCCACAAGCCAAGGAACGCTGGCAGCCACCAGCAGCTGAGAGAGGCAGGGGCTTTCCTCGTAGTGTCTCTGGAGGGAGGGCAGCCCTGCCAACACCTGGACTTCAGCCCAGTGAAACCCGTTGCACACTTCCGACCTCCAGAAATGTAAGAGGATAAATTTGTTTGTTGGTTGGTTTTTTTGAGGAAGATTAGCCCCGAGCTAACTACTGCCAATTTTCCTCTTTTTGCTGAGGAAAGTTGGCCCTGAGCTAACATCCATGCCCATCTTCCTCTACTTTATACATGGGACAGCCACCACAGCATGGCATGCCAAGCGCTGCCATGTCCGCACCTGGGATCTGAACCGGCCAACCTCGGGCTGCCAAGAAATGGAACGTGCGAACTTAACCACTGTGCCACCGGCCCGGCCCCAACTGTTGTTTTAAGCCGTGAACATTGTGGTAATTTTTTTACAGCAGCAATAGAAAGCTAATACACTCTTGAAATAAGAGAGGTGGAGATGGGTGGCACCAGCCTCGAGAAGGAGGCAATGATGTCATCAGGACCCAGGCTCTTTCTCTCCTTTACCTCAACCATCCTTGATTGTTGGCTATTTGTCCTTGGCTTGTCACCTTGTGGTCACAAACTGGTTGCCACGGCTCCAGGCATCACATCCTCACACAAGAGCGTCCAAAGCAGGAAGGGATGGGCAGGGTTGGGGAGATGGTTTCCACATATATTGTTCTTTCTTTCATCAAGGAGAAAATTTTTCCCAGAAGCCACTCATCATACTCTCCAGGCTGGGTCTGACCAAGGTCGCATTGCTACTCTGGGCCAGTCGATAGCATGGGGAAGAGATTTCTCTGATTGGCTTAGACCAATCCCAAGTCGTGTCCTGGGCTGGGCACAGGCTCCCCTGGGAAAAGCAGGCTCTGTTGGCGAGGATTGGAGGGGATGGTGACGGGGCAGTCAGCCCAGCTCAGAGAGGAGGGCGCTGCCTGGATCACACAGGCAGTGGGGGGCAGGGTGGGCTCAGGGCACGGCCTCCTGGGTCCCCCGCTAGCCAGCTGCTTCCCGTGGGTGCCTGCTACGCCTGTCTCTGGAGGGTCACCTACCAGGATGTCCTCCCTCACAGCCCCGCCTGGGAAGGACTCTGCCGCCCATCCGACAACAGTCCGGCATGCTCTCCACCCCAGGTCTGTGGCCATTCGCTCCTCGCCCTCCACCTCGCGGCTCCTGCTCCTCTGGTCTGTTCCTGCCTCAGCAGTGCTCCCTGCCCCATCTAACCCACGTGAGAGGCTTCCCTCTGCTCCCCTTCCTGGGGGCTTCCCAGGGGCATCGCCAGGCTCCCCAGGGAGTCCTTCCCCCAGGGCCACCC
The DNA here is from genome assembly GCF_041296265.1 of Equus caballus. Classification (NCBI taxonomy): domain Eukaryota; kingdom Metazoa; phylum Chordata; class Mammalia; order Perissodactyla; family Equidae; genus Equus; species Equus caballus. Next base: position 58,598,381 of record NC_091707.1, read on the forward strand.
AGGTGGCCTCCCCCGGGGTCAGTGTGGCCAGGCACCCCTTGGCCTGAAGACAATGTCCTCCTTCATTAGTTCATGTACTGATCCCCACTCCCACCCCTGCTGCCTGGAAAAGACCTTGGGGTTCCCACGATCATGGAGAGAGATGGGCCACGGGGCGTGGCCAGAGGAGGGTTCTTGGTCCAGACACGGTGTGGGATTGGGGGAGGGGGTCACGGCAGGATTCCTGGAGGAGGCAGAGTTAACCTGGGGAGCAGGGCAGGAGAGCCCTGGCGGAGTCCCCTGTGCTGGGAGACTGCAGGTCTCAGGATGGGGGAGGTGGGCATCCCTGGTGCCACCTGCCCTGAATAGGGACACCCGGCCCCTCTGGGTCCCATGTGGGAAGGAGGAGGCCTTTCTTGCTGCTTCTCTTCCTCTCGAGCCCCTCAGCCCCGACTCCAACCTGTCAATGCCGTCTTATCCCAGAGACTCTGCTGGCTGGGCCCCGCTCTGCCCACCCTACCCTGGGCCATCTCTCTGAGCTCCCCCGGGGCCTGTAGGGCCCACCCACATTGGGCTGACGCGCTGGGTTGAGTCCTTCCCTCTCCCCACGGCCCCTCTCCATCCGAGCCCCACAGGAGAGGCAGGACGCAGGCTCGCTCCCCTGGGCCCCGTCCCCTCTGTCAGGGCACCCCTCTGGCCCCTGCACGTCCAGCGCCCTGGCTGGTGGTCCAGGGGCTTATCCAAGCTTCCCTCCTGCTCCGGGAAGACGTCTGGGAAGATTCTGAGGGCGTAGGGAGGAGCAGCCTGGGGCGGGGGCTTGCTCCCTGGTGCTGACGAGTCCACAGCGAAGACCCTTTGACATGAGCGGGGCGTGGGCTCCACGGAGCTCCGTCAGGCTGCACACACCAGAGGCTGGGCTGACACCATCCTGTCCACACTGGCCTCTCCCATCCACTTTTACAAAGCAGGTGTCCGTCCCTGCCCAGGTCCCTACCATGCTCTTGGTACTCGTGGTCCACCGGCCCAGTCTGGCTGGAGTCCAAGGGGCTGGCAAGGCCTGTGGGGGCCAGCTGAGGCCCTTGGACTTGGACCTGAGCAAGGGTGAGCCACAGCTGGCTCAGGGCAGTCTCTCCTGGGGGCACGGGGTGGCCTGGGCGTGCTGGGACACCCTCACTCCTCCACCTGTGGGCCATTTCCCGTCCTCCTCAGGTCCTCCTTAGGGCCACTGCCCCCTGGGGCTCTCGCTTGGGCCGAGGGGCTCTGAGCCGCGCCTCTCCGAGCCGGCCTGCTCTCCTGCCCTAGCCAGAGCCCCGTCCCACAGGTGCACCAGCCCCGGCAGCCCCCTACGCCGCAGTGTTTGCTCTGCGTTGCGTGTGCAGCAGCCCAGCCAGCCTGTGCCCTCCCGGTGCTGTTTTTATTTATACACCTGAGCACTCCAGAACAGCTGCTTTATCGAGATTCATCCGTCACAAGGCTTAATTAGAACAGCGCCGAGCAGCTCACAGCATGGATCTGCAAAGCGGATGCTTGTTCTGCTGCCGTCAGTGAGGCCGCGTGGGAGCAGCAGCCTGGTAGGGAAGATGCATGTGGCCCTAACACCTGGTATGCCTCTCTGGGACGCACGGATGGGGCTGCCGAGAGGGCAGGAGGGAGCCCCGTGGTGGGGGGGGTGGGGTGGGTGCGGTTCTCTGTGTGGGGGCAGGGTCTGGAGGGCGGGGGAGGGCGGGGGCAATGGCAGGGAGGGGGCTGTGCCATCGGACCCTCAAAGTCTGAATCTGGAATCGAAGCCCTGCTCTCCAGGGTGAGTGGGGCTTCTCTGCCCTCAGGCAGGGGCACAGTTACATCCCCGGGGGACTCCCCTGGATGGGACACGCAGGAGCCTGGAGAGGCCCCAGGGACCAGGTGCGCTGAGGAGGCATGGCCCTGCTGGCTGGGGCCTGGGCCACCTGCAGTGAGAGCCGTTGGTCCGCGTCCTGGTTGGTCCGCGTCCTGGTCCGCGTCCCGTATGAGATTCCTGCTCCCCCTGCAACAACTCACTGCAGACTCCCTGCCTTGAAGCCGCTGGAAGCTGCTACCGTTATCACCATTGGGTCTGGAGGTCAGGAACATGACCCGGGTCTCACCGGGTGAAGGCCGGGTGTGGACAGGGCTGGTTCCTTCCCGAGGCCCCCGGGGAGTCATTTCCCTGCCTTTTCCAGCTTCTGGGGGTCACAGGAACCCTTGGCTCGTGGCCCATTCGCCATCCTCAAAGCCAGCGGCCCTGGGTCTTCTGTCCCCTCCACGTCAGCCGTCACCGCCCCTCTCTGCTCTGACCCCCTGCCTGCCTGCTATAAGGACTCTCGTGATCTCCTCGGGCCCCCCATCCAAGATCATCTCCCCATCTTCAGGTCTTTACACCTGCAAAGTCCGTTTGCCACGTGAAGTCCCACTCTCACGGGTGGCAGGGATGAGGATGTGGGCTTCAGGGCTGCATCCCCAGATGTGAGGGACCGTGGCCGACAGGGAAGAGGGCTTGGAGGTGAGGGCCCAGCCGAGAGCATGCCCGAGGGAGGGGAGGGCAGCGTCTCGGGTCAGCGTGGCTGTGAGGGGGTCAGGGTGCCTGCCTTGGAAGGGCTGGCGGTCCCCAGCATGGCCCGCGCCCGGCTGACACTTGGGTGGCGACTCCTTTGACTGCTTGCTTCTCCTCAGGATCCCCCAGGATGTGAGTTCCACGGGCAGGGAGCTCACCCCTGCGCCACCTCAGGAGATCAGGCGCCCCTTTGCCCGTAGAAGGCAGAGCGACTCCTTCCTCCTCACTGTGGCTTCCCCCACTTCCTCTCAGCACAGAGGTCCCTGCCCCGTGCGCCTGGCCCTCTGCCCTCTATGACCCTCTGCCCTCTGTGGCCCTGTTTCTCTCCCCGTGACGCTGCAGGGGAGCCCCCAGCCCTCCCCCTCCCCTCACTTGTCTCTAGCAGGTTCAGAGCCAGGTGACCCGGGTTGGCCTGTCGCTGGGGCAGCCCATGTTCTCGCCGAGGGCAGGGGGACACACTTCTCTTCACATCGCTTTCTCACTTTCAGCTTTCCCATCTTCCAGTTAGGACCGGGACAGGCCCTGCTCAGGGGGCTGCTGGGGGACCCCAGCAGTGGTGGGACATGGAGGCCAAAGCAGGGGGCTCAGGACATGCTCTGCCACTCTCCGTATAGAAACCACCTCATTCACCATAAAAATGGGGCCCTTGGGAGTGAGTGAGGTGCTAACAGCAGCTTTGTGGGGACAGCAGGAGCCCTCGGGGACTGTGCCAGCGAACCAGACTGGTCGGTGGTCACCCTCTGGGTTCCTTGGGGTGTCTTTCCTTTGCCAGCTGGGGCTTCCTTCCCCTCTCTCAGCCTCGTCTTAGGGCTGTGGGTCCCTCCTCACACCCACCGGCCCCTCTACTGTGTCGATTGCCCCCACACACCTCCGTCTCTGCCTGCTCCTCAGGTCACTCTGTCCCGTCATCACCCCACATCTGTGTGGTGCCCGTGCCCCCACTCCCAGGCCTTGCCCCAAAGCTCTGCTGCTGTTGGCTCAGCCCTGAGCCCAGATCGTGTCCCGCCTTCCCCAGGAGCCTTCCCTGGCCTGTGCTGGCCACCCACAGTGACCCTTCCTTCCTTTCTGCATACTCAGACCCTGCCGTGGACTCTCGCCGCCTGGGTGGGTACCCGACTCTGCTGCTGGTGATGACGTCATGAGAGGCAGTTACTAGGCAACCGGCCTCTGCCGTCAGGGGAGTCTGCTCTGTGATGTGAAAGGCCCTGCCAATTTCTTAAAATTGGGACGCTGAGTCCCAGAGAAGAGAGGAAAAGCCAGCCAGGGTCACGTCGCTGGCGATCCCCCCTCAGCCCTGCCCCCGACTGCGCGGGTTTTCCAAGAGGCAATCATGTGCGACTAACCTCATTTTCTTCTCTTGTCAGGGTCCTGCGCCCGGTGGACGAGATGCCTGTTACTATTGTGATTTCAGCAGGCGTTTGCCAAGTCTGCCATGTTATCTTTGAGGACGAAACGAGAGAACATCCCGGATGAGCTGTTAGGTGCACTCTGTCTGTTACAGGGAATTATAGACAAAGGGAGCTACCTAACGGCCGGTGTCACCCTGCGGGGAGGCCCCAGTACGTCCCACAGGACTCTGACATCAGTCCTGCGTGGTCGAATGCTCTTATCAATGATTTATAGGGAGAAAGAAAAGACCTGCCTGTCAACTTGCTGCTGAAACAAAGGAAGGGAGGCACATTGCCAGGAAGAATCATAATTCAGAATCATCTTGATGTGGAGATGATTTAGGACTTCCACAGAAATTTTAACCGGGACACAAACGGCACTGTCCACAAAGGAGGGACCACAGCACAATTCAGAACTCCCCTTTATCAGAGACACCACCAAGGGGGTGAAGAGACCAGCCAAGAGGCGATGTTCGAGACACACGGGGCTGACAAAGACTTATATCCAGATTAAAAACTCCGGCATGCCCGTTTTTTAAAAAGGGGGCGAGGCAAAGGGCCTAAAGAGTAGGCAGAATATTTGAACTGGCATTTCACAAAATAGGATCTCGAAATGCCCCCGAAGTGCATGAAAAATGCAATGCCTGATTTCGTTAGTTAGCAGGGAGACGTGAGTCAGAAGCACAACGTGACGTCACCCCCAAAATGAAAAAGAGAGAAGCAGCTAAACGCTGGTGAGGCCGAGCGAGCGCCAAACCCGCCACTCGCCTTGGAGACCGTATGGCGGCCTCTGCGAACGTCGAACACGCACAAATCCTGTGACCTTGCGTTTCCACCCTTAGGTATGGACCCAAGGGAAATGTACACATATTTTCACCAAAAGACACGTAGAAGAATGTTTATAGCCGTTTTCAACAGCTAGAAACCGGAAATAACGAAAAAGTCCATGGCCAGGTGAGTGGCCCCCCAGCAGGGGGTATACACAAGGGAGGCCAGAGAGAGTCCACACGAGCAGACTTGCCACGCACTGCCACGTGACTGAGGCTCACCGACACAGTGGCAGAGGGGAGCCACACGAGGAAGTACGGCCTGTGTGACCCCATCATGTGCACGTCAAACCAGGAGAAACTGGTCTGTGTCGGGAGTCAAAGGAGCCGTTATTTTGGAGGTCGGCACGAAGGGCGTCCGGTGGAGGTGTTGTCTTTCCTGATCTGGGTTCTGGCTGCACATGGGCTCTCCTCTGTGCAAACGCACCGTCACTTCTCGGCTGTGCATTTGTGGGAGTGCACGACACTCTAGTAAAAAGCTCAGTTCAGGCGCAGACGACAGCTGCATTAACCGTGACAGACGAACTAGCAGTGACTTTGCCTCGTGCCGTAAACAACCACCAAACCGAACACAGTGCGTAGAATGGCTATTTTCAGACGTAGGACACCAGGCAGTGTAGCGCTGTGACCCTGAGGGAGGGGAGCCCCGTGAGCACCCTATTTTCTACTTGGAGGCACTTTCCAGAACGCAGCAAGGATGGAGGACCCGAGCAGGGCACAGAGGTCTTGCTGAGTTGAGAAGGTACAGACTGGGGTTCAGGGAGGCTGAGTGGCTGGAATTGGTGGGGAAAGTGCCAGAGATGGGGGGCTACCCCGTGGAATATGTCTGGAGATGTTCTAGTTCTCACCAGCTGGAGAGAGAAAGCCTCTAAACACCTGCCCCAGCCACAGCGTAATGGTGTGGACGTGTGGCTTTGACAACAGACATTTATTTTCTTACAGTTCTGGAGGCTGGAGGCCTGAGATCAGGGTGCCAGCACGGTGGGGGTCTGGGGAGGGCTCTCTCCCTGGCTTGCAGAGGGCTGCCTTCGCACTGTGCCATCCCCCGGCAGAGAGAGAGAGAGAGAGGGAAAACGCTCTCTTCCTCTTCTCCTATGGGATCAGGGTCCCACCCTATGACCTCATTTAACCTTAGTCACCCCCTGAAGACCCTGTTCCCACATCCAGTCACATTGGGGTTTAGGGTTTCAACCTACAAATCTTGAGGGGACATGATTTGCTTCAAAGCAACACCCGAGGCATTTGCTGGGGACTCCAGAAGGGCCACAATCTCAGCAGGAGGACAATTTAGCCCCAGTGGAGGCTGCTCTGGATGGTCACTAACAAAGACTTAAAACAAGCCTCAAAGTTCTGACTCTGGTCGCAGCCAAGTAGCTTCCCATCAGGCCGACTCTTCTGAAGGGAACCGTAAACACTGGACGAAAAAGGTCATAGAACAGCCAGCCGAAGGTGCCGGGGGACAACGGAAAGTGAACAGACTCCGGAAGGGGGTCGACTCTTAGAAGAAGGAACCAGAACTGAGGAAGTTTCCCATTTCAACAACTTCCAGCCTGAGGGCAGTCCTGTCTACACCACGCAGGTGATGGAAATAAGCCCAAAGTCCAATAAGAACTACGCAGTCTTTGTGGCTTAAAGACCAGAGCACAAAGTGTAAGGCAACCTCAGCCACAGAAAGGTAAGGGAGGACCCCAGAAGGAGGTGGACCCAAAACTCTGTGAATAAACTTTGCGCCAACCTCTGGCTGACCCTGCACCGTGCGTGGGCAGGACGGACTCCAAACAGCCCAGCCAAGGCCAAAACCTCAACTGAGATTTGAGCTGTCGCTTGGAGGAAGATTTTTCAGTTTGAATCATACCAGTTTAATTGCCTGTTAAAACAGTGAACATCAATGCAGTCCATCCCAGAGGCTCCACAATGTAACGTTTACAAAGTCCAGGATATAATCCAAACTTACTTGACGTGTGAGGAAATAAGACAATGGTGGCACGTTCTCAAGAAAAAAGACAGTCCATGAAGATTAACTCTGAGATGGCCAAGATGTTGAACTAAGCAGGCTAGGATTTTAAAGCTGCTGTTATGACTATGCCTGATGAAACAAAAGAAAATATATTCATAATGAATAAAAAGATTGGGTATTGCAGTAGAAAAATAGAAACTCTAAGAAAGATTCAAATAGAAATTCTAGAACAGAAAAGTGTAAATCTTAGAACGTGCTTGGTGCTGTGGCTCTGTGCAGAGAGAGGAGACAGGCTGGCCATGCCAGAAGACAGCAGCCGCAGGGCTTGGGATGAGGGGCTCTGAGCAGAGCAATGGGGGCTGTGCCACCTTGGGCCTCTGTGTGTAAATTATGGATATGGGATGAGTTGCTGTCAAGGCCCTGAGGCGGCTCTGGTGCTGGGAGTCTGGGAGCAGCTTGTTTGGGGTTCTGGAAGCCCACAGGAGGTGAGGGGCTGAGGAAGGCAGCCTCCAGGCAGCCACGGTTCCCACGTCTGAGGCTTTGTCTCCTCCATGAGTCTGGAAGAGTTGTTCTCTGCCCCCTCCTCCTGCCCCTAGCTGTGGTCCCTATTCTCAGGGCGGATTTGCCAGGTCCTGGGCACCCCAGGGAGTCAGCCTGGGCTCGGGCCTGTGTGTAGGGTCAGGGCTCTGGCCTTAGTAGCTAGTGGGAGAGACTTCTTGCTTCCTGCATACCCAGTGCATTGTATAGCTACCAGTCACTGTGACCACAGACTCTTCTTCTAGAACATGCCTATGGACAGCTCCCCCATCTCCATGCTCAAACTGGGTCTGGAAATCCCTTCCTCTGCCTCCCCGACTCCTGCTGAATTTAGACCTGACTTCCAGGGCCTGCCGACGACCTGCGGGCACCACCTGCAGCAAGCGCCAGAGCGCGGCAACTCCCCCAAAGCGCCCGGCGCAGAGCACAGCTAGGTCAGCGCCAGAGCTCAGGGCTGCACCCAGAGCTGGACGTGTCCCTGCAGCCTCCTTTCTGGCCTCAGCCCCGTCCTGTCCCTCGGAGCCTTCACTGAGCTCTTCTGCCCTGTGGGCCCCCAGGAGCAGGGCCTTCCTCTGCAGACAGGGTGGGAGGGACGACAGTGGCAACCAGAGCTGGTGGCCCAGCAGTGGGAGAGGCATGCATGGGCTCCTCTTGCCTCACCCCCCTGTGCTCGGAAAGGCCTCCTCACCTCAGCACGTGAATATGGATTTGTGCCTAAGGACAGGAGGTGGCACGGCTCCAGCCCTAATTAGTGCGTGATGGCTGCCTCCCTGGCCCCTGGGAGCCAGGAGAGGGGCGGGCATCAAAGGGGAGCAGCGCTAATCCTCCGCTTCCGAGGGCAGCATCTGCTTCCTCCCTCCCCCGAGCCGGCTCTCTGACAGCAGGCCGAAAGAGTCTCGGCTATTTAATTAGGACGGAAAGTTCCCCCAACCCTGGGAAATGATTTAATTTCAATATTTTCTTTGCTGAGCATGAGACCCTCCCCCATCCTCAAAGGCCTTCATCTGCAGCTCAGCCCACCCCCCGTCAGGAGCGCTCACCCGCCCCTCTCATTCGTTGTGTCAGTGTTCAAGGGACCGTGTGGGGTGGGGGTGGCAGCTTCTTTGCAAGTGCCCGGCCCCCTGGCTGCTCGCCCGGTTTGGGCTGGTGACCAGCTGCAGGCTGGGCCCCTGCCAGCCTGGCCTCCTGCCCACACGCCCGTGGTCCCAGTCCAGAGCCCTCAACTGGGCAGTTCCCCCTCCCAGCACCTACCCAGGCAGGTCCAGACCCAGCCGGGAGCCTCCCCGACCTTGGCCTCAGACAGCGCACCCCTGTCCTTCCCTGGACATCTCAGCCTGCACTCCCTGGACCTCCTATTGTGGATTCTAATCTGACGTGCCTTATTCTGCTCCTAGGGTGCATGTGCGTGTGCTCATGTACACGTGCATGTGAGTGTGCACTTGTGTGCATGTGAATCTGCTGTGTACACGCATATGTTTGTGTGTGTTCGTGCAGGAGCGTGTGCACACACACTTAGATGTGTGTGTACCTATGCACATTGCACATGTGTGTGAGTGTGCACATGCGTGAGGTGTGTGTCAGTGCATGTGTGTGCTCATGAGTGTCTGTGTACATGCATATATGTGTGTCTGTGTGTGGGGGGATGTGTTGCACACATGTGCATGTGTGTGATGGTATGTTCATGTCTCTGTGTGCATGTGCATGTGCACATGCCTATTTGTGCATGAGTGTGTGCACATGTCCTGTGTGTGCACACATGCATTTGTGCATGTGTGTCTGTGTGTGAGCCCAGCTGGACTGGGAGCTCCCTGAGGGCTGAGCCTCATCTTCCCACTTCTCTGTAAACAACTGGGTGCTCCTGTCCTCAACTGACCCGTCCAGGGCCAGCACCAGGCCAGGTACACGGTTGGTGGCAGGGCACCCAGGTCCTGGGTACTCTGTCCCTGGCACTCTCCAGACTCAGCTTCCCCATTTGTACATACACTTTGGTCCCACACATCAGTACCCAGTGCAAAGCCAGAAAAGCAGAGGTTGCGGGGGCTTCACCATGACCCCGGGGAGTCACCCAGGTCCTGCCCTGCAGGCCCCCCACCCCGCCTGGTCCGAGGTGCCCCCTTTGTACCAGCAACCCCTCCCTGGGGCACCGCCCCCCTTTCCCGGCCCCCCTGGTCCTCCAGCCCCGCCTGGCTAATGAGAGGTGTCAGCTGGGCGGCTCTTCCAGGGAGCTCACAGGCCTGAGCGGTTTCTTAAAAGGGAAATTCTAACCTTAAAGAGTCCTTTGAACACGTTGTGAATGAACAACGAACTCCGCCCGGGCTCCTCGGAATTCGAGGAGCTGGAGATCAGAGAGGAGAGAAGATTGATATCCACTGGGCCTCCTGAACGCACCCCTGTTCTTAAGGAGCTGTTCATCAGGCCTGTCCTCCGGGCGAGGTGGGGTCCTGGGCTGACAAATTACGATCATTGTTAATTCTCTGTCACTTCCCATCCCCCGTGCCACAATTGATGCCTTTTCCAGACAAAGCTGCCTTCGCAGACAGGCCCCGGCACCGTCATCACGGCGGCGATATTGACGGTATTGACGGAGCTGTCTGGGCGAACACAGGCTGATACAGCCCCACTGCCCACAGGCTATCCCGGCCCCTGCCCATGCCCCAGCTCCCCAGGCACCCAGTCCTCAGTCAGCCATCTATGTCCTCAGGATCAGGGCACAGCCCGGCCCAGCATGACGTGGTCACTCCGCAGACAGTTGCTGCAAGAATGAGTGAGAGCGAGAGAATGAACGAATGAATGAGTGCGTGTGTCACTTGAAGTAGAAGCAGGGCAGAGAAGCCGCCAGCCGCCAGAGGGGAAATTTCCCCAGCTGGTCGGGGACAGACGGATTCTCAGGGTTGGGATCCTGGTTACTGGCTGGGTTCCCCCTTGAGGCATGTCTCTCCACCCCCTGTAGGGATGCCCTGGAAGGCCTCGGGTGGGGCCCGCGGAGACCGCGTGACTCCCCTGCTGGGAGCCGTTGTCTTGTGGCCAGGAGCTCTGCAAGCAGATATGCACAGAATTGTGTGCATTCCTTTCTTTCCCGTTTTATGAAATACTTCTCCAACTGCCTGCATATTGCTCTCTCGAGGGATGAGGGGAGAAAAATAGCAATTAAAGTCTTGTCATCCGACTTGTTCAGGCCGTTAAGTTGTTCAATCTTGCATAAAAAATTGGCGAGTGTACTTAACGTGGAGGGAGCACCTGGTCTGGAAGCTGTAAATGTAAATCAACATGGAACGATGTGCCCCCCCACCTTGCATGCCCTGCTGTTCCTCCAGGGCCCGGGTGCTCCTCCTGCACCAGGTGGAGGCCGGCGGGGGCCCCTCTGCCCACCATGGTCCCAGGCAAGGGAGAGAAGGCGGCCCATGTGGGGCTGCGACATCATGCCCAAACCTAGCTTCTTTCCCGGTCTGGCTGGGAAGCTGGGATCACATTTGGAAAAGCTGTTTGCTGGGCCATCTGCTCGACAAACACAGCCCAGGACAGTGTCGCCGAACCGTTCAGGCCACGCCACAGTACCAGGTAGCCACCCTCAAGCCCTGCGGGGCTGGATGGTGCCGAGGTCAGGTTTTGGCTCGGTGGCAGGCGGGGCGGGGCAGCATCGCCAGGGTGGGCCGTCTTTGCAAGGCCGGCTGTGCGGTTGGCGTGAGCAGAGGCGAGGCTGGGAGCTCGAGATGGGCAGATCCACATCATTCCATTTTCCAGGTGAGGAGAGTGGGTGCAGGGGCCCCTCTGTCCCCCGGGTGCCCTCTCAGCGGCCTGCGAGCAGGCGTTGGCTGCAGGACCGTTTCCCCCCGAAGCGCAGGAGCCTGGCCTTGTCCTCACTTTACGTCCCTGTTTTATGGCGTCTCAGGAGAAAGATAGCTGAAGCTGCAGAGATTCATTCCTGTCTGCGAGAGGTTCATTTATTTTGACACGTGTGGTTTAGTTTCAATTATTTATCATAACACCGAGAGGGCCCCGATGAAAGCGCCAAAGTGTGTTTAACCGAAGCCTGGGCGAGGGTGACAGGTGGAGCAGGCGCTCGGGGCCCTGGGGACAGGGAGCCGGGCAGAGGGGGTCAGAGGTGGGGGTGAGAGGTGCCCCCCGCCGGGGGAAGGGGGAGGGGGGCTGGGGCCAGCCAGCGTCCGGCTACCCACGCAGCAGTGATGGAGATGCTGTGCTCCGTCATCCTCAGAAATGACATCTTGTTTCGGTCCTGTCTGAAGAGCAGGAGAGAAGCCCGGAGCCTGGGGTGTGATTTTAAGACAAAGATGTTTTCTTCCCTTCAGGGGCTGCGGCTTCTCGATCAACTGGAGCCAGAGGAGAAGCCAGGAGCGGCCCAGCCCCTCAGGTTCCTTTAGATTCCCCAGCTTCGTACTCTGCTGCAGTCAGCCGTCAGCCACACCTGTCTGTCCATCCGTCCACCGTCCTGTCCACCCGTTCATCCACCTGTCCACCCACCTGTTCTTCCATCCACCCACCTCACCACCTGTCACCCACCTGCCCGTCCATCCACCTGTCACCACGGTGACACCCGCTCTGCAGATCCCACGTGGGGCACTGGCGACGCAGAGGCACAGCAGAGCTGGCACTACCCCGGGGGAGCTCGCGGCCCGGGGGAGAGACAGGCACAGTTAATAATAAAGTGACAGCTATGGGGTACGTGTTGTGCCCTCGGCACTGTCCTAGGACTCACCATGCAAGAACGCATTAGGGCCCCAGACCAGGCGAAGGAGCCATGACAACTTGCCTCAGCTGACAGCTGAGGGCACCGAGCCTGCACAGCTGGGACATGGAGGGGCTGGAGACCTGTGCCAGGCTGTCTGGCTCCGGAGCCAGCCTCCTTGACCTCCACCCTGGGGGCCATGCCACCTGTCCCACCACAGCTTTGCCTTCACTTCTGGGGTATGGAGAGCTGCGTCACTCGAGCCACATGTAGCCCCTCTCTGGGTCACGGCCATCAGCTCTGTGTGACACTGGGTAGAGGAAAAGATACTGGGTCTGGTGGAACCACAAAACAGTGCATTCTGCCCTGCCCAGCTGGGTACTTGCTGTTCCACTTTACGGAGGAGAGAAACTCAGAGGGAGATGGGCCTGCAGGATTGGCTGGTCCAGGCGGCTCCTACTGCAGATGGGGAAACTGAAGCTCCAGAGAGGAGAGAACTTGCCCAGGGCACACAGCAAGGTCCCTGGCTAGGGAAGCACCGTGTCTGTGGGCTTTCTCTGTCCCTGGTGTGGCCTGGGGCACTGGAAGGACCCCTGCGCTTCTTGGCCATCAGTGTCCATCCCAAAACAAGCCGAGATGAATGCTTTCCCAGACGGTTATTTTAAATCTCCAGAGAACAGCTGCATCCTGACCGACTGCCCCAGGGGCCCCTCCTGCCCTGCAGCCACTCCACTCTGCTCTGATTTTTTTGATGGAAGAAGTGGCCCTGAACCAGCGCCCGGCTCCAGTTTGGGATTCGCCCTGATTCTCTGTGTACCCAGCCCGCCATTTATTTACACCACTGGAGTGTGAATTCTATGAATAAATTGCGTATCTCGGGGGCTTCTGGCTGACGAAGACGTGAAAGGCGCTCCAGTCCTCAGACGCCCATCTCTCCTCCTTATGCAGCCTGGGCCCTGGGAGCTGGCCCTCCTGGGAGGCTCATTTAGATTTTAATTAAACTGGCTTTCCCAAACAATTTGCAATAAATTAGCGACAACCAGGCTTTCAGAGTCCAGGTGTGAGGCAGTCCAGGCTCTGAGGGTGGACCCTGGCTCTCATCTGGGGTCACCTTCATGCGAGGTCGTGCACACCTCGGGACAGGCTCCGGCAGCTCCAGGCCGACCCTGGTCCCCGGGTGCGGGGCCCGCCTGGCTTGGCCACAGGTTTGAGGGCCCGTGAATGCCCAGCACCGGAATATTCCCACTTCGTCTCCCACCCGAGAGGGGCCGCCTGTCTCTGAGCAGAGAGGTCAGCAGACAGCCACAGCGTCCTGCCTCTCATGCCTGGACAGACACCCAGTCCAGTGCCCACCCGGCCACCCCAGCCCACCTCTCACACTGCAGGTGAGTCAAGGGTGCCCAGAGAGTGGACCCCACCCTCCGTGCATGCCAGGGGCAGTCCTCCCGAGACCCCTGTACGTGGGGTAGCCCCCAGATGCCCAGTGGCTCAGGCACTTCGTCCTTGGAGGCACTTCACCGGCCGGATGGGTCGGACACCTGTGCCATGCTCCAGAAGGCTACTTGGGGTCTGGGCTGCGAGCCCACCTCCAGGGGGTTTGTGAAGAGGGGGCGCAAGGCAGGAGGGCGCAGGGCGTGCGGTGCGGGCTGCTGTGGGGGTCTCCACAGCACTTTGCAGCTTCTTCCCTGAAAGCTCTGGTGAGCAGCCTCCTTGCCCAGGAAGGGATGCTCAGGCTGGAGGTCATGTGACCACTGGGGTGTCCTTCAGGGTGAGTGGGATTCAGGGCCCCCTCCAGGATGCAGAGACCCCGGCTTCCTAAGCTGCCGAGACCCTGCAGACACATCCCTGCACCTGGCAGGAGAGAGCGAAGGGGGAAGGCACGGTGCTGGCTGCCACTCAGCAGCCGTGCGGCCTGGGTACGTCCCTTGGGCTCCCGTCCACTTCCCACCAAGAGAGGGGCAGAGCACAGCCACTCCTGGCACGAGGTCGGTGTCGGCACACAGGAAGCACCCGACACGCTGCTGTTGGGTCTCCACCAAGGTCTCAGAAACTTCCACGGCACCTTGAGTCTGTGTTTCTAACACTCTGAGAGTCTGGGCTCCAAGGGCAGCAGCGAGGAGCTGCCGATTATAGATCCCCGGTGCCAGCTTCTGTGGCGGCTGCACCCGCGTGAGGGCCAAGGGGTCCCAGGCAGGAGCCAAGGCCTCCTCATGCCACGTGGTCAGGGACGGTCCCCCACCGCCTGCTCCTCCACGGACACCCCCCACGCACCCGAGGGAGGAGGGGTGAGTCCAGGCTGCAGCCGAGTGGCCTCCGAGCTCCCACCTCCTCCAGTGGCGTCCAGGACACCTGCTGAACGAGGCCGCGCCCGGCTTTCCACTGGGAAGATGATTGGTGTGTGGCTTTGAAATAACAGAGCCTAATGTCATGGAACGGGCAGTGTGGAGCGGCCGTGACACCCCTGTCTACTTGCAGGCGGTGTTGTTCAAAGTTGGGGCTGGCGCATCTGCTCCGGCAGCTGGCTGCCCGGCGCCACCGGCGGCCGCGCTCTGCAGTGCCTGTGAGGGGTCGCGGTCCACTGGTTTGATGGCCGCGCTCTCTGAGTGTGCTGCCTGCGAGGGGGAGGGACAGCTGCTCCACACGCCCTCGGAGGAGCACTCGAGGGGGAGTGTTAATTAAGTCGGGGGGGGGGGGGGGTGTGGAATCTCCTAACAAGCTCCTTCCTGTAAGCGTCAGGCTGCTCCGCGGTTCGCGGTTGTTAGGAAGGCGGGAGTGAAGCGGTGCGCCCAGCCCTGCCGGCTGCGGGAAAGGCGCCGTGTGGCCCCACTGGCTGGCATCTCTCCAGACCAGTAGAGCAACTTCCTGGAATGATCCAGAAGCTTTGAGAGCAACCAGAGATGACCAAGAAGCATAGGGGCTGGAGGGCAGCTGAGCAGCTCCGAAGGAGGGAGGCGGGTCAGGGGGCAGGCGGCTGGGCCGTGGCCAGCACGGGGCAACGGCTGGAGGAGCACAGCCTCTCGGCCTGAGGACAGACTCTCGCCCCTGAGCAGGGCTGCCCTCAAGGGCGTGTGACGGGGGCAGGCACATGGGGTCCCTCTCCAGACAACGGATGTTAGCCTGAAACTCTTACTGATTTTATCTCTGCACTTGGGTGTGTAAGAGAAGTCCGTGGGACCATGCAGCAGGTGCCAGGGGCCCGGAACCTTGACTGGAGCAGGGTCCCCCCACTTGCTGCCCCCCTGGATGGCTTCTCGGCCCCCTGCTCCCCGCCCTGGGGCCCTGGGCCTTGCCCAGGCTCCCCTCTGGCCCCCATACCTGCATCCAGGTCAGGTTGAAAGTGGGAGGTCTGTGCTCTACAGCCACCCCTCGTTCTGTGTTAGGCACGGGGGCTACCGTGGAAAAGGAGGTGGCTGCAGGCTGCCCTCGAGGAGGCTTACAGTCTAAATGGGGGAACTGAGCAGAGTCTCACAGACACGTGCTCTGAAGGGGGAGCTGGAGTCCAGGAGAGCACGTAATAGAGCGAGCTGAGCAGACTGGGGCTCAGGAGGGCCTCCAGAAGGGGGTGGCATTGAGCAAAGTCTGCAGGCAGAGTTGGGGGCTGGGCAGAGACCCTTCCAGGCAGCAGACACAGCACGTGCAAAGGGCCTGGTGTGTTGTCGGGTTTCAGTTCTGGGTGTGGGAGGAGGCTGGGGTCTGTGGGAAGACTGTTCCTCAGTGAAGAGGAGGTAGTCTGGGGGTGCAGCCGGGGGACCCTGGGGGTGGCAGATCCGCTCAGTGCCATTGCTTCTGTTACACTCACTGGTGGCACGAAGGGGCCATGGCCTGGGCCAGGGCCAGGAGACACAAGTCGGGTCCAGCTCTGCCCTGGCCCCCGATCCAGGTGGTCTTCACCAGGCCTCTCTGCTCCCAGCCTGTACAATGTGGACTCGAGGATCCCGGCCCTGCAGCTGGGTGGTCAGCCTGGCGAGCAGTGGGGAGCCGGTGTAGGGAGGGGGCAGGCGGGGCTCCAGGGGAGGGGTGGGGCGCCCCCACCTTGCAGCACCACAGGTCTCGAGGCTCTGCGTCAGCCCACAGCCGGCCTGGCCCGGCCCCTGCTGAGAGCAGCAGACCCGTTGCGTCCTCGGTTGCAACAGTTTATTGAGCCCACACCCTGGCTCTGTCTGCAGGCGCCTGGCGGACCTCGGTGCCAACAGCGGCTTCCAGTGTGACTCTTCTCCGTCGCCCTCACACGGTGCTGGCTTCCAGCCCTGCAGGGGTGGTGGCTCAGCCGGCCAGCTCTCCAAGGCATTGTTCTGTGCGTGGGAAAAGCCTGGGGCTGCTCCGCCCACCTGGCGCCCCTGCCCTGCCCCCAGCCCTCCTCCCGGCCTTGCAGATGGGGCTCTCTGCAAGAGGGCCAGCGTGCCAGGGCCACCTGGGCCAGGCCTGGGGCGCCCCCTGTCCCCACAACGCTGGCCCCCCGAGTGGCCGGATGGAGGTGACTGAGCCTGAAGCACCCGAGGTTCCTGCAGAGACCAGAGTGTGGACCCCAACTCTCAGAACCAGTGGACCCTTCTAGGTGGGGAAACTGAGGCCCAGAGGAGGGCAGAAGACTGCCCATGGCTGCCCAGTAAGGTGGTCACTGCTGGGTCCTCTGAAGGCATCACTGGGACTCCCAAGCTGGAGCCCTGGTCCTGGGCCGCGAGCTGTGACCTTGGTGTGCTGTGTCCCCCGAGCTCCTACTGCCCCGACTGGGCACGGCTCCGACCACAGTAGCTTTGGTGTCACTGCATCTCCCAGGAGCCTTGAGGGGCGGTCTTCCCGTACAGACCAGGGGCGGGAGAGCAGACCAGGACTGGGACGTGGGCCCCTGTGATTGCAGCCTGGGCCTGCGATGGTGACCGGCCCTTGGGGCCACTGGCACATCCAGGACCAAGAGCCAGTCCCAAACCCAGACTCATCTTTCCTGAGTGTGTGTGTGTGTGGGGTCTTCAGAGACCCCCACCCTTCAAAGTAACCCCTGCAGCCTCCTGAGGAAGTCTCCTTCCCTGACGTCCTCAGCCCTCCGCGCCGCCCATCCCAGCCCTTCCAGCCCTGGGTCTGCCTTCTGGCCCCCAGGGGCACTGAGTTTTCCCACCTGACATCCCTCATCCCCGCAGGGCAGGGACCCGGGGCTCAGCTCTGCGTGCTGCCCAGCAGCAAGAGAAAGGGCAGCCCCATACGTACCATCCAGTCTCCCCTCAGCCCTGCGAGGTAGGCGGGCCCAGGTCACAGTGGGCCCAGGTCACACGTGGCTTCATCCCCATGTGTCGGACACTCCACAGCCAGGCAGGCACAGAGCCAGAGGCTGGTCCAGTGACCTGAGCCAGCACTTTCCCCCGACACTGTCCTCGTCCTTCCGTGCCTGACTGAGTGAGGAAGGGTCCGTCCTGGACACTGGGCCAGGCCTTTGACCCTGGAGGGTCCCTGAAACACTGGCTTCTGAAATCTGGCAAGTTCTGCCTCCCGGGTTCCTGCTGTGGACTCCAGGAAATGGTGCGTGGGTTAAAAGGATTAATAAAAGTCACTGGCCCACGAGACAAAGCTAATTTAAAAGCTTGCTTATCCCTAGTGGAAAAAATGAGATTAACATCTAAAATATTTGAAAATTAACTGGAAACAGCCTGCCAAATAACTTTTCAGAATCAGCAGCTCAGGAATTATGTTAGGGACTCGAGTCCAGGAGTAGCGAGCCGAAAGCGCCAAGCCGGGCCGGGCGCAGGCGCGGGTGGAAGAGGCTGCGCCTGGCTTCAGAGGTGACAGGAAGTCGGAGCCACCTCTCGGAGGTGGAAAAGATCCTGAAGCCCCGCGGAGGAGACCAGCCCAGCCTGGAACCCCTCCCTGGTGCCCCCCAAACTCGTGCCCCAACCCGGATCAGCTCCCTGGAACTGGGGGCTGACAGGGAAGGTGGGCAGACAAGCAGTGGCATGTCCCAGATTCAGGGTGCAAGGACTGAGGTGTCCCAGCGAACGGGCCGCAGCCCTTGTGAGAACAGAGCGAGAGTGACCTGCGTTGCCCTCGAGAGGCATTAATTCGCCCACTGAGCTGTCTGGAGTCCCCTGTCACAGCGGGCGCAGCCCTGTGGGGTGCGTGGGGCAGGAGGATGGCCCAGGACGCAGCGACTCACCCCCTGCGAGCTCGGCCAGGACCTGGGCTTCCCGACCGACGGGCAGGACGCAATTTGTGGAGAAATCGCTCGGGGCCGGGCTCCTCTCTAAGGGCTTGGCCAGCACAAACCCCTCTAGCTCTCGCAGCAGCGCTGTGAGGGAGGCGGGGGGCCCGGCCAGCCCACGGGAGCCCTCATGGAGGGACCAGGGGATGGACGCCCACTTGCCCTCCTGCCCTCGGGTCCCCTGCCACCCCTGCACTGGCCAAGGACACGGGGTTACGGATGCGGTCCACACAGCTCAGCCTCTGGGTGCAGAGAAGAGTGAGTGGGTCTGGAGGATCCCACGGAAGCTTCCAGCACGTCACACCGTTTAAATGAGTCTCCCTCTTCTCTCAGGTGTGTATTGCTATTAACTGTGTACCTGACACAGCTCCACCGGGCCCCAGCTTCTGTCTGTCTAGCAAAGTCCAGGTTGGTTGTTCATCCTTCCTAAATGTGCTTCTGTTCCACCAATGCCAAAGGGGCTTTCCTGGGCCCTGGGAATGCGGCCGACAGTGTGGACAAGGCTGCGCCTGCTGGGGTTACTCTCTGTGGGGGAGCCAATGACGAGCTCCAATCAGGTAGAAGAGAACAGAGTGCAGTGGAGAGGAGAGGAGGAGAGAAGAGAACAGACTCAGGTACCGATGAGCCCGATGAAGAAAGATGCAGCAGAAGGAGAGTGTGGAGTGGCGTGGGGAGGGAGCCGCTTTAGATCTCGCGGGCCGGGAAAGTCTCCCCTAGGAGGTGATGTTTGACAAAGACTGAAGAGAGGGAGAGGAGCCTGTGAACATCTCGAGAAGGACACTGGTGGAGGAAAGAGCATGCAAAGGCCCTGGGGTACAGAAGACAAAAGTCTGAGGCACAGAAGACCCGCATGGCTGGCGCAGGCTGAGTGGTGGGCTATTTGCTGGTGCATATGGAGATGTAGGCAGGGCCCCATCTGCACGGTCTTGTGAAGCATTGAGGAAGGTGGGTTTTATTCTAGATCTGAATGGGGAGTCACGGGGATTGCATCTCGTTGTGAGAGTCACTCTGGCTGCTGAGTAGATTGAACCTGAGTCGGGGTTGGAGCCCAGGGAAGACACAACTGCTTTCATCCAGGGAAGGAGGCTGGATCCAGGGACAGAGGTGGAGGCGGTGAGCAGTGTTAGATTCTGGAGATAGTCTCGATAACTGGAGCCAACGGGATGCACCGGGATGTGCCGAGGGAGCCAGCTGGCATCCTGGGAGGGGGCGGTCAGAGCCGCTGCTTCCCCGGGGATAGGGATGTGCTGCTGTGGAAACGACCGTGGTGTGGACGTCTCCGCGTGGGGAGCACGTATCTTTGGAATCGTGGGGGCTGGGCTGGGACGGACGGCCCACACGGGTGTTGAGCCGGACACGAGTCTCAGGCAGCCGAGAAACCCACGTCCCGGCTGCTGCTCTTGCTCTTGCTCCGACCTCCCCTCCCCACCACTTCCCAGAATCTCTGCTCCGTGAGCTTGGTGGTGGCTTGCTGGCTGTGCGGTTGTCTCTTTGGGAACCAGGCTCCCGTGGGATTGCACATCGGTCTCCCGGGAGGGTCGCTCCAGAAATCTGATCATCGGAACAGCGTTAATCAGAGGAGCATGGCCGGCGGGCGGGCCCACAGCCCTGCCTCTCAGCCCCACTCTGCCCTGCTGTTTCCTTTATCGCATTTTCCTTCATTAAAGAAAAAGGGATGTTTGTCTATTATTTGCTCGTTTATCGCCAGCCTTCCCTCCAAGCTCTGACTGTGACGCGGGCTCCACTGAGCAGGACCGGGCCCGTCTGGTTGATGCCGCATCACCAGAGCCAGTCACAGCCCTGCGGCCGCCTCGCCTACTTGGTGCATCAGGATTGTTTTGAATGAATTAATGATTGAATCAGCGTCTTAGTCAGCACGGGCTCAGCCATCCTGCGGCTCAGGGCGGCTGAAGCACATTCATGCCACCCAGTCCTGGAGGCTGGAAGTCCAGGACAAGGGTGCCAGCAGATCCCGCGTCTGGGTGGCCTGCCTCCTGGCTTGCGGATGGCCGTGTTCCTTCCGTGTCCTCCCATGGCAGAGCCTGAGAACTCCAGTCTCTCCTCCTTGTCTCGCAAGGCCACTAACCCCACCACGGGCCCCACTCTCGTGACCTCATTAACCCGAGTCACCTCCCAGAGGTCCCCCCTCCACGCCCAACATATTGGGGGTCAGGGCTTGAGCATGTGAACCTGGGGGACACAGACATTCAGTCCACAGCAACAGGTGAATGAATTGTGATGGAATCCTCTGTAACAGGTCATGAATTTCCGAGTGGGGCATGTCGTGAAAATCGTCAGCGTTATGGAGCTAAGGTTTGTATTTCTTTTATTGTTGTGTTTTTTCCAGCAAACGAACGAAACAAGAACCAGACATAATGAGACAAGAAGGGCCCATTAGGTGTCAAGTGAGCTTCCAGGGCTGCTGTGTCTTTTTCCTCCCTGAAGAGGGGAAACACGGAAGGGAATTCCGTCCTCACGGAAAACGGGAAACACCCACGCTCCCGCCGCCCCGCCCCGGGTGGGGCGGGGGGGGGGGGTGGTGGTGGTGGTCAGCCGAGCGCAGCCACCGCTGGGGCCCCGGCCCGGCTGCTGCCCTCATCCCACACGTGGCTGGTTGCGGAAGAACGCACTTCACGCAAAACCAACAAGGACAAAAAGCGACCCACGCAGAACCCCTTAGAAACACTGCCAGAAAAAGAAAGGAGACGGTAGGAAAAGGGGAAAATCAAAGACCCCAGGGGAGAGACCTCACAGTGGAAAGGCGAACACTTCTGTTTAAACCAGGAACTTAATATCTGAGCGCAAACGTCTTTCCTGTGGAACAGAAGCCGGAACAGGCCAGAAGAAGGACAGTCGGACGACCTCAGAGGACAGAGGGGCGGGCGACGCTCAAGGAGAGAGGCGGGAGGACGAGGAGGCCGTGCGAGATGCCGCCCCCCCAGAACCCAGAACCAGAGCAGAGCGGGAGACGGCACTGCTGGAGAAGGGTGAGAGACAGAGCAGAAGAGAGCAGAGTTCCAAAGCGTGAGTGAACAAGGGCAGGAGGGAAAACCAAGCAGGAGAAACCACGCTCATGGAGGAGGGGGTTAACGGAGAGCAGCGTGGATGCAAGAGGAGGCAGCCCCAGGACGTCCGGGGAGGTTATGAAAAGGGCGAGCTCTGTGGACCACAGCGCACACCGCGTCCCTGTGAGATGTGCCCAGCGCGGGGCCGGCGGGCGCAGCGGGCGGCACAGGGCTCGGCTTCTCTCCGGGCGAGATGCTGAGACGCTGATGTGAGAGGCAAGGATTTTCTATAGCAACACCCAACCCTGGAAAAGAGTGAGCGAACGCCCACGAAGTCCCCAGGGATTTCAGAAGCATGCGCCGAGGATATTATATCGGGATAAGAGATTATAACTATTCTAATTTAACTGTAAAAAAGCATTTCTAAAAATATTCATGACTCGAGGGACTCCAGTCTTCCTAAGTTCGTTAAGAGAGTTTGACAGACGGCAGATTTCAGTCGACAGGGAGGTGACTGAGGAACCCAGAGCAGAGGCGAGGCGATGACCGTGGTTCAGGCAACCGCGGGACTCAGGGCAGCGAGCGAGACGGTGCAGACACGACAGCCCCAGTAAACACCTGCAAACGGCCCCAAAGCCAGGCCTCCCACCCCTGCCCGTGCGTTCCTGTCCCCCACGGGGCCTGTTTCCTTCTCGTGACTCCACACTGGCCTCAGGCCACCTTTGACCAGAACGAGGCAGGAGCGTGCTGGAGCCAGGCCGTGGGCGTGGGAGGGGAACCCCGAGGTGACACTTACCCTCCAGAGCGCCCCATGGGGCAAGGCTGGACGCCCTCCCTGCTGCTCCCCTGCCTCGCTCGTCTCCCCGGGGGGCACCTTCTTAAGAAATCATTTACCCCACACCCTTGGCTCCTGGTCTGCTTTGAAGAACCTTGGCCTAAAGTGACATCTAAGATCCCCAGGAACTAGAGAGCCTGGCCCCAGATTTCTGTCTCAAAGCACCCAATCTGAGCACACAGCCCCCGATGGAATGCTGGATCCACCCCCCTGGGCCCTGGACTCTCCGGGTCTGACCCAGGTAGCTCTCGCCATCTCCCGGATGGCAGGCAGCATGCCGGGGACGAGGTAGGGAACTCATTCCTGGCGGGCCTGGCGGGGATGGAGGTCAGGGTGTGGATGCCGTGGACACAGACAGTGCAAGACCCAGCCGTCCCCCCATGGTGACCCACCAGCTGCTCCTGCCCATGGCCTTTTCCATGTCTTTTGTTGCCCAGGCCTTGGCTTTGGGTCCCTGTTCTCCTGTGGTCTCTTCATCCGTCTCCCAGGCAACAGAAGAGTCGCCCTCGGGGCACAGCCTTGGCGGGACCGTGGTGTAGTCACACTTGTCGGGCACTGCGCTCCACCCTCAGCTGTCAGAGAACAAGGCTCCTCATCTAAAGAACTCGTCCCAAGATAATTAGCCCTAACACGGCGGCGTGGCTAAGGCGGAAGGGCCTTTCGGGGGGAGGTTGCTGCCAAGAATCCGACAATCAGCCTTGATGTCACTCACGGCCACCGAAAAGCAAGCCACTGCCGACATACAAGGTCTCAGGAAACACGCCCCCCGGGGGGGTTCCCGAGAGAGGATCGAAGTGAAATAGATACACCAGAAGCAGTCGGTCCAGTCTCTGCCGAGTGTCTAGTATTTTCCAGCCACTAGCATATCAACAACAACAATTGTAATGACATAAAAAATGATGACAGGTGGCCCTTGTTGGACTCTATCCCCTGGGCATTCACAGTAACTGGATGAGGAGGAAGCGAATGACATGCCTATTTTAGGTGACGGAAAAGAGATGGAGGTGAGGGGCTTGCCCATGTCCTGGAGTCCTGAGGTGGTAAAGCCAAGATTCGAACCTGTGACGTCTGGCTCCAAAGCCCACGTGCGTGGCCACCGTGCCACGTGATGCCCTGGTGCCCACAGTCAGAGGCAAACGCCACCTGCCTGCGCTCAGAAGACGCAGGTCCGGCTGGGGTCAGCAGGGTGGCCGAGCTGCGGGAACACACGGAGAAGGAGGCAGCTCTAGGGGGTCGAGGATGGAGACGGGGTGGGCTTCCTGGGAGCGTCACGCCTGGCTGTGTCTGTGATTCTGCACGGGAGATGGGGACCCAGGGAAGGCGGTCACAAAGCAGTTCTGGGTCCCTGTGTGAAATGAAAAAGGAAGACTGGGGACTCAACCCGGGGCCACCGACGAAACGAGAAGAAGGAGAGCAGCCCGTGGAGGACGCTGGAGGCGATGCGCTAGAAGAAGCTGCCAGAAGACGAGTCAGGAAAGCGAGAGACACACAGACATTTAACTTCGATGAAGTTGAGGAAGGTGACCGGCTGCGCCAGATGTCACAGAGAGGCCCCGTCTGGGGAGGACCAGAGGGGGGCCCCCAGTTCTGGTGATGAGGGGGTCAGGGATGACCTCCAGGGAGCACTCCTGGTGTGGGGATGAGAGGCAGGGCCGGAGCGGGAGGAAGGGGGATGAGAGGGCAAGAAGTTGGGACAGCCTTCGACAGCGACAGCAGGAGGAAGATTCGCTCACAAAAGGTTTTTCCCTTTCAGATGCAAACGGCTCATTGCTCAGCGTGCTCACGCATTGAGGGTAAAATGAGGGAGGGGAGAGTCAAAGGCAGAGGCAGTGAGAGGGGGCTGGGGGAGCAGGCACTCAGCACAGGCCAGTGGCGTGACCAAGGTCGTCCCTCCGACTGCGGCAGGGCAAGGACCCGCATCACGTTTAAAAACAGATTTGATTGAATGTTGTCTACGAGAGACACCTAAATACAGCATGATGTATGGTCTACACACAAAGCACTGGTGGAAGCATCTATACAGGCAAATGCCAACAAGAAGAGCCGAGGAGTGAAGATATTAACATTAAAAATATCTCAAGGCAGGGCCAGCCCCGTGGTGCAGTGGTCAAGCTCACACACTCCACTTTGGTGGCCCAGGTTCACAGGTTTGGATCCCGGCTGTGGACCTACGCCACTCGTCAGCCACGCTGTGGCAGCAACCCACATACAAAATAGAGGAAGATTGGCATAGATGTTAGCTCAGGGCCAATCTTCCTCAGCAAAAAATAATACTAAAATAAAATAACTCAAAGCACAAATCACTAAAAGAGACAGAGAGACCAATAGATGTTAATAAGAGACATTATACCCAATAAAGCTGTAACGAGCTTGAGCCTTTATGCGTTCAACATCTAATATCAAAATACACACAGAACTATTAGATCTGTAAGGAGAACTCGCGAGACCTGGTTGTGAAGCAAGATTCAGCATAGTGTTGTTAATACACGCCAGAGCAAGGACATGACTCTGATAAGTAATAATGAAGAATTTATAAATATTTTCCATGTTCCATTTTACTCCACAGTCCTAAAATACAGCTTGCTTTACCCTGTCAACGGACCACAAGAAACACATGAACAGTCACCCAGTCTCATTCACAGAGAAATGCAAATTTTAAAGAAATGAGCCATTGCTCAACTGCCTGATTAGCAAGATTAAATGTGTTTTATATTTCAAATGCAGTGAGAAACTGAAGAAAAGCACCCCTCTCTTTGGAGGGTGATGTAGATCGTAGTATTGATCGCAGACCCTGGCCTCCCCATGTGGCCGGGTGACTCGTTCTAATCAAAGAGAGTGAGCAGAAGTGACGTGTGTCACCTCCCCGCAGAGGGTCTGAGAGCCAGCACGCGGTCCACTGTGCTTGCCATTCCCTCTGCCACGATGACCAACGCTGACCCAGAGGGAGGCCACCGCCCCCCCAGCTCCCACAGTGAGGGGCACACGGGGCAGGAAGGAGTCCAGCGTGGTGGGCACAAAGCACAGTTGAGGAACCAGCCGTCACTGCCAGGGCCACTGAGGTCTGGAGGTTGTTTGTCATGACGGCGTCACCCAGCCCTCCATGACTGACACAGGACGAATTGGTAGTTCCTACTAAAATGTTTTAGAAACCAATCAAAGAAAATGACTAGTCATGCCGAGAGACACATGGCCCCAAACCAAGGAGGACAAAATGCAATCAGAACAGAATCAGAGGTGACCTCGAAATTGGAGTTAGCAGATAAGGACTCTAAAATCACTATGTTCGAGAAAATAGAGGAGACGATGTGGAAACTAGATGAGAAAAAAAGAGAGAATTTTACCAAAGTAATAGAATCCATAAAAAGACCTAAATGGAAATTCTAAAACTGAAAAATACAATATCTGACCAGTGGACGGATTTACCAGCATTTTAGACACAGCAGAACTGTGGGTTAAAGAACTGAACGAAAGGTGAAAAACAAATATCCAAACTACAGCAGACAGAGGAAAGAAGGAAAAGAAAAAAAGACCTGTGGCCTCAGGGAACGTCCATCCCTGTGCAGCTGTGGCCCCAGATGGAGAGAGAGGGCGGGGGGCATGAGGGAACATGACTGAGTACTTTCCAAAACGAATGAAAGGCACCAACCCACAGATTAAAAGACTAGCCAGCCCCAAGCAGGGTATGCACAAAGAAAACCCCACCTGGACTCGTCATGGTAAAACTACTGAAAGCAGAAGAAAAAGAGAAACCGCTAAAAGTGAGCAGAGAAAAATGATGCAGTATCTTTTTTTTTTTAAGCTTCGGTCCGTGTTTGCGTATCCTAGTTGGTAGCTTTTCAGTTCTTTACGTGAGCTGCCACCACAGTGTGACAACTGACAGACGGGTGGTGTAGCTCCACGACCGGGAGACGAGCCCGGGCCGCCGAATCTTCACTGCTAGACCACCAGAGCTGGGTCGACACATTATCTTTAAAAAAGTGAAAATAACACCGAGAGCTGAGTTCTCACCAGAAACCAGGGAAGCTGAAGACAGCGGAATGACAGTCTGAAAGTGCTGAATAAAAAAAGAACTGCCAGCCTGCAATTCTCCTTCAGTAAAAATACGCTTCTAAATGAAGACGTTTCAGGCAAGAAACACTGAGAGAATTCATCACCACAGGCAGAACGAAAGAAATTCTAAAATGAGTCCTCTGGGTGGAGAGAAAATAACCCTGCAGAAACGTGGGGACGTCGGAAGGAACGGAGAGCGTGAGTCCCGGGTAAATAGAACCCCGGCGTGTGTCGGGGGACAACAGCAGTGACGGGTTCTGGCTTGCGAAACATACGTTGAATTTAAATGCAATAAAGCAATAAAACCAAAGGCTGGAGGAGTCAACGGAGTTAAATGTCCCAGAGATCCAGCAGAACAGGAAGCTGGCCCAGCCTCCGCTCGCTTCGAGCGCTTCCGCGTCAGTCAAGGACAAGTGTTGAAATCTCCAGGATAACCACCCAAAACCAGTGAAAGAATGCACGACTCGTACATTCAGAGAGGGAAAATGGAATAGCACAAATATTTCATTAATCTAAAAGAAGGCAAGAATGAGAGGGAAATAGAGCAGAAATCAAGTGGACAAATAGGAATCGAGGTGACAGACAACGAACAGAAACTACAGAAATTACGCGACATGGCCTGGGCTAAAGACCTCGAGTAAAAGGTTAATAACGTCAGACGGATACAGAAAATAAAGCCCAATTACAAACCACTTGAAAGAGACACTTAAGTCTAAGACAAGGGGAAAAGATCAAATGTGCACACGTGACCGGAAGGAAGAGCTCCCAACGCGCGACAAGCGGATGTCCAGCCGGAGGCTCTGCTAGAGACGAGCCGGGGCGTGTGCGGAAAGGGTCAATGCTCAAGGAGGTGCCACAGCCCCAGAGAAGCACCAATACCGTAGCCTGTACGAAACCAAAAGTGGCCAACCTGAAAGCGGAGAGAAATCCAGAACCTCAGAGGGAGGTTTAACCACCTCTCCCCGCGGCTGACCTGCCAAGCAGACAACACATCAGAAAGGATGTGGAAGTTTGAGCAGCATGATTGACAGGCCTGACCTAGGTGACAGGTGACACAGACCACTGCCCTCGACAGGGCAGAGTCCACGTTCCACGTTCTTTCTACCAGCATGCAGGGCGTCCGCCATACTGCGGGTCTCCACATGTTCCAAAGCATTGAAAACACTCAGGGAGGGTTCTCTGGCCCCCGTGGAATTAAGCTGGAAATAAAAACATAAGTACAACCGGAAAATCCCCAACTGCTTGGAGATTAAGCCGGGTGCCTCTAAATCATAGGTCACGGGGGAAACCACAGAGGAAATGAGAAAACATTGTGAACTGACTGCTGATGGAGACGCCACCTATCCCAACAGAAGAATACAGTTAAAGCTGGGTTCAGAGGGAGATTGATAGCCTGATTAGTGTATATTTAAAAAAGAAGAAAATCAAGGATCCAAGCTTCTATCTCAAGAAGATGGAAAAAAGCCAAGCCCAGTGAAAGCAGAAGGAGAGAAAAAGTAAAGACACAACCAGAAATCAATGAAATAGAAAACAAACATACATCAGAGAAAATCCACAAAGCCAACCTTTGGTTCTTTGGAAAGTTTAATAAAATGAACGTATCTTGGGGCCAGCACTGTGGCATGGTGGTTAAGTCCAGTGCACTCTGCTTCAGTGGCCCAGGTACGTGGGTTTGGATCCTGGGTGCAGACCTACACCACTCGTCAGCTGTGCTGTGGCAGCGAATCACGTATAAAGTAGAGGAAAATTGGCACAGATGTTAGCTCAGGGCTAATCTTCCTCAGCAAAAAAAAACAAAAACAAAAACATATCTCCAGCAAAAGCGATCAAGGAGAAAAGAAGGAGAGAAAAAGTAAATAAATATTATCAGGAATAAAAAAGCATTAACAAGATAGTGAGTGGGCATTATAAATAACTTTAAGTTAAAGAATTTGATGATTTTGATTCAAATGTGCGAATTCTCCCTCCAAAGCACAACTATGAAAATCGACAAATGTTATTTAATCTGAATAGTCTGATATTTATTAAATAAGTTGCACCCATTATTAAAATATTTCTCACCAAAAAAACCCAAATCTCAGATTGTTACATCAGTGTATTATCTCTCACAATTAGGGGAGAAATAACACTGATCTTACACAAACCGTTCCAGGGAGCAGAAAAGGAAAGAACAATTCTTAACTTGTTATATGAGGCCAGTATAGCTTTGCTATCAAAACCTCACACAGACACTGGAAGAGAGAAAATAACAGACCAATTTCCTCATGAACATTCACGGGAAAATGCTGGCAAATTGAATCCAGTGATACACGAGAATAATAATATACTGGAGCCATATGGGGTTTATTCTAGGAACGCAAAATCAATTAACATAATTCAAATGCTAATGTATAAAAGAGAGACATCGTGAGATCATCTCAATAAATGCAGGATTTAATAAAACCCAACAAGGCACATTCGTGAAAATACTCTCGGTAATTTGGAGTAGATGTGAAGGATCCTCCTTAAACCGTAGGAGACGGTCCTCAAACCACAGAGCGGACAGCAGGAGAGCAGGAGCGGGACGGGCCGCTCGCATCAGGGCCTCCAGTCAACACAACACTGTACTGTGTGGCGAATGCGTTCAGGCAAGAAAAACGAATGAAAGTGCAGGAAAAGGAGAAATCAACAGTCATAATCCGCAGATGCCATGACCAGGACACAGAAAAGCCACATTAATCTAACCATGAACTTAGAATTAAGAAGTGAATTTAGCAAAATCACCAACTGTGTTTTTATGTATTAGCAACAAAATTTTGGAAAATAAAACTTTAAGAGCATTCAAACGATCTAATACCTAGATGACACCTTTGTCTTTTGTAACAAAGGATGTATAAGACTTCTACGTTGAGAATTACAAAATGCCTTTGAAAGAAATTAACAAAGGCCTAAGTAAATAGGAAATAATCCCATGTTCATAGACTGGAAGACTAAATATTGACATTTTAATGTCAATTCTCAGAATAACCTTAGTCAGTATAAATTATGATCAAAATCCAAGGGATTTTTCATAAATTGATGAGGTCAACACAATCTTGAAGAAGAACAAAGCTGGAGGGTTTGCTCTACCAGATGTCCTGACCATCTATAAGGCTACAGGAGATGACAGAGCTTGCCCTTGGCACGAGGCTGAGTTAATTTACGATGGTGACAAACGAGAGAGTCCAGAAGGAGACCCACGGCTACACAGCCGCCTGCAAAGCCCACTGAGCAGGGAAGTGACGTCCTTTACAATAAACGGTGCTGGCCAAGTGCGTATGCAGATTTTTAAAATGCGTTTTGGTCCCCACTTCACACCATATTAAAAAATCAATACCAGATGGATGGCAGGCCCACATGCGGACGGCCAAACAAAGCCATTTTAGAGGAAAACGCAGGAGCTCATCATTGTGACCTTAGAGTCAACAAATATTTCTTGAATAGAAAACACATAAGCATTAACCACTAAAAAATTGATAAATTGGACCATATTAAAATTAAAAATTCCTGCTCTTCAAAAAACACCATTAAGAGAATTAAGGGAGAGACCACAGAATGGGAGGTGCCATTTGCAGCACATATATGACAAAGGACTGTATCCAGAATATGTCAAAATTCCTACAAATCATTAAGAGAAAGACAAATGGCCCAAGAAGAAAATGGACAAAAGACTCAGACATTTCCGAAAAGAGGAAATGGCCAATAAATATATGCAGAAATGCTCAATGCCATTGTTTGGTACGGACATGCAAAATAAACATTGGATAGCATTATACCCACCAGCATGGCTAAAACGGAAAGAAGGAAAATATCAAGTTTTGACACGGCTATGAAACCGCTCTCATACACCGCTTGTCGGCATGGAAATTGGTACAAAATGCTGGGAAAATGTTTGACAAAATCTACTAGTGCTTGACACAGCGTTTTCATTCTTAGACATAGACCCAACAGAAATGGGTAAATATTTTTACCAAAAGACATGAACAAGAATGACCACAGTAGCACCGTTGATGACAACTGCAAACTGGAAATGAGCAGACTGCTGGCCAAGTGTGGAATTCTCACGCAACAGCGGCTGTGCACCAGTGAGATTAACAAACTTCAACCACACATAATGATGTGGGTGAATCTTTCAAACAAAAGGGTGAGTGAAAGGAGCCAGACATGGAGGAGGACACGTTGAATAAGCCCAGGATCTGCAGTGTGAAACAGGCAAATGTGGTCGAATACACGCTGTGAGAAGTCAGGCTTGCCGTTGATCTTAGGAGGGGGTATGCTGCCTGGAGGAGGGCACAAGAGAGGGTTCTGGAGGTGCTAGTCGTGTGCTGTCTTGATCTGGATGCTACCTACACAGGATGCTCCCTTCGTGAAGATTCTTTGTATTGTATGTTTCTGATTTGGGCACTTTTCCATCTGCACTGTATGCTTCAAAACAGGTGTACCGGGGGAACAGCCTACATGTTCGTCAACAGGGACATGACCAAATGAATCATTGTCTATTAACACTGTGGGACACTAGGTAGAAGTTAGAAAGAATAAAGCAGACTTCAACAAGCTGGCATGGGACATAGGTGCAAGCTGTACTGTGAGTGAAAAAAACAGTCTGCAGAACAGTATACAACCGCTTAAACATATACAAGTCAAAGTATATATTTCCATAGGTTATATATGTTACAAAACCAGGTTCGTTTTGCCCTCTGCACAATTATGCCAATCACCGAGATGACGAGTTTGCAAAGAGAAAGAGCATAATCACAAGGCAGACAAGCAAGGAGGCAGGAGAACCAATCTCAAATCTGCCTCCCCCAAAACGGGCATCAGGGAGATTTATGAGATAAGGGGGCAGGGTCTGGAGTGTGGGAACAGGTGACTGGAGGTGAGGAGAAGTGGGGTCTGCACAAGCGTAGTCAAGCTTCGTGGGTCTTCATAGGACACACGTTCACAAAATGGCATTAGCATGATCTGAGGGTGGAGTTTTCATCTCCTTGAAGTCAAAGGGTCACCTATCGGTCATCTACGCAGGCCCAGGTGATGAGCTGGTGGTCTCAACCGGCCTGAACTGGACGAGGAGTCAACTCTCGGTTCCTGAAAAACTTAAGCGCCCACCCGTTACCATGGTGACCCAAGGTCAGAGGTGGTATCCTTTACTAAAGGCTGGGCTTTAGTAAAGGGATATCTAACTACTTTTGCTGACAGACAACTAACTGAGTCTAGTTAAAGCAAGCTGGCCCCCTGTTTTGCATATTTAAATGCAAACACTTGGAAATGTGTCCTAAAGAAAACACACCAACTGTAGGAGTGAGAGTTCTGAGGAGGAGACTAGGACTGGAGGCGGAGGTCAGGGGCATTTTAGGTTTATATGTTTTATATATAATTTATTGTATATCATCTATAATGATGTTGTATTTATTACAACAACAATGTAATCATGATCACTTGGGTAATTAAAAATAATACTTCAGATGATCAATGGAAGATTTCCAAAAGGGACATTTCCTAGGCAAATAAATAAATAAATACTTTAATGCATTCAAAAAGTTAAAGTTGTACAAATGGAATTAGTTTATTTTGGAGGATTAAAACTAGAAATTATTAACCAAGTTCTAAATAAAAAACCCTTACCAACTAGTGATTAAAAAGTACTCCTGTGAACATGACATTTGAGCAAAAATGAAAGGAGAAGTCGTATTTAAATTCCAGAATATCAGGAAAAGAATGAAATTGATAAAAACAAATGGGTTTTTATCAAGCTGTTCTCAAAGATAAAGTCACATCTTTAAATGCCTTCATTATCAAACAAGAAAAAAAAGATCAAAACTTTCAAGTCAATGAGTTTTTTAAAAGCAGTTCCAAGGAAGATTAAAACAGTGGAGATAATAGCAGAAATTATTAAATTAGAAAAGAGAAAAGTGAGAATTGATAAGTAGATAAGACCTAAGAGATAAGTAAACTAAAGAGCTAAGCCTTTGAAATACCCAACACAACAGACCAAACTCCAGTAATCTAGTTACTACAAAGGGGGAGGGGGTGAGAAATGGCAATTAAACAAAATTTTAAATCATATAGGAAAGAAAACAAGTAAGCAGGCAACTTAAAAAATTAACCAGGAATTACTTGCACTGTTGTATGCTAATAAATCTGAAAGAAAACTGATAAATTATCAAAGTGGACATTAAAAGAACTAAACAATATGAATAAATCCTTACCCCTGGAAGAAAATGTTAAAAATAGAAAAGAATTACCTCCTAAGTGAGTTCCAGACTCACCCACTCCTGCTGGTGAGATGCTGTGAAATTTAAAGGCATGATTAATTTCAAAATTACGTACTTGGTTTTAGAAATTTATACATTTGGAAAACTTGCCAAGTGATTTTGACAAATATAACCCACCACGTGTTCTTCAAACTATATTAAATAGGCATTACATAAAAAGAAAATTCCACTATCTCATAAGGATAAAAAAAGTCGACAGAATCTTTAATGCAGAACATCTCAGCATCTTTAACATGCAAAAGCACATTGCGATTCTTAAGAAAGGTAGGTACACAATGCATCGTGCTTCCCAGTCTTATTTGTCAACCAAAGAACCATTTCTACCTGGAAGCTTCTCTTAGGAGTGGTATTCTGGGGAACATTCTTTGGGAAAGTCTGCTTTTGAATATAAAAATTCAGGCAAAATAAAAAGTGAAATACTAACAGATAAAATTCAGTTGTATGTTCAATCAACAATCTCTGAAGGTTTAATGGGGGAAAGGAAGAGAGATTTAATATATTATAACTACTTAGCAGCATACAACACATTAATGGGCCCCCAAATATCTTCTGTATAAATGTTGAAATGTTATTCAGGAAATTTTAAAATGTATTCCTAATAAAAAAACTTAGTAAATGGTAAAGGCTCTTAAATGCATGAAAGCACTGTCCATGTAACTACTTACCAATTCTGTGTATTAAAAACATAATAAACAAAACTAAAATGCAAATAACATTGTAAAACTATTTGCAACAAATATCACAAAGAAAGAGCTCTTAAAAATTCTCAACAAAGACACTATCATCAAGGACAACTCACAAATGAAGTACTAAAAATGACCAAAAATTATGAAAGAAGGGTCCAACTATATTATAATCAAAGAAATGCAGAATTAAGATATTACCATTTTTGTCTACCAGGCTGAATAACATATGCATTGAAAAACACCAGAAGGAACTTGTCTCAGACTAATAGTCCTACAAATAACAAATATAAACTTAGATAAAATATGAAAAACAGCTCTTTGAAGATACTGGAGGATAGCCAAAAGTCAACAGAAGGTGGAGAGGACGACTCTTGAAAGAAGAGAACTGCGCTGGTTGAGATTCATGTTTATACAACCTTTTGTCATAGAGAAATCCCCATTCCTCATGGGTCACAGCAGCTAAAACTTAGGCAGAAAGCTGTAAATGTATCAGCTTGAGGGGTCAGAGAACAGAGTTGGGGATGCCAGAGCAGCTAGAAATAGAGATGGAATCCCGGAAAAGAGAGCCACAGAGAGAGAAGCTGCAAATCCACCCGCTCAAATCAGCAGACGGGGCTCAAATCCTGCACATGGGGAGCTCTGGGAAACCCAGTGCAAAGCTGCCCTGCAAGGCTGAAGGAACTGAGCAGAGATTCCAGCTGAGGTCCACCGTGGGACAGAGGGAACTTGGAGCTTTTGTCCAGCAAAGCCCACTGCTCTTTTTTTTTTTTTTTTTCCTTTTTCTCCCCAAAGACCCCCAGTACATAGTTGTGTATTTTTAGTTGTGGGTCCTTCTAGTTGTGGCATGTGGGATGCCACCTCAGCATGGCCTGATGAGCAGTGCTGTGTCCACACCCAGGATTCAAAGTGGTAAAACCCCGGGCTGCCAAAACAGAGTGCACGAACTTAACCGCTCAGCCATGGGGCTGGTCCCAGCCTACTGCTCTTGAGAACCAGTATCCACATGCTTTGGAAAATAGCAGAATCCAGATACTCAACAACACATCACACACAATGTCCAACATGAAACAAAAATCACTAGAATTATGAGGAGACTAGGCAGTCAATAGACACCAACCTGAGGAGGGCCCGAATGTTGCAAATAGCAGAAAGAAATCTTATAATCGTAGCTATTACAAATATGGTCAAGGACTTAAAAGGAAATATACACATAAAAATAAAACAAATGGAGAATCTCAGCAAGAAAGTGGAAAATATGTAAAAGAACCAAATGGAAATTCTAAAACTGAAAAATACAGTGCTGAAGTGAAAAATTCACCAGAGGGCATAGCAGCGTGAGGGAGAAGGCAACGACGAAGTCAGCGGACTTGAAGATAGGTCAATAAAAACTATCGAATCTGAAGAACAGAGAAGAAAACAATTTTTAAAAAATGAATAAAGCCTCAGTGCCGTGTGGGATAATATAAAACAATTTAACACAAGCGTAATTGGAATCCCAAGAGTATAGAAAAGAGGGAATGGGGCAAAAAAAATTTTAATAATGACAAAATTTCCCCAAATCAAAGAAAAATATCAACTTACAGAATCAAAAATGTAGAAAATTTCAAGCAAGAAGAATACAAAAAAACCACAGGTGGGGACATTATATTCAAACTGCTACAAACCAAAAGCCAAGAGTAAATCTTGAAACCAGCCAGAGAAAGATGACTGATTACACACAGAACAATGGTGTTAATTACTGCTGAATTCTCCTCGGAAACAACCAAGACCAGAAAACAACGGATCGACATCTTTAAGTCAACAAAAAAATCTTAAAGAAAAGAAAAAGTCAATCCAGAATTCTCTACCCAGAGACGCTGTCCACCAAAACTGAAGAAAAAGTAAAGATATTTTCAGCTGACTGAATTGAGAGGGTTGGTCCCTAGCAGATGTGCAAGACATGAAATTCTAAAAGAAGTTCCTATGGCTGATGGGAAATAACACAAGCGGGACCTCAGACGTGCAGTAAGGAATTAGGAGGAAGAAAAATGGGAAAATTATGGGTCAATATAAAAGACTGTCCTCTTTCCTTCTCTCAATTTCTTTAAATTACAGCTATTTAAAGCAAAAATTGTATTGTCAGGTTAACAACATGCAGATATAGACATGTGACAATAACAGCACAAATGGCAGGGGAGGGGGGAATGAACCACAGCATTGCAAGATGCCTCCACGGCAACTAAACGACACAGGGTCAACTCCAAGTAGACTGCGGCCAATTAAGGAAGGAGACTGACCTCCCTGGAGGAAACATGACAAATAATACAAAGAGGTTTAGCTAAAAAATAGAAAGAGAAACCACACAGGGATGGAGTAAATTAAACGGACATACAAGAAAATTCGATTAACCCCAAAGAAGGACCAAGGAGGAACTTAAAAGATGAGACAAACAGAAAACAAGTAGTGAAAGGGGAGGCTAAGCCCCACCACGTTAATGACGACACCCAGGGAAAAGGGCCAAGCATCCTAATTCCAAGGCAGAGCCAGTCAGGATAAAGAATGACCCGACCGTGTGCTGTCTGCAAGAAACCCACGTGAGACGGAAAGGCACATATAGGTTGAAAGGAAAAAGATGGAAAACAACGAACGTGAACTCAGCAATCATAAGAAAGTTGAGACGCCTAGCGAGTATTAGATAAAGTGGCATTCAGGAGAAGGACTATCTGGTAGAAACAAAGAGGGACTTCTCGTTTCGGCAAAAGGGACGGTTCATCAGGGATGCAACGGTCAGGAATGTCGTGCGCCCACACGGGCTTCGAAATACAAGAGGCAAACACGAGCAAAGCTAAAGGGAGAAAGAGACAATTCCACGGTGGATGTAACCCCTCCCTCTAAGCAACTGGCAGAAGCAGATGAGAAAATAGGTAAGCATGTAGCAGGCCTGCACACTGCCAACCACGTGGCCCATCTGAAAATTCGAGAATACTCCCCAACAGCCAAGAATACGCATCACCTGCAAGTGCGCCTGGAACGTTCATTAGGACAAACCACGCGAAGGAGCATGAATCAACAGATTCCAGAAGATTGCAAGCACATCATCTGATCTCTGGTTGTAAGGATACAGTTTAACGAGATTAAGCTAGAAATAACTAATAATAATAATAACACGTTGAGAGAGGCCCCCAAATATATGGAAATTAAACAACATACTTCAAAAATAACCCATTGGTCAAAAAGAAATTGCAAGAGAAATTGGAAAATATCTCAAACCGAATAATAATAAAAATATGAATGAATTTTGTGGGAGCCAGGTAAAGCAATGCATAGAGAGAAATTCACAGTTTTCAATTCATATATCAGAAAGAGGTGGAGGTTGAAATCAACGATCTAAGTCAGGGGTTGGTGGACCACATTCTGTAGGCCAGCCGTGCATTCTGTGAATAAAGCTCTACTGGAACACAGCATGCTCGCTCGTTTCTGTACTATTTAGGATGCTTTCATGCTATAGACAGGCAGATCCCAGTTGCTGTGATGGAGACAATCTGGCCCACAAAGCCTAAAGTATTTCCTCTCTGGCCACATGGTATGTAATAAAAAACAAGTATTTTGTCTTTGTCCCAGTTCCTGGCACACAGCTCCTCAAACCCTTGGAATCTCTGGAGTGGTAAGAGTACCTTTTGCGGGATGACTGGGGGCTGGGCCCCTAGGGAGCTCCAGGGTGGGGGCTGGTTGACAGGAAGACCCAGGCAAGAGTAGAGGGTTGCGACTTTACACCCACCCCCCGCCCTCAGGGAGGGGAGAGGGGCTGGCTATTGTTAAGAGGTCAATTCTCCCCAACTTGAACTACAGATTTCATGCCATCCCAGTCAATCCCAGAGGCATTTTTGTACAAATTATCAAGTTAGTCTTAAAATGTATTTTGAAGTACAAAGGACCAAGAATAAGAAAAGCAATTCTGAAAGAGAAGTTGGAAGAACAGCACTATGTGATTTCCCAACTCACCATGAAGCTACAGCAAGGAAGACTGTGACGTGTTCTGGTGCGAGTGTAGACTAGTGTTCAATGGAACAGAACAGGGAGTCCTGAAATAGACCCATATTTACACGATCAATTACTTTTTGAACAACGAGATTAAGCAGGAA
This sequence comes from Equus caballus, assembly GCF_041296265.1. Classification (NCBI taxonomy): domain Eukaryota; kingdom Metazoa; phylum Chordata; class Mammalia; order Perissodactyla; family Equidae; genus Equus; species Equus caballus. The sequence goes on from NC_091707.1 coordinate 58,635,496, forward strand.
ATAATTAATAATAATAATAACACGTCGAGAGAGGCCCCCAAATATATGGAAATTAAACAACATACTTCAAAAATAACCCATTGGTTATACCCCAGCAATTCAATGTGGAAAAGAAAGTATTATCAACAAATGTTGTTGAACCAACTGGATCAACACGTGGAACCAAATGAGCCTCCGTCCCCAGGCGACAGCACACAGAGGTTATTTTGAGATGGATTACACATGTCAACCTAAGGGCTAAAGGTACGGAGCTTCTGGGGAAAAAGTAAGAGGATGGTTTCACGACCTCGGAGAGGCAAAGCTTTCTTAGAAAACAAAAAACAACAACCCTAAAAGAAGAAAAGAAGTTAAATTTGGCTTTGGGAAAAATAAAAATTTCTGGTCTTCAAAAGACGTAATTGAGAAACTGAAAAAGACTAGGGTCCTGCTGGGAGGAAACATTTGGAATTCATCTATCTGCCGAAGGACTGGTATCCAGAACATGAGAAAAAAACACACAAATCACTACCAAAAAACAAAGAACAACAGAATAGGCAAAATACTTTAACAGACACGTCAGCAAAGACCAAACACAAATGGCCAGTTAGAACAGGAGAAGGCGCTCACCCCCACCAGTCACCAGGAGGCTGGAGGGAAACCACAACAATGTGAGACACCGAGTCACATCCACAAGAATGACTAATAAAAAGACTGGTGACACGAGGTGTTGCTGAGGGTGAGGACTCTACCCTGCGGGGGGGAGGGCGGAATGGAGACCACTTTCTAAGAAACTGCCAAACGGCCTTCCAGAGTTAAACCCGGACCTGCCCTCTGACTCAGCCAGTCCACTCCTAGACTTGCTTCACACCCAAGAGAAGTGGAAACACGTGTCCACAAACAAGCTTGTGTGAGAATGTCGACAGCAGCCTCATTCGTCACAGCCAGACCCTGGAAAGGGCCCAGGTGTCCGTCAACGGGAGGATGGACAGACAAACAGTGATGTATGCACACAGAGGAACGCCACTCGGCAACAGCGCTGAGTCAGCCAGTGACACACACAATGACATGGATGTGTCTCGTAATCATCATGTTGATCAAAAGGAGCCAGGAACAGAAGTGCGTGCTGTATCCTTCCATTGAAATCAAGCTCAAGAACAGACAAAATGAATCCACGATGATAGAAATCAGTACAGCGTTGCCTAAGGGGTGCGGACTTACTGGAGGGGGCACGAGGACATTGTCGGGTGACAGAAGTGTTTTGTATCTTGATTAGGGTGATGACTACATGGGTGCATATGTTCATCAAAGCTCATGGAATCTCACCCTTGAGATCTCTGCATCGCCCGGGGTGCAAATCCTCTCCTCTGCTCTCCCCCGCTTCTCACGCACACGCACACGCACACATCCTGAAAACAAGTATTGAACTCCAGTTAGTAGGTTGGTTTTTTCTCATGGGGATATGATACTGTGTGTGAAACTATTTCCTGTATATTTGAGGCTCGAGAAAAAGAAGAAACATACTGGAGATCACGTGTGCCCAGTTGCTTCCCTTTGGAGCGGGAGTGACCGTTCTGGAAAGTTACAGTGTGGGGACGGACCCCTGCGGCGTTTCACCGGCAGGTCTCTGCTACGACTCACACGAGGCATGCAGAGACGGGGTGGGCCCTCTACACCCCGCACGGAAGCACACCCTCCCCAGCCCTGTCTGCAGAGAGGGTTGGGGCAACGACTCCCCAGCAGCACTGAGTGCACTCGGGGCCTGGACCTTAGCCTCTAGATACCGTCCCCACTGGAGGAACCGGGGCTCCTTGTACGGCTATTTCCAGGGAAAGTGAAGATTAGCCCGGAACACTTTGTTGTGCTGGAAAGTAAGAAAGTGCCCTAAGAATGAGGGGAACATGTCAAAAGGACGTTGGAGGTAGCTCAAAGGGGCTCCCGCCGGCCAAATCAGGGACAATCCAAGCACCCAAATAAAGAGTGACAGCGATGAGAGGAGCAGAACAGACTAAGAACGGAGGATTCCACCCTGATGCAAGTAACAAATGAGCAGATGAAGGCCTTAACAGGAGAAAGCCAACCAAAACATGCAGAAATAGAGTTAGAAAGTCATGAAAACAAGCAAATTAAAAAGCAGGAGGAAATGCACCTAACTTGGTCTTTCTGAGCGACGACTCACGGGAGATTTGAGTTTTCTTCTTGATTCTCACCCAGAATTTCCAAATTGCTTCAATAATATGCACTGCTTTTCTTATCAGATGCAAAAAAAGGTTAGTAAAGTGAAATTACAAAGTAAATATGAACCACTCAGATCAGGAGGAAAAGGTGCACCCCAGTCCCATCTACTCCAACAGGGGCAGCTGTGTGGCTTTTCATAAAGGCTTAGCCACCAGCTCGTGGGAGGGACGTGGCCTGAGGGAGGGCGCAGGAGGGGGCATCTCGAGGCCCCGTGCCCGTCTCTAGGAGGGGCTGTGCTGGAAAGAGAGGCTCACAGGCCCCTTTTGGAAGACCTGGGCCCACATCTTACTTCTGCTCACCAGTGGGCCCATCGCCTCCCTGACCCTCTGACTCATCGTCTGTGAAATGGAGATGAGCTTCATACCTACCTCCCAGGTTTTTGCCGAGAGGAGATGCAGTGGTGAATGTGGAAGCCCACCTCTGCCGTGTACCCCGGGGGCTCCCCTATCTTTCATGGCAACGGAGCCCCGGGAGGCCTTTAAAACACCGCACGCGCAGAGATGATCACTTGGGAAATTGGTGAGAGCCCGGGAGGCCCAGTTTAAGATGCACGTGGTGGGAAAGCTTGAAAGCACCTCTTCTGACCTGTCCCAGGAAGGCCAGAGCCCACCACACCCTGGCCAAGAGCCCCGCAGCTTCCCGGACCCTGATGGGGTCTCCCTGCCCGCTGCTCCCTCCTCCCCAGCTCCTGGCCCCCTCGGCCCCCTCCCAGCCTGCGGATTTATCAGCTGTGTTCAGTTCTGAGCTGCTCTCTTCCTGGCCGGGCTCGACTTGCCCTCCTCCTTCCACTGGCCCGAGAGCTTGGAATTTAGACCCAGCACCTGCCGAACCCAGGACTTCTGTATCTGCATCCAGAACACGGTGGAGGACGGTGAGCATGGGTGGCCCCCCAGCCCAGGCAGCCCTAGTCCCCACCTGCCGCAGGAGGGGAGTGTGAAGAGGTGGCTGGAGCAGGCCTGTGTGTTCCCATCCACTGCCCATGATGCCCGCTGGCCGGCGGGGACCCCAAGGCCTTGCAGAAGACGGACCACTGCATCCAGAAAGAAGCCTTTGGACGTGGTCTGAGTGCTGGGGGGTACTGCTCCCTCATGCCCCTGGGCCTTGGCTAAAACTGGGGAGGCCACTGAGGGAGACTCGAACGGGGAGAATCAGAGACGCCCCCCACGCCGGGCCCTGCATGCCTGGTGTCAGCCTGGCCAGAAGCGGTCGGGCAGCTGGGGCAGAGGTGGGGTCTGGGGTGAAGGGTTCCCTGAAAGCTTGGACACGAATGCCCACTTTGGGGCTCCCGACAGGCATCTGGATGGAGCATGCTGGATAAACAGCTCCTCTGGGAGTGAACTCAGGGAAGGAGTGGCAGGTAGACTATCAATAGGGACACATGATGTAGGTCTGCAGGATTGGAGATGGGGGGAGGGGAGCCCTGACACCAGACACAGCGCGGGTGGGGACGGGGTGGCGGTGAAGGTTTGCACCTCTGCCAGCACCGCTGCTCTCCACGTCCCCAGGCCCAGGCCCCTGTCTGAGCCCCCAGGCTACGGGTGCCGGATGCCAGTGGGCAGATGTCTGGCAGCAAAGGCCCCCAGCTGCACTTGGCGCCCTGGGAAGGGGCACTCGGCAGCAACGAGCTGTTTATGAGGGGCTGTGCACAGGGCTGCCCCAGCTTCCCAGGTTAGAAAGGGAAGTGGGTGGGGCTGGCACCGGCTGGAAGAGGAGGCCAGGTCCTCCCACAGGTGAGTCCCTGGTATGTCTGAGCCGGGGCACGTCTGCCCTCCCCCGTGACTTGATGTCATCATCTGTAAAATGGGGACTGACCCCACGTCCCTGCCCAAGATGCCTGGGGGGCCCACGGGCCCGGGGTGGAAGCCCTTGGCTGCCGTGGCTTTGTGGCTGTGACCTGGTCCCAGAAACCGTCCCGTTTCCCCGTGGGTTCACCCCGCATGACTCGCTCCTGCTGATGTGGAGGCTGACCCTCACCTCCCAGCCAGCTGTCTCCTCCCAGGTCACCTCGACCGGCCACCATCCCGTCAGCCAAGCCGAGGCGCCCTGAATAGCCAAGCCAGGCCCGAGCAGAGCGTCTCCCTCCCCACGCTCCCGCCAGACTGGGGCACTGGGGCGTCCCGCCCGACCGACCCAGAGCAGCCCGGGACCTCCGACCCCTGTCCCGGTTCTGAAACAGTTTATTCCCCGCAGTAAAGCTCATCCATTTCAGTGTAAGAGGTGGATCTCCTGTCCTGCTTCAGGAGTAGTTCTCTTTGAGTCACCGCCCCGATCCTCTGCCCTCCACGTGGCCTTACACCGCCTCGTGGTTCCTGTCGCGCTGGGGCCCCGTGCCCATCACCCACTCTTCACCTCTGCACCTACCCCGCCCAGGCAGCCAGGGCCTCTGCTCTCTGACTGGCCACCATGTCTCCAGCCCCCAAATTAGAAGATCGATTAGCACGGGGAGCCCAATCATGGCTGGGGGGACGCTCTGCTGTTCCACAGACGGGGAAACCATCTGAGTCCCATTTTGTGGGGCTCTTTGAAGTGGAACAGTCCTACGGGAGGAAATTATGCTCAGGAAAGAGTGGAGAATTCTCCAGCTCTTTTGGGCAGTAACGTGATAGTGCCGTCGAGACCCAACGTGATCACTTAATTGCTAATAGCCGGCCAGGGTGGCCCGGCGCCCCTGACTGACGGAGCAGAAGGCGACGTCTGATGACTGCTGACATCGGTGGTGGCGGTGGTGGTGCAGCGGCTGATGCAGAGGAAGGAGGGGCATCACCTCCAGGAGGGCAGGAAAGCTCGACCTCTGAGATCCCACTCAAGGACCACACCAGGAACTCCATAAAATTTTATGGAGTGAATGAACTGGCTGCATCTGGCTGCAGCGATTGGCAGCCTGGGGGACACCGTGGCAGTCTTCCTAGCTCCGAAGCTCTGTTAAAAAGGCACATGAGCAGACCTGCTCGTCTAGGACAAACTTCAACTTGTGCAGTGCGAGGCGAGGCTGCAGGGCCGGGGCGGGCCGGCGGCGGCTCACTGGGAGTGGAGGCGACCTCAGGCCCAGCACCCCCACAGGACGCGCAGCTCGCTCAGGACCTCGAGAATCAGGCCGCCAAGCCGCCTCACTGGCAAAGCTGGGGGCACTCCACCCCCTAGAATGTGAGACTCGGGGTGTCTGTGGGTCAGCAGGCTCTGCCCTCAGCACCAACGGCTGCCGTTCCTGCATCTCCCCCACCCAAACGGGGCCCTGAGCGGACCTGACAGCCTGCTTTCAGCACCTGGCCTGCTCAGACAAGCAGCCCTAGCACCCCGAGCCCAGGGCCTGTGCAGCCCCCAGGGGAGCACAGCGCAACCGTCATCACCGCATCTGCTCTGTCCCAGCACCACTGTTAGGGGACGGGAGGGTGTCTCTGAACCAGCCAGATCCTGCAGCCTCCCCCAGCACCGGTCCCTGCACACAGCAGCGTCCTCGTCCCACACCCTCCCGGCTGACTGCTCTGGGGTTGGGGGGCCCCCATCCTCTGGGGAAAATCTGCCACATCACGACGCCGGGCCCCTCAGCCGGGGAGTGAGTGACAGCGGTGTGGCCGTCTCACTCTGCACACCACTGGCGGGTGGTGGAACGAACCACCTCCCTTCTCAGAGCCAGGTTCTGGCCCGCCCTGCCTGGGAAGAGGTTGTCCTCCCAGGACAGGCCTGTCGGATGGTCCAGGCTGTAATCGTCTTCTAAATGATAGTAATTGGACCCATTTACGACTCTCCTAAAAGGAAGGCCTCTCTCCAAGGAGGGCGGGGCTCCCACATTCCACAGGGCCGTCTAGGCGGGATCAAAGGCAGCAGGGCCTCCTTCATCCCCCTCCTCCCCTCCACCCCTCCCCCTCCACCCCTCTCCATCCTCTCCTCCCCCTCCTCCCCCCACCCCTCCCCCTCCACCCCTCCCCTTCCTCTCCCAACTCCCCCTCCTCCCCTCCTCCCCATCAGCCCCTCCCCCTCCACCCCTCCCCCTCCTCTCCCAACTCCCCCTCCTCCCCTTCTCCCTCCACCCCTCCCCCCACCCCTGCACCCCTCCCCCTCCACCCCTCCCCTTCCTCTCCAACTCCCCCTCCTCCCCTTCTCCCTCCTCCCCTTCTCCCTCAGCCCCTCCACCTCCACCCCTCCCCTTCCTCTCCCAACTCCCCCTCCTCCCCTTCTCCCTCCACCCCTCCCCCCCACCCCTGCACCCCTCCCCCTCCACCCCTCCCCTTCCTCTCGCAACTCCCCCTCCTCCCCTTCTCCCTCCTCCCCTTCTCCCTCAGCCCCTCCACCTCCACCCCTCCCCTTCCTCTCCCAACTCCCCCTCCTCCCCTTCTCCCGCCACCCCTCCCCCTCCACCCCTCCCCCTCCACCCCTCCCCTTCCTCTCCCAACTCCCCCTTCCCTGCTTCTCCCTTCCCCCCATCCTTCCTCCTCCCCCCTCCCTTCTCCCCCTCCTTCCACCCCTCCCCCTCCTCTCCTTCCTCTCCTTCTCTCTTTCCCCTCCTCCCCTCCCTCCATTCCTCCCCCTCCTCCCCCTCCCCCTCCTCTCCTTCCCCCATCCCTCCTCCCCCTCCTCCCCCTCCTCCCCTCCTCTGACTTTCTAGGCTTCAGGTGAGGACGAGGTCTTCAGAGACTGACACTTCAGGAAGGCTGCTCCTCCTGTCCTCGTCCCTCCCCTGGACTGTCCACCCCAGGCCTCCACCCAAATCCCCCTGCCCCTCACCCGCCGGGTCACTGCCCACCTCCCCAACCCAGGCCCTCTCTAGCTGAGACCCAGCAGCCCGGGTCACCTCTCTGACCCCTGCCCTGTCCAGCCGATTGCTCCTTCTCCCTGGACACAGGCTGTTTTGTCACCCTGACAGCCAAGGACAGGCTCTGACTGCTCATCTCAGGCTCCTCATAGAAAAAGTGTTGGGGCCACAGCCTGGACCCCCGTTCCTTGACCGACTGCCCTGGTGGCCGGAACTTTCCCAGTTCTAGCCTCGAATGCCCTGTGTGCTGGTTGTACCCTCGGACCCTGGAAAACCAAGTGTGGGGGGGGCCTGGTGCTGGGGGCTGGTTAGGCTGGGGAGATGGGCCAGCCCCCCAGGCCAAGCCCAGCTGAGCCCAGTGGGGACCAGAGGAGGAGGCTGGGGGCTCAGGGAAGACCCTCATAGGGGTGGGCAGAGGAGGGAGCAGCTTTGGGAGAGGCCTCAGGGAGCTGTAAGTCCCAGGCTGAGTGGAACATCTGGAGCTGAGGGGCATCTGAGGCCACAGGCTGCTGGGGAAGGCCGGGGTGGGACCCTGAAGACTCTTGGTGGGGGGGACAGACAGCTGGGGACTGGGAAGCCCGTGGAACTCAGCCTGGAGGGGCGGCAGGGTCAGGAGAGGCTGGGCACGCACACGTGGGGAGCAGGCAGCCGCCAGCCCTCCCATGTGGCTTCCGTCTGCGGCAGCCCCCAGCCCTCCCCAAGCCTTTGAGGAGGAGCTCAGCTCAGGACTCAGCCGGCAGAAAGTGCTGTTTAAAGATTTAAGAGCTCCTGGGCAGGAGATTAAAGAGCCTGCGGGTTTGGGGGCGGACTAACTCCCTGACAGCGGCTGGTGGTGGGAGGGAAGAGGCTTGGGGGCACCCACAGCCAGGAGGCCACCCACCTCCACCCACCAGAAGCAGGGGCACCGGGCGCCGGGAGCCGAGGGAGGCACCAGCCCTCCTTCTCCTCCTCACTGGAGCATGGGTCCCGGGCGGGCTGGGGCTGCGCCTGGCCTGTTCTCAGCAGCTCTGCTCTGGGGGGACCTCAGCTCAGCCCCACAGGCCTGGCCCCAGCCCGGCATGCTGCATGCCTTGCTGGAGCACTCCCTCCGTGCTCCAGCATCATTCCTCAGCCTCCCCTGCATCCACCCTCCCATCCTTCTCAGACCAGTGTTCCTGGCTGCAGGCTGGAGACCCTCACAGCCCCAGCGCCTCCCCCAGGAGCCCACCCCAGTGGCTCGCCTCCTTCAGTCATGGCCAGCCTGTGGCTTCACCATTTCTCAGACAAGACTCTGCTGCACGGAACGTCCCATGAGCCTCCACGGGCCACACGCCTGATGCATGGACACATTCAGAACCAGGGTCTCTTGCTGCAGGGGGACCCCAGAGGCTGCAGCTCCACCCTGCCCAGGGCGGGACCCCTGCATTCCTGACTCAGGGTCCTGATCTGTGTCTTAGGAGATCGTGCAGGTGGCCTCTGTGACCCAGTGGAGCAGCGGGCACCCAATGTGCACATATGAGGCCCGAAGGCCCCTTCTGTGCCCAAGGGTTGTGATCAGGGGCTGGTCCTGTAGGGGGCAAGTGGGTGACCAGGACCTGCAGGGAGGATGGGACATAAAGCCACCGTAGACACTCCACCCTTCCCAACACCCCACACCTCTGACACTCCCACCTCTCACACCCTCTTCCCGTGCAGATACGGAATGCTCTTGTTCCTGGGGTCCATCCAAGGGAGGTTTACCCCTCAGCCCATCCCAGATGTTGGGGGAGCAGCCCTGGGCGCAGCCCCAGATCCCAGGAGGCTGTCAAGAGGGGACAGGGAGCCTGAGATTGGAGGCAGAAACCCTGGCTGGGGACAAGCTCCCTGCCGGCCCTTCAGCAAGTCCTGCCGCCCTCAGCGTCTTGGATCTCAGCTACAACACGGGAGGCAAACCCCGCCTTGAGGGACACATGAGGACCACCCGCCCGAGACGTGTCAGGGGCAAGGGGCCCTACGCAGGCTCCAGTCAGATGCCACTTTCCCTGCCCAACTCGGCCTCCTGTGCCTCGGTTCCCCCAGCTGCAGATGCAGTGCCTGGCTTGTGGGGAGATGGACAGCTGCTGTAGGCCCACCCATGAGTGAAGGGCCTGGCCCCAGGGAGTGGCCAGACAGGCTCCCAGACCACCCTCCCGGTCTCGGGCAGAGGTCAGCAGCAGGCGTCAGGCCCAAACAGCCTGGGTGCTGGTGCGGGCCACACCCACCTCTGAGCCTGAGCCTGCATCTGCACCACTGTGCCATTCCCAGGTAACTGATCAACACGACTTCAGCCCAGGGCCTGGGTGGCGGGGTCACTGTTACTCCAGAGGTCACGTGGAGGTGTTCTCAGGTTGTGCTCCCAAAATGACCATGCACCCAGGACAACTTCCTCACGATCCCTGAGCCCCAGGGCCTGCCTTTCCTTCACACCTGCCCCAATTCCATCCTCCTCCAGGAAGCCTTCCTGTTCCTCCCAGGTCTCCCTTCCCAGACACAGCACTGGAACCAGGCCAGACCAGGGGAGGGGCCCGACCCTGGGGGCCCAGGACAGGTATGGAGATGGGGACTCGGGTGCAAGCAGAGGAGGTCTCAGACTGCCATGGGGGGACCCCAGTTCTGACGTTCTCCAGCTGGGTGACCCTCCCTGGCCTCGTTTTCCTCATTCATAAAGCAGGGGCTTGTAGATGGCACCTGCTGCCCAGCTGTGTGCAGGGACTGGAGAAGCCAGGTGCTAGAGGACAGAGGCGGGTGCAAGGGGCCAGCAGTGCCCATCCCCCCACCTGCCCGCTGGGCTCCCGGAGTCTGAGCAGCTTCTTTCAGCAGCGGCAGAGGAGCGGGCAGGGCAGGTCTTCAGACACAGTGAGAAGAAAACACAGCCTCCTTTCACAAGCATCTCTGGGGAAAATGCCAGAGAAACACCCAGAGTTCCTCCAAGGTCTCGGCTTCTGACAATGACCCAGGAGACGTGGGAATGAAGGTGCCGCCCGGCTCTGCTGTCCCAACGTGGGCAGAATCCGCTCGTCCTGCCCACTTGACCTGGGCCCCCTTCCCAAGGGGCTCATCTCCAGATTGGAGATGGGGCGGCCGACTCAGCCGGGCCAGCCTCGGGCACCAGCATTCCAGTGAGGTGCTTCTCCCTCCGAGCCGGTCTCAGGCCGGCGCCTGGTCCCCGTGGATGGGGAGCACGTTGCACTGGGAGCTGCCGAGGTCCTTTCCTGCGGCTGTCTGTGGGAGCAGCCAGCTGGCAGAGCTGGCCTCACAGCCAGCACAGTCTTGACCTGGGCTCAGAGACGGGCAGGGGTCCCTTCCAAGCCACCCCAGCATCACCAGAGGCCCCCTTGTGCCCATCCTAGGGGTGGAACTCAGCTTAGGCGTGGTTCTCACGCTCCCAGACAGCAGAGGGAGGTCCCCGGAGCAGGCCCCAGCCTGAGGGGCACCCGAGCTGGGCAGGAGTTGAGAAGGACTTCGGGCCGCCCTGTGCCAGAGCTACAGCCAGGAAAAACTAGTCCCTGTCCAGCTGAGGGCATACACCTAGGCGGCCCCTCTGTGTCTGGCTAGCTGGCCCAGCCCCAGTACCACACCAGGCCCCTGCTCGTGGGAAGGACAACAGGGCCTGCCTGGGGCCCCACAGAGGCCAGGAAGCCGGAGACAGAACAGAATCTAAGTTCCTTGGAGTCACGGGGTCACAGAGGGTCAGCCCTGCAGATGTCCCCCGAGGTGCTCTGGCCAGCCCCTTGCCCAAAAGTGGGGAGGCCAGGCCTGGAGAGGGACGAGGGTTTGCCAAGAACAAGGTGACGACGCAGCTGCTCATACCGCCTGCCCCTGCCCGTCCTGCCCCTGAGGGTGGGACGGCGGGGGAAGGTCTGAGGCTGGTGCACCCTCCCTGCTGCCTCTCTCTCTGCCAGCGTCATCCTCAGCCTCTCCCGACCCACAGGCTGCAGCCCTGGACAGCACACCCTGGCCCCCAGCAGCCATGGCAGCTCTCCCGGTTGTGCCCACAGCAGCTGCGGTCTGCAGGGTGTCTCTGCGCAGCAGGCCACAAAGGCCGGTCCCTAGAGAGGGTGCCTGCTGCCCAGGAGGGGCGGGGCCAGCATGGAGGATGAGCACGTACATTCCAGTCGTCATGTCCCGCCTGGCCCTTGTTCCAGGGCCGGCCCAGCCCCGCCCGGGGCCCGCATGACGCCATCTTCCAGGAAAGTGGAGCCCAGTGTCTGGTTTCCAGCAAATCCTGTTCTGACCGCCCAGATTCAGGACCGTGCGGGAGATTTCAGCCCAAACAAAAGGGAATCTCGAATTGGGGCACCAGTATCTCCCCGTCTCCTTGTGGAGAGAGGAACGAGGAGACGGACCAGAAGAAATAAATTTGCTGTGGTTGCTGAGTGTCCCCGTCCCCAGCCCGGGGGTCAGCCCCGGCCCCATCGGCACAGTCCAGGCCCCTCCGCTAATGTCCCTGTTCCCTCTGGGCCTCAGTCGTTGCCACAGTGATTTGTGGCTTTGGTTTCTGCTCACATGGCCTGTGAGCCCTGTAGGGACGTGACTGCTGTCGGCCCGCCTCTGTGGGGGCCCTCCCCCAGGGGCTGGCGCCACCCTGGCCGGTGGCGGATCTTGGCTGATGAGCGATGTGGCTTTCTCAGGGGGACAGCGTGCTCCCTGGAGGCTTGTTGTGAGCCTGCGCTGTCGTTGGGACCCCCTAGTTGGGGTCCTGGCTTTGGGACCACTTGAGTCAGGTGGAGAGACCAGGCCAAGTAACAACGGCCTCAATACTGCAAGTTCCTATTGAGCTCCTACTGTGCGCCCAGCACCACGTCCCGGGACTTCCCAGCAGCCCCCAGACTCCCGCAGCATGCCACTGAGGCAGCGCCACTGCGGGGCCTTGTGGAGCCTCAGGGAGGGGGTGCGGGTGGAGGGCAGGGCAAGCGCTGGAACTGGGAGCGTGGCTGCAAAGCGCTGCTCCCGAGGCCTTTGGAGCCGACCCGGGGGACGGTCAAGCCCCTCCGTGCACCTCAGGGGACCCGGGACGCTCTGTGGAGGCGTCAGGGGACGCCAAGGGGCCCCAATGCCATCCCTGGTCTCTGCAGCTTTCCCTCCTCCAGGAAGTCTTGATGGAGCTCACGCTCCACGCTGTGCCTGCTCCAGGGGGCAGCTCAGCCAGGGCCAGAGGAGGAACAGCCACCAGCCGCTGTGCCGGGGCACGGGGTCTGCGACGGTGCGGGGACTGACTGGGGGCACGCGGCAGGTTTAGACTGTTGGTTTTGAGGGTCCCTGGTGTCGGAGCTGGAGTCCTGGGCCCGAGCTGGGGAAAGGTGTGAGTGCATGAGTGTGAGTAGTGAATATGCATAAGCATGAAAGAATGAGAGTGTGCGAGTGGCTGTGTTAGTGTATTAGTGTGAGCATGTGTGTGCATTCACGGGTGTGTGTGAGTGCACAGCTGTGTGTGTGTGTGAGCGTGTGTGGGTGTGTGAGTGTGAGTGCACAGCTGTGTGAGTGTGTTAGTATGCGTGTGTGAGTGTGTGTGCGAGAGCCCTGGCCCTCCCCTCCCTGGCAAGTTTCTGGGTCAGAGCTAGGGCAGGGCAGTCCTGCCCCCTGTCCCCCCACACACAGACTATCCCTCTTAGTGTGCACCTCCTGACCCTCCATGGACCCCCATGCCTGTGTGTGGTGAGGACAGCACTGCAGGCCCCTCTGGATGGGTGCTGGGGGGTCCTGGCTTTGGAGGGGCTGCTGGCAAGTGGCGGAGGTTGGATTTGAGCCAGGTGGGTCCGACCATCTTGCTTCTCCCCGATGGTCACTGAGCAGAGGGTCTATCCTGGGTTGCTCAACAGAAGGGGCAGGTGGGTCAGTGGTCGGGCTCCTGACCGCCCCTAGCCTGCAGGACACTGTGGGCCAGCCCTGCTGCACAACCAAGGGCCTCTTCCCATGAACTCCAGGGCCCTCTTGTTCCGAGGGCTGTGATCCAGCCACACGGGCTGGAGAGAGGAGCCCAAGTCCAGGGGATGCACCCCGGGAGGGCCCGAGCCATGAACGTATCTGTCCTCTCACGGTCAGATGCGGCTCATCAAAGAGGCACATGGCCCTGGAGGACTTGCTCAACCTCACTGAGTCTGCTCTCCTCCTGAAGGGGCATGGGGGCACAAACAGGCCTCCCTGCGGGCAGGCCCATCCCCAGCAGGTGCCCCTGAAAGAGACCTCCAGAGCATGACCCGGCCTGACACCTGGTTTCCATTGGGCTGTTGTGTTCACTGCACCACTCGGCTGCTGTGTGGCCTAGACGAGGAGCTCCTCACCCTCTCTGTGCCTCTGCTCCTTGCTGTAAGGGAGTGTAACAGTGCTGACCTCGCAGGGACATGGTGGGGCCCCAGTGACAGCTGTGAGATGTTTCCAGTGTCTGCATCCATTAGTGCCAAGCAAGTATGAGCTTATTGTTACAATGGGGAGTGGGGTGGACGGGGAAAGGGGGCCTGGGGGAGCCCTGGCAGCGCCCTGGGAGCTGCGCCAGGAGGCTGCTGGGGTGATGGAGATGGTGGTGGGCAGGGAGAGGAAGGGGGCTCAGGCAGGGCCAGGGACACTCTGTAGGTCTGGGATCGACCTGGAAATGGGGAGGGAGCAGGGGTTGCCTCCCCTGGGGTTCCAGGCAGGAAGCTCTCTGTGTGGGCTCCAGCCTCGGCCTCACAGACCCAGCCCTTCCTGACGGGCTGGGCGCAGACCCTCCGACATGCTGACGCAGCATGGGCCGAGTGGGTACTCACAACGGAGCCCTTGGCATCCTGAGAGGGAACTGCGGTCCAGCGATGAGGCCGCATGGGGAAGGGCAGCTGGTGCAAGCCCGCAAGCGGTGCTTTAAAATGTCAAATTTACTAGTGGTGCCCCAGCCTTCCACAGACCCGGGCTCCTCCTGCGGCCTCCTCCTGCGGCCTCCACCTCCTGCTCCTGTCCTGCTGTCAGGACTCGCAGGCAGCTGGATTCGGCAGATGGTGGACGCCCAGCCTTGGGATGGTCCCTGGGAGGCCTGTTCGGTGTGACGGGTGCACGAGGTGCCCCGAAGTGAGCCCCACGCACCCCAAGCAGCTCCCTGGGGCCAGTCCAGCCCCCACTGCACGCCAAGAAAGCCTGGCTGACATCAGCTTGGGCTGTCGGGGTGCAGGCCTGCCAGGGCAAAGGGGTCAGGACAAGCCAGCTCCCCCAACACGTGCTTTGGGGGCCATTGGCAGAGTAAGCCTGAAGGTGGGTGACAGGCACCCCTGACCACCCAGCAGACCCGCTCATCCTGAGGCCCGGCCACCAGCCAGGGGAGGGAGCTGTGTTTGGGGGTGGAGGGCTGTGTTCCCTGAAGTCCTGTCTCTGTGGAAGCCGTGCCCCAGCTGCCCCCAGCGCCTCCCTGGGGATGGAGAGAGGTTAGCTGCCCCTGCACACCGCCCCCAGGACCTGGGCCCACAGCAGCTCTTCCCGGACAGGAAAGCCTGTCGCAGCTGCAGCGTGACTCCCCCGGGGCTGATGGAGTCTCAGCACGAGGGGAGCAGGAACCTGGCCGTCCTCCCAGACCCTACGGCTGTGCCGGCATCGTTCCCATTCGACGCTCAGTTCACAGAGGCTGGGAGAGGAGGAAGCTGGGGTCCCAGCACCAAGTCTGAGCCCCCAGCCCTGTGACTCCGGGAGGAGAGCCGTCTGGGGCTGTCCCGGGGCTCAGGGTAACCAGGAACAGCAGCCATTGTCTGTGTGTCCCACTACACGTCAGCCTGCCATTTCCTCCTGTGGGACGCTGTCCCCATCCCCTCCTTGGGCCAGGGCCGTCCTTAGCCCTTGGCCTCCCGGCGCTCACCTTTGCGGCCACCGCAGGTCCTGGTGGCATTGCTTCTCCGTTGCGGCCCCCAGAGGGTGAGCTCCAGGCGGGGAGGCTGGGTGGGGTCTGTGCTGCTCCATGCGGATGCCCAGTGGGCTGGCTGAGGGCAGCTGGCGCCCAAGGGAGGGAGTGCCAGCCTGTCTCCACCCACCTGACACAGCTGGACCTGGGGCGGGAGGGTGGCCGTGAGAAGGAGGGTGATGGAGCGCATCACCCACGGCACCTGCTGGAGCAGATGACAGCCAAGGAGACCTGGGGTCCCATTCGAGACTGACAAAGCGCCAAGCAGAGGCCCTGTCCCAGGGCTGCCTCAGAGAGATGGGCCCTGGGTGTGGCTGCAGCACCCTGGTCCTCGCACCCCACACTCCTGGGGAGGTCACGGGGGGCACCCCAGCTGTGAGCCACGGAGGCCAGCTGCTCACTTGGTGGTGCCTGCTCCAGCCACCACACTCTGTGGCCGCACAGCCTTGCCACCGTCACACCAGCGAGTCCTCCGTCCTGCTGCCCAGCCCCCAGACTCACCTCACGGCCTGGGGGTGACGTCTGGCCCCGCGGACCGCCTGGCCTGGCCCCCTGCCCAGCCCCCCTTTTCCCCGGCCTCTGCTCAGAGGCGCCTCAGACCAGCAGCTGAAGGGCTGGCCCTGGAGATGTGGCCCCTGCGACGTGGCCAGAAGGAAAGACGCCAGGGGCCCAGAGACCACAGGCCTGCTGGAGCAGGAGCCCGGTCCCGCCTTCCCTGACAAAAGCAGGTCTCACTCTGTACAAACATCACTGTCACCGTTGCATCCACCCAGCCTGGCTCCGTGCAGGAAGGGCTGCGGCCCCCACAGACATGCTCAGGGGCCCTGGGGAGGGGGAATGGGGGCCGAGCTGGTCTGGGGACTCCCAGCCAGCAGCCAGACTCCGGGCCCTGGAGAAGCTGTGGGTAGGCAGACGGTGGGCTGAGCCTCGGGGCCGAGGGCAGATGAGGCTCCAGCACAGGGTGGCGCTCAGGCAGGGTCGGGTGGGGGCCTCCTAGGTTCTGGCTGCAGCCCCGCAACGGGAGCTGAGCCATGCAAGCCTCTCTCACAGGGACAACGGAAGACACCTGTCTCTTGCTTTCCTTGTGAAGACGAAGCCCGTGGCGGGAGGAACAAGCAAGAGGCGCAATGAATTAATTATGGCGGAGGCTGCAGAGCTTCTCTGAGCCGCATTGGGGGCGAGGCGGCGGCCAGGGCTGCTGCAGGGGCTGCGAGGACACGGCGTCGGCGGGGGAGGGTGACAGCGCCGGCTGGGCGGGGCTGCACACAGTCCCTGCTGCCTGCTTCTCCACGACGTCCTTGCTCATCTGGCCTCCGTCTCACCCCCGGGACCCCCATCCCAGGAGGAGGGAGGGAGGGAGACCCTGTAGATGGCAGACCCGGGAGGAGACGGGAGCTCGCTGGGCCTCATACCTGGCATGGGCCTCTGGACAACGCGCGTCACATGTGGTTTCCTGCCTTGTACCTTGGCCCCAGCTATCCCCTGCCCACCTCCTTCGGCCCTCCAGGCTGCAGGAGGCACAGCCGCGCCTTCCCCTGGAAGCCCCCCAGGATTGCCAGCCCCAGGGGCCCCTGGGCTCCTGGTCGTCGTTTATAGCCCAGCCAGGTAACCGCCCTCACTCCTGGGCCTCCTCCATCAAACTGGGCACTCCTGGGGGCAGCCACCACAGAGAAGGGACCCCCGGGCCCCGGCCAGCTGCTCACTGGGCACCTGTGGGTGTCTCCGCCTGCTCCAGGCCCCTCTGCCTGCGGGGGACCCTCGGCTGGGACAAAGTGAGTCCTCCCCGCACGCCAGCCCCGGGACACAATCGATACCCAATGAGCCTTTCATTACGAGGCTCTTAATGATTCAGGGTTGGCTCCAGGAGTCCACCCGGCCGTGCTGTGCAGGACACCACACAAAGCTGTTCTGGAGCCTGCGGGCCGGGGCCGCTGAGCAAACTGAAGGAGGAGGCTGAGGGCCCCTGGCAGCTCCGGGTTCCCTGTGGAGACAGAGCAGTGACGCCCTGGAATGGGAGAGCTGAGGCTGCTCCCGGCGTGCCCAGGCCCAGGACACCCCCCAGGTGGGGGATGAAGACCTCAGCTATGGCCCCTGAGATCAGACCAGGAGGGTCTTTGAGGACAGTGGCCACTCTGGGGGCTGCAGGGCAGCATGGGGGTCCCTGAGCGTCCTGGGATTCTCACCAGCCCCGAGTTTACCGTGAGAACGGACCTGCTCCTTTGGGCCACACCGAGGGGGAGACCAAGGCGTGTGGGGCCGGGTGGAGCCGAGTCAGAAGCCCACTGCCTGCTCTCTGCGTGCCTGCCCGCCTCCCCCTGGTCACCTCGCTCTCCAAGGCAGACCAGTGTCCTTCCTCCTCCAGCGCCTCCTGCAACCCCACCAGGGCTGGTGCCAGGATGAGGATGCTCATTAAGACAGCGAGTAGAGAACCCACACCAAGGCCGGGGCAAAGCTCGGGCCCTCACCTGCAACCAGGCCTCCCTGCAGAGTCAGGGGCTGCGGCACCCTGAGGGCTCCCTGGGAGGAGGTCCCAGGTCCACCCGGGCCAAGGGAGCCTGTCAGACTCAGAAGCAAAGGCTCCTTTCTTCCTGGCACATAGACCCTCTCCCACATTCTAGAAAACCCCCAGGGACGCTGGGTCTCCCAGCCTGGGTCACCTGCCTCGGCCTGTCTCCTCCAGGTGAGCTGAGCATGGTCTGTCCACCCACTGCAAGGTCCCAGGACAGGGTTCCTCCCACGGGAGGCCGGGTCCCTGCTCAGCCCACCAGGAGGTGTCGAGGGCCCGTGGCCGGCGTGTGAACAGACCTGGCTCAGCGGCTGAGTGGCCCACGCCAACATCTCCAGGTGTTACGGGCTGAATCGTGTCCCCCAAATTCAAATGTTCGAGTCCTAAGCCCCAGCACCTCCAAACGTGACCTCATTTGGAAATAGGGTCGTTGCCGAGGTAAGTAGTTAAATGAAGACGAGCTCACACTGAGTCGGGTGGGCCCCCAGTCCCATACGGCTGGTCCTTATGAAAGTGGGGATGAGGACCCAGACACTCGCATGTGAAGACGGAGGCAGAGATCAGGGTGATGCTTCTACGAGCCAAGGAGCACCAAAGACTTCGAGCCAAACTCCGGAAGCTGGGAAAGAGCGTGGAGCGGAGGCCCCCTCATAGCCTCAGGGACCAGCCCTGCCGACCCCCTGACCTCGAACTGCCAGCTCGGCCACCCAGTTTGCGGCTGTTTCTTGTGGCTGTCCGAGCAAAGGGATCCACCGGATCGGAAAGGGACAGTGGGGTTTTGAGCAGCACTTTCTGGGACTTGCGCCACCCACCCACCCCTTTCTGAATGCGCAAGGCTTCAGTGACAGATGGGGAAACTGAGGCATTGAGATGCGAAGGGATTTGCCCACAACACCCACAGGTCAGTGGTGGCATTGGACCCAATTCCCCGCCCCACACCTGGCTCTTCCTTCGGCCGTGTCATGAGGGCCTCTCCCACATTACAGATGGGGGGACTAAGGCCCAGAGTCACCTGACGGACGGCACAGAGGGAAAGGCCGCAGGAGCCCCACCAGAGGGGAACACCCCCACCGTGGGTGCAGGCAAGGCTCTACAGCAGGGCAACACAGAGAGGACTCAGTGAACCAAGCGGCCAGGAAGGCTTCCTGGAGGAGGGAGCTCTGATCGGGCTGGAGGATGGGCAGGGCTAGGCAGCATTTCTGGGGCGGAGACCGGAATGAGCTAAGGAGCTAGGGGCCAGCTGGGCGGGGACATGGGCAGCAGGCGAGGATGGGCAGCAGGATGGCCGCAGGCCTGATGAGACCCTCGCCCAAGGCCCCGGCTGCCGTAAGGGGCTGGCACGCAGGCTCCCACTCAGAGCCGCAGCTCCGCATCACGACCGATGCCCAAGGCCTTTAATTCCCGTCTTTAATTACAGAACACAGAGCGCATTATCAACAAACTGTTTCACATGAAAAAACGGAGCCATTTGCCGAAGCCAGGCCCAGCCAAGCCCGGGCGATCGATGCCTCCAGCAGCCTCTCCGGCCGGCAAATGGGGCCTTTCTGCTCTTGACAAAGAGGAATGTCCTCAAGGTGAATCTCTTTATTCCTGCTCCTTTCAGGGAACAATTTCGGCAGCTGACGGCTCCTTCCGCGAGAAACAGCGATTTCATGAAATGCAGAGCAGTCACTGTGGACCCTTGCTTTCCAGCGGCCGGCGGGAGCCAAGGCCCCCAGCTCCTTTCTGCCCTTCCCCCACCTCGTCACACCCCTGCCAAGCCCATCCACATGGAAATCCAGGAGTGGGGCCCCCAGGGGCAGCAGCTGGCCCCCATAAAGCCCCACACTCTCCCCCAGCGGGGGGATGACCAGGCCCACGGCCCCTGCACCTCACAGCACCCCTTCCTGGCATCAAGCCCGTGGGAGCCGGCACCTCCCTCCACAGCCACAGCAACTCCTCTGACGACCCCAGCGTCCGCTGAAGAGCCCAGGGCCTTGAGTGTGGCCAGCGCCCCTGGGAGTCCCCCACCCAGTACACAGGGCGCCTGTGATGAGAAGGTCAGGCCAGGGCTGTGGAACATTCTGGAGTCAGGCTTGTCCTGAGAACGGAGATGAACATAGACCACCCAGCTGTATGGCTTCAGGCAAATGACCTCTGGGAACCTCTGTTTCCTCCTCTGTGAAATAGGCGTGGGGCTGGTCAGCCTCTCCCCCTGGGCCTTCAGAGACTCGCGGACAGAGCGGCGTCTTGCTGGCTCTGTATTCCGGAGGCACCGCCTCGAATGGCTACAGAATGAATGAACGAGGTGGGGAACAGCGGGGGTGGAGGATGAAGGCCTCCCCATCCTTCCCCGTCCATCGGCTTCCTCCAGGGAGGACAGGACGGTGGGAGGCAGGTCTGGGAAAGAACCAGGTGGAGGTTCTGACAGCTGGCCGGGGAGCCATTTGCATGGGTAAGTGAATTTGAGTAATTGTTATTCGGGATCACGAAGTCTGCAGGGTGAGGGGGTCACGAGGCAGGCCCCGGGGGAGCCCCTTCGCTGAGGTCTGCACATCCAGCATCAGCAGCGGGATGACGATGGGAATCCAGTCGCTGGCCTAATGCTATTATTTATTTGCCTCCAGCAGGACCCGCCTCCCCCAGCCCAGCACCAACTTTCAGGGGCCTTCAGAGCATGGGGTGGGGGTGCCCCAGAATGTCAAGCCTGCCCATCCCAGAATCAGGAAGGTCTGTGAGATGCCTTCCGGACCCCCTACTACAGCTAGGGAAACTGAGGCCCAGCCCCCAGCCCCGTCACACGGCACACATAAGAGGGGGAGCCCAGATGGGAACCTGGGTGTTCTGACCCCAATCCTGGGACAGCCCCCAAACTCTCTGCCCCCCACGAGAGCCCTCAGGAGTCAGAGCTCAGCCCCAGCCGCCCCTCAGGACCTCCCCTCCTCTGGACCCTAAGAATTGCCCACCCACTCCTCCCTGTGAGTGGACCTTCCCAGGCAGGCCTGGCCCGCTCTGCACAGGGGCCTGGACCCCTCGGGTCTGCAGCTGGCAGAGCATGGGCTCAGGCTGAGAGCCCCGAGCAAGTAACCCACCCGCTCGCAGGTAACCCACCCCATGGGGCCTGGGGAAGCGCTGGGGGCCCGGGGTGGGTCAGGCATTTCTCAGAGGGGCCTGGGAAAGGACTGGCCACATGGTGACGAGCCGGGTCATCTGACTCCCACTCCGTGGTCTGGGTCTGTAGTGGCCCATGAGCCACCCGTGCATTTTCCTGTGCCCCTTAGCATGCAATGTCCACATGGGAAACACTGTCAGGGTGGCTTGGACCATGTGCCTGTTGGAATTGAGGGAGCATCCATTCATTCCCGCAGGGAGGAAGCGACCCCATTCTTACAGCTTGCATCTGGGGGGAGGAGGGAGAATTGCCCCAGAATGAGAGGGGCCCGGACCTCCTTCAGGAGGCACACATGCCACGGGGCCTCGCAGACCCCAGCCCCGTCCTCCCTTCACAGAGAGCCTGGTCTCCAGCTCCTGCCTCCCCAACCTCGCAGGAAATATCTTCATAAAATATTGATCGGGTAGCACAAGCCTTGTTTGTCAGGATGAAAGGATGGGGAGACTTTGGCATGTAAATTAGGTTTATTCAGTGCTGCCTTAACTCTTTCCTGCCTGGGCACCTTGGCCACCTCCTTGGAGGCCCCACAAAGTGGGCAGGAGGTACAGGCGGGCTCAGGGCAGCCTGGGGGACCCAGGACCCAGGCGTGTCTGGCATCTCTTCTCCAGCGTGGCCATGGAGCTCTTCCTGGACTGGACTTTGCCTCTCTCCTCACTGGGTACCTGCCCATTCTTCTGCTGGGTCCAGATGCAAAGCTGTGTCAGCGCCCCCATCGCTGAGATCAAGAGCTCAGTGGCAGACGCAGACTTGCGCGGCTTCCAGCCAGGCCTTGGCACCATGTCGTGTGGAAAGGAGATCGGCTGTGAGGCTGGCAAGAGCTTCCGTCTTGACTTTTAAATGTCATAATCCCACCTTGCTACTCATGCTGGGATCAATGGCGGCATCTTCAGATCCTGTTCCAGCACCCAGGGTTCTGGGCACCAGGGAAGGGGGCACCGAGTGGAGCAGGCACCCGCTGGCCTCGGTTTCCACACTTGTAAAGTGGTGGGGTAACTGTACCTGCCCCTTAACATCATGGTCAGGATGAAATAGAGCCACTTGTCGACGCCACAGTGCCCAGCAGTGACAACTAATCAAGAAACAGCATCTTTCCTCATTGTGCCTAGAGGGAGGGAGGGACAATGAGTGAATAAATGAATGAGTGAGTGAATGAGTGAATAAATGAATGAGTGAGTGAATGAGTGAATAAATGAGTGAGTGAGGGAATGAATGAGTGAGGGAATGAGTGAGTGAGGGAATGAATGAGTGAACGAATGAACGCATGGACACTCCTGCAGGACCTCAGCTATCCTGCAGGGTCTGCAGTCACTCCCTCAGGAGCCCATGACCTCCAGGAAGCCTGTGTCCACAGCGGTTGGGCGCTCTGGGGCTCTCCTCAGCTGCCAGCCCAGGGTCCCGCAGGTCCAGCCTCCTCTGCCCCCAAGCCCCGTCCCGTAATCCTGGCTCCACGCCCTGCGCTGCTCCCTCCGGCAGGTCTGAACCTCCCACTGGGCTGCCTTCACTGCGTGCCCTGCCATTCTCGGACCCCTTCCCCTCTGCACCTCAGTTTCAGGGATCTCTGCCCCTCTGCCCCTTCTGCTGCCAGGCCGGCTGCCAAGGCTGCTTCTACAGAGAGGGTCCCCTCCCCGCTCATGACATGGAACCCCCCTGTCCCCTGGGAAGTAGGCAGTGTCTTGGCTCTCAAAGTCCAGCCCCACCCTGGCCTGCCAGCACTATGCCGTGCGTGGGGGCCCCGGGCAGTCACAGCTGGGAGGTTGGCCAGTGTCCTCCCACCCAGGCAGCCACCTGTCCACCCACCCATGCACTCAGCAAACTCAGGAAGGAGTACTTGATGCCTCAGTTCTCCCAGGAAGCGGGATTTAGCAGACTTGGAGTCCTTGGGAGGATTGTGCTTATTTGCCAGCACAGACGCCGTAACCAGTGGGAGCTGCCTCAGTGCGCCACACCGCTGGATTTACTCCACAGTCGAGGGGGATGGGGGGCTCTCAGGGCACAGTTACATTCCAGGACACAAATGACATCGGGCCACACCCGCCCTGCCTGGTCATTAATCCTGCAGCTCTCACCAGCCGGCGGTGGCCTGGTTCTCTGTCCCCTGACGGATGGACAGATGCCCTTGTCCTCCTGTGTCTGGGTTCTCAGAGCCTTGCTGACGCAGACGTGTCTCCCTCACTCTCCTCTGCCCTGTCTCCACCACCCCTGCCCTTGTCTACAGCACACGTGCTGGCGAGCCAGCCAGGGGCACGGCGCTCCCCACCAAGGGGCTCCCGGGGCGAGGCTGGGACCTGTGCACATATGTGTACACACATGCACACACGCAGGAACGCACACTTGTGTACACATGTGTGCACGTGTACATGCATATGCACACACGTGTGTGGGAATACACACACGCGTGGACACCCCCCCAACTCTGAGTCACCACTAGGTTTCCTTGGGGCCAGGTCAGCATCCTTCCTTCTGGGGTGGGGACAAAGCGTTGGAGGAAATCTTGAACAGGGGCTTTGCGGGGTTCTGCCACTCCTCTGTGTGTGACCTTGGCCAGGCCTTCACTCTGGAGTTCATTTTCCCAGAAGGAAACCCAGGAGGTGGAACATGCCGGATGCGTCAGGGTGGCTTGTCCAGGCCTTCTGCGTGAAGGCCGCAGGTAACAGCTGAGGGGTAAGCGGCACCTCAGGAAGCGGTCGACGACAAAGTAAGGGGCCCGGGACAGTGGGCCAGAGGGCCTCTGAGTGACAAAGGGGGCACGTCCTCTAGACTCCCCAAAACCCTGCTCTGTCCTGCCCCCTGCTCCCCACTCCCTGCTTCAAGCGCTGTGCCAGCAATAAGAGGTGGAGAAGACGCTGACCTGCCTGAGGGGCCCACGGGAGGATGGCAGCTCCTCTCTGCTTATTAATCCTTGTTTTAGTTGTCCTAGGAAATCTAAATAAGCAGCCCAAACATCTATTTCCTGATTTATTAATTTTGGATAGAAAAATGTTACTCCCTACTATGCAAGGTGGAAAAAATGAGGGCCCTTATGCTCCCCGCCGCCAGGAGCCCGCGGCCTCCGCCTCCCGAGAGCTGCCGCTGCCGCTGCCGCCCGCGCTACAGCCAGACGTCCACCATGTTCAGTTCTGCTTTGTAATTACAATTAAATCTTCCATCCTTTGTCTCTTTGCTGATTTTAATATTATAAGCCAATACACAGCATTTCAAAACGGTGTAGACACCACGCAGGGCAGATTTCTGTTCCAGCTGTGATGGAGTGACAGGGAGTGGATTTACCCTCCCATTTTAAGCAACTAAAGAGCCAGGTGAAATACAGAGAGCAGCAGTTTCGAGGCGATGAAGACCAGGCGGTGCCGGCAAGGGACTGCTGAGAGGAAACAGGGAGACGACTCCGGGGATGCTCCAGCTTGCTGCCTGGAGCCGGTTCGGTTCTGGGGCCTCAGCACAGAGCCCAACGGCTCCCCGAGGGGAGGGGACAGAACTGAGGATTCTGAGAGGACGAGGAGCAGAGCAGAGCGGAGGCTCTGAGTGGAGAGAAATGCACGGAACAGAGAGCTGCACAGAGAGAGGCTCCGGATGCTGCACCGACCCCTTGGGGCCGTTGGCTGAGATTGGTCGGCGCGTGCACATAGAGAAGTCTCTAGAAAGTCAGGAAGATACAGAAGACATGAACAACACTGTCAACCACCTTGACCCAAGGGATATTTACAGCCCAGCCCACCCAACGGCAGCAGAATCCACAACCTTCTCAAGAGCACACGGACCATTTACCAAGATTGACCATATTCCAGGCCACAAAATGAGATTCAGTAAGTGTAAAAGGATTCAAATTTTATGAATCATGTTCTCAGCCAAAATAGAATTAAATTAGAAATCAACCATTGAAAGATATTTGGAAAATCTCAAATATTTGGAACCTGAATACACACAGTTCTAAATACCCACGGCTCAGAGAAGAGATCAAAAGGCAGATGGGGAATTTTCTTTAAATGAGTGAAAATGGAAACACGACATATTGAATTTGGGAAGGCAGCTAACGTCGGGCTTAGAGGAAAATGTTCTCTCTAAGAACCTACATCACAACAAAAAAGAAAGGTTTCAGATCAATGACCGAAGTTTCAACTGAAAAAAACGGGAAAAAAGAGCAAAGTAATTCTAGAGTAAGAATAAGAAAGAAAACAATAAGGAGCAGAAACCAATGAAAGAAAAAGCTGATTATTCAAAAAGGTCAACAAAATTGATAAACTCGTATCTCAACTGATCGAGAAGAAAGAGAGAAGGCAAAAATGACCAATATCAGGAATGAGCGAGTGGATATTACCTAATATTCTACAGTTATTATAAGGAAAAAATAGATTATTATAAACAACTTTTTACCAATAAATTAGACAACATGGGTGAAGTGGAAAACTCCTTCAAAGATAGAAACTATCAAAGGGCACTTAAGAAGAAATAATCTCAATCGTCCTATATCTGTTGGGAAATTGAGTTTGTAAGGAAAGCTCTTCTACAACAACACTGCAGGTCCTGGTGGTCTCAGTGGTGAGGGGCGCCTGCGTTTAAGGAAGAAATAATACCACTTCCACACAAACTCTTCCAGATGACAGCAGAGGAGGGGACGCTTCCGACACCATTTGATGAGGTCAATCTCATTCTGGTAGTTAACCAAAGACCTCACAAGAAATCAAACCAGCAAACAACATCCCTCACAAGATGCAAAATTGCTTACCAAAATTTTAGCAAATCAAATCTATCTATCTACCTATCTACCTGTCTGTATCTATACATATCTATCTAATCCATATATATATAAAGGATAATATATCACGACAAAGTGAGGCTTATTTCTGGAAGGCAAAGTTGATTTAACTTTGAAAGTCAGTCAATGAACTTGGCCATATTCAGGTACTAAAAGGAAAAACATATGATCATCTCCATGGAAGAAACACTTAACATCCAACACTGATTCATGGTAAAAAACCCTCAGAAAATGAGGAATAAAATTCTTGCACCTGATAAAGGCCATCTATGAAAAACCTACATCTTCCTAAGATTGAGAACAAGGTAAAGACGTCTGCCCTCATCTTTTACTTGTTCATCACTTTTACTTGACACTTTACTGGAGTTTCTATCTAGTGCAATAAGGCAAGAAAAAGAAATAAAAGACATACAGATTAGAAAGAAGTAAAACTTTCCTTATCGTCTTTTTTCATGTAGAAAAAATCCCATGGAGACCACAAAATAAAAGTTACTACAACTGATAGTGAGTTGGCAGAGTGGCAGGGTTCAAGATCAATATACAGAAACCAACTGTGTATTTACATACTCACAGCAAACCATCAGAACCTGAAATTTTAAACACGATGCATGTAAAGAACCATTAAGAAATATGGAATGCTTGGGCCTAAATCTGACAAAAGATACGTGAGGCCTGTACACTGAAAACTACAACATTGCTGAAACTCCAGAAGACCTAACAAACGGAGACTTGTGCTGCGCTCACGGAGAGGAGGACTCGAAGTGGTGAAGACGTTGATTCTCCACAAGCTGATCTATAGATCAATGGACTCTCAATCAAAATTCCAGTAGGCCTTTCCCGTAGAAATTAACTAATTCTAAAATTTACAATTCTAAAAATTCATATGGAAATGGAAAGGACCTATTAGAGTCTGAACAATTTTGAAAAACAAGAATCAAGTTGGAGGACTTTATGTGATTTTAGGGTTAATTATGAAGTTACGCTAATCAAAACAGTATGGCATTGGCATAAAGACAGAACACAATAGAGTCCCAAAATAGACCCACATATATATATATATATATATATGGTCAATTGACTTTCGACAAAAGTGCAAGGACAGCTCAATGGAGAAATGATGGTCTTTTCAACAAATGGTACTGGATTAAAAAAAAAAGAAGAACTTTGATCCATACCTCATAGCATATACAAAAATTAATTCAAAATAGATCATAGACCTTGAACCATAAAGCTTCTAGAATAAAATAGAGCAGGAAGTCTTTGTGACCTTGGAGCAAGCAGAGATTTTTTTATATATGACATCAAAAGCACATCCATAAAAGAACAAATTGAGAGAACGCACTTCATCACAGCTGAGAACTTCCACTCTTCGAAGTACATGGCTGTGAGGCTGGAAAGAGGAGCAACAGACCGGGACACTATGCTTTCAAAGTACATGTCTGTAAAGGACTTCCGTGCAGAGTATATAAAAGCTCTCAAACCTCAGTAACAAGAAACCAAGCGCCCAATAAAACGGGCACAAAATGTGAACAGAAACTCCAACAAAACCAGGGCTGGCAAATGAGAGCATGAAGATGAGATTGTTAGTCATTGAAGAGATGGGAACAAGATCCACATGGAGATGCCATTACACACCAACTAGAATGTCTCAAATCAGAAAGACCGACCTACCAACGGCTGGCGAGGAGCTGGAGCGACTGGAACCCTCATATCCTGCTGGTGGGAATGAAAAGATGGTGCAGCCACTTTGGAAAACAGTTTGGCAGTTTACTGAATCATTAAACACACACCTACCAGCCATTCCACCCCTAGAGAAATAAAAGCATATGTTTACATAAAGATTTGTACACAAATGTTCATAGCAGCTATGTTTGTAATAGCTCAAAACTGGAAACAATCCAAAAGTTCATCAGCTGGTGAATGCATAAACAAATTGTGTATATTCACACAATTAAATACTATCCAGCCATAAAAAGGAACGATACTGGCAAAGGCGTGAACGAATCTTAAAATAATTTTCTGAGGGAAAGAAGCCAGATCAAAAAAAAAAAAAATGAGGATATACTCTATGCTTCCATTTATATAAAATTATAGAACTGCCAACTATCGTGCCTGACAGCAGCCCAGTGGCAGCCTGCGGGTGAAGCTGCGGGTGGAGTGGAGGGATGGATACAAAGGACGCAGGAAGGTTTGGGGGGATGGGTACGTTCATTATCTTAACTGTAGTTTTGGTTTCACAAATGTCAAATGTATCAGATTTTACACCTTCAATACGTGCAGTTTATAGCATGTCAATTATCCCTCAGGAACACTGTTTTAAAAAGAAATAATATAATTAAATTGTAACATAACAAGGAAAAAGAGAAACATTAAAAGCAATTTTAAAGAAAGAACATATACGCGATAAACAATTATATGGAGAGCGAACTTCACAACTGCGACAATCACGACCACACCCAGTGGAAAGTGGATTCCACTAGTAATATGTGGTCTGACAGTACACCATCCATCCAGAATTCCGCACCCAGATGCACAGTATTCGAGAGACAGTATGAAACGAAGACTTTCAGAACCAAAAATCCAT
The DNA here is from genome assembly GCF_041296265.1 of Equus caballus. Classification (NCBI taxonomy): domain Eukaryota; kingdom Metazoa; phylum Chordata; class Mammalia; order Perissodactyla; family Equidae; genus Equus; species Equus caballus. The sequence goes on from NC_091707.1 coordinate 58,663,303, forward strand.
GAGAGATTGTCGCATCGAAGACGTTCACAGAACGCGCTACAAAGGAGTACACTCTGGCTAAAAGAGAAGCGAGCCCGGGAAGATGCAATGAGATGCACGAAACTCAGGCGAGCAAAGAGAATGCAAAACAACGCGGGGAAATCTGAAGGAGAATCGCCTGTATAAAATGACAGCATCACTGAGTAATCCGGAGGGGTCATGAATACTATTAAACCAAAATGTTAGAGAAGACAAACACTAATTCATGATTCATGGCAGACAAAAACCTCTTAGCAACCTAAGAACACAAGAGGATCTCCTTATCCTGGATAAAGAAGATCAAATTCCATAGAAAATATTGTTCATAACGGTAAAATTCAGCTCCACTTTTATGCCTCATCATGCTGGAGAGCCGAGAACCTAGGAGCACATCGTGGCAAGAAAAAGAAATATTATACAGTCTAGAAAGGAGGAAAAAACCCCAGCTAAACTGTCACTATTTCCAGACCATTGTGAAAGAGGAAATTCAAGGGCATCTATAGACAACTATTAAAATTAGAGAGTTCAATGACTTGAGGAATACAAATTCAGGATAAAAAATTACTAGCAAAACTTAGAGAAAGTAATATAAGATGCCATTAACAGTTTTTAGAAAACAAAAAAGTTTCTAGGGACACTTGTAATAAATAATGTTTAAGACATTCTAATAGGAACTTTGTTGGAAGGCGTGAAAGTAGATGTAAATAAATGGAGAGACATAGAATATTCATGAAGGGAAAGACTCAATAATGATGAAAATTCTCTTTAAATTGTTCTAAAGATGAGATACATTTCTAGTTTATACCCAAAATGAGTTTTTCAAGCTGATTTACAAAATGAATACTCAAGAGCAATGGGCCAAAAATAGCCAAGACCTGAAGGTAACGGTGAGAGAGACTTACCCGGGAGACCGCAAGACTTGCTTTGCAAAGTTACAGCTCTTAGAGTATGATGCGGTTTGGGATGGACAAATGAAATAATGAGGCTGAAGAGAGAGCGAGGACAAGACCATCACCCATGTGACCTTGGTACATGACGGAGGAGGCATCACTCCCAGGGGGGAGGGAGGAGCCAGCTCGTGGTGCTGGAACCATGGAAAAGAGATGCTTCATGTGTGAAGAAAAAATAAATTACAGGTGGGTAAAAACCTAGCTGTGAAAATGCAATACTGCCAAAGATAATGTAAGATTTTATTCCAATATCACAAAACATAAGGGAAAGTTTGGTGTATCTGATGCATTAAAATTTAAAATTCTGTTCAGCGAAGGACGCCATCAATAAAGCAAGAAATGTGAGCCTCAGTCTAGGAGGATATATTTGCAACCATCTAACCAATATACTATCACAACCCAGATGCATAAATAATTCCTCAAAATCAATAAGAAAAAGGCGAGCAGCCCAATAGAAACATGAGCAAATGAGAGGAAACTATAAATATGAGGAGAAAACAATGTGCAATAAATATGGGAGAAGATGCTCAACTTCACTGCTCATACCGATAAACACAAATTAAAACAAAGAGATGCCATTTTTCACCCATTAGAGAGTAAAAAATTAATAAGTCTGGTGCCGCCGAGTGTTGCCATGAATTTGTGGAAATGGAAGCTCCAGCCATTGCTGGCAGGAGTGTAAATTGGTATAGACAGCAATTTGTCAATACTTAATAATGATGATAATGGTTAATACGTATTCAGCACTCGCAACGTGCCAGGCACTGTGAAAAGGACTCCGGGGGCCGGCCCGGAGGTGTATCGGTTGGGCTTGCGTGCTCCACTTGGTTGGCCCAGGATTCTCAGGTTCGGATCCCAGGCACGGACTTACATACCGATCATCAAGCCACACTGGGGCAGCATCCCACATACAAAATGGAGGAAAGTTGGCACAGATTTGGCTCAGGGCCAATCTTCCTCACCAAAAAAACAAAAAAGGACTCCACACATGTGAATTCATGGAACACCGAAGATAGATACCACCCCTTGAGCCAGCAATCTCACCTGTAGGAGGACCTCCACACGCTGGCGAAGGCGGGTAAGGACGGAAAACTGGAGACAATCTGAGAGTTCCCTGTGGGGAGGGATCAGTCAGCCGTGCCTTATTCCCACCATGGAATATTCTAGCGCAGTTACATCAATCAACACGGATAAATTTCAAAAACTTGATGTGGAGTGAAAAAAGCAAATTGGAAGACGTTTCACACTATTATACCACTTACATAAACTTCAAAGCATATAAACTACTATTTGTGGATCCATACGTGTGGTAGAAAGTATGAACTTGCACCTGGGATGACGCACACCAGCCCATCCTCCTCCATGACTCGCCGTCTGGACAGCTGCCCTTCTGTCTGCGGGAGCCTAGGCTCCTCCAGGAAGGGAACAGGCGCTCAGGAACGCCGGGGCCAGCCTTGAGGAGTGGGACGTGGAGGAATTGCTTCCAGTCGTTCCAGAACAGCCGGCATTTGAAATCTACTAATGAAATTCATTGTGATTCATGAAAACAGCACAAACACACGATACTACAACTCAATTCATGCCAAAGAAGCATTTGTTATAATCCCACCTTCACTTCGGATGAGAATTCTTCACGTGGTGGGAACAGAGGAAATCTCACGCTTGGTGAAGCGTCGAAGGCTCTCATTAAAATCTGGAACGAGACGAGATGTCAACACTCACACTTCTATCCTCATTGCAGGCCCGAGTCAATGCAATATGATTTTTAAGAGCTAGGAGTACAAGAAAGGAAGAGGCAAAAATTGTGATTTGGTGAATAGCAGATCCAAGGGAAAAAAGCAATAAAACTAATGAGACAGTTTAGGAAGAGAGAAACAAGGCCAAGATCTAAAAATCTATGGCATTTCTATCTATATAGGAAAACCACCTAAAAGAAGCTGCCTCCATTTACAATAGCTAGAAAAACTGTAAAACCTGTTGCAGGGAAAAAACTAACAGAAATGCACACAAAACCTATGTGAGAAAAACTATAAACTTTACTGTCAGACACAAAACAAAATCAGAATAAATGGGTAGAGATCCTGTTCTTATATGAAAAAAACAACGTTGTGAAAACGTCAGTGGTGCCCAAAGCCATCTCCACAGGCCGCAGAATCCCTGTCCGACTGCAACGGCGCCTTTCATGGAATGTGGTACCCTGGCTGAAATTCACCTGGAAAAGACAATGCTTGAGCATCACAAACCCAATTTTGAAAAAAGAAAAACAATGAAAATTGGACTTGCAGACAAGGCACCATTTAGGCCAGAAACAGATGGTGTATCTATGACCAGTGAGGACACAGCGGACGAGGCGTCACACCCCAGGGGAGGGCAGGGCGGAGCAGCCTGGAACAGGCTGCCCAGTGGGACAAAATAAAAGTAGATTTCTTAGTCATGAACATGGATAAATTCTGCAGATGAAAGATGACATAAAGACACACACACAATGATAAATAACGCTGGATTTCACCGGCAATCAGGGAGATGCCAACGAAAGCAACAACGAGATACTGTTTTTCATCCATTAAAATAGATAAAGGGTCAAAGATTGATACATTGTAAAAATGATGAAGGTATAAGAAAAACAGGTTCTTGGGGAATACTTTTTACAGCCTTTTCAGAAAACGACTTGGAAATGTCCCTCAAAAACATCGCCGTGCCCTCCTTCAGCGCAGCCCGTGCTCTCTGAGCTCCGGGCTCTAGAGAGACGCCCACGTGCATCTGAAGAATCACTGGCGGAGGTGCTCGTTGCAGCCGTTTGGTTACAGAAAAAAAGAGTTAGAAAGGGACGGAAAGAGAAGCAGCTCAATTCTTCATCAGCAGAGGAGAGTGTATGACACAGAGTGTCATCCACGGACGGAGAACTCTGCGGCCGTCAAAAAAAATGAGGTCAGACTGTGAGTGCCAGCACAAAAGCTCCCCAGGACGTTGGGATAAATGTAAAACGCGGGTTGCAGATGACCCATGAAAAATGTATGATTCCATTTGTGCAACAGCAGAATCACCAGACACGAGTGCACATTTTATTTGGTACATACGCACACGGGCACGTCCACGTAAAGAACGAGGTCTGGCCACGCCCGTGCTGAAGCTGGTCCCCTCCCGCCGTGGGGGAGGGGTGAAGCGAAGGGGGCTGAGAGCTCAGATGCTCCCCGGGCATGCATCCCCTGGTGACTCGAAGGGTTTAAACAAATGCCAGTGACAGTAAAGGGAATTTAGGATAGGCAGCGGGATGCACGGGTCTGGAGCTCAAAGGGAGGGAAATGGAAGAAAAGAGGGTGGGAGTTGAGTTGTCAGGGGACAGATGGCTTCGGAGCCCTGGACGGGGAGATGTCTCAGGAAAGAGGAAGAGATGAGGGCAGGGGATGACCCCTGGGGCCTGAGGAGAAGAGAGGAGGTGGCCAGGTGAACCAGGAAGCAGGTGAAAACCCGAGGGTGGGTGGAGAAGATTCCCTTCAAGGATGGCGGGTCAAGGGCTGGGAGGTGACACGGGACTGAGAGTCGGTGAGACCCAGCAGGACTGCAAGGAGACCGTGAAGAAACAACCTCAGGGGTGCAGTGGGGACAGGTGGAGTTAGGGGAGGGGATGGGGGCAAGAAGGGGAGCCCGCAGGGGTGAGTTTGGCATGGTGGGAAGGAGAGGGATGGCATAGTGGGTTTGTCCTTTTGAAGATGAGCACCGTGGGAGCACAGAACCCTGGAGGCAGCGATGGATCTGAGGGCAGAGAGAAGGGGCCAGGTGTGGAGAAGATGAGGACCTTCAGGAGAAGGAGCTGGGGGCAGGAAGCCGGGGCCTGGGGCTCTGAGAGGTGTGACGCCAGCCCCTCCATGGAGATGGGAGGTGGAGGCAGAGGGGCAGCTGGGGAGAAGAAAAAGGATTAACATCGTCCGTGGGCTATGGGTGGTGCGCCCTTCAGCAGGGCGGGATCGGTGAGCAGTGCTTGGGGCCCAGGGTCAGGCAAGTGAGAATTTAGAGATGCCAACCATCGTGACTGCGGAATGTTCTCTGGCGGCCATCAGCACCTGGGCACACCCTTAGAGCAGCCAGCCAGGCTCATCCATGTGGGGTCCTCCCAGAGGCTGTAAAGGAGGGTCAGGGCCCTGGGAGGTTGGGGTATTTGCAAGGCACTGAATGGATGGAGGGCATGACGGCAGTGGGCTGCATTGGAGTGAAAGCCCCGAGGGACCTGGAAGGAGACAGAGGGTGGGGCTCAGGGCTTGAGGGTCCTTATGGGATCAAAGAGCACAGCACGGCTGCTTGTGCCCAAGCTGGAAGCACAGAGGTCATGCCCCAAGGAGATGGAGGATCCAGGCTGGGCAGCCACTGCTTAGTGCTCCCCCAGCTGCCCTCCGGGGCTCACGTGAGGGGACGGAACGTCACTTGCCACTGAAATCAAGTGTGTCCGTGGGGCTCCATCTGGCCAGTGAGGGGGTCACCCAGGGGGGAACCAGAACCTGGAGGAACTGAGGTGGAGTTGGTCATACCCTCATCCCTCACCACAGGACCCCTGAACCCCCATGCTGAGAAGGCAGCGTCACAAGATGAGGGGACCCCTGTCGGCCTGGGCACCCCAGAGCCTCAACGAACAGACCCGGCCCACCTGCACACAGAATCAGAACCAAACCTCAGTTGTTTTCAGCCGATGGGATTTGGCACAGACCGTTACACCAGCAGGAGCTGCCCCGCCCTGACCGACATGTGGGTGCAGGAGGCGTGGTCCACGAGGGCGGCCAGCAGGGCAGAGTGGGTGGGTCTCCCCGCGAACACGCGGGTGTGAGTTCCGGGGAGCTGCAGATGGCAGAACTCACCAGAAGCAACGAGGACATAGGAAGTGAATCAGATGCTCCGTCTGCTGAGCCTGGTGACATGTCGTGACCGGAACACACTCTCAGAGCAAGATGGGTGCGTAAAGCTGAATTTTCAAACCCGGCTTTGGAAAGAATGTTGCTTCTGGGTTAAAAACGAACAGAAGAAAAGCACTTGTTTCCACACTTGGTTGTGTCTGCCAAGGGGCACACCAGGGATGCCAACATGGGTTCACTGTGTTCCTCCAGGGGACGGGTGTAAGTGGTGGGTTTTGGGACACAGGACTGCCCTCGGGGGTCGGCAACCCCAAGGCCCCAGCCCACGTTCTGGGAGGAGTAATGACGTCCTTGCCGGTGGTGATAGCTGGGTCGACTCCCCGGAAACTGGGACGGGTTTTTTCTAATTAGAGGCTTACCATTAACTCTGCGTTGGTTTCATCTGAGGGCAAAGACAGATGCATTCTATCCCCATCCCTCACCAAGAAGAGTAATTAGAATGCAGGGTCATCCCCATATAATGCATTACGACTTTAATATCAATAAACTCCCCTTAAATATTAGATGCGGTGAGGAAATATTAGTTAAATTATCACAGACTAACGTGATCAGTTTCCTCTAGGATGAAATGTGATAAATGGATTTTAATAAACTAAAGAGAATTATATGCGTCATATTCGTGGTTCCTGTCAATTTTATTTAGAGTGAAATGCCATTGCCATAATTAGTTGGGTTTTACTGTGTTCATTAAAAGCTTTTCTAATGACCACTTGGAGGAATAAGCAAAATTAATTTCTTTCTTGAACATCGGAAGAATTCATCAAACAAACAAAAAGCGAACTCTGGGGCCTGTGCGAGATGGGGTGGGGGCTGGTGGGTGTGCACGGTGCATGCCCAGCCTCGGGGATGGCGCTGCCACCTGTCATTGGCATTGAGACTGCCCCAGAGGTGTAGTCCCCAGGTGGGGGGCCGGGCTGCCCCTGTCAGGTGCCACTGAGCTTTGACTGGAAGCTCTCTTCTTCCAGGCAGCATTCCTTGACTGTTCCAACCTCAAGGCCCTCTCCGGCCTGGGCTGCCCTCCTAGACAGGGCTCCTTGGTCTCCAGAGGCTGAACCCAGGCGTTCTCCTTGCCTGTGGCCTCTAGGCATCCAGCCCAGGAACAGGCACTCAGGAGGCCTCAGGGACCAGAAACTGGGATCCTGCCCACCTCAGCGCCCCTAGCCACCATCTTCCACCCCAGCTTGCCGCTTGGTCTCCAGGTGGCGGGTGTGGTAGAGGGGCTGCCTGGGGAGCCTCGCGGTGGCACCAGGGGCCGTGCAGTGCAGTTCAGGTGGAGGTGGCGAGGCATTGGGGGGTGGGGGGTGGACGGCTGCCAGCTTTCCAGACCTTCTCTGGGGATCCCTCATGGAGGATCTTCCCCACTGTCTGAGCCATGAGGCACGGCCAGCTCCGCCCCTGGAGCCCCGAGACGCAACCCCCAAGCAGGGAGGCCCACCCAGGCAGCTGGTGGGAAGCCCCACACCACGAGGTACCTGCCAGCCCTCCTTCAGGGCCCATCACCGGGCCCCTCGAGAGGCTACTCAGAGGCCTGGGTGACAAGGCCGAGGCAAGCAGACAGGAGCAAAGCCCCCAGCCGTCCTCCAGGCTCCCAGTCTGGCCTTCATCCCCCGGGGGGGCCTCTGTAGGACCTTCTGAGCCTCTCCCCCTCCAGCCTCAGGTTTTGCCCATGGTCGGGGGAGGGTAGGGGTGGGCAGGGCCAGCTCTGAGGCCTCTGGGGAAGCCCGGAGGGGGCTCACCCCAACTGATGCTGCCCCCAACAGACATGGGGTGCTCAGCTCCTTGGCGGTGCCCCCTCACCTGCCCACAGCCCCTTCTCTGCAGGACCAACGCTCCTGCCTCCTTCATGCCGCCTCCTCGAAGGCACCTCCTCACCAGCCTTTCCCCCCCACCAACACCCCGAAGGTGCAGCCCCCTCCCCTGAGTCCTCCTCAGGCCCCCCTCCTTTGCCACTCCACCACCCAGACACCCTCTGCAGTGGCTCAGACACGACGCCAGCTCCGTCCCCTGACCCCCGCCCTCCACGTCAGCCCAGGAGCTTTGCCCAGAGTTTGCTCAGTGATGCCCCTGGAGGAATGTTCGGCACACCCCCTTGATGGCATTGTAAACCCCGCGTCCTAGGGCAGGGCTGTGCTTGCGTTTGCATCAAAAAGTCATCTGCTAAAGAGAAGCATTTCAGTGCTTGCGGGGTCTACAGATTTTTTTCAACTTCAAAAGTAGTTCGTTACTCAAGTTTGAGAAATACAGCCTCTTATGGACTGAGTGTGTCTCCCCAAATTTATATGTTGAAACCTAACCCCCAAGGTGATGGTATCTGGAGGTGGGTGCCCTGGGAGGTGACGAGGTCATGAGGGTGGAGACCCCATGAATGGGATCAGTGCCCTCATAAAAGAGACCCCGGGCAGATCTCTCACTCCTTCCAGCATGAGAGGCCACGTCTAGGAACCTGTGAAGGCAGCCGTCCGTGAAGCAGGAAGCAAGCTCACACAAGAACCGGATCTGCTGGTGCCCTGAGCTCGGACTTCCAGCCTCCAGAACCTCAAGAAACACATTCCTGTTGTTTATAAGCCGCTCATCTACACTACTCTGTTACAGCAGCCCGGATAGACGAGGATGGGAACCCGCACAGCCATTCTCAGAGGAACACAGAGTCTTAAAAGAAAAGCTCTTAGCTGAACCGGGGGAGACTGTGATGGTGCCATGCGTGGCAATGGATGGCCCAGCCGGCCAGCACATGGGGGCACAGGGGGACAGTTAACTCGGAGCAAGTGCAGCTGCTCGTCGTAACCGCGAATGCTGCCTAGACCGTGGCAGAACCCACGGGGCCCCCAGCCCCCGCTGGGGGAATGCATCTTGATTAGGGGAGCCCCGTGCGGGAGGCAGGGAAATATTTCTGCATTAGGAGCGTCTGTGAGAGTGACTCCAGCAGACGGGTAATTTAGCCGGTAATCACGCCCGCGCGCGCTTGTTTATTTGTCATTAGAAGCCGCACCTCGCTGGCTGGTTAGAGCCAGGGGGAGACACACTCAATTAAGCTGGGGGGCAGCAGTGGGAGCCGGGCCAGCCCCGGGGCCACGAGACCAGGTAGAGCTGGGGGAAGTCTCCACACGCGAGTCAATCAGGGTGCCCTAATTGGAAAGCGGTAATAAAAAGTAATTGAGTTTAATACATAATTTAGATCATTACCCGTTAAGTTAATGCCTCCCGCTTAGGTGTGGGGAGAAAATTATCTCGTCGTCGGGGAGGATTTCATTTGTTTTTATAATGGAATGCTCGCCAATTGACTTTAATAAGAGCAGTTTGTTAAATCAGATTTTGAATGGGTGCAGAGATGGGAAGTTCACATGTTAATTTCCGACGCGATATACTCGGCGCTCCCCCTTCTCCCGAGAGGGTCCTCCTCTCTGTTGTCCGTGAGGACGGATATTGAATCAGGTCCCTCCCGTGTCTTGATGGGAGGCAATTTGACTTCTGATTTCTTCCTTATTTTTTTTTTCTAAAATAACAGACGTTAAAGAGACTCTGCTGCTCCTCCGAGAGGCCTTTCTCCTCTTGAAAATGGTCCCGCGGCTGCAACAAATGTTTCTGTTAAAGACAAGGAACTTAGCAACCATCCCTTCCTCGGCTCTAGCCTCTGAGATCCCTTAACTGATCTGACTTTCTCAGCCATCCTGCAAAGTCGAGGGTGTCACCAGCCTGGTTTCCAGAGGAGCACAAGGAGGCCCGGGGCCCGGCTCTGGCTGTGGGAAGGGAGTGGACCCAGGCCCCACACCCCTCAGAGGGGGGCGGGCCGGGCAGGGGGCTTGGATCCCAGCTCCCAACTGTGTGGCCCCAGCCGGTCGGGTAATCGCAACTCTGGGCCTCAGTTTCCAAATCTAGGATACAGAGTAAGAACCCTAGGTGCTGTGAGGATGGAGGAGGCGATGCTACCGGGTGCGTGGAATAGAGCTGGCATGTGAGCGTGCTGGGTTTTTGCCAGTATCACGATTGCTCCTGACCTCTCTGAAGCGGGAGAGCCCCACCTTCACCCCTGCCGCTCACAGAGCCGGGGCCTGGGGACAGGATCCCTGCCTCGCTCAGCCCCAGGGTCCCATCTACAAAGCGAGGTGATGGTAATGCCTTCCTAGCGACTGTGGCTGCTGTTGGCAACCCCACGTCGTCGCCACAGGTCTTGCTGCCAGGCTGCGGGAGCCAACCCTAGCAGCCAGGGGTTCCTGGGCTCGCAGAGGGGCGGCTGTCCTGGGGACCTCAGGCCCCAGCCGGTGGAATCACGGCTAAAACTAGCCCCCATCCGAGGTGGCTGGGCCAGTCGCCCAGCCCTGGTAGTTGTTTCCGCAGCCTCAAGGACGGGAGGCCCTGGGGCACACAGCCTGTGCTTGGTCCCATTGGACCCCCAGACCCGCCCCTCCAGCTCAGCCCTCAGCATTCCCATAGGAAGCGCTTAGCAAACGTGAGCGCCTGTCACCATCCGTGGCCTGGCTGCCCCCCACGCCCGCTTCGCTAGGAAGCACCTCTAGGCGGGTGATGTCACAACACCTGGTGTGGGTTTCCACGCTGAGGGGCAGATGGTGCCCTTGGAGCCCCTGAAGGAGCAGTGGCTTGTGGGAAGTTTCACAGCTTGCGGGAGCCACCTCGAGACCCATGGGAGGGGGGAGCCACGGGGACCTGGGGCCGTGCCACCCAGTGGACTATGGGAATCAATAAGCTTAGCTGTGAAACCCATGCTTTATGCAAAATCATAAAAGATAATCCGGGGGTAACACAGATTTTTTAAAATCTGGGGCCTTTAAAGCACGTGCATCTTTCTGCTTCTGGAACCTTCTCTCTCTTCTTCCTGTCTCCCCTCTGACCTGGTGCAGCCCAGGGACCCAGAGGCCCTGGAGACCTGTGATAGGGAGATGCACCCCCATCCTCAAGGAGGCAGCACGGTTGGGGGAGGGGCCCTTCCACTCTCCCAGAGAATCTGCTGCTGCAGAAGCTTCCAGAATAGTCGTCTTAGATGGCGCCTTGTGGCTCTAGAGGCCCAGGTGTGCATGCCGTCTGCAGATCTCCCTGAAGTCCAGTCCCCGACACAACCAGCTGTGGGCACGCAAGTGAGCGGGGGCCTGCCCTGGAGGGGCTCCCGGGAAGACAGAGAAGGACAGGCGCCCCTAGGCTGGGGCGGCAGGGAAGGCTGGCAGGAGCAGATCCTGCTTCACAGGTCCAGGTGAGGGCGACTCCAGCATGCCCCCTGCCCAGGAGACCCTGCCCGAGGCTTCCCCTGGGGAGTGGGCAGCCCCGAGGAGCCTCACCTGGCCCTGAGCCGGAGCAGATAGAGTGGCTCGCAGGGGGAGGGGGCTCCCCAGCCTGGGGAGGGGGAGCAGAGTGGGCAGGGAGGGGCTCTCACCTCCAGCGCCACTGTGCGGCCTCCGCAGGCCTCCGGAGCCCCCTGGGCCTTCCCTGATGTCCATGTGCAGGGTCCATGAATTTGAGCCACACTTGCTGTGTCCCAGATGCTTTGGATTCTGAAGTGTCCATGGCCTCAAAGTGTGGCCACCCCATGGCGCGCCTCGGCCCCCACTCATCGCCCGCACTCCCCAAGTGGCCTGAAGGTCTTGGAAGGAAACCTGTTCTTGCTGATCCTCGTCCATCTCTGGGTCCCTCTCCATGCCAAGCACAGGCCCAGGCCCACTGGGCACCCAAACTGGGTCACGCAGCTGCTCAGAAACAGGGTGAGCAGGCCCCCCAATTGCGGGCAGTGGAGCCTCTGGGCCCTTCCTGGAAGGGCCTGGAGTCACTGAAGCGCCAAGAGGGAGGAGAAAGAATGGGGCAGCCCGTTTGATTGCTGGAGGATGAGTCCTGCGCCCTACGCCAGCACCGTCCTGCAGGACTTTCCATGACGGTGGAAATGTTCTCCGTCTGTGCTGCCCAACAGAGCAGCCACCAGCCACGCGGGCCGCCAAGCGCTCAACGCGGGGCTCACTATGAGTGAGCTACTTTCATTCACTTCCACGTAGGCAGCCACGTGGGCTGGTGGCCCCTGTACCAGTGTCACCCAAGGTCACAGCAGGGCCCAGTGGGCTGACAGGGGAGGCTCGGCCACCCACCACTCAGAGGCCACCGGGCCATGGCCACCGCCCCGGAACCAAGGGAAGAGCTTGTTTACAAATCGTCCGTTGAAATTTAAGTTGCCAACATTGGCACCAGGCCTCACCTGCCTGGCCACCCGGATTGGAGGGTAATTTATGAAGATTGCTTTACCTGGGGCCGCACTGGTCTGTGCCTGAGAGTAATTCACATGCGCTCGTTTCGGATGCAGTCGCAGACCCCGTATTTCACTGTGACAATGTAATCACAGAGCCACATTAAAAAGTCATTATTGTTTAGAATCCAGCTTGGTTTGAAAAACACTTACTATAAAATTCAACAGCCTTTGTAAATTACCAAAAGGTTTACTCAAGAATCCTGGGCGCCATGATTTAGACGGGGAACTTACCACTTTATTGATTCTGTGGGATTTTGTCGGTCCCTGCGTTTACAGGCAATGATTAGTGAGTAATCAGAGGAATAAACTCCTCCGTGTTGGTTCATAAATAGTGATGAATTAAATTTGCGTCCTCAAATTTCCCCTGCAAACTGCTCCTGCTCCAAAGGGTCCGAGATTCAACTTTGGGGTCGTTTTGCTGAGCAATATGGAAATCAGTCGTCTGGAAGGCAGAGAAAGGCGAGAACTTGTTTCTCCCCTTGTCTTGCTTCTTGGCACCACCCCGAGAGGCACTGGATGCACCGGGAGAGGGGCACGGTAGTCAGAACTCTGCCCCAGCGCCCGCCGGGCGCCCTCCGACAAAGCACCACGTTCTGGCCTCCGCGGCCATCGGAGACAGATTTGCGTCTGTACTGGCACCCGGTTGCTGGCACGCTGCTGGACAGGCGGGACTCAGGAATTCCGCCTTGGTTTGTCCTGAGAGCTGAGAGCGTGCAATGGGAGGCTTGAAACGAGGCGCTCCCAGAAGCTGGGGATCCGGCTCAGGACGGGCGTTGGAGCTGGGCCATCTCTTCCACCCTGGGGGACGGAGGCTGCGTGAGGACCCAGCGGCCCTGACCCCAGCCCAGGATCTGTCTCCAGCAAGAGTCTGCCTGGAAGTAGTGGAATATTTCTGGAAACCTTTTCCACATCTGTTCCTTCTTAGGAGCTCACAACGCACTGGAGACTCTGCAGAAGATCACAGGGAGGAAAGTGGCTTGATGTGTTCAATCGTGGTCCTGTTGGCCCAGACAACCCTTTAACCCGCAGGGCACCTGCCCACGCTCACGGTGCCCCGTGGATGCACTTGGGGAACCCCCACGTATCACACTCCGTAGGTGCCTCGCTGACGGGCACGGGGCCTCCACACTCTCCCTGCTGCTCCCAGGGGCCACCCTGGGCGAGACCTGCTCCCCACATCTCTGTGTCGGGTCCCACAGCTCATCTCCCCGCTGCGCCCAGCACAGGACCTGATCACTAAGCAAAATAGAAACTGAACTTGGACTTGAACTGGGTTAAACCAAAGCTGAGTTATGCTGGACTGAAAATGGATCGGAAAGGAATGGACTCGCATCTGAACTAAACTGAATCGAGTCAGAAGTGGATTAACATTGAACTGAATGGTAATTGGGGCACCAGGTGGGTGGTAGAGACAGGCTGACAGGCCCCAGGCTGCCCCACCCACCAAATGGGAAGACAAAGATTAACTTGTGCCTGCCAGCCCCTTGCCCTCGGGAATCCTCCGGTCAACGTTGCTAATTGGAACTGAAAATTAAAGAAAACGCAGGCTGATGGATTTTCTTTAACATGCACTGTCGCGGTTCACAGGGGAGGTTTCTGGAAAAGCAGTGGCCCACACTTCGAGGTCACACGGCGTCTGCGCCGAGCCCCTGAGATACTCCTGTCCTCAGCCCTGCAGGACTCCAGGTGGACGCACACTTGTACTGTAAGAGCCATCCACTTTGGGCAGGTTCTCTGTGTCTGGGCACTCACAGACCCTCGGCCACCAGAGGCCATCGACATGCGTCCTTCCAGCACGCAGGATGGAGCGCCTGCCCTGAGAGGACAGGGCTCCAGGGGTTACCGTCCAGAAGGGACACACACGCCGCTGGGAGATGACGGTGTCCTGAGTCAGGCTCATGACGCTGTGCCTGGGGCCAGAGGCCACCAAGAATGCCACAGGCTTTGCAAGGTCTGATGGCCAAGCCTGTCTCGGGGGCTGTGTGGGTGCCTGCCGCCGGCAGCACAGGGGAGAAGGGTGTGCAGGCGGAGGAGGAGCCGAGGTAGGCACGGGGCGGGAGGAGCAGCCTCCTCCAGAGCCGGGCGGGGCGTCTGGGGCCGTGGCCGGGGCACTGGGCCCAACACTGCTCGGGGCTGCAGGGACTCTGGGGCACGGGACCGGGAACCCGGGCCGGCTGCAACCTGAACTCATAAGCCACGTGGAGTGACAGCAGCAGAGCGCCACCATCAGGAGAGAACATAAAGGAGAGTAAAAACCAGGCGCTCACGCCCACTCCCCAGGACGGGAAAGAGACACACGCGCTGGGTCACCTCCATTTCTTCATTTATAAAGTCCCGCTGTACCTTGAGCTCCTCCTGTGGAAACTGGAGGCATAAGCACACCTGTTGCTCCTGCCTCTGCCCGCCTCTGTCCATTTCCCTTAGTTCTAATGTCGTAGGTGTCCTGACAATCCTTTGTGCCCCGTACCTGCTGCTCTAGGACCAAACCCCATGGCCGTTCGGCCCTTTCCACGTGGAAATAGCATCAGTGCTTCCCGGAAGGCCCCCCTCCCCCGGCCCCTGAATTCTGGAGTTTGTCCTCAAGAAGTTGCTTCAAGACCGTCTCGGACGAGTGTTTGAGAATTTGAGGACGTCGCCGCTGCCTCTGTGCGTGAGCAGCACCTCGGCTGGGCAAACCCCACCCCGCCATGCCCGAAATCCGGAGAGGGAGAGGTCGGCTCTGAGGATGTTCTGACCCCCGAGTGGTGGGCGTGATCGTTCCGTCTAGAACTATTCTGTGCATTTGCCTTTTGACCACGATCGTGTTCACACCCACAGGGAGACGCGGGGAGCGTGCCGTGAACTCCCACACGCCCTCCGCCCAGATTCCCTGGTGGTCACGATTCTGCCATGTGGGCCTCACTCCTTTCTCTGTGGAGGCCAGAGGAGGGTGCCCAGTGACGTCCCCGGAACCTGAGAACAGGCCACCTCACGCAGGGACGGGGACTTTGCCGATGTGATGGAGATGGGATCTTGAGATGGAAACCGTCCGGCATTGTCTGGTTGGCACAATCGAACCACATGAACCCTTAAAAGTGGAGAACTTGCCCAGCTGAGGTCGGAGGCGACAGAAGGAGGGGCAGAGAGAGGAAATGTGTGGACTCCACCCGCTGTTGCTGACTCTGAGGACGGAGCAAGGCGACCACTGGCCAAGGAATGTGGGAAGCTTCTAGAGGCTGAGAACAGACCTTCCTGACCACCAGCAAGGAGACAGGACTTCGGTCCGATGTAGCCGGGAATGGAATTCTGCCAACACCCACACAGCCTGGAAGTGGATTCTCCTGAGACCTTCCAGAAAGGGCGGGGCCAGGCCGACACCATCTTTGTACCCCAGCGAGACTCAGGTCTGACTTCCAACCAACAGACTTGTGAGATCAGAAAAGGTAAGATAGGGCCAGCCCGGTGTTGCAGCAGTTAAGTGCGCACATTCCACTTCTCGGTGGCCCAGGGTTCGCTGGTTCGGATCCCGGGTGTGGACATGGCACCGCTTGGCAAGCCATGCTGTGGTAGGCATCCCATGTATAAAGTAGAGGAAGATGGGTGTGGATGTTAGCTCAGGGCCAGTCTTCCTCAGCAAAAAGAGGAGGATTGGCAGTAGTTAGCTCAGGGCTAATCTTCCTCAAAAAAAAAAGAAATGGTAAGACAAACCACCAACTTTGCAGTAATTTGTTACACTTGTTACTAATGTGACTTGATCTTGTTTTTACAAGAAATAAACGCAGCCTAGGGAAATTTTACCCCGTTTCAACGCCTCTCACCTCTGACCCTCCAGCTTGCATCTCCTGAGACGGCAGACACACATTCGCTCACATACTCAGGTACCATCATCAAGTCCCAGAGACAGACATGGACCGGGTTCTGTTACCTCCGGCCCAGGCATTAGCTTCCTGGGCTGATGGTTTCCTGAGTGATCCCATAACAAAGCCGCACTGACCACAGGCCCTTGGCCTTCCCCATTTCAGGTACCCTCTTTATTTCTCTTGCATCTTTTGGGCTGAGTGGGTGGTTGTCTGCTCTGCATTTCCCGACTTGCAGATTCTTTCTGCAATAAGTACAAGCCAGGAACCTATCTCCCAGATCAGCCAGGCCGGCAGCTTCTCTGCCAGCTCCCGCCCCGCGGCAGACCGAGGCTGCAGTGGGCTCCTGCCCGGAGATTCCAGATTCGCAGCAGTTTCCTGTAAAGCATCAAGTGTCCCCGCTTCATCAGTCCAGGCTCCGGGCCACCTCAACCCTCCATCCCCAGCTTTCCCACCTCACGTCAGTGCCAGCTCTGTTTCCCGCACTGGCCCCCCGCGTTCCTGCCCCACCTGAGCGTCTCTGCTTTCCTGGCCCATCTTGGACGCATCTGAGCCTGAGCATTCTCCTGCTCCATTTATCGTGTTTCCTTCCTTTCTCCTCTCTCCCTCTTTCCTTCCGGGGGGTTAACATGTGGTTGAAGGATTCCCGCCTTCTGCTTCCATAGAGCCGTCTTCTCTCTAAGCAGGTTCATCTCTTTGCCCTCCTCCATCTGTGCCACCCTCACACCTGTGTACCCCATCGCTGATGTAATGCTGCCGCCTGGCTGTTCCCGGGCGTGTCGAGGCTCACCTGTCCCAGGTGGACTTTCAGCCCCCCTGGAACTTCACCCTCCACCTGCTGCTCAGCCGCAAGTCCAGGGCTGGCCCCGATTTCTCCGTCACCCTATGCAACCCCCTGTGAGCAGAGACTGTCTCCTCTACTCCTGTAACTCCGACGAGATCTTGGCTGGGGAGGCAGCACAGCCTCCTGACTCACGTGCTGGTGGCCTTGCGGCCCCCTGCCCCCAGCCTGTGCTCCCTTCTCTTCCCCAGCATGCTGCACGGCCCTGCTCCTGGGCCTTGCTTTTGCTGCCCCCTCTGCCAGCCCTTGAACATGGGCTCTGCTGGTCCCTGGGTCCAAGACAAGCCATGGCCTCCTCGGGGGTTCCCTGGACACCTCACCAAATCAGCCCACCCGTCTGGCCCTGCCCCTCCCCCACAGCCCTCAGCAGCAGCTCTGAGCCGTCTCTTCTTGACTTCTTATTGTTTGCTTGTTTATGGCCCGTCCACGAACCCCTCTGAGTCCCGGGGGCCTGACTCTCAGCAGGTGTTCAATTATTATTTGTTGAATGAATAAATGTCCTTGAGGCTGTATGCACAGTCTCCTCCGCTCACATTTCTGAAATGGTTTCTTTTTCTCTTTCATTTCCACCCTAAGCCCTGCCAGCTCTCTTTGCATCCTATTATCCCTCTCTGCTATCTTAGCAGCTTTTGTTTTCTCCTGTTTCTTCTTAGGGTTTTTTTTTTTCCAGGATGTATGTTCTTTGTCCCAGGGTGGTATTATGTGATAGTTCGAGCATTCAGAACAAATTACACAGGATGATTTGGACCCACCACTCAGCCCTCACAAGCACAGCACTCTGCTGTAGCTGCTTCAGGTAACGTTGGTACAAGTGGAGCATTACAATAGACTGGAGCCCCCATCGATCATTCCCCAATCTGATTTCCCTCTCTGCTCCTTGACAGCCTTGTCGATCATGTTTTGATATCTTTGCTACCATATATCGTGTTGTTTTAGTAAAGATCCATGTATTTTAAAACTTTACACAAATAGTATCAAACTGTGTATAATTGTACCACTGGTCTCCTTTCACTCTACTGCATGTTTCCAGGGTGGCCCAGGTCTGTGCAGAGCTGCTGGTGCCCCTGTTTTTATCACTGGACGGCACTCAGTGTGTGGACGGGCCACATACAGTCTGTCCCCACCTGATACATTTCACTGTGTGATGAGTCATATCATAAACGGAGTTGCTGTGCACGGTTCTTGTGCAAAATGCAACAATGTCTCCGGAGTCCAGAAGGAGAGATGGAATTGTGGGGAGGAGGGATCTGCCAGGCTTCGGCTTCATCAGGAGGGGACCAACTGCTCTTCAGAGGGTGGAGCCGTGTGCCCTCCCTCAGTGTTGTCTGAAAGCTCACTCACTCGCCCGCTGGCTGCATGGTTACTGTTAGATCCTTGATCCTTGTTAATGTGATGATTATAAAATCGTTGCTTTAATTTGCATTTCCCTGGTTACTGGGAGAGGAGACCTCTTTTCATGGTCATTGGCCATTCAGTTTCTTCTTCTGTTAATTGCGTGTTCATGTCCTTGGCCTATTCTTCAACCGGTTCTGTTTTTTTGCACTGTCTTACTGATTAGTGTGAACTCTTACATATGATGGATAATAATTTGTTTGCTATGTTCATAGAATATATTTCCTCTTGGTCTGTGGCTTGTTTTTTATCTTTTAACTTTGTTTATGGTGCCCTTCTGTTGCACAGAAGCTATTAATTATAAGATCATCCAATTTATCAAACTTCAGTGTTATGGATTGTGTTTGCATATCTTGCTTAAGAAATTTTTCTGTAGGCTGACATCATAAAGCCGTTTCTCTCAAATGTTTTAAAGTTCTGCATTTCATATGTAGGGCTTTAACCCATCTGAAATTTACTCTCTGTACAGTTTTAGATCATGATCTGAATTGTATTCCTTTTCTGTTGGTGGCACCTGACCGACTAGCCTGCCTACTCCTTCTGACCCGTCGATGCCTCTGTGCACGGCGATTTCACCTGGTCACAGATCTGCTTTGTTCCACTGGCCCATTTGTTAACACACAGTCAATCATAGCTCCAGACAGAGTCTTGATATCTGGTGGAAGAGGTCCCTCTATTTTCTGCTCCTTCTTCAGCCTGGGCTCGCCTGTTTCGGTCTTTAGTATTCCAGGTGGAGCAGCAAGCCACCTGATCAGGCGCCACGAGGAACGTTGTTAGGCTTTTAAATGAAATTACATTTAATTTATAGATTATTTTACAGGAGAACTGAACATTTAAAACTGAGTCTTCCTACTTATGGAATAGCTCTCATAGTTAAATCTTCATCCATAGCCTCCATTAAAATTTTAATGTTTTCTTATTTGAGATGTTACACATCTTTATTCACTGTGAAGTACCTTAGTGTTTGATTGCGGTTGTGAATGGTATGCTTTTTCTATTGCATTTTCCAATTAGTGTTGGCCATTGGCTAGTAAAGCCGTAGATTTTTATGTCTCCTTATATCAGACCTTGTTAGTCCTAATTGTAAAGCTTCTTGGAAATATTTTTTGTGTATTAAGTTGTGCTGTCTGCAAATGCGACCATCTGTGTCTCCTTTCCAGGCCTCTCTTTTCTTCTTGTCTCGTAACCCTGGCTGGACATTGGTGCCATGTTGAGTAGTAGCCGGGATAGCAGCCAGCCCCCCGGCCCCCGACGGCGGTGGGATTACACCTGAACTTCGCTGGGAAGCCCGAGGTCTGGTGCATTGTGGGTCTTGCCGTTTCATCTAATCCTCTAAGATCGTCCACCCGGAGGAGGATGGAGTTACATTCAGTCTGTGTCCTCCGAGATGACCAGAGGCTTCTCTCCTGAGATCTGCGACGAGGTGATTATATGCGCAGCTCTCCTGGCAGCATTTCATGCTCACATTCCCGGAACACGCCCCACCTGGTCACAGAGATTCTCCCATTCCTCACTGGTGTGTGACCAGCCAGTATGGCCGTGCGCCCACCCACTGGTGTCCAGTAACCAGACCCCCAGAAACCCTGTGGCTCTGGTATCCCCACCCTGCCCCCCGCCCGGATGGCTCACTGGACAAACTCAAGGAGGGGAGTGGAGCCATTATCCAAGTATTTATTGCCAAGACCCTCCCAAATTGAGACAGAAAAATAGCACCTGATCCCGGGAGGAGGAGGAGGGCTTCCTTCTGTCCAGAGCAAAGGGTTGTTGGACACACGTCTGTTCCACCAAATAAGCAGCCTTGTTACTGCTGGGCCCAGAGTCCACGGAGCTGGGAGCCCTTTGGGGTTCTCCAGCTGCAGTCCTGACCCCAACCCCAGGGCTCAGGGCTCGCCTGCTCGGAGCCGCTGTCGTCCACTCCCTCTCCAGGACGACGCGCCCACAGCACTGTCAGCGGGGCACACTGTCTCCCCCTCCCTCGCTGCCCCCTAAATGGGCTCAGGTTTCCCGGACAACAGTACACAATGGGCGTAGCTTAGCAATGGCATGGGTGGGGTTGTGACCAGGCTTCTGGAACCACCTTCATTCTCTCTGTTTCTTCTGCCCAATGCCACCTCCTAGAAGGAAGAGGCACGGTCCAGGGTAGAGGCTGAGAGTTGAATTCACACATTAATTTGGGGTGCCTGGGTGTGCAAGTGGAGGGGCGGTCAGACACATCCAAGAGTCAGCAGCTCATAAGAAAGATTTGGGAGTCGTGAGCACGAGGATGACAGCTGAGCTAATGGAAGGATGTCTGACTCACTCACTTACCCATCACGGGCCAAGGGGGAGCTGATAAAGGAAGAAATGAAGGAGGGAGGCAGCAATAAATCACTTATAAAAAAACTTTACAATATTATGATCCATTGGCTACTCCCCGAGCCTCTGCTCATCTCTTCCTGACGCTGCAGACTTGCCGTGGAGGTGTTCGGACGGTGTTCTGGGTGGCGGCTCCAAGCGCCCCTGGATTTCTCCTTCAGCCGTTCTCATTATTCTGCTCCAATGGTCCCTGACAGGTCACTGCTGTGGGAGAGAAAAGCTATCCCTTTATGTCACTTTGTTGCAGAATTTGTGACTCGCAAAACATTAACTGAATGATGTTTAGAACATGTTGTCCTTGGCTGAATTAGAGACGTCCCTTCCTTTGGAAAGTTCCAGAAACAGGTGGCTTTGGCCCTCGTGGGAGCAACCTCGTCTCTTCATCTCAAGTCAAGGGCATAGGCTTGGGGAGTCAAGAGAGGTCTGCTGAGACTTTCCAGGTTAAATGGTGGGAGGGAGTTTCTGGCAGCTTGGCTTTGTCCCCTCTACTCTCAAATCTATCTACCCGCCTCCTCTGAAATGGATGCTGGCTCCCAGGTGGCCCTGGGACAATAGGCAGAGATTGGAAGAGGCAGCAACTTAGGAGACCCACAAGGCCGGCATCATGTCTATTTCCACACCACCAGCCACAGCACCGAAGAGTCCACCTGGCCTTCCCCCAACCACAGAGCTGCTGGTTGTAACTCTTACAGTGATCACATCTGAGCCCCAAGGGGCCAGGAGGAAAACAGCCCAGATAAGGGGGCGGGGGGCAATCACAAGAGATAAAAGATGAGTCAGAACCAAAGAACATATGGAGATGCTGGAGAAGACAGATGACAAGTCAGATAAAATGATGACAATCTCGAAAACTTAAGGAGATTCAAGTACAGAGAACTTTCTGTTACTGGAGTTAAAATGGATAATTCCAGGAGATAGACTGAAGGATAGTAAGATCACTGCTTACACCCAAATCAGTGGCCTGGAGGATGGAATATA
The DNA here is from genome assembly GCF_041296265.1 of Equus caballus. Taxonomy (NCBI): domain Eukaryota; kingdom Metazoa; phylum Chordata; class Mammalia; order Perissodactyla; family Equidae; genus Equus; species Equus caballus. Next base: position 58,684,815 of record NC_091707.1, read on the forward strand.
AAAATATGAGCAAAGAGGAAAAATACGAGGAGGTGGAAATCATATTAAAACAGATAAAGGACTTGCAAGATTTATTTAGAGGCCAAAACATGAGAAAATTAGAGATATTTTATAGAACGACCCTCCATTGGAGTTCACCTGATGTTTTCCTCATGATTAGACTGGGGTTGTGGGTTTGGGGAGGAAGACCACAGAGGTGAGGAGGCCCCCTCATCGCGTCCTATGAAGGGTGTGCACACCGTCCACATGACCTGTCGCTGTTGATGTTGACCATGATCACCTGGCTGGGGTGGTGCTTGTCACGTTTCTCTACTACTCCACTTTAAAATTTACTCTTTTTTCCCACTTTTCACACTTCATTCTTTGGAAGGAAGTCACTATGAGCACTCCATGCTTAAGGAATGGGGAGAGTGGAGTATTTCCATAAATTATTTGGAATTCTTCTACGTTGGACATTTGTTTCTTCTCCCTCATTTATGTGCTTATTCAATCATTTACTTTTATCAGCATGGACTCATAGATGCTTATTTTATGCTTTGAGTTATAATCTTGTACTACTTTATTTGATGCCCCAATTATTCCAGGTTTGGCCATCGGAATGTCCTTCAGCTGGCTCCTGTGTCCCTTTGACATAAGCCCATCATTGTGGGATTTTTAAACATTTCTTCACCTTCTGGCCCTACAAGAAGCTCCAGGTTCCTCTTGCATAATCCCCACCCCAGCCCTAGGACCAGCCATTTCCCCAGGGATCGCTGGGTCCTTCTGATGGAGAATCCTGTTAGAAACCAAGATCTGGGCACTGGGTGTGCTTCTTGTGACTGGGATGTCATTGGAAATTCTGGAGTTGAAAAGTACAATAAATAAAATGGAATATTCACTAGATGGGCTTAACAGTGTATTTGAACTGGCAGAAAAAATAACCAGCAATCTTAATAATAGATCAATAGAGATTATGCAATTTGAAGAATAGAAGAAGTGAAGAGAAATGAACAGAGCCTCAACAAAATGTGGGATACAGTTAACCACTCCAGCCTATGTGTGATGGGAGCACCTGAGGGAAAGGAGAGAGAGAAAGGGACAAAAAAGGCACTTGAAGAAATAATGGCTAAAATCTTCCCAAATCTGATGAAAAAGACTAACTTCACATCCAAGAAACTCAATATTCCAAGTAGGATAAACACAAGAAGATGCACACCCAAACACATCACAACCCAAACATCAGAGACAAAGACAAACAAAACCTTGAAAGCAGAGAGAGAAAAATGACTCATCGTATAGAAGGAACCTCAGTGAAATTAACAGCTGACTTGGTTAGAAATAATGGAAGCCAGATGGCAGTGGGATGAAATATTCAAAATGTTGAAAGAAAAATCTGCTAATCAAGTTTTATATCCAGCAAAACTATGTTTAAAATATGAAGGTAAAATAGAAGTATTCCCAAATAAAAACTGAGATAATCAGTTGCTAGCAATTCTGCCTTACCAGAAATGCTAAAAGCAAATGACATGAGACAGTAATTCAAAGCCACACAAATAAACAAGAGCGTCAGCAGAGGTACTTAGGTAGGTAATTACAGAAGACTGCATAGGTGCATATTTCCTCTTCTTTCTTCACTTGACGGACTTAAAAAACTATTTCATAAAACAATATGTATATAGCTGTGTTTTGAGGCCCATATCATAGACATGTAATATACTTGATAATAACAGCACAAAAGTGGTGGGAAAAAGCTGTACTGGAGTAGGGGAATGACATGAGATGGTCACTCAAACCCAGCAGAAGAAACGAAGAGAATAAAAAAAGAGTAAATAAGAAGGTTAACAACCAACTCTACAAACAAATATATAATATATATATTATATATAAATATAAATATATATTTGCTTTCCATTCTTCTCTCAGTTTCTTTAAAAGACGTGATTATCTAAAGTAATAATTTTAGCAACGTGTTGTTGGATTTGTAACACACGTAGATGCAAGATGCATAATAATAAGAGCACAAAAATGGGGAGAGGATGAGGCAATGTAAGAGCAAATTTTCTATATTTCACTGAAACTAAGTCAGTATAAATCAAAACTAGATTCTGATAAATTGAGAAATATATACTGTAAACCCTAGGGACACCACTAAAAATAAATCAAATATATAATTTAAAAATTATTAAACGAATTAATGATCCCTCACTTTGCATAGGAAAACATCTACACTGTGCAAAATAAGGCAGCAAAGCAAGACGAGAGGACCCGAAAGGACATGAGATGTCAAGAAAACAAGGGGCAAAACGGCAGATGTGAGTCTAACCAGATCGATAATAACTGTAAATGTGAATGCATTAAACAGCTCAGTCAAAAGGCAGGCGTTCTCACATTGCCTATAAAATAAACCCAGATCCAACTCGTCCTTCTACAGGAGACACAGTATAGATTTAAAGACACAAAGAGGTCGAAAGAAAGGATGGGAAAGATATAACATGTAAGCAGTCATGAAAGTGCTGGAGTGGCTGCATTATGATCAGCAAAATAGACTTTAAAATGAAAACGTTGCCAGAGATAAAGAGGACCATTTCACAATGACAAAAGAGTGAATACATCAGAAAAATATATAATTTTAAACATATATGCAACTAGCAACAGACTCCAAAAATACATAAAGTAAAACTGACAGAACTGAAGGGAGAAACAATTCAACAGCAGTAGTTGGAGACTTCAATACCCCACTTTCAATAATGAATAGAACAACTAGGCAGGATATCGATAAGGAAAGAGAAGACTTGAACAACACTGTAAACTAACCAGACCTGACAGACATTTTTAGAACATTCCACCCAATAGTTCTAGAATACATCTTCTCAAGTATGCGTGAAATATTCTTCAGGATAGACCATATGTTAGATAAAACAAACCTAAATAAATTTAAAATCACTTAAATAATACAAAGTATTTCCTCCAACCACAATGAAATTAAAATCAATAATAAAAGGAAATTTTAAAACCCACAAATATGTGGAAATTAAACAATATACTCTTAAATAACCAAAGTGTCAAACGAGAAATCTCAAGAAAAATTAGAAAATACATTGAGATGAATAAAAACAAAAACATAATATACCAAAACTTACGAGATGCAACTAAAGTAAAGATGCTCAGAGGGAAATTTATAGCTGCAAACACTTGTATCAAAACATAAGAAAGATCTCAAATCAATAAAATACCCTTCCACCTTAAGAAACTAGAAAAAGGAGAGTAAACTCAACCCAAAGCAAGCAGAAGGAAGGAAATAATAAAGATTAGAGCAGAAATAAATGAAACAGCGAATAAAAAACAATAGAGGAATTTAAGAAAACCAAATGCTTTAATCTTCTGAACACAAATTTGGTTCTTTGAAAGGATAAACAAAAGTGATAAAACTTTAGACATACTTACCAAGGAAAAAAGAGAAAAGACTCAAACCATTAAAATTAGGAATGAAAAAGGACATCATTACTGATCTTATGGAAATAAAAGGGATTATAAGGGAATACAGTAAATAAAGGTATGTCAATAAATTAGATAATTTAAATGAAAGGGCCAAAATCCTAGAAAGAAAAATTACCAAAAGTAACTCCAGTTTTGTAGAAAACTATTAAGTGGAAACCTTAGTAGACTTAAGAGATCGAGTTAGAAATAAAAAACTGCCCGCAAAGAAAAGCCCAGGTCCAGTAGGTTCACAGGTGAATTCTGCCAAACGTTCAAAGCAGACTATGACTCCTTCATAAACTCTTCCAAAATATAGAAGAGGAGCGAATACCTCCCAACTTATTCTATGAGGCCAGTATTAACCTGAAACAAAAACCTGACAAACACACCACAAGAACAAAGATTACAGACCAAAATCCCTAGTGAATTCTCTTGTGAATATAAATGGGAAAATCCGCAACAAACAATAGCAAACTGAATCCAGCGACACACGAAACAGATGACACTCCAGGACCAAGTGGGATTTCTCCCAGGACGGCGAGGCTGATTTACTACACAAAAATCAGTTAATGTAATACACCATACTAAAAGGACAAAGGGCAAAAACCGCATGAGCATCTCAATAGATAGAGAAAAGGGTATCAACAAAATCTAACACTCTTGCAATATAAAACGTTCAACAAACTAGGAATAAAAGAGAATTTCCTCAACCTGATAAAAAGCATCCACAAAAACTCACAGCTACCTTCATACTTAATTGTTAAAGTCTGAAAGCCTTTGCCCCCAAGATCAGGAACAAGACAAGGATGCTACTCTTGCCATGTCCCTTCAGCATTGTACTGGAGGTTCTAGCCAGGACAACTAGGCAAGAAAATGAAATTCTGATTAGAAAAGAAGAAGGAAAAGTATCTTTACTTGCAGATGGCAGTATTGTATGTACAAAAAATCCACAGAAAACTGCTACAGCCAGCAAACAAGCAAGGTCACAGGATACAAGATTAATACACAAAATCAAGTGTATCCCTATATACACTAGCAATGAGCAACGCAAAAATAAAATTAAGAAAACAATTCCATTTACAATGGCATCAACAAATAAAATACTTAGTTATAAATTTAACAAAAGAAGTGCAAGAATTGCACACTGAAAACCATATTTTTGAAAGAAATTGAAGATAATAAAAATAAATAGAAAAGATATTCCATGTTCATGGATCAGAAGACTGTTAAAATGGCAACGCTCCCCAAATTGAGCTACAGATTCAACACAATTCTTACCAAAATCCCAGCTGGCTTTTTTTTTTTTAACAGATATTGACAGAATCAAAATCCAAAAGTTCATATGGAAATGCAGAGGAAAGAATAATCTTTTCAACAAATGGTGTTGGAACACCTGTATGTCCACTTGCAAAAGAATGAGTTCGGGCACCTAACCCATTCCAAACACCAAAATTAAAATTCAAAATGGATCATTGACCAAAATGGAAGAGAGAAAACTATAAAACTCTTATAAGAAAAGATAAGAGTAAATCTTCATGACCTCGCATTAGACAATAGTTTCTTAGATGTGACATCAAAAGCACAAGTGACAAAAGAAAAATAGATAAACTGGATTACACCAAAATTTAAAACTTTTATGCTACAAACAATGCCATCAGGAAAGTAAAAGTACAACCCACAGAATGGCCAAAAACATTTGCAAATCATATATCTGATAAGGGACTTGTATCCATAATACACGAAAAACTCTTGCAACTCAATAATAAAAGGTGAATAGCCCAATTTAAAAATGGGCAAAGGGTTTGAAAAGACATTTACCCAAGGAAGATATACAAAAGGTCAGTGAGCACAAGAAAAGCTGCTCAATACCATTCTTCATCAGGGAAGCACAAATGAAAACCACAGTGAGATTCCATTTCACACTCACTAGACGGCTAGAATCAAAAAGATACTAACTCGTGCAGGTGAGGATGTGGAGCAGCTGGAAGTCTCATAATTTGCTGGTGGGCATGTAAAATGATGCAGCTCGCATTGCAAAACAGTTTGTAAATTTCTTTCTTTCTCTTTTTTTTTTTTTTTGAGGAAGATTAGCCCTGAGCTAACATCTGCTGTCAATCCTCCTCTTTTTGCTGAGGAAGACTGGCCCTGAGCTAACACCCATCCCCATCTTCCTCCACTTTTTTTTATGTGGGACGCCTGCCACAGTATGCCTTGCCAAGCGGTGCCATGTCCGCACCCGGGATCCGAACTGGTGAACCCCGCACCACCAAAGCAGAACGTGCAAACTTAACCGCTGCACCACCGGGCTGGCCCCTGTAAGTTTCTTAAAATGTTAAACACAGAGTTATCATACGACCCAGTAATTCTACTCTTCAGTGTGTATACCCAAGGGAAACGCAAACATGTGTCTACAATTTTTACATGCAAATATTCATAGCAGCATTATTCACAATAGCCCCAAATGGAAACAACCCAAATATCCACCAACTGATGACTGGATAAATGAAATGTGTTACACCTGTACAGTGGAACTTTATTTGGCAATAAAAAGGGGATGAAGTACTGATACATGCTACAAGGATGTTACAAGGATGAGCCCTGCAAATATTATTCTAAGTGACACACACCAATAAAAAGGACCCCATATTGTATGACTGCATCTATATAAAGTGTCAAAAGTAGGCAGATCTATGAAGGTGGCAGTAGATTAGTGGTTACTTTGGGTTGTGACTGGGGTGGGGCGGAGCGGAATGGGAGTGACTGCTAATGGGCAAGGAGTTTCTTTTATAAAAATGTTCTAAAGTTAAAATGTGATGATGGTTGCACAACTTTGTGAATATACCAAAACAGATTGATTTGTACATGTTAAATGGGTGAATTATATGGTATGTAAATTATATCTTAATAAAGTTGTTTTTTTAAACAGTCACCAGAGCCAAGGAAGTCAAAGCGGCTTTATCTCTCATAACAGTACAGGAGATTCCAATGTTGTTTTGAACATTCTGGGACATAGGAAAAGATGGACAACTTCCCAGTTTAATTCATGAGGCCAGTCTGTGAAATTTTAATTGTCTATTAAAAGAGCACATAAAAAGATAACTATAAACCAAATCACTTAGAAATATACATGCAAAAAAATCTAAATAAAATATTGGCAAATAGAACCCAGAAATACATTTTTAAATTCAACTGTGACCATCTACATTTTATTCCAAGAATGCAAGGGTGGTTTGATACCAGGAAATGTAGCTACGTAATTTAGTGTATCTATCAACCATATAATCCCACCAAGAGATGCATAAAAGGCATTTGATAAATTTCATCTGCAGTCTGAAAAAAAATCCTGAGTAAAATAATGTGAAAAGAAGACTAAGTCAGATAAAGAGATCTCAAAAACCAGCAGCTGGCTGTGGGAGAATGGCTGCATCATGGCGCCCCATGGTCTTGGGATCCTCCTGAAGCAAAGGGATATCGCTGTGAGGGCACAGTCACAGGCTTCTGTGTGAGTTGACACAAATGTTTGGCCATAGTTTAGGGGGCCTCAGTGGCAGAGCGACCCACCACTCATGCCCGCCGTCACCTGGTTCAGCGTCATCCTGTGGATCAGGGATGCCGGGAGCTGGCACTGTGCTGATCTTGCCTCTGCCGGCCGTGTACTAAACTGTCTCAATCCACGTGGGCACACTGTCTCCTTACAGGCAGATCTACGGGAACGTGGCCAGCTGTCCTTGCAGCCGCTAACACGCTCCTGTTTAGGGACAGCGCGACTGCTTCACACTGATGAGATCCAAATTGCGAAACATCCAACTTTCAATTAAAATCAGAATTCCACCAGGGAGGCCTGCTGTCATTATTTGACATTGTGTTGGAGGTCCCAGGAGATGCAAACAGACAAGAAAATGAAATACACAGTATACTCATGCACACTGCAGGCGGGAAATGGCCATTTTGCAGCGTTTGTGGGAAGTAATCTGGGAAGATCAGCTCAAAGGAAAACTACCTGTGCCTTCCAACCCCCAGGGCCCAGCCTGCACTGGTTTGCTCAGGCGGCCAGAACAAAGGCCCCAGGCTGGGGGGTCTCCAGAAACAGACATTTATTGTCTCCCAGTTCTGGAGGCTGGAAGTCAGGGTGTCGGCAGGGCTGGTTTCTCCCGAGGCCTTGCTCCTGGGCGTGTGGACGCCGTCTTCTCTCCGTGTCCTCACGTGATCATCCCTCTGTGCGTGCCTGTGACAGACCTGCACATACAGGGGCACCAGCCCCCTGGACGGAGAGATGGGCTCTGCCACGGCACCTGGGTGGGGGGGGTCCTTTCTTTCTTTCCTTCTTTTCCCAGGTCTATTGAGCTATGATTGACAGATGACATTGCGTAAGTTCAAGGTGTACAGTGTGATGACTCGATAACACGCGTATATTGTGAAATCATTACCACAGCAAGGTGAGTTTCTACACCCTTCACCTCACAGAGTCACCATTTTGCTGTGGTTACGGGGAGAACACTGAGGAGCCACACCCAAAGTGGCTTTCAGGAACAGCAAGCACACAACACAGTGTTGTCAACTACAGTCTCCGTGCTGGACGCTGGACCTTACCTACCTTCTGACCAGAAGTCTGTATCCTTTGACTAACATCTCCCCATTTTTCCTACCCGCCAGCCCCTGGCAGCCACCACCTACTCTCTGTTTCTATGAGTTTGGTGTTTTTAGATTCCATATAAAAGTGAGATCGTACAGTATTTTTCATTCTCTGACTTATTTCACTTTGCATAATGCCGTCGGGGTCCATCCACTTTGTTGAAAATGGCAGGATTTCCTTTTTTATGACTGAATAATATTCCAGTGTGTGTGTGTGTACACACCACATTTTCTTTATCCATGGATGGACACTTAGGTTGCTTCAACGTCTTGGCTGCTGTGAATAACGCTGCAGTGAACATGAGCGTGCAGACATCTCTTTGACATAGCGACTCCACCCTCTTCAGATATACACCCAGACGTGGATTTGCTGGATCATATGGCACTTTTATTTTTAAGTTTTTGAGGACTCCATCCTGTTGTCCACAGCAGCTGCATCAATTTCCATTCCCACCAACAGTGCACAAGGGTTCCCATTTCTCTACATCCTCGCCAACATTTGTTTCATGTCTTTTTTGAGAACAGCCATCCGAACAGGTGTGAGGTGATAGCTCCTTGTGGCTTTGATTTGCATGTCCCTGATGATTTGTGACATTCAGCATCTTTTCATGTACTTGTTGGCTGTTTGTATGCCTTCTTTGAAAAATTGTCTATTCAGATCCTCTGCTCCCCCCCTTTTTCTTTTGGTGAGGAAGATTGGCCCTGAGCTAATGTCTGTTGCCAATATTCCTCTACTTTGTATATGGGATGCTGCCACAGCATGGCTTGACGAGCGAATCATAGGCTGACACCTGGGATCCAAACCCAAAGCCTGGACCGCTGGAGTCGAGTGTGCGAACTTCACGGCACCACTGGGCCAACCCTCCTCTGCCCATTTTTTAATTTGTTTTTTTTTTTTGCTATTGAGTTGTAAGAGTTCCTTAAATATTTTGGATAATAATCCTTTATCAGATACATGGTCTGCAAATATCTTCTCCCATCCCGCAGGTAGGTTGCCCTTTCACTTTGTTGATTATTTCCTTTGCTGTGAGAAGCTTTTTAGTTTGTCGTTTCTGCTTTTGTTGCTTATGGTCTTGGTGTCAGATCCAGAGAACGTCAGAGAGGCTGGACAGGAGGTCTGGCGAGGCCTAGTACTTGCCTGTGTTCATCCGAGGGGTCACCTGGGGCCCCCTTGGGGAGGGCACACACCCTGCCCCATGCGGCTGGCTGTGCTGTGCTGGGAATGCACCAGTGAACTGGTTCTGCCCCCCCCCCCCCATGCCTAGCAGGCCTGGGCAGGAGGGAAAAGCTGGGGGCGGCCAAGTCAGGGTCCTGGCCTACCCATCCCATGCCTCTCTGGCCGGGCCGCCCTCCATCCTGGGCCAGCCTGAGCCCTGCTGCCCTCCTCCGGCCAGCCCTGCCCCCTCTGTGGCTCCATCAGCCGAGGCTTTTGTGAGCACCCCAGGCCCTTGCCACCCGCTGTCCCGTTTGGTAGGGTGTATCAGTTGTCTACGCCATGTAACAAACACCACAAGCTTGGCAGCTTAAACACAAATACATTATCTCCCAGTTTCCAAGGGTCAGGAACTGGACGTGGTCGGCTGGTCCTCTGCTCAGCAGCTCTGAGCCTACAGTCACGGAGTCGGCCAGGCCGTGTCCCGTCCTGGAGCTCGGCCGCTCCGTCAAGCTCTCTGGTGGAGGCTGGAGGACTCGGTCTCTGTTTTCTTGCTGGCTGTGGTCTAGGGACCGCACTCAGCTCCCAGAGGCCACTGCAGTCTCTGCCGTGTGGCCCCGGGGGTGGCCCACAGCAGAGCCGTGTGCTTCCCTCCCTCTAGGCTGAGGAGGGCGGCCCAGGCCCCTCACCTTCTGCAGAGGCCGCTCTGCATACACTGGGCCCCCAGGACAATTGTCCTGGACTGAGGGACCACTTGCAGGAGTGAGGTCTGGCCTCCCAGTCGCTCCAGGGCAGGGCTCCACAGGGGGGGCACACAGGGCCAGGGACCTGGGGTCCCTGAGAATTCTGCTGACCACAGTGGGGGAGGGAGAGGTGAGAGGATGAAAGGAAGAGACAGAGGACGAGGCTGGCCCCAAAGAAAGCAGCGTGAGTCAGATACACTCCACCCTCCACCCTCCCGGCCTGGGCATCACCCCCTGCAGCCCCGGGGCTGGCCGAGAGGCCGCGGGGACGAGGTGGGGCTGCCAGAAGGGCCTTCCTGAAGCACCGTGCTAGCCATGCCCCTGCCAGTGTCCTCAGGGTGACAGCCAGACGCCTCCCCTTAGACTGGTCCCGGGAGCCCCACCCAGCCCCTCTCTTTCCTGGGGGCCGGTGACTGCAGGTGGGCCCAGGGTCTCTGCCCCAGCACGAGCCCCAGCCCCAGGGAGAGGGGTGTGTCAGCAGGTCCTCCACTGGCAAGGCCTCTGACGGGCACCTCGCTCCCTGCTCACAGGGGCACGTCGCAGGCTCCTCACATACCCGGCCCACTCTGTCCCTCCCACAGCCCTGTTTTCTGGGAAACGTCCACCACCCAGCGGAAGTCCCCACAGCAGAGGTTCCCACTAGTCACATCCTTGTCACCCGCAGGAGCCCCCAGGCCCACTGCCCGGCACTCTTGGGCAGGCCCAGCCGGACCCCACTGCGGTCCAGGCCAGCCGGCTTCCAGGACCCTGCTTGGCAGGCCAGCCCTGTTTCAGTAGGTGTCCTGAACTGCCAGCCCTGGGGACACACAGCATCCTATTTCAAAGGGGACAACTCAGACCTGGGGGCTGGGACAGGGCGAGTAGAAGCTGCCCAAATTGGCCTCAAGGCCAGCAGACCTCTCCCGGCGCAGAAGGGGCGAGGTGACGAGGTACGCGCAAAAGGACCAGACACGGTGGGGAGGGGCAGGCACGAGCACAGACAGGTGTCTGTTTCATTTGGGGAAAGGTTCCTGGCCTCACTTCCTCCCTCCCTCTGAGAAAGGCTACCTCGCTGGGTCAAAGGTTGGCACTCAGGCCAGGGCACAGTGTTCACAGCCTGGGCTCCAGTTCTGCACTCCCCACATACCAGCTGTGTGACTTTAGGAAGGTTACTCAACCTCTCTGTGCCTCGGTTTCCTCTTGTGTAAAGTGGAGGTGGTAATGCCTGCCTAACAGGCTTGTAGAGACCAATGCAGGGGCCACTCCATGACCGTGCTGACTAGGGGTCGCGAGTGGCAGTCCAAGTGAGTTGGAAGCCACGAGGAGGGGACTGCTGGAGCCCAGAGGCTCTGCCTCGCTGACTGTGTGACCCTGGGTGGGTCTCCCCGCCCCACCCCAAGAGGACCCCAGCTTGGCCACCGGCCCTGGTTCCCTGGTGAGGGCGCAGAGATGGGCTTCCCCAGAAGAGAGGATGCCAAGAGCAGCCCTCACCCCCACAGGGTCTCTCCCAGGCCCTCGCCATGCTGGGCCCTGGGGAGACCCTTTCCCCCGGCTAGCTCCCCCCACCTCTCCAGAACCCCAGAACAGAACAGCATCTGCCTGACTTGACTCAGGTCCCGGGCACAGAACCAGGGTCGGCATCCCCTGGGGAGCCCTGGGGACAGCCCTGAGGGGGCTCAGGGAGGAGCTGGGGCCTCCCCCAACCCCACGGGGCGATGGGACCATGCTGCCTGTTGCAAGATGACCGTCGGCGTGCAGCTGGGGGTGAGGCAGTGGGTAATTTCCCCTCGTTAGTGAGGTCAGCGGACTGTGAGTGAGAGACCAGGGCACCCGGGGCACAGAGAGAGGACCCCGGACGACAGGCCCATCTGGAAACAATTCCAGCACTAATGAGCCATCGATTCCTCCTGGCCCCCCTGCCCGGGGTTCCCAGGTTGATTTGTGTCATCGGCCTCCGCAGAGTGGCCTCTCAGAGGAGCACGGAGCCATCAGAGGGGCCGACCTTCCTCACCTGATGATGTTGGCCCTGCCGAGGCTTTTCTGCAGAGCGAAAACAAACCTCAGAAAGCCTGGAGAAGTGAGGAGCCACTCCCCGGACTCGGGCTGCATCCCAGGAGGCAGGGGACAGAGGAGGGGCGAGGGGGCCTCACCCGCACAGGAAGCTACAATCTCAGACTCCCAGGAGCTACAAGCAACAAGGAAGACAAATAACCGACTAAAAACTGGAATAGACCTTTCTCCAAGGAAGACACACAGAGGGCCAGAAGCCCATGGAAAGATGCTCAGCAGCATTAGTCACAGGGAGATGCAAGTCGAAACCACAGTGAGGTCCCACCTCATGCCCACGGGGATGGCTCTTACCCAAAAAAAACCCAAGACCAAGACACAAACAAACAGAAAGGGACAAGCGTTGCCGGGGGTGCGGCGCCTCCTGCTCTGCTGGTGGGAACGGAAAACAGGGCAGCCGCTCTGGACGGCAGCCTGGCGGGTCCTACCGTATACCCTGCAATTCCGCTCCTGAGAATCTGCTCAGGAGAAATAAAACCATATGTTTGCAGAAAAACATGGAACGAATGCTCATGGCCGCATTCTTCGTAACGGCCAAGAGTGGAAGCAACCCGGCTGTCCGTCAACAAGACGGATAAACAGATGCGATCCATCCTTACGATAGAATCTCATTTCACAATAGAGGAGCGAGGCGCTGACACACACGCCAGAACACGGACTGAAAACGTCACGCAACATGCGAGCGGCCGGTCACAAAGGCCACATGTTAAATGACTCTTTGACACGAGAGGCGCAGCACAGGCAAACCTGCAGACAGGAAGTAGACTAGAGCCTGCGGGGAGCGGGGGTGACGGGGAGAGACTGCTAATGGAAACGGGGTTCTCTGGGGAGCGATGAAATGCTCCAAAATTGTGTAAGGGTAACGGTGTGATTGCACAACTCTGTCAATACGCTAAAAACTATTGAATCCTACGGTTACGAGGAGCTTCTGGACCGCATGAAACAGTAGGATCCCCATTTTACCGACGAGGAAACTGAGACTCAGGGGTGTCAAGTGAAAGTTGTCTGACCCTCTGCCCGACGCCTGGGAAAGGCCAGAGGGGCTGAGCCCCACACCTGCACTCCTGGCGGGAAAGCAAGAGCCACCGGCCGCGCCGCGTCAGGCCCTCAGGCAGGCTGTGTTGGAGACACAGGCAGGGACTGGCACGGGACCCTGGACCACCCGGGGCCATCACAGGGCTGCCTGTGGATCCTCCATCTGCTCTTTGTTAAAGCGTCGCCCTGTCATGGAGGCGGCACGCTTCCAGGCACTGGGGTCCCACCAGAGGGAAAAAAATACCCCTAAAATATGGAGCCGGAATCACCCCAAACATTTTCCACAGAGGGGCTTGTCTTTTTTCAATTAGAATTCTTTCAAATGGGCAAAGGTCTCCTAGCAGTCCCCCAGGAATGGTAAGCTGTCCACGGGATCCCGGGAAGTCTCACGTGGCCTCAGCAAAATTGCCAGCCCAGCAGGCGGAGGCTCAGGGATTCTGGCCTCGCTGCACCCACAGGATGAGAGCCTGATGGCTCCCAGCTCGGGTCACTGAGTTTCCTCCGAGTGGGATCAGTGAGCGATATAATTTCTAGGGTCTCAAATCCTAGCAGCCTGAACAGAGTTCCCGAATCACGGGGTTGGGAGGAGCGAACCAGCAGGGCGAAAGCGTGCTCCCGGTGAGGCCCCAGCACCTGTCTGCGCCTGGAGACAGACCCATGGCGACACTCCCGGAGACAGAGAGCTCCTTCCTAGATGCTTCCTGCTGTTGGCGGCCCAGATGTTCGTCCCCCGTGTTGCTCCCCCTCTAGACTCCCGTGCAGGGGCCCAGAGGATGCCCCGAGAGCCTGAGCCCTGTTGGCGTCCAGACTGTGGACGCAGTGCGTCTGTGCCTGGCCCCTGGGTCTGCCACCACCGCCACGTCCGAGGCAATGGTGTGTGACGGGCACAGCAGCGGGGGCAGCAGGAGAAGCTGCAGCCGCAAGAGCAGAGGCTGCCAGTGGTCTGGACTTTGAGCGTGCCCCAGGCCCAACAGGGAATCAGAAACAAATGAGGCATCGGCGGGAGGTGAGGGGTTGGGGGTGCCGTGCAGAGGCTCTCCCAAGCCTTATGTTCACCCCTGCCTGGGCTCCTAAGAGACCGGGAACCAGGGGCATGGGCGGGTCGGACAGATGCCAATAGGGAACGATCTCAGGGGCTGAAACACGGATGTGGCAGGAGAGTGAGGCAGGGCCGGTGGCCAAGGCCGGTGTGGGTGGGGCCTCGAAGGTTGTGCCAAGGGAGCAGAGCACCCAGCGACAAGTGTATTTAGAATCCCTCCCCTCTAGGGGTCCAGGGCCTTCCCGCTGCCCCCAGCTAGCTCTCAGCCAGTTCTGAGACCAGACGGGCTTGAGCGAGGTGCACACGGACCGGGTGGACGGCCCCCATGCAGGCTGCTCTGCGGGGCCTCCTGGTGGAGCCTCTGACTGCCAGAGAGGGAGCGGGAGAGGCTCCTGTGAGTGCGGACCACCTGCGTGCCCTTCTTGCTCTGCTCCTGCCCTACACCCCGCCTCCAGGTCTCCCCCTCCCTGCCCCCTCATCGCCCAGGGAGGTCCTCCAGCTGCTCCGTCCTCTGGGGGCTGCCGCCGAGGGGCCTGGGTCCTCCTTCCGGAGCTGCCACTGAACTTCAGGGTGAGCTCGGCAAGTTACCCCCTTCCCAGTGTGAGTTTTTGCTTCTGTAAAAGGAGGCAGGTAGACCAGAAGTCCTCAGGGTCCCACAGGTGTTCTCCAAGTCCGGGAGGGAGACGCTCTCTGGTGCTTCACGTACGACGTCCCAGAGCACAGAGCCGGGGCCCAGAGAAGCTTCCCTGCAGGGTTTGGAGGAGGTCAGCCCCGTAGGCAGTGGTCAAGCGAAGTGGGGGCTGCTGGGGGCCAGTGATCCAAGAGGCTGGGTATCCCAGTACCACCACCTGGGTGCTCACCTGACCTTCCAGAAACGGCTCTGAAAGGTATGATTTTGTCTGGCTGCATAATGACCCTTCATCGCCCTCTACATGTTCCCTTACGACCTCACGGTAGAACTCCCCAGCCCGCGGCCCGATGGATCTGGCACGAGGCAGGTCTCCACTTCCTTCAGCACGGGCCCCCCGGGCCCCAGGTTGCAGCGCACTTACGTATCAGACGTGGTTAATGATCAGCCGGTACGGTAATTAGATATTAAAAATCTCACTGTGCCGTCATAAAATAACACAGAACTAATAATAAAGTGTCGTAGTTATAAAGTCATCAAAATGTAATAAAGTGGTATTATTACAAAGACTTAAAATTTAACGATGGTTTTTTAGTGTGTCACTTATATAATTAAAGTTGCAAAATAAGGTCGAGTAATTAAAATAAAGACGAGGTTTTGCAGGCGGTTGGGTGCATGGGGTGCCGCCTCGACGCCAAGTCGGGGTGGGGAGCAGTCCAGCCTCCTGGGGGCTGCACTCCGCCAGGGATGGGGCTGGGTCCAGGCTAACCTTCTGCCACCCTGGAGACGGGGGGCTCCATAAACCCTCAATGCACACTCGGACTCCTGGCTGCAGCGCCCACACTTCGCTGACCTCCCAGGGGCCTCCTGCTGTCCCCACCATGGGCCAGAGGGCCTGGAAGTTAACCCACCCAGGAGGCTCCTGGGACTCAGTGGGGGAACGTCCCAGCCCCCACCCTGGGGTGGTAACTGAGGCTCCTGGGAGATGCCAGGACTTCCACTCCCCTTCCCACAGGCTTACTAGGAACCCCTGGTGATCCTTCCTTCATCTTGCTTCCCGTCCATTCCAAGTTAAGCGCTCACTTGACCCCAGGTCCCTGGGGACCCATGGGTGTTCAGTGGGCAGTGGGGCCTGAACTCATGTCCCCGAGCCTGCTGTGCACCAGTCTGTGCTAGATGCAGAGCCCACAGGTGACCAGATTTGGTTCCAGGGTTCAGGCTAACCACAGGCAGGGTGTGCTGTCAGGGATGTGGTGACCTGTGGATGGCCTTCCTCAGCCCGGGGGCATGCGAAGTGGAGAAAGGTGACCCAGCAGAGGGGGGATATATGCAAGGCTCAGAGGAGCAAGTTCAAGGAATTACGTACCTCCCCCACGAGGGCAGAGGCATAGATTCTGGAATTAAACTACAACCAGGTCACTTCACAGTGAGAAAAGCTGTCATGTGCACAGATTGAAACTGAGCTCCACCCAATAAATGAGCATGAACTCTGATCTCGGACTGAATCCTGATCATGGTCTCAGATTGAACTATGAATCCTAATCTCAGACTGAGCCTAAATCCCGCTCTCAGACTGAGCCTGAATCTTGGTCTCAAACTGAGTCTTGATCGTGATCTCAGATTGAACTGTGAATCCTAATCTCAGACTGAGACTGATTTTTTATCTCCAACTGAGCCTAAACCCCGGTCTCGAAGTAAGCCCCGACCCCAGTCACAGCATTTCCAGGTGTTTCAAATGTTTTTTCTATTGGCAACCTGAGCTTCCTCTTGGAAGCTTCCTTCTGGGCTGGTGCAGGCCCCAGCCTCCCCCGCGCTCCAGGGTTCTAGGACTTGTGCTCTTGAGTGCACATCTGCCCTCATGTCCTCTCCCAGGTGCTCTCTTTCCAGGCTGAAGAGGTCTCGTGGTTCTAGACTGCAGAATTCTGTAGGGGCAGCTGGTGCAAGTAGAAGAGGCGGCCCGAGCCCAGGTGGCTTCAGGGACGAGTTCCCCGCGGTGTAACTCTGACCGAGGATGGCCAGCCGTTGCCTGCCCACCCAGGAGGGGAGAGCACTCTGCCCCAGACCCTGTGTAAACCACGTCTTTTGTGTTCTGCGTTCTCACACCTTGACATCTGGGGCCTTGCTGACCCTGCAGGGACCGCCCCGCCCAGGGCCACTGGATTCCTAGAGACAGGAAACCTCTCACCCTCAGGCACGCCTTTCAAGTGCAAACCAACCAATCCAGCAATCCCACCACACCCACCCCGCCCCCTCTCCATGGGGTCTCATGCTCCAGCCTGCTCTTTCTGTGCTCCGGTCACCCCACAGCCAGTGGCAGACAACCTGGGACAGTGCCCCAGAGTGCCCTTAAACTGTTCAGACTGGCCAGTCCCGCTTCCCCGCCCAGCCCCTTCCTTCCCCTGGAAACCTGAGTCGGCAGTCTCCCATCTCTCAGCTCCTGAGAGACCCTGGTACTTCCCCCTGTGGCCCTGTGTCGGGTGGCATGCCACTGCTCTTGGGATCTGTGAATAACAAATTATCTTGCAAGAACAACCCTCTCCTTGATGCAGGGTCGGTGAGCCGAGGAGTCGAAAGAAAGATTTTTTAGACTCTTAAGATCTGGCAGTAGTGCTCTTTTATTTAGAGAATAGAATAGAATAGCATGGGGACAGGACCCATGGGCAGTCAGAGATGCTGCTGGCATGGGGAGCTGCTGCTGCCGTCGCTGGCATGGGGACAGGACCCACAGGCAGGAGGAGCCACTGCTGCTGCCGCTTCTGCTGCAAAGTTGGGTGGAGAGTAGGGCTAAATTTAAGGCATAGGTATGTGAGTTATCTCTTTACAAGACAAAGAATATGTAAAAAAGTTAAAATGGTGTTGATGTGGGTTAAGGCTGCCCCAGCTAGAGAAGCCCAGGGTGACCTGGCCTACATGCCAAACTATAGGACCCAGTGGACTTTTTTTATGGTATGAATTAGGACTGCCCCAGGGAGAGAAGCCCAGGGCATCCTCACCTACATGCCGATCTATATGACCAGATTCGTATCTAAAGTTATATGACCGCACAATAACCAGACCCCATCTGCACTGAAATCATTTAATGACTTTTTACACCATCTTTTCTTTTTTTCCAGTAAAAATAAGTCACGTACCCATGCCTTATAAAATTAGCCCTAACCCTCAACTCAGGGCAGCAGCAGGAGCTCTGACTGCCCATGGGTCCTGTCCCCATGCAGCAGCAGGAGCTCTGACTGCCCATGGGTCCTGTCCCCATGCACCAGCTCTGCCTGCCCATAGGCCCTGTCCCCATGCCAGCGGTGGCAGCAGAAGTGGCGGCAGCAGAAACTCTGACTGCCCATGGGTCCTGTCCCCATGCTATTCTACACTATTCTCTAAATAAAAGAGCACTACTGCCAGATCTTGAGAGTCTAAGAAATCTTTCTTTCGACTCCTCGGCTCACCGACCCCGCATCAGTGTCAGTGCCCATAGGGTCCAGCCATTTGGAGGTCCCACAAATTTTAGATAAGAATCAAACCGGATTGAGTAAATGGCAGAAGTCACCGCTTGAATTTTATCCTCAGCTAAAGACAAAGGAGGATTTGGGGGGTGGGGCGGGGGGTGGGGGGTGGCTCAGTTACATGAGGTTGCCAGACAGTAACCAACTTAAGTTCTTGCCTCTGGCATTAAGAGTTTCTAGAGATAAGGCCATCCCGCTTCTTCCTGGCACAAAGAGGGAGGCATCTTTACAGATAGAGGTTTCCCTTAGAAATATAAATGTTTCCCAACAAAGGGGCAAGCAAATTCCACTCCTCGGAGCCTACTTCTCATCTGTAGTTTTAAAATTAACCAGCCTAAAAATCCTCATCATCCTGACCTGTTGGCCTCACCCCACCTGAAGAATAATAAAGCCTACGTTTTAAAACAGGCCCCACCCCTGTACTGCTCTGATTATCATAAAATTCTTTCGCACAGGAAGCCCACACTGGCCCCTTGTCGCCTCCAGGCTCAGCCCCTGGGCCCTCCCAGTGCTGTCTGCGTCCCTGCTCAGGACGGCCCCGCGAGTTTAGAGGTGGAGGCCGGGTGACTTCAGTCTCCCTGAGCCAGGCAGGGTGGCCCTGGCCCCACGAGCTGCTCCCATGGACCCAGGTCCCAGTTCCTTCTCCACTCCGCTCCCTTCTGTGGGCACACCTCCAGTCCTCATCCCTCTGGGGGCAGGAGCCTCAGACGGGGACATGAGCTGGAAGGAGAGGCCAGCCCAGCAGACAGGGGCCCCGGGCCAGCACCTGCAACGGTGCCCTCAGGGGTCCCAAGAGGCAGCACTGGGCACCCGCCCACTTCAGGCTGCGGGCCTAGGTGAGCAGCTGCTCCCTGGGGAGAAGGGGCCTGTTGCCTCACTGTAGATCATCCTTAAAAAAGAAACCAGAGACACCCCGGGTGCCTCTCTGCGGACTCATAAATCTGGAGAGGAGGGAGCTGCTCTCAGAGAACACAGGCTTTTGAATTTTAAATGGCCAATTTGGTCAATGAATCAATTTCACTGGGCTGAGGCGAGCGTGGAGATGAAAGCAGTTTTAAGACCTATTTAAAGTAGCGAGAGCCTCTTTGTTCATGCTTTCTTCATACTGTCGGCCTCTAATATTTCATCTATATTCATTTTTATGGCTTTCCAAATTATAGATGTCAGCTAAAAACTGAAAAAAGCCGGGGTGGGGGAGGGGAGGAGGAAGTAAGCCACTGTTGAGAAGAAAGGCTGGGTTTCCCTCCGGAGCCGGCGTGCTGGAGGTGACTCTGTGACCCATAGCTGGTCCTCCTGCATCCGGGCCTCACGCCTGTATCCAATCGGGCCGGGCCTTACGCTGGCCGTGGGGCAGAGAATAAGGCAGACATCTCTGCCGGTGGGGGCTCATGGGAGGAAAGAGAGAGAGCCGCCAGGAGCCAGCCGGACAAAGACCCTGGAGCTCAGGGCGGCACAGGGTGAGGGTCGGGCCTCAGAGGAGGATCCCAGGGCAGGGGAGCAGCCGCCTGCTCCTGCGAGCGTCTGTTCAGTTCCCACCACCCCAAAGCGTAACCCAGGGGTACAATGCCATCCCCAGGAATGCACATCCTACTGATTTTGAATCATTCCGACCCAACTGGCTTAAAATTAATGTGTATTATCTTTGAGAAACAGAAGGTTTGCTCTGCAATTTATAGGAGAAAGAGATCACACAAGGTAAACACGTAAAACCAGGGTCAGCACACTTTTTCTGTGAAGGGCCAGATAGTAAACATGTCAGCCTCTGTGGGCCCAGTGGTCTCGCTGTGGTGTGAAAGCAGCCATGAACAGTACACAACGGTGCACAAATGAGTGTGGCTGGGTGCCAACCAAACTTCATTTACAAAACAGGCCAACAGCCCGGATTTGGCCAGCAGGCCGTGGTTTTCAAACTTATGCTTTAAATCCCAGCATAAACCGGCTTGGTTTTCTGCGATGGGCAATTCCATCCAGTGAAACGGTCCCTCCAGATGTTGTATTTTCCACCCCTGTTGTAATTTCCACTTGGAATTTTTGTGTCTCCTTTCTGTCCTCAGTCTGCTTGTATTTTCCTTTGAGTCCATGGGCACACAGCACATATTCATAACAGGTGCTTTAACATCCTTGTCTACCTTTCCCATCATCTCCGTCATTCTGAGTCCGTCTCTGTGAACTGATTTTTCTTCTGTCTGTGGGTCACATCTTCCTACATCTTGTGTCTAGTGATTTTTGATGGGCTGTTGGACATTACATTGGATATCACGGATGGTTGAGCACTGGGCTGTATTACATTCCTTTAGAGAGTGTGGGCTTCATTCTGGCTGACAGTGAAGCCACCTCAGGTAAGTTTGGTCCTTTGGAGTCTTGTTTTGATGCTTTGCAGACAGGCCTGGGGTAGCCCTTTCTCTGGGATTGGTTCAGCCCACTCCTTAGGCAGGACGGTGGCAGGGTTCCTGCTGAGTGTCTGTGTATTCAGTGAGTTCTCTCCACTCCAGCTGGTGGGAACCTAAGTGGCCCCTGGCCTGAGCGAGCTTTGGAAATCCTTCCCCTTGCTGCCATCTGATCATCATTATTTCTCCAAAGTCAGTTTTGGAGTCTCACCCCGTGCATGGGACAATCAGGCAAAGACTCGGGGAGCCCCGTGCAGAATCCTGGAGCTCTTTTTCTGCCTCCCTCCCTCTTCTCTGGTGTTCCCCCTGCAAATTCCAGCCCTCTCAGCCTCCCGCTCTGTCTCCTCAACTCAGCAGGCCTGCCGGGCACAGTGAGCGTCCCTCCTCCCTGCCCTGCACCTGGACGTCCTCTTCGGGCAGAAAGCTCCCTTCCCTTCCCTTGCTCCCTGAGGTCTGGGACCTCAGCCCTACATTGCTCGCTGTCTAGTGTCTGAACACAGCTGCTTCATATTTTCTATCCAGTTTTTCCTGTTGTTAAGACCAGAGAGCGAGTCCAGATGCTGCAGTAGAAACTCCTGCCAGCGTTTAACACTGGAAAAGCCTCATTGCTATTGGTTGCTTTGCTCTTTGACGTGATTCTGGTGAGTCAGGCAGCATCCCAGCGTCTAGGTCGGGACACAGCTTAGAAACCCTTGGCAGACTTGGATCCCTCGCTTTTTGCAAGGAGCAAGGGAGGCCCAGAGAGGGTAGGCCAAGGCCACTCAGCAGCCGGTGGCCAAACAGGACCACTGCAGGCCATGTCTCCCCTGGAACCAACTCAGCTCGTGCCCCCTGTGCCCCCTACGCTGGACACACTTGCTTACACAGAGAGCAAGTTCCACCCGGCGTGTCTGCAGGCCCAGAGGCTGCATCCGGAGAAGCTCTGTCCACACCAGCCCTCCCCAAAATACCCAGGGCCATGATGCTGGGCCCAGACCCCAGGGCAGCCCTGTCCCTCCTCGGGGTCTAAAATGATGATCCTCCAAAGCGAGGCTCCTGAGCAAACCGCCCCTCGGTGTACCATGTGGCCTCAGGCGACAGCACTGCACATCTTCCGACAGCCTTTTAGGCACTGGATGCAGGCAGTTTCAGGCATGGGTCTGTGCTGGAGCCCAGACACCAGCCCTGCTGGAAAAGCAAGGAGGGAGCCTCAGTTACCAGCCCAGGGTGGAGGAGAGGGGGCCTCAGACCGTGGGCTGCCAGGCTGGACACACGCCTGCCTCCCGTCAGCTGGGGTCCTGAGGACATTGAGGGTCAGGCAGCCTAAGGTGGGGGGGAGAGGGGGAGACACGGCTGGGGAAGCTGCCAAGACCCAGCCTGCTTTCCTCCTCCGCTGACTTGGAGGACCAAGGCAGGGCCACGCAGAGGAATGACCTCCTGTCGCCAAGCCAGCCTGGCTTCCACCCTCCCTGCAGCTGTCATCAGCCAGTCAGAGCCCCAAACAGAGCATGAGACTCATTTGGGGGCCGGGGGGACCACGAGAAGGACCAAGAAGTCCATCAGGGACTGGCCAGAGGCTAGTGAAGCATCCGTTCCCTCGCTCACACACTCATTCACTCCTTCAGGATTTCTTGACCGCTTGCCAGGAGTCAGGCTTGGTCCTGGGAGCTGTGATGTCCTCAGTCCATGAGCTGCTGGGGTAGAGTCACCTTTACCCCAAGGAGGGTGACCAACCATCCCATCTGGCCGGCACTGAGGGGTTTCCCAGGACTTGGAACCAAAACCAGGAGAGTCCGAGGCAAGCCGGGACGAGCTGGTCCCCTACCCCAGTGTTGTCGGCTGATTCACAGGTCCCAAAGACATCCACATCCTGACCCCTGAACCTGTGAATATGGGGCCCTGCATGGCAAAAGGAACTTCGCACATGTGAGTCAATTAAGGGTCTTGAGATGGGTAGCTGATCCCGGATTACGCAGGTGGGCCCTAAGTGCCATTGCGAGCGTCCTTATACGGGAGAAGCAGAGAGAGATGTGACACACACAGGAGGCCGTGTGGAGACGGCGGCAGAGGTGGGAGATGCAGCCACTGCCAAGGAACACATGGGGCCACCGGAAGCTGGAGGAGGCAGGAAGGCTCCTCCCCTGGGGCCTCCAGAAGGAGCCAGGCCTGTCGACTTCTTGGCTGTTTTCAAACTTCTGGTTTCCCGAGCTGTGAGAGGATAAACGAACGTTGTTTCAAGCCACGAAGTTTGCGGTAACACATGGCAGCAGCCACGGGAGTCTCACACCCCCGCCAACGGGGGCCACTCTGGCCTGCTCACGTGGGCACTCAGAGTCTCGTTTTCCTCACCCAGAACATGGGGACAAAACAATGTCAAAGCCAGACCCTGGGCTGCTGTGAAAATTCTCTGTGACCACGGAAAGTGCCTCAAACCTGGCAAGTCCTGGGGATGCAGGTGATGTGGCAGGTCATCGACCCACCTGGAAAATGCCACCAGGCCTGCAGCCCCGCCCTCCTGCACTGCCTCCCCCCACCCCCGCCCCGTCCACTCTGCTGCAGGCCTGGCCCCGACTCCCCTCCACGCCTCCGCTGCCCTCCCAGCCCACCTAGTTTGGGGGCTCCGTGGAGCAGCTGTCTACTGTCCCTGGGCCACATCCTCCCCACCCCACAATAGCCGCTCCAGCTCTGAGCCCGGAGCCGGGCTGCAAGAGGCCCAGGCAGGATTATTTGTGCTCTCGCTGATGAAAAGAAAGCAGAAAGAGAGAGAAAAGGAAGGCTTTCCGGTGGCGAAGTTGCTGTCTTTGCTCTAATTTCTCCAGACAATTCCTTTATGAAAATGCAATAATGGCTGGGCACGCGGGGCCTCCTCCCCTGCGGACAGTGGGAAGGGGACTCACGGCGGGGCAGCCGGGACCCCACACCGTGGCCACCCACAGCCCTCGTAGTGCAATTAGTGCAGCGGGAGGACCTGTGGGCGCTCTGAGGCTGGGGCCCCGCCTCTCGTCTTCAGCTGAGGCTTCGGGGTCCTGACAGGGCTGCAGCCCACCCATCCTCGGCCTTCACTGACCTTGAGCCCTGGGGCAGACAGCCTAGGACCCTTGCCTACCACCCTTGGTTCTAGCCGCAGGGTCAGGGACCCTCCGTGAGGGGCATTCCAAAACCTGAGGACACAGTGAGGCAAGAGATGAGTTTCTGAACAGAAACACATGGGGCTGGCAGTCCCTGGTCCCACAGCACAGCGCTGTGCCCCTTCCTCTGCCCTCTCCAGGGACAGCGTCTCCTGTCAAAGGCCCCTTGCCCCTGGTCAGTTCCCCATCCTCATCCCACAAACCAAAGCAGCGTGTGGCAGGGCTGGGTCCCCCTCCCTGCACCCCCACCCTGCCTGGCTCCCTGGTCTCAGCCTCTTTCTCTGTCCTGTGCTCTGTCCCACCCCAGCTGTGGTCTGCAACCTTGTCCCTTCCCTGCCCCCATCCCAGTGACCAGTCCCAGCAACAAGGTGTTGAGTGCCATCTGGACACTGACAACCCCCAAATGCCTGTCTCGGTGTTGACCCCTCTCCCGAACTCCAAATTAGTCTGGAGTCTCTCGTGTCCCTTTGTCCTTGGAGGTGACCCCATCTCCCAGGAGCTCCCAGCGGGGCAGCTGTTCGCAATCCAGACCCGTTTCCTCCTCCCCAGCCCAGGGCTCAGGCTCGGAGCCGCTCCCTCGGGCACACGGTGCCACCGTGGACAGCTGATCGAGGTCACTTGGCTGGGTTAGGCCTTTGGTGTGCCACGTGAGACCCAGAAGCCCCTTTTGAAAGCAAGAGGAGACCCCTGCTCTCTGCTCAACATCTCCCCGCATGGCTGAGGGCCCCTCGGATTCCACACGCCCAGGACAACACTGAGCCTCCCCTCCCAAGGCGTCCCCCCAGCGAGGGTACCCCCGTCCTGCCGGCTCCCAGACCCCAAAGCTCAGAGGTGCCCTGGGCTCCTGTCTCTCACAGCCCTGCCCTGTCGGGAAGAGGAAGGAGACGGTGTCCTGCTGGTAGAACATGGGGACAGTGGGGTCTCGAGTCCCGCTCGGTCTGTGGGTCAAGAAGAGGACCGTGCAGAGACTTGGGGATAAGCGACTCCTCACAGTGACCTCAGCACCACGGGCACCCTGCCTGCTCTCAGGGCCGTGCCCACCGAGAACAAGGCAGGAGAGTCTTCTCTCGCAGGGCCCAGGCGGCCTTAGGGGCTGGGGTCAAAATGCTTCTGTGACCAGTGTGTCCCGACAGCCGACGAAGCACCCCAGCCCTTGGCTCCCGGGGCCACTGCAGCCCCTCCTGAGCCCAGAGCCCCTCCCGCCCTGGTTCCCTGACCAGAAGTCCCCGACGTCTCGCTGGCCTCATCCGTCCATCTCTGGCCCCTCCTCATCCCTTTCGGGAAGGTCAGGGGGAGGTGGGAGTCGCCCTGGAGGGCATGTCCCCTGTCAGGGGGGCTCCCAGCTGTGCATGGCCTGGCTCCATGCAGGAAGGAGACAACTATCATCCGGACCCCGGGTCTGGTGATGGGCTGGCCCCTCCACGTGCGCTCGGCAACCCCAGGCCCCCCTGCTCTCCTGCAATGTCGTAATCCAGCATTTTGGAGAGGATCAGGGGAAGGCAGCTTTATGACTGCAATAAAACCAGCAAAGGGATCCTCCGGTGGCTGTTAATGAGATCTGTTCTATCTCCCGAGCGGGCAGACCGCAGCCCCACGTATGAGGTCACAACGAATGTCACAGGCCCTGGCAGCCTGGAGGAGCGTCGCCATGGTGCTCTCCTAATCTGCGCCTGCATCCGACAGGACCATCAGCGATACCTCACAGGAAATTGTTCTCCCCTCCTTGTAACCATAACAACAGATGAGAACGGGGTTTTGCTCAACTTTCCGAGTGAGAGTCTTTGTCGACATGTAACCCAACTCTGAGGACAGAAACCAGCACCAGGGTTGGGTACTGGGCCTTTTGAGGACATCAGAATCTGGGGTTCTGTGGGACCCTTTACCTCCCCTTTCCTGCCCCAACAAAAGATGGCTTGGAATGTTCCAGAAGGTGGACTGGGGGTTGGGTGGGAAGAGGAGGGGCCCCATGGAAATGTCTGGGCATCCCCGAGAGCTGTGGCAGCTCCCGGAGCAGAAGCAGAGGGGCTGCTCCACTGCCCAGAGCCTTCCTGGGCCCAGGGTCACGGGTACCTGGCCTTCACTTTCCAGATTACAGCCCAACACTCTGCCCACACTATTCCCTAACTCTGACTCGACCAGAAACATCACTGAGAGAAATGGAAGAGCTATATGATGGAGGGATGGATGGGGTTCACGGGTGGGTGGTCTGATGTGGCTAAGATGCTCAGTCACCTCGAGCTGATCCAGAGACTCAGTGCAATCTTCATCAGAACCCCAACAGGCTTTGCACAGAAACTGACAGGTCGATTCTAAAACCCATCTGGAAGTGCGAAGGGTGGAAAAGGGAAAGCCATCTTGGAAAAGATGGGCAAAGTCGGACCCATAGTACCTGACTCCAGATGTACTAAAGCCACAGAGGTCAGGGCAGGATGGCCGTGGTGAAGAGGTGGATGCAGAAAGTGGAGCAAGGCAGCTCAGGACCAGACCCAAACACACGGCCCCCTGATTGGTGACAAAGCCTGCAGGGCAAGTCAGTCAACAAAGGCGCGTCTCTTCTGGAACCACTGGATAACGTGTGGGAAAACACCCCGAGCCCTTCCTCATGCCACATACACAGTTGATTCCAGATGGATCATGGATCTCAATACAGAAGAGACGAGGGGCATCTAGAAGGACACACGGGAGAAAACATTGCAGCCTCGGGGAAGGCACGTTTCCTAGGAGAGGATGCAAAAGACACTGGCCAAGAGAGAAAAATGACAAGTGGAATTTCATCAAAATTGAAAACTTCCGGTCTTTAAGGGCAATGCACCGACCGGGAGGGAGAAAATAAATACATCTATCTATATATACACACATACATCTTATACTCAGAATATATAAAGAATTCTTACAAAGCAATCATAAAAAGACAAACAACCCAATTAAAACTGCAAAAGCCTTGAACAGATGCTTCAGAAAGAAGACATACAAATGGCCGACAAGCACGTGAAAAGATGCTCAACATCGCTAGTTATCAGGGAAATGTGAGCTAAAACCTGAAGACGACGTCCACCAGATAGACGATGCCGAGTGGCCATGTGAACGTGGAGGGCAGCCCCTCCCACGCTGCTGGTGAGGCCACGGAATGGTCTGGCCACTCGGCACTCAGCTTGGCAGCTCCTTACACAGTTAAAAATACTCCTGCCCTATGACCCGGCCATTCTACTCCCAGGTATTTACCCAAAAGAAGTGGAAACATAGGTCCCCGAAAATACTCTCACAAGAACATTTATAGCAGCCTTATTCACAATAGTCAAGAACTGGAAACTACCCAAATATGCACCAACAGGAAAAACCAGAAGCACATTTGGGTATGTTCATAAAGTGGAATACTACTCAACAATAAAAAAGAATACACTCCGTGGATAAATCTCAAAAAACATTATGTTGAACGAAGGAGCCAGAAACAAGAATCCATGCTGTGCGGTTCCATTTATTTGAGGTTCTAGAACAGGCAAAACCAAACTAAAGAAGTCAGGACAGTGGCTGCCTGTGGGGCAGGGCGGGCACCGCTTCTGGGAGCAGCCAGCTTCGGGGAGACGGAGGCGCCCTGTAGCTTGATGGGGTGCTGGTCACAGGTGTGTATGTGTTGTCAAGTTGTACCCTTAAGACCTATGCATTGCCCTTTATGTAAATTTTACTTCCTAAAAAACCATCCCCCCACCAGGAAAGGATATGACGATAGCGTGGAAGGGCTGCCCCCTCCCCTTGGACAGACTCTGACCCACCAGCACTTTCTGGCCTTGGGACTCCTCCCCGACGCCCGACTGTGCCCTGACAGCCCAGCTGCACCTTCTTGCCTTTGCTCAGGGCATTTGGGAGGTGGGTCTGGGGGTCAGCAGGACCTGAGCATGAATCGAATGCTGCCACCCAGGGCACATGGTCTGAACTCAGTCCCCTCTGAGCTGCGATTCCCATCTATAACCAGGGACCCCAGCACACCTCCCTGATGGCTGGTGCCGGGAGCCAAGGGCAGCACAGAGTGCCTGGCCCGGTGTCAGGCCACAGGATGGCTTGGTGGAGGACAGTGTCCTGCAGCCAACCACTCCTGGCCCGGCTCCCCGAGACCCCCCCATGGTCCCTGCCGCATGCTGGGTTGGCTGGGCCCCAGGAACAGCAGCTGTCCCCCCAAAACAGGCAGATCCTCTACATCCAGGTCTCACTCTGACTTGGGACCAAACATACAGCCTCTCTGTGCCTCTGCTAGTCTCTCCTCCTGTGGTCCCTGCCCCTCCTTCATCACCTCCAGCACTCCTGTCCCACCGAGGTCCAGCTCGGGCACAGCTTCCTGCCTCCAGCCCTCTGACCATCTGATTGCGCTCTGCATCAGGGGCTTGGTGGGGCCATTCCCACAGGGAACCCGGCTCCTGGCCTTCCACGAGTCACGGCAACATGTCTCTGTGGCAGACAGGACCTGGCCAGCGGGGCTGGGCACTGAGCCGGCTCTGGTCCCATCCCTGCCTGCCCGAGCATTTCCAGGGGCAGCAGTGTGGCGCACCCAATCTCCCACCAGCCAGGCCGGGAGGGGCCCTCAAGGCTGGTGCAGGCTGCAAGCCCCCCTACCCCACCCCACCCCTGGTCTGGTCGGCAGCCCGCCAGGCCCAGATGACGACACACAGGCAATTTTCTCCCGAAACAAATGGAGAGAAATTGCTGTAACAGACGAACAGCCTCTGTTTCAAGCTAATTTCCACATAATAGAATCAAATGACTTCCCTTTCCTTTCTGCCGTCTCCTCTGCATAATTTGACAAATTGCAAAAGCGATTTGATTCAGGGGCTCAAACGCAGGGGCGATTCTTTCTGATAGTCACGGACAAATGGCTGGGGGAGGGTGGAGAGAAGGCAGAGGTCCCCACAAAGTGCTGGCTGCCTCCATCCTCGGGAGAGTTCGCCTGGAGGGGTGCGGGGGGTGGTCCCTGAGACTGCTTCGCAGCTGTCCCGGAAAGCAGGGCCCCGCAGAGTGGGGTGCCAGTGGGCTGGACGCACCTCGCATTCCACCACCGCTCCTGCTGGCAAGCAGAGGCCCATCTGGGAGGCTGCTGTCCCCGTGTTTGGTGCGCAATATGTCCTGTGGGGCTTGCCAGGGGGCTCCTGGCTTGGAGCTGGCGCCTGGCACTGCCAGCCCTGCTCCCGGCCAAGGCTTTGGCTTGTCTTGTGCTGCGATTCCGCGATGTGGTGAGAAGAGCTGGGCCCAGCCGGCAGAGGCAGCGGGCACTCGGGTCCCCGCCTGGCCCCCAGCTCTGGGCATTCACAGTCCCGTCCCTGCGCTCCACACACTCCGCCCGGTTCCTCACATGTACTCAGAACTCCTCACTCCCGACCCCCGGGGGACCAGGGGCGGCCCTAATGCGAAGCCCAGGGCCTGGCACGCTGGGGGCGTGCAGACTGTATGCGGTGGTCGGAAGAATCATAAACGCATGCGTGCGGCTCGGGCTGGGGTCCTGCCTGAAGCCACATCCCACACTGGCGTGCAAGTCACAGCCAGCAAAAGGAGACAGCGATGTTGACTAAAGGGAGTTTATTTATTTTAAGATGTTGCTTTTAAATTAAGGTAATGGTTGTTTTAACAATATTTGTGTAAAAATTATACAAATAACACATTAAAACAGACTTGATATTTCAACGTGAGAGTCTCCTGGCCCTGTGCCCCCCAGACACATTCCTGCGTTGGGTTTGGTGAACACCTTCCAGACCTTTCCAAGCATTTTCATGCAAATGTGAGTGTGAAAACACACACACACACCGATTCCGGCGGTTACAGGATGGAGCCACCCCCCCCCCGTAATCCCGTGTTCCCCTCATGGAGAGTCTGTTTCCGTGGTGGGGGTGCCCAGGCTGGAGCAGGTCGTGCTCGCAGTGGGGTGACAGGCCCCACTCGGACCCTCGTCAATTGTCCTTGCCCAGAGCATGGGACAGGCAGCTCCACGCAAGATCCAGGGAGACTCAACCCATTGCCTCCCCCAGGGCTGTGGTGTGGGGGTCAGTTGTCCTCCCCCCCCCCCCCCGCCCCATCCAGGAGGCCTGCAGGCGGGAGACGCCCAGAGGAATGAAGGGACAGCGCCAGACATGGGCGGCTTCCAGGACCCTCAGGGGAGCCAAGGATGTCGAGGGCGAAAGATGAAAAGAATCAAAGCACAGGGGCAGGACAGCACCCCGCCAGGCCAGAAGTGTGGAGTGCCCCCAAGAACAGCACTGTGCAGGGATCGTGATGGTGCCAGTGGTGGCATGTTTGTGGGGCTGGGAGGCAGTCTGAGCTGGGCTGCAGGGCCTTGAATGCCAGGCCACGGGGTGGAGCTTCCCCCTGCAGTCCCCAGGTGGCCACGGGATGGAGGATGGGACAGGGAGCCCAGCTGGGGCGGCTTCAGCGTCCTCCAGGCCCACGGTGACACGGACTGAACCGTGGGAGGGGGCCATCTCGAGTCACTCTCTGGAGATGGAGACATTCTGGAGGCCAGCATATGCTCGGGGAATGCAAACTGATTGAAATATCAGCCTGAGAGAGACGTCGTTAAGAAGCTGGATCTGTTGCCAAAACATCTACCGTGTTTCCAGCCAAAAACGTGTGGTCGGGGGACAGTCAGCGTCTGCGAAAACTGCCCCTCCAGGGCGGCTCGTTAGGAGTGGATGCGGCGGGCACATGTCCAGTCGGTCCGTCAGTCATTAGTGGGCACGGGGGCCTTGACACCCCGCCAGACCGGGGCGGGTGGGGGGCTGTGCAGCCAAAAGAAAATTCTCCAAATCCTCGTGGCTGCTGAGAGCTCAACACAGGAGCGAATGTCCTGCACCAGGCACGCCAGAGCACAGGGGTACTCAGGCCAAGAAAGGATTGGAGGTTGGAATGTTCTGGAAGGCTTCCTGAGGAGGAAGGGCTTGTGCAGAGCCTTGCAGGATGGGAGGACAGGGTCCTTGTCAGACCTGGGAATCTGGATGTTCTGCAGAAGGGGGCGCTGGTGCCGGAGCCCAGCTGGCTGAGGCCGCACTCTCCCCTCAGTTTTCCACCAGAAACCCATCTTGAGCAGCAAGCTGGCTGGGCTCCGGCTGGGCAGTGCCCCTGCCAGCCCCGGAGCACGGATCTGGGGGTTTCAGATTAGTCCTGGGTCCAACAACTCCCCAGGCCTGGGCCCCTTCACACCAGAGAGACCGTGGCTGGTGGGCCCCTCTGTGGGGCAGGGCATCAGCCCCCGAGACGCCTGCCCTCCAGTTGCTTAGAGGGTCACCAGGAAGTCAAGTGCCCCCCAACGGGGCCGCCTGCCTGCTCCAGGGACCGTGAGTCACTACTTAAGACTGAGGGACGAGGATCTCACCCTCTCGGCAGAAGAGAGGTTAACTCAGCCATGTAATTGCTGGTGACAGCCCTGCAAATGATTTATTGATTTTTTAAAAATAAAAATATGTCATATTCTCTGGTTTGGGTATAGACCAATTATGTGGATGGGCCAACTGGATGGAAACTCAGTAGTTTATACCAGATGCCAACTTAGAGCCGAGCCAAGCAGGCACAGTGCTACCGCGGCAGAGCGCGGCTGCCGTCATCTCGCGTGCCCGCATCCACGGCTCTCCAGGAATCTGTGCGGTCGCTGTGCCCGCCTGCGCTGTGCCCAGTGCCCAGGCCAGTCAGACATGCGGCTGCCCTTGAGGAGCTCGAGGCAGTGGGGACAGGAGAGGGAGGCTGGTCTTCCATGGGGTCCACGGTCCATGCATGTGGTGGGCCAGCGTGGCTGGGGGCTGGGGGTAGGGCGTCCCACAGAAGTGACTTTCAGATGGGGACTCCAACAATTAGGACAACCCAGTCAGGGATGAGGGCAGAGGAGCACAGCCTGGGCAGTGAGAGCACATGTGGGGAACTGAGGCAGCACAGAGCAGGGGGAATGTCAGGAACAGGAAGAGGACAAGGGCCAGGTGGTGTGGGAGGGTCCCCAGGGCTCCACTACATAGGACCCTGTGGGTCTTGCTAAGCCATGGAAGGTTTTAAGCAGGGAAATTTCACCAAATGTTGTTTTAAGAGGCTCCCTCTGGCCCAAATGTTCATCAACAGAGGAATGAGTCAACTGAGCATGGTCTATCCATACAATGGAATATTATTCACTCGTAAAAAGGAAATTCTGGGGGCTGGCCCCGTGGCCAAGTGGTTAAGTTCGCGCGCTCTGCTGCAGGCGGCCCAGTGTTTCATTGGTTCGAATCCTGGGCGCGGACATGGCACTGCTCATCAAACCACGCTGAGGCAGCGTCCCACATGCCACAACTAGAAGGACCCACAACGAAGAATATACAACTATGTACTGGGGGGCTTTGGGGAGAAAAAGGAAAAAATAAAATCTAAAAAAAAAAAAAAGGAAATTCTGACTTGCTACAATGTGAATGAACCAGAAAAACACTATGCTGAGTGAAAGAAGGTGGACACGGAGTCCACGTATTGTATGATTCCGTTTATATGAGAAATCCAGAACAGGAGAATTTACAGACAGAAAAGAGACGAGTGGTTCCCACGGGCTGGGGAGAGCGGGGGATGGGGAGCAGCCGCTTCCTGGGGGTGGGGTTTCTCTACGGGGTGACGATAATGTTTTGGAACTAGATAGTGGTCACACAACATTGTTAACGTACTAAATGCCACTGGGGTAGGAGGAGGGTGATGGAGGAGGAGGAGGAGGAGGAGAAGGGAGAGGGTAATGGGAGGAGGGGCACGGGGAGGAGGTGGAGGCAACGCTCACAAAGAAACAGGCCCAGCTTAATTTGGGTGGGAAATGCGGAGACGGTGGTCCTGGAACCAGAGCAGGGAGTTTTTGCACCTGGGCGCTGTGTGTCACGGGGGTGACAGAGCACAGTGCTCTAAGACGTGCCCATTGGATTTGGCGCCTGGGCGAGCGTGGTGGTACCCTGAAGGCAGAGCGGGAGGATGTGGAGCCGAGGATGTGGAGGGCGAGGGCAGCCTCTGGTGGCTGGAGTTGTAGGAAGAGTCCATTTACGTCCACAAGAAAGAAGACGTGCTCCCTGCACGTGAGACGAGAAACGGTGCAGAGGAAAGACCAGCCACCCCGCCCCCCTCCCTCCCTGCCCCCTCCCCTCCTCCCCTCCTCCTCTCCTCGGCGTGCACCCCACGCCCTCGTCCTTGCCCACGCAAACGTAAATGCACACAGAGGGGCGGCTTTGTCTTTATTGGTTAGTTGGCTTCACAAAGGGGCTCTTGGGGCTGGCCCCATGGCCTAGTGGTTAAGTTCAGTGCACTCCACTTCAGGGGCCTGGATTCGGATCCTGGTTGAGGACCTACCTCACTCATCTGCCTCTATGCTATTGCGGTGACCCACATACAAAATAGAAGAAGATGGGCACAGATGTTAGCTCAGGGTGAATTTTCCTCAGCAAAAAAAAAGGGGGGGACTCACATGGGGGCATGCAACCATACATTAAACCATCCCATTTATGGGACTTCATCAAAATGCAGCCAGGAGGCTGCCCCCCTCCACCCTGTGCACCTGCTGGCACGGGCAGGCTTCCCCAAGTGAAACACAGTGGCCCCCCGCTCCCCTACTCCCTTTTAGGGGCAGCCCCTAGGCCACTTTCATCGTAAACACAGTCTCAATTCAGAGAATGGAATGGCCAGTGCCCACTGACAGTCAGAACCCTGGGCTCAGGTAAGGCAGATGGCCTTCCCATAAGGAGGGGCTGGTGGTCTTTCTTCTCCACACCTCCTCGCCAGCTCTCCTCCTCCAGTCTCCCGGGTAGAAGTCAGTCCCTGTGGCCTGGTCTCCCAAACCCAGGGACCCAGCTCGAGTCCAGGTGAGCCCACTGGACCCTCCACAGCTGGGGCAGCAGAGGTTGCCTCCCACACCCCCCGCATCAAGGCCAGGCCCCCAGTGTGCTCCGCCCTAGACCCCCTGTCACGTCCTTGCAGTGAGTGTGTCCTTAGAGCCCAAATCCGGTTTTCAGATCTTTCCTTTGAAAGCCCACACACGCTGAGTCACAGCCCGCTCCGTGTGTGGCGTCTGCTGAGCACAGCACCTCGGCTGAACCTTCAAAGTAATACCCTGTTCTACACAGACTACTGAACCCACTGTCTCCGCCTAACAGGCCTGGACGTCCCGCGAGGCGTCCCGTGGGGGTTATGCGACACCCGGGCTGCGGCTCACACATGCAGAGGAGATGCGGCTCCCTGCATTCTGCGATGCCCATCCTGCCGTGATTTTCCCCGGACGACAGGAGACAGGGCCTGGAACTCTTTAAGTCGGCCCCTTGGGTGAATGTTTGACTTGGCCAGCGTCTTGCTCCCCCGGCTCCCCTTCGAGCTGGTCTCTGCTGGATGAGGAGCTGGCGTCTCTGTGGGGTCCCTGGAGAGTGCGGGACCTGTGGTCTCCACGGCAACGGATCTGATGCTTGGTCCAGGTTACCTGTAAACTGAACAGCCACCATTCACCGAGGCTCAGAGAAGTTATGCCACTTGCAAAGGCTCGTGCAGCACAGCTGGGCCGTAACCCAGCTCCAGCTGGCTCCCCAGGCTAGGGAGGGCTGGCCTCACTGGTGGCCCTGCCTTTCAGCCCCTTCACTGGGGATCTTCCTGCCATGTCCCCGCTGGTCCGTGGCTGCTCTTCCACGACGGGCCTGCCGCCTCTTGGCCCAGCCATCTTCTGGGCCCCCACTCAGACCCCTACAGAAACCTCTGCTTCCTGCACTCCCCCAGAACTGAGGGCAGATGAGGGAGCCTGACTCCTGCACAGGCAGGCCCTGAGCCAGGAGCCAAGGACGTGATGGCTCCTGGCCCAGTCACAGCCCTCCTGATGCTCATGCATCATCGAGTGACGAGTGACAGTGGCGATACACCGCAGTCGGGACACGATGTGGGGAGGCCCAGAGAGCCCTGGGGACACCAAAGCAGCTTCTGACTCCACTGGACATCCAGGAAGGCTTCCTGGAGGAAACAGGTGCACACAGAGCAGGGGCTGGGGGAACAGGACTTGCTTCTTGAGCGGCACGGCGAGGGGTGGGGGTCCTCCCAACTGGGGAGGCATCACCACTCCCTCATTCGCTCAGCCATTCACTCAGCAAATCTACACCGAATGCCTGCTGTGTGGACGCCTCCTTGTGGATGCTGGGAAAGGGCAGTTTCGCAAAATGCACCAAGATTTGAAAGCAAGCTGCAATCTGTCAGCTACCCAGACTACCTAGAGAGCAGCTGGATTTCAGAGTCTGGGATAAGAACCCCGAGTTCTAAAGGGGTGACTGCTATTGTTGTTATTATTAATTATTATTATTATTAGCGTTTGTGTAGCACATGCTGTGCGCCGGCACTGTTCTAAGCCTCCAGCGTGAATGAGCCCGTTTCCATTTGGCTCTGTTCCCAGATGTTCGGCTTTTGCAGACATGAGGTCCTGGATGCTCAGGCCTCTGGTCCTTCTCCACCAGTGGGCCTCAGTTTCCCCCTCTGAACAACAAGAAGGATGGGCTTCACGGCCTCCGGGGACCCCTAGGCTCTTGGGCTTCACGATGCTGTGGTGGAACTGGTGTTGCTGAGCCCAGAGAAGCCGCCACTCGGGGAGTCTCCCCGATGGAGGAGTGAGCTCGGCCTGTTCCCAGGGCGTGCTCCCCTGGAGGCGGGGCTGGGGGCTCCCGGGGAGGGGCAGGTGTGCATGCTCCCTGAACAGTGTGTCCTGGAGCACGGCTGGGCCG
Source organism: Equus caballus (assembly GCF_041296265.1). Taxonomy (NCBI): domain Eukaryota; kingdom Metazoa; phylum Chordata; class Mammalia; order Perissodactyla; family Equidae; genus Equus; species Equus caballus. The sequence continues at coordinate 58,720,240 of NC_091707.1, forward strand.
GGCTAGGCCCAGAGTGTGGCCGGCAATCACCCTTGGAGGCTCGCTGGGGCTGGGCCCACCCTCCACCCTCCACCCTCCACCCTCCACCCCGCCTGGAGCACAGAGGCCTCATGGGGGCAGAATTCTGAAGCAGGGGAGCAGGGAAAGCGCCCCCAGCCAGGGAGGAAGTGAGAGCGAGCCCCCTGCTCGGCCGGCACCCTTGGCTGTTGCGGTGCAGAGATCTGAGAGGGCGTGGCGGGCGTCCTGCCCTCTGAGGCTGGGAAACGGGACAAAACAGGTTTCCTTCAGTCCCAGGTGGGTCTGCTGGGCTCAGTGTCCCCAGCGGGGCAGAGGGCGAGGGTAGAAGGCTGGAGAGGGGGAAGTGGAGTCAGAGGTGTCGGCCTTTGTGAAGACAGCACACCGGTCACCAGGGTCCCCTTTCTGATCCTCCCTCCCACCCCATCCAAGGACCTAGAGCCCCCCAGCGTCCTATCCCCTCTCCAACACTCCAGGTGAGACCCTCTGCTTTGCCCACGGCCTCCCCAGGAAGCTTCCGTGACCCCTAAAAGAATCTCTGCTTCTTACAGCCCCACGTCAGGATGCCTCCTGTTACAGATCAGCCACACCGGAGCGGGCGGCCCACGTGCCAGCAGCTTCCCGCGGAGTCCCTCGACCCCGCGCTGCCCGGGGGACGTTTCTCGGGCACCAGATACACACGCAGCTTCCAGAAAGTTCAGCAGCACACCACCTCAGTGAACTGCTCCATGACCCTGTTGGCCACCGCTGCTCGCTCCCTGAAGTCTGGATCTCAGTCTGGGAAGAGCTGGACTCTGGGATCAGCGCCGCCACTGAGAGGTCCGCCCCCTCCATCTGCGGTTCCTGGCTCTCTAGAGCTCTCACGCCGCCCAGGGGAGAGCCCCTCTCACAGTTAGTAACTCTGTATATTAAACCTTCCTGGTGCCGTTGCTGTGCCATTCTGGCTCCTGAGCGGACCCTGACTGACACAGAATTGTACCAGGCGTGGTCCTGAGGGACACAGCCACGAAGATGGGACGGGAGGCCTGACTCATCATGCTCTGGGGCCTGAGTGCAGTGCCACGCTGAGCTTCCCACCCCGGGACCCGGATGTTGGCCGTCATGGCAGGCTCAGCATCCTCGTCAATCAAGCCTTCGCCTGTGGCTGATTGCAAGGCAGTGCCCGCTGAAGCGTGTGCCTCGGGAGCCCCAGAGGCTTCTGCGCCTGACTCGCGTGGCAGGAACACTACCACGAGGACCGTGCTGTGGGATCATCCCCTGCGTGTGCTGCAGGCTCAGGTCCTTTCCTCTCAGTTCAGGTCGTGGTCTGAAGAGCAGCTTCATGAGAATTCTTCACCCTCCCAGCCGCTGGGTGGATCCTGCTGAAAACCAAAACAGAACGTCTCGTAGTGCCAGGAAGTAAGGAGATGCTCCACACACACACTCACACACTCACTCACACTCGCACTCACTCACACACTCACACTTGCACACACTCGAACACACTCACAGAGACTCACTCTCACACTCATACACATGGTGTGGCATGGCACAGGGACGCGGGAGCCTGCTGAGACAGCACCCTGTGGCCGAAGCTGGAATGGTTTGAGCATTTTAACCCAAAATATAACATAAATATCCATAAAGTCATACTGATGTAAACAGATGAATAAATTGGAAAGAGACAAATCTCCATTGCAGAAGAATCCAAATGACTTGGGTGGACGCCCCCTCCTCGAGTGAGGGCTGGGCAGTGACCTCCTTCCAAAGAGGACACTATGGAAGGGGGGACAGTCTCCTCACAGCAGAGAAACCTGACAAGCACACCCCAGCCGGGCGGTCCGGTCAACATCCCCAGCGATATGCCGTGTTGACCGTACGTGCGATGAAATGGCTCTTGACCCCTCCGGTCTCCCTCCAAAAAAACACACGATTTCAACCTAGTCATGAGAAAAACATCAGACAAACCCAAACTGAAGAACACCCCACCAAACTCCTGGCCGGTGCTCCTCAGAACTGCCAAGGTCATCAAAAACAGGAACATCTGAGAAATCGTGACAGCCAAGAGTTCTGACTAGATGTGACGTGTGTCCTGGATGGGCTCCTGGAACAGGAAACACAGAAGGGGAAAACTAGGGAATCTGAATAAAATGTGGACCCTAGTCAATAAGAAAGTATCAATATGGGTTCATTAATTGTAACAGATGTGCCACCCTCACGGAGGATGTTGACACAGGACACGGAGTGTGCAGTCTATGGGAACTCTACTACTGTCTTCATAATTTGTCTGTAAATCTAAACCTGTTCTAAAACAAAAAGTTTACAAAATCAAATCATAAAATTTACTTATGCAGGTTGCTTATGATGTCAACTGAATTCACAGTCTTGCCGAGTTTGTCACTAATGTTCACACTGATTGGGATCCTGAAACTTGTCATGAGGACATCAGACTGGACCCAAACGGAACTGGCGATCTTGAGCCCCTGGGTCACTCTGAGACCCTTGACACTGGCAGTGACTTGTCCTGTGTCCAAAAAGCCGGACCTTAGTGGGCTTGAAACCCATTTCCACCCCCAGGTCAGCTCACAGCCCCGAGGCCCCTGGAAGCACTTCCGGAAAGAACACACTGTAAATGTCCCCCACGCCTTTTCCAGGGGACCCTCGGCCATTTGCGAGAATAACTGTGAACTGGAGAGAGGAAATCCTCAGCCTTTGGGGATTACGAAGCACCAGCTCTGAAGTGTTGGTAAATCTGGGGGCCCAAAACATGACCACAGCCCATCAGTCCAAATGGGGGCCCCCAGTGGCCAGGAAATTGATGGAGAATTAGCTCGAGGCTGACTCACAGCAGTGAGCTCTCCACGCACCCACACTGCCGTTATTTGCCCAGTTCCGGAACATATCATTGGAATAGACGTACTTGGGATAGGCAGAACCCCCACCTTGGCTCTTGACCCATGGTTTGGGGCCTTTATAGCAATTCCATTATTCCTTCCTCGGAACGTGGGAAGGGCTGAATGGAAACCCTGGAACTTCCTTTCCTTTCAAGATAGAAAACCAGAAGCGATACTCTGTTCCTGGGGAGCCTGCAGGAACCGATGCCACCACCAAAGGCTGGAAAGCAGCAGCAATGACAACGCCTGAGACACCCCCCTCTGATCCACCTGTACGGCCTGCGCAGAAATGGGTGGATCTCAGAGAGTGACTGCACTACCGTAAACTTAATCTGCTGGAGAATCCACCTGCACGCGCCGCCCGTGTGTCTTTACTGTAGCAACCGACATGGCCACCGGCATGCGGCGGGCAGCTGTTGACCTAGTTAACGCCTTCCTCTCCATACCAGCTTGAAAGGATGCCCAGAGCAGGGTTTTCACCCAGCAGGGCCAACATACACATGCACAGCATTGCCTCAGGATTATGTCGGCTCTCCCCCTCTCCACCATAATCAGGTCCAGAGGTCTCCTTTCCATGGAGCATCACCCTGTCATTGCATGGGTGACGTCACCCTGACTGCACCCACGAACAGGAAGTGGGAAGAACTTTAGATGCCTTAGTAAGAAACACGCTAACCAGAAGATAGGAAATAAACCCCACAAAACTTCAGGGATCGGCCATGTCAGTGAAGTTTCCGGGGGCTCTGCGGCCTGGAGTATGTCAAGATATTCCCTCTGTGGTGGGACATAAGATGCTGCACCTGCCACCCTCTGTTTGAACGTGCACCCTCTGTCTACTGACAGGGCCACCTGCGAGGCTGCCGGTTTCAATGGGGACAAAAGCAGGAGAAAGATGGGCGGCAGGTCGGGATGCAGCACGGGCTGCTCTAGCTCCTGGATCTTATGATGCAGATGACCCAATGATCCCTGAGGTGTCTGTGGCAAATGGGGATGCTGTATGGAGCTGCTGGCAACACCAACAGGAGAAGGAAAGCGCAGCCCTCGAGGATGGGGAACAAACCTGCCCCCTCTTCTGCAGACAACTCTGCTCCTTTTGAGCAATAACTTCTGGCGTCCCCCTGCGGCTTAGGAGCACCTACCCAGGAGATTGCTTGACCCGCCCAGCCGGAAGGTGGACCGTGAACAGACAGCTGACACCGAATAAGAATGTATGTTCAAGGCCCCGCCCAAGAGGGTCCAGAGTTAGTGAGTGAGTGGCTCAGATCCCTGCATCTCCTCCTCTTCCTCAGTTCATGCCTACAGCATGCTGGGGCTTCCTCACAGCCAGGTGATGGAGGAAGAAAAAACTGGAGCCCGGTTTACAGACGGGTCTGTGTGATTTGCTGGCACCGTCCACAAGCGGACAGCACTCAGCCCCACTCAGGCTGGCCCTGGAGACAACAGAGGAACTTCCTCCCTGGGGCAGAACTTGGAGCGGCGAGTTTGGTTGTCCACTCCGGCGGGAGTGAGAGATGTCCTGAGGGACAGATTGACACTGATTTATGGGCAGTTGCTAACAGATGGGCTGGAGGGTCAGGGAATTGGAGGAACAGAACTGGAAGATGAGTGACAAGGACGTCTAGAGAAGAGAGATGTCGATGGACCTCTCTGAATGGGCACAAACTGTGAAGACGTGTGTCCCACGTAAGTGCCCATCAAATGGCATCCACTGCAGAGGCTCTTAATAATCAGGCGACTCTGTGGATGTGAGTCCATCAGCCCCTACCCCAGCCACCCCAGTACTCACTGGGCCGGCCCACAGACAGAGTGGCAGGATGGGAAGGAGGGAGGCCTTGCTTGGGACCAGCGCCGACCTCCCCTGACCTGGCTTCCCACTGCTGTTGAACAAACAGCAGAAACCCACACTGTATTCCCCAATATGGCACCATCCCGAGGGAGAACCCGGCAGCCGCCTGGGGACTTTGAGCACATTGGGCCCCTTCCTCCGTGGGGCACAGCCACACCCTCCCCAGCTCCTCCAGCGAGGCCCAGCCCTCCACCTGGGCAAGAGGAGGAGGCCCTCCCAGATCCGCTCCTTCCCGCAGGGACAGTGGCTGCTCCCTGTACCTGCTGTTCCCTCTTAGACTTCCCCTCACCCCTCAATAGGCGCCTTCGCCCCTATTCTCCATAATTCTCTGTGCTAATGTCCACCTTCCCACTGCGGCGCAAGGGCACTGCTCGCCTGCAGCTTCCGTCTCCGGACTGGGCCCTGACTCGTCTTCCCCGAGAATCCTCTGAGTGTTTCCCTTCATGAAGGAAGGTTGATGGCACATTTGTCTGAAAGTGTGTTTTACTCACCTATATTCTCGAAACTCACTCTCCCGGGCAGAATTCAGTATTCTGAGCCGTTTTCCCTCCGTCGTTTGAGACTCGCTCCTCACTGTCTGCTTCCATTGTGTCTATGGAGGAGTTGATGGTGTCTATTTGTTGCTCTTTTGAAGATAATCTGTCTCTTCTGGCAACTTGAGGGATTTTCTCCCCGTCTTCTGTTTTCCACATTTTAACACGACATGCCTGAGGGTCTGCTTGTCTCCGTCTTACTCGGGGTTTGCAGAGTCTTTGGGATCTGCAGCCTGATGCCACAGTCAGCGGCACGGAGTTAGAACTCTACATCTGTTGCTCGCACGGTCCCCAGCCTGCCTTTGAGGGAGAGGTTGCAGGGAGAGCGGCAAACGTGCGAATACATCTTCAGGGCAGGTTGATAGAGCCAGGCTGGGAGTCACTGCCCCCCAGGCTGCTGGGCCAGACAAAGCGGAGTATACTCAGGTCAGCCCCCAGGAGGACCGGGCCTGTCTGCTTCACCTCCTCGGAGCGGTTGAGGCCTGTCCCCACCAGTGTGAGCAGGGTCCTGGCCCCCAGCCCCGGCTTTCTCATCTTCTCCCTGGCTATGGACACTTGTCTCCTTGAGGCATGTGGCCTGTAGCCGTCCTGGTCCCGGGTTCCTTCCCCTCTGGGTCCCAAGCCCTTCTCTCTGAGGATGGTGGGCCTGCACCCACGGCCTCTGCACCCACCCCTCCTCCTGCCATGAGTGTGGTCCAGAGGTAAGTCCTAGGGATGTCCTTAAAGTACCATCTTGGTGGGCTGGGGTTCCCTGAGCAGTGGGGGTTCCCTGTGCCAATAATCCAGGACAGTGATCTTCAAACCGGCAGAATGGGCACTGCAGGCGGGCCTCAGGACGCAGGACCTCCAGGAGCCAATGCTGCCCTCTCCCCTCTCCCCTCCCTCCCCTCTGTCTTGCCACTGGAGTCATGCACAGCAGCCTGGATTTGGCTTCTGATGTGGACAGGGAGCCCCAACCCACCAGCTGGACTGTCCAGCTGCCTGTTGCCTGCTGGGTTATTCTGGTGTTTTCTCTGAGCAGCAGTAAGTTAGATAAAAGATCCTGCAGTCACACATGGACCCGGAAATTAATGAGCAGCAGCCCCTGAAGCCACCTGCTGCCCCAGAGACAGATGTCCGGGGTCTTCCCACCTGAGATCCCTCAAAACAAGAAGAACCACTTTTCACTCCCGACCGCTGGCTTTGCATCACTCTGGGTCCTGTGCCCAGGGACCCTGCCAACCACCGCTGCCAGATTCTTGTCCACTATGCCCACTGGTCCAGCCAGTCCCCTCAGAGGCTGTTTGGCTCCCCTGAAACCAGCACAGGCTGCTGTTGTGCTTTGAGAAGATAAATTTGCCCTCAAAGTGCCCCTGAGTGGCGCTCTGAAGCCCCCAGGCCACCACGAGTCTCCACTTGCCCTCTCCTCCAGCCCTGGGCCCCTTGAGGGCCCCCTGCTTTCTCCAAGTGGCCTCCCAAGGGAGACAGATCCTTGAAACACAGGGAGGTCCCACCATCCCGTTCTCTTGTCCGGGTGCCCTCAGTCCCCTGCACTCAGGGGGAGGCGTGGGGCAGACAGCAGGGCACCCGCTCCCGTGACACACACACTCTCCCACTGGGAGCAGGCCCCGTTCTTTGCCCCGCAGCTCCAGACAGGCCCAGCATCCCGGTGAACGCAGGTGTGCAGGAATCCTCATCTGAAGGGGCAGGTACAGCTCCTCTGCTCCCAGCGAGACCCTCTTCTCCACCCCCCTCGGCCAATCCTCAGGCCCCCACTGGCCCCTCCACCCTCCAGGGCTGCTGGGCGGAGACTCACTACATCACAACCCCTCATTTGCATGGGCTTGGCTGATTGGCTGGAAGGAGACCAAGTCTGGTCATTTGCATGCTCCCAGGGGTTCTGGTGGTCATTCCCCATTGTCTCCAGGGCCCTCTGATTGGCTGGCCCTAGGGAGGTCCACCCTGGTGGTCCAAGGACCCACAGGCTCACCGGCTGCTCTGGGGGTCCACAGAGCTGGCCAGCCCTCTCCCTGATGGCCATGGGACTCCAGGCTGCAAGTGGGACCACAGTTACCGGAGCACCCTGTGGTAAGGTCACCTCTCCGATTCTTAACTCTCCTGGAGGCCTTCATGAGAACAGAATGAGACTGGTGCTTGACCTCTTCCCTGGGGGCTGTGGTGGACAGAGACCCCGTCTCAGCCCTGGTTTCTCCACTCGTAGCTCGGATGGCTCTGAGCCCCAGTTACTCATCTCTCAGCTGGCCACAGGAACGCCACCCCCTGGGGTCAGGGGACAGGGGGGTGATCTGGAAGGTGTGTCAAGACAATGTGGTCACACCCTCACACCTGTGAGAAGGGGCTACCAGCACCTGTCCTGTGGTCCCCGGGTGCCTGGGAGAGTCAGACACCATCTCGTGTACAACTTATCGGGCAGCCTTCGTGCAGCCCCTCTCAGACGCTGCCCCTGTTGCCCCCTCGTGCTCCTCCATCTCCCGGAGCTGGAGCCAACTGAGGCTGGGAGTGCCCTGCCTTTTCTAAACGAGGCTCTGGGGGTCCAGGGGCTCAGGCCTTGCCCAGGTCCAGGCTGGCGGGCGGTGGGGCTGGAATGCTCCCCTCCCTCCTCCCCATAGACCTCCCGGGGGTGGGGGATAAACCTGAGTGCAGCCCTTGCAGGGAGAGCCTGCCGGCTGCCAGGCGGCTCTGCTGGGCTTCCCGTGGCCTTGCGCGGCAGCGGCGGCTGGCAGGCGAGCTGCTCCCGAAAGAAGGCTGTGTACCAACAATGACAACAAAACACTCAAATAGCTTCAAGCTGTTGGTTCAGAGAGACTGTGTCCCGCGAAAACAAACAAACACAGGCTTGAAAGCCGCCGTGGTGGCTCGTGGCTGCTGAAGCGGCAGTGCCACGTGGAGGGCCTTGCTCTGCAGGACCCTGGGGCGGCGGCACCTGCGCGGAGGGCCCTCCCCCGGGGACGTGCACACGGCCACCTTCACACCCTGCTCAGAGCCATCCCAGACGGCTCACAGGCGCCCTCCGAACACAGAAGGCTGGCAGGGCCCAGGAACCTGCCTCATCCGGCCATGAGGGGCCCTCACCACGACCCCCCGACCTGAACTGGAGGAGGAGCCGTGCGGGCCGGCTGCTCTGAGCCGGCTTCCTGGGACTGCCAATGACCACAAATGGGGCTTCACACAACACCCGTTTATCCTCCCACGGTTCTGAGGCCAGAAGTCCAGAAAAAGTGTCAGCAGGACTGCACTCCCTCCAAAGGCCCCTGGGGAGATCCTTCCTGCTCTTCCAGCCTCTGGTGGCTCCAGGGGGCCCTGGGCTTGTGGCCGTATCCCTCAAGCGATGCCTCCCTCCTCACATGGCCTCTTCTGTCCCTGTCTCTCCATGTGTTTCTTATAGGGACACTTGTCATTGGATTCAGGGCCCACTGGGGTAATCCAGGACGGTCTCCTCATCTCCAGTGCTGGGGAGCCAGGAGGACCAACCCTCTCAAAACCCTGAGAGCAAGGTGGGAGAGGCTGACCCTGGGGTGAGCGTTGTCCTCCCACCTCTCCTCCCATATGGAGAACTGCGCACCATCTGGTCTCCCCTCGCTGGCCACCAGCCACGCCCACCCCAGCCATGGCTCTGCCTCATCCTAGGGAGCCATGCGGGACTCTGGGCTCTTGGTTCATGATGATGACAAGGTCCAGATGTGGCCATGGCAGTGGGCAGATGAAGTGGGGCAGACACCCAGGTCACTGGTGGAGGGACTGAGGCCCCCAGAGACCCGGAGCTCTTCTGCAAGGCTGCTCTGGATGAGCCTCACTCATCGGCTGCTCTCAGACTGGCTTCCCTTCCCACCGCCAGCCAGGGACTCCAGTCACCGGTCTCGCCAACTCCACAAGTTTGCCCCGTTGCACCAGCTGGAAAACCCCAGCCCTTGATGAACCTGCTCACTGGTTTCTCTGAGTCTTCATCCAGCTGCTAAACACTGCTCGAAAAAAGCCCAGAACCACAGGTGGGTGCTTCCTCCAGCGCGTGGCTCCCCACGTCAACCCCCTCGTCTCTGACAAGATTGCCCCCCTCGACAGTGACTCTGACAACCCAAAATGAGCGTTTTATTTAAAAAGAAAAAAAGTAGGCGGGAACTTATTCTTTTAAAATGTTAATCTTATAAAAGATGCCATCTGTGGAGCTGTTCCAGATGAAAGGAAGCCGAGAAGACCTGGGAGACCAGCACAGAGCCGCCGAGACGGCAAAGTGAAAGACTGAGAGCGCCATGCCAGCGAGGACGCGGAGCACCAGAGTCCGCGGTCAGCGGGTGCAGAGGAAACGGTGCATTCATGTCTGAAGTCAGCCCAGCAGGCCCATCAGGGTAACACGCCGCCCTACAACCCGGTCATGCCTCTCCTGGGCCCGTTCGCAAGAGAAGGGAAGCAGGTTCACACATGATCCGCGCATGAATGCTCACAGCCAGGGAGGACACATCCCAGCATCCATGGACAGGTGTGGGACAAACCTTCTGCGGTCCGTTCGTACGGCGAGTGGTCCAGCAAAGCTCAGGAACAAAGTGGGGGCAACGCGATGTGTGTGACCCTCACAAACACGCTGAGTGGGAGAAGATGGACACAGAGAGTGCTCACTCTGATTCCACCCGGAGGAGGCTGCAGAGCCGGCACAATGAAGACGGCGGAAGGTCTCAGAGCAGCAGCTGCCTCCGCGTCGGGGAGGACTGAAGGGGGGAGACCGGAAGACTCCATCTGGGGGTGGGAGTCTTCAAATCTTCAGACTGCACACTTACTGCGTGTCCATTTCACTTCAATTCAAACAATAGACTGCACTAAGATCCGAGTGTGACCGCACACTGCCTGGGCAAGGCTGTGGAGACAGGCACCGCCCCACCGCTGCTGTGAGCACGGGCGGGTGCAGCCTCTGTGCAGGGCGACTCAGGAAACTGCCATCAAAACACTGCTGCATGCACCCTGGCCCAGTTCCACTTTGAAAATGCCGCTTGCAGACACTCTTGCCCGTGTGCACAACAGCAGGTGCAGAAGGCTAGCCGTCCCAGCACAGCTCCTAATGGAAAATTTAATAGCACAAAGGGGTGTACGTGGAACGCTACCTGTTGCTTAAAAATGAGGGATATAAGTATATATTCAGATTTGCTTGTAATTGCCTAAAGAAACTGAAGACATTTCAGACGTTAGTAATAATGGCCAATCGCTGACCACGTAAAAGCTTAATCTGTTCAGGCTGCCGTAACAGCATCCAACAGACTGGATGGCTCATAAAGAGGAACGTTTTCCTCCCAGTTCTGAGGCTGGATTCCAGGATCAGGATGCCAGCACGGTTGGGTGAGGGTCTTCTTCCGGGTGCCAGAATCCTCGTACTCTTACGTGGTGGAATGGCTGTCTGCAGCCTTTTCTATGAGCAGTAACCCCGTTGTCCAGGGCTCCACCCTCATGACTTGAGCACCTCCCAAAGGCCCCACCTCCTAACGCCATCACATTGGGGTGAGGATTTCAGCATATAGATGGCCCCTGAGAGCATCTGCCTGAGTCCTCTGCCACGGGAAGGGAAAGAGAAAGGAAGAGGGCTTTTGAGAAAAGAAACCAGAGCGAGGCTTGGCCAGCTGTGCCTCTGCACACACTGCAGCAGACAGCCGTATTAAAGAAGAGTTATCGAGTTATCGTCACGGAGGAGGTGACTTCACACCCACTCGCGAACTCTTCAAACATAGAGAAAAAGATCACACCTACAGAACAGATGAGGAATCTCCACAAGAGAAATCACCCGAGAAATGCAGGGGTTTGCGAGGCTTCCAGCCAACCTGACCTTCCTGCAGCTCGAGGAAGAGACTCGAGGCTTCAAAGAGGAGACGAGATGACAGAAGTCAGGAGCCACTGAGCATAGAAGAAAGATGGAAGCGAGAAATTCTTTTGGAGGTGACAGCCACGTCTGAAAGAAGACCCTGGGAATGCCTTGAAGACAAAGGGTTTGGGCTTAAGGAAATCACACCAAATAAAATAAAAATAACTACAATGTAAAAACAAAGAAGAGAAGAGAGTAGGGACAGAATTCAAACCAAGATCTAATATGCGCATCATTGGTGTTCCTGAAGACGAGAACAAAACGCAAGACAGAAAAAAAAATGCTCTAGAATGTAAGAAAATACACGTCCCTTACCTCAAACTCGAATCTTCAGTTCAAAGTTGCTCATGTCCTGGGGGCAGGGCGGGGGCGGCTAATACACAGCAAGATGTTCCACTGAAGCCGTTGAATGTCAAGGATGCAGAAATGCTCACATGGACCGTCATTTAAGTGTCAGGAGTTCTGATATTTAGCTACAAAGTTCCGAGGGCAAAAAAAGTATGGCGCCAGGGTTTTATAGCCAATAAATCTACCTTTAAGTAGAAGGAAACAGAAGCTGTCACGCACGCAAGACCTTGTAGACACACAGGCACACGGGAGAAGAAAGAGCGGGATCACAGGGTGCCCGGGGAGGGCCTGGAGCCCGTGGTCCCCATGGTAAGTGGTCATAGCACAGACTCTGGCTCCCAAAAGTGCTCTAGTCTGAGAGTGAAAAGGTGCTAAAAAGGAGATTATGATGTCAACTGACAAAACCGGAATATGGACGTATTAACGTAGAAACGTATTAATGTAAATTTATGAAGTTGATGACCATGTTGAGGTTCTGTAAGAGAATACTCTATTCTTAAGAAAAACACAGTGAAATCTTTAAAGGGGTCACACCACGTGTGACTCATCCTCTAATTGTTCAGAAAGCTTAGGAGAGTGTGTGTGTATACGTGTATATATAGGTATGTGCGTGTGTGTGCACGCAAACGATAAAGCAAATGGGATGAAATAGTAGGTGAATCGGGTAAAGAGCATATGGCTGCTGCTTGTACTATTTCTGTTTTTTGCAACTTTTTGTAAATTTGAAATTATTTCCAAATAAAAGGTCTAAGGAGAAGAGGACAAGTGCTCCAGGCTGAACAAAAAAGACACGGTCAGCCAGCACGAGCTCCTCCTCCACACCCACAGGTGACAAACCCAGACGACCAGGCACCGGAAGACGACAAAGGGTCAAGAATCCAGCAACCACGACAAGGCTGGGCGAGCTGTGAAATTATTTAGGAATTAAAGTGAGCAACAGTGGAGACCCCCCCACCTGTGAGGAACGGAAGTTGAAACTTACGAACTTTGATAACCTAAGAAAAAATATTAAATTAATATAGTGGTGAAACTTGATCTTAAGCCAAGCTTTCCTCCAATTTCGCTCTGGTTTATTTTGGTTAAATTCAAACCCACGGCATGTGGTGCCTTTTCTTATCGGTTATGACCCCGCGACCCTGAGATTACTTCTGTTCGCAGCCCGCTCCGTCCATCGTGGCTGCGCCGTGTGGGGTGTGCTCTCTTACGATGCTGCACAAACATGGAACACAGCTGGTCATCTGCAAGGAGAGCTCGGAGGTGTTTTTGACTTCCTCTGTCGCCTTTCTTTCTTTCTTTGTTTTATATAATGAGGATACACCTTTCTTACCAAACAAAGCCATTTCTCTGGCTTTAAAAGGGAAAGGACCAGCCTCACTCCTCCCCTCTCAGGGCCGGAGGACCAGGGCACGACTGAGCCTCTGCGACTCCAGGACCTTTCCTACACAGCTTGGTGGAGGGTCTGTGCTGTGGGGCCACCTGGAGTCCTGCCAAGGATGGGGGACCTCACCCACACCGTGGAGCCACTCCAGGCTTCCCACACTTGAACGTATGATTTCTCAGCCAAAGGACAGGCTCGGCTTTTTGTATCCTGGAATTAACGCACGTGGACAATGGGATCCACTCATGTTCCATGGAAGACAAGATGCGTGTTTTTTCTTAAGTGAGGAATTCTCAATACAGACCTTCGAATGCCTTCTGTCATCATAAAGCCTTCACATGTCATGAGAAATGCCTTCTGCACTCCGCGTCCCTCTCGTTAGAACGTTGCCTTCGCGAGGCCCTTCTGCCCACACGCGGGGGCCGCCACTGACGCACGCATATGAACTAAAGCGCACGCTTGATTCAGATTCTTTCGTTTTCCCTGACGTCTCTTTCTATTCCAGGATCGCATCCAGGACTCCACACCACATTTAGTCATCCCGTCTCTCCTCAGGCTCCTCTTGGCTATGACAGTGGGAAATTGTGATATAATAAGAAATATATATTTAGTCTCTGTCCCTGGTTCCTGGCACAGAGCTCCGAAAACCCTTAATTTCCTGAGTGACGGTGAGAGAGGAGCATCTTTTGTAATTCATAATACAACCTTCGACCATCCCTGAATTCCTGATAATGAGGTGACTCTTGCTGAGCCACTAGATAGCGTCTGGAGGGGGGCTGGCGGCCAGAGGACCCAACTGTGTGATTGGAGGGTGGGAATCTCAATCCCACCCCCCCCCCCAAACCACCAGCCACCAGGGAGGGGACAGGGGCTTGGGATCGAGTTAGTCACCAATGGCCAATGATCTAATCAATCGTGCCTGTGTAATGGAGCCTTTATAAAGACCCTAAACAATGGGGTTTGGAGAGTTTCCTGGCTGGTGAAAGCATCCGTTTGCCCGGGGGGTGTACCCCAGACTCCACGGGCACAGAAGCTCCTCCACTCGGGACCCTCCGGAGCTCACTCTAAGTACCTCTTCACCTGGCTGTTCATTTGTATCCTTTATAATAAGCCAGTAAATGTAAATAAAGTGTTTCTCTGAATCCTGTTCTAGCAAATTAGCCAATCCAAGAAAGGAGTCGAGGGAACCTCTGATTTTAGCCGGTGGATCGTAAGCACCGGTGGCTGGACTTGCGGTTGGCTGGGCATCTGAATTGGGGGCAGACTTGTGGGCCTGAGCCCTGAACCTTCGGGGTCTGCGTTATCGCCACAGGGTTATTGTCAGAATTGAATTGTAGGACACCCAGTTGATGTCTGCAAAAAACTGGAGAATGCTTGGTGTGGAAAACCCACACATTTGGTGTCATAAGTGTTCTGTGTAGCTGAAAACACCACAGAAGTGGGAGCCGGCTGGTCTCAGACTTCTCTTGAGTTTGACAACCCGGACGGTCTGGAGAAGGACTGGTCAGGCATTTTGGCAGGTATTTCCCAGTTCTATTGGAAGTTGTCTGATGTTTTTCCCATGGTTGACGGGTGTGATGGGCTCCGGGAAGATATCACAGAGATGGAGGGCCATTTTCGTCACATGATATGGAGGGTACCTAGCATTCACAGGACTCAGCACTGTGGACGTTGACCTTGACCACCAGGCTGGGGCGGGTTTGTCAGGTTTCTCCTCTGTAAGGTGACTCTTTTTCCCACACTTCCCACTGTACTCTTTGGAAAGAAGTCATTAGGTGCAGCCCATACTAAGGAGCGGGGAGCTGCGCCTCTCCTCTTGGAGGGGGCATCTATATATATTATCATTCTTCTGCAGGGACATTAGTCTCTCTGCCTCCATTTACCTGTTCGGTCATTTACCTAAATAAGTTTAGACCCATGGATATTTATTTTATTCTTTGATTTATAACCCAATACTACTTGTTTTTTGCCCAAATTGCTCCAGCTTTGGCCTCTGGGAGCTCTTTTCAGTCATCTCCCGTGTCCCTGTCCCATGCCCCCATCAAGGAAGGGTTTTTTTTGTTGAAGTCCTTCCTTACTACAGGCACGTCTCGTACATTTCTTGCCTCAGTGCTGGAATCAGCCATTTCTCCAGGGAGCCCTGTTCACGTATTGGAGGGCGGTGTTAGAAGCCACAATCTGAGCACTGAGCGTGTTCGTTCCTGCAGGGATGTCCTCTCCTCTAGGCCGTCAGTGCTGACAGAGCAGAGACGTATGCATGTGAACCGATCCAGGTATACACACGTATCCACAAATATTTCTATATGTAATCATTTGTATCTATATTGTGCTAAACCTGAGTTCATGCTGATATCTTCAACTAATCACCATCGCACGGGTCGTTCTGGCCTCCTCCCCTGCTTACCTGTAAATTCCTGCTCCAGCACCCAGGGGCCTGACTCGCACTGTTTGCCATCCATTTTCTTAATTGTTCAGACCCAGCATACGCATATTGTGGCATCACGTTGTGAGTCCGCAGCCCCGTGGAAAGCAGCTTTATCAGCCACAAGACAGTGCTTGTGGATACTTTCTTTCGGCTTTGGTCGTACAGACTCATTTCCAGTGACTCAGGACGGCACCTGCTCTCCCGAACTCCTTCCATGAGGTTGTTTCTTACATTTCTATTACATTTAGATTCTCTTGCCACAATCTGTGTTCATTTCTGGGATCTCTTGAGCTCCTAAATTTTTTTTAATTGGCATACATTAAGGGTTACTCTGGGCTATAAAGCTCTATGGGTTTCAACAAATGCACAGTGTCATATATCTTACAGGATCATACGGAAAAGTTCTGCTGCCTGTGCTCCGTCTCTTCCTCCCTTTTTCTCCCCAAGTACCTGGAAACCACTGATCTTTTCACTGTCTCTGTAGTTCTGTCTTTTCCAGAACATCATAGAGTTGGAATCATACAGTGTTCACACTTTTCAATTGGCTTCTTTCACTTAGCAATACACATTTAAAGTTTCTCCATGTCTTTTCGTGGCTTGATAACTGATTTCATTTTCTTGCTGAGTAATATTCCATTGTTTGGATGTACACGATGTATTTACCTTGAAAATCACCATAGTTGCTTCCAGTTTGGGGTAGTTACGGTGAGAGTTGCTATAAACATTCAGGTGCAGGATTTTGTGTGGACATAAATTTTCAAATCAGTTGAATAAATACCAAGGAGTACCATTGCTGGGTTGAAAGGTGAGAGTATGTTTAGCTTCTAAGGAACTGACAAACCGTCTTCCAACGTGGCTGCACCATTCTGGGCTCCCACCAGCAAGGAATGAGTGTCTGAGTTCCTGTTGCCCAGCATCCTCGCCAGTACTTGGCGTTGTCAGTTTCTTTTGTCATTATGTTAGCTCTTCTGACGGGTGTGTAGTGGTATCTTCTTGTTTTAATTTGCAATTTCATAATAAGAGATGGTTTTGGTTATCTTTTGATATGCTTTTTTTGCCATCTGTTTATCTTCTTTGGGGAGCTGTCTGTTCAGATCTTTTGCCCACTTTTAATTGGGATGTTTTCTTGTTGCTGAGTATTAAGATTTCTTTATATGCTTTGGACGGAAGTTGAGAATCTGGTGTTGGTATTAGGGTAATGCTGACTTCTTAGAATGAACTAAGAAATATTCCCTCTGCTTCTATTTTCTGGAAGACACTGGAGAAAATTGAAACCATTTCTTCCTTAAAAGTTTGATAGAATTCACCAGTGATGCCATCAGGATTGGTGTTTTCTGCCCCTAGAAAGCTATGTAATCATGGATTGAGTTTCGTTAATAGACACAGGCCTGTTCAGATGACCTGTTTCTGCTTGCGTGAGTTTGGGTAGTTTTTGTCCTTCAAGGAATTTGTCCATTTGGTCTAACTTATCCAATCTGTGGGAACCAAGTTTTTCGTGGTGTCCTTTATTATCCTTTTAGTCTCTGTGGGACCGGCAGTAAAGTCAGTCTAGCTTGACAATCCACAGAATCCACAGATTGGGAGCCCACCCGGGCCTGGGTCCAGAGCTCCGGTGTTGGCCTCAGGAGATTTGAGACCACCTTCCCAAGTCTGGCATAGGCTACTGGGATGTGCTCTGACCTTGCCTTGTTGTTGGGCTTATTTTCCTTCCAACTTTACAGCTTCCCCATCTTGAAGCAGCTTCTGATATAGGATTGGAAGAATATTCTCTTTCAGTTTCATCCCGATCAGATGAGTGCTGGAGTCCCTGTGCTTCTCTTTTGGAGCAGAGCCATCCTCAGGATTGGGGATCACAGCCAGGAGATGGGGACCTGGGTCAAGGAGATGGTAGCCCACGTCTGTGCCCCAGTCAAAGCTGTGGGGGCTCAGAGGGAACAAGAGTGTTTTCTGGGGTCACTGGCTCACAGCCCGATGTGGCGGCAGGAGGCCTGGAGACAGGGCAGCCCCACCTGATGGGGAGTGATTAGAGCTTGGAGAGGTAATTCTTAAACTTGTCTGAATACTGGAACTTAAGAAAAGCACTGATATCCAGGCTCCGTGCCAGAGATGCTCACTTAATTGGTTTTGGGTGCAGCCTATGTTCTGGTACCTTGGATAAAGGCCCAAACACAGGCACCGACTACTCTAGGAGCATTTCACCCACAAACGTCCACAAATAATGGGAAGGATGGAGGGCCCCTCGGGCGATCCTACATCGGGAAGCCAAGGGGCTTCCTGCACCATGTGACAACGCTGCCATATTCACCTGTGACATATGAAACCGTAACTGTCACCAGAAGAGCTGGCAGAGCCTGGCGTAGACCATTCCATCCCTGTGAGGTCACTGATATAAGTTATAACAAGCACTGAAGAGAACAAAGCAAGCCTGATCGCTCCCACTCAGCCTCGGGAACATGCACACCCTTAAACCTGTCAGTGGACGTTAGAGGGAACCTCTGCCTGAGGGCCCCGAATGA
This sequence comes from Equus caballus, assembly GCF_041296265.1. Taxonomy (NCBI): domain Eukaryota; kingdom Metazoa; phylum Chordata; class Mammalia; order Perissodactyla; family Equidae; genus Equus; species Equus caballus. The sequence continues at coordinate 58,738,013 of NC_091707.1, forward strand.
GGAAGGCGTCCTCGGATGTCCTCGCTGTCAGTCACCGCGGGTATAAGAGAAACCCCACCTGCAGGAAGGGGAGGCGATGGCTGGGCTGTGGGCACTGGGCTTGACCATGAGGCACTTGGTTTTGCCTTTTCCTGTCTGGAGTCTATGGTCTGGCTCCAATCCCAGGTAAATGCCAGAAGGAACCTGGAACAAGTTCTAGAATGCCTAAATGAAGCCAAGTAAACAGAAACACTCCTACGGGATTAATAAAAATGAACAGAATGTATGGGCTTGTCTAACGGAGAAGTCCAGTGGTAGACTGACTTCAGGCACGGCTGAATCAAGTACTCCATAATTTGCCATCAATCTGACCCCCACCTGTGCTCTTCACTTTCCTCTCCATTGGCCACCTCCTCTCACAGGCTTTCCATTCACGGTAGCAATGGTTTCTGCCATTCCCAGACTCAAGTCTCCCCAGCTTGGCCTTCCCGAGGGGAAGGAAGTCTATAAACCACTTCTTGCCTTTCGATGTCCATTTCCTCTTCTCCCACAGGGATGGAACTTTGAGCGAGGCCCTCATTACCCAGTTACCTACTGACTAGCTACCCAGGCCTTCTGGAATTTTCCATCTGCTCTCCCAGATATATTTGCTATACCTCTCCACCCTGCTGTGTGCCCGAGGAGGCGGACCCGCATGAACAATAGCCAAGGGGTCCCTTGTCGCCTGCATTATGGTAGGGTCTGGCCATGAGAAGCTCTGGCAAGAAACTGCGGTCGCATTATTTATTCCCAACTCTCTTGTCAGCATCGCCTCAAGCTGGCTGTGTCACTGCTGCCGAGTTCACAGTTGCCCTCGCGGCAGCCCTCTGCAGCGGACTTTCTTCTTCCCGGTTCTGCTTCCTCTCCCCACCCTTCAGACTTATGGGCAATGACAGTCCTCAGTTGTTACTACCCTGGGTACAGCACTATCGCTCGAGGCTTCCTATATTCCGCCCGCAGTCAGAATGTGCTCTCTGGTTCTTTCCTTAATGCTGACAGACGCACTGGATTTGGATATAGGACGAGGCTCTGGCCAATGGGATGTGGACAGAAATGACGTGGGCAAAAATAAACTCAAAATGGATCAAAGAGCTAAAGGTGAGACCTGAAACCATAAGGCTTCTAGAAGAAAACGTAGGCAGTACACTCTTTGACGTCAGTATTAAAAGGATCTTTTTGGACACCATATCTTCTCAGAGAAGGGAAAAAATAGAAAGAATAAACAAATGGAACTTCATCAGACTAAAGAGCTTCTTCAAGGCAAATGAAAACAGGATTGAAACAAAAAACAGCCCACTAACTGGGAAAAAATATTTGCAAGTCATATATCTGACAAAGGCTTAATATCCACAATATATAAAGAACTCTCGCAACTCAACCACAAAAAATCAAACAACCCAATCAAAAAATGGGCCGGAGACATGAACAGACATTTCTCCAAAGAAGATATACTGATGGCCAATAGGCACATGAAAAGATGCTCATCATCGCTGATCATCAGGGAAATGCAAATCAAAACTACACTAAGATATCACCTTACACCCGTTAGAATGACAAAAATATCTAAAACTAATAGCAACAAATGTTGGAGAGGTTGTGGAGAAAAAGGAACCCTCATACACTGCTGGTGGGAATGCAAACTGGTGCAGTCACTATGGAAAACAGTATGGAGATTCCTCAAAAAATTAAAAATAGAACTACCATACGATCCAGCCATCCCACTACTGGGTATCTATCCAAAGAGCTTGAAGTCAGCAATTCCAAAAGTCCCACGCACCCCAATGTTTATTGCAGCATTATTTACAATAGCCAAGACATGGAAGCAACCTAAGTGCCCATCAACAGATGATTGCATAAAGAAGATGTGGTACATATATACAATGGAATACTACTCAGCTGCAAAACAGAACAAAATCATTCCATTTGCAATAACACGGATGGACTTTGAGGGAATTATGTTAAGTGAAATAAGCCAGTTAGAGAAGGATAATCTCTGTATGACGCCACTCATATGAGGAATTTAAAAATGTGGACAAAGAGAACAGATTAGTGGCTACCAGGGGAAAGGTGGGGTGGGGGGTGGGCACAAAGGGTGAAGTGGTGCACCTACAACACAAACGACAAACATTAATGTACAACTGAAATTACACAAGATTGTAACCTATCATTAACTCAATAAAAAAAAAAAAAGAAATGACGTGGGCACCCCCCAGGTCACACCCTCAAAGGAAGAGATGCACCTCCCACCACCAGTTTTCACTCTTCTCACTGTCTGGAAAGCAGACGAGGTGATGAGCCATCTTGGACATGACGATGAGAGTGACATCCCAGGGATGACGGAGCAAGAAGATGGCAAGAGTCAGGGCTTCTGGATGCTCTGTGGAGCAGAGCTGCCAAACCAAGTCAGACAAACCCACTGCTGGGGTGTTTTAGCCATGGTAATCTAGGGCCTCAGTCCCTGCAGCTGGACCCATATTCCAACCACACAGTGACTCTCTCTTTCTCAATAGTTCCTGTCAAGGTCCCAGAACTTTATCTCTGGCCTTGAGCCACATTTCCAACCACAATCCAATCAGGATTGCCAGGGAAGTGAATACCCTTACTGGCCAGGCCTGGGTCCATCCCTGGAGCTGGAGCCCTGTTACCAGAAGCAGGAGAATTTGTGCTGGGTGAGCAAAAGCAACTGCTCCTCATAAGGAGTCACAACCCCAGCCACTCTGAGCACCTTCTATGCACCTCATATTCATGCTCTCATCCTTGCCACATTTTATTCTTAGCCCTTGTCATTCTACCGGCCAGCTAGGCTGAGTCGGGCAGCTCTTGCTTGGGTCTCCTATGCAGTTGCAGTAAAAGGTGAATGAGGCCGGAATCATCTGAAGGCTCAGCTGGGTTGGCCATCCAAGATGGCAAGAGTTGAAGCTGGCTGTAGGCTGGCAGTTCAGCTGGGGCTGCTGACCAAAGTGTGCACACACAGCCTCTTGATGTGGTTGGGCTTCTCCCAGCAAGGTGGTCTCAGGGTAGTCACATTTCTTACGTGGTGGCTGGCTTCCAAGAAGCAAGAAGAGGAACCTGTAAGGCTAGTTAAGGGCTATGCCCAGAACCAGCATGGCGTCGTTCTACCATATGCTTTTGGACAAAGCAGTCTCAGAGCCACCCAGCTTCAAGATGTTCAGAAATATGTTTGACCTCTACATGGGGAGCGGCCAGCTCACACCGTATAAGGGAATCATGGGATGGGAGATATTGTTGCAGCTATCAGATAGAACCTGGCACAGGCTGCCCTCTGGCCACAGCAATTCTCATCCCTCCCACGTGCAAAACATGCTCACCCCTCACCCGAGACCCCACCGTCTCATCCCAATACAGCATCAGCTCACGGTCCAGGAGCTTATCATTAATTAGATCCAGGTGTGCATGAGGCTCCTCAGGTGCAGCCCCTCGAATATGCTTCCTCTTAATGAAGACCCATACAAGGCAAGTGATCTGCCCTCTCACACCCAACATGAAACGGGGACACGGGATACCTGCCACTGCACTCCCAACCAAAATGGGCCGTCCTAACCCTAACTCCAGCTAGGCACATCGTCCAGTTGCCTGATTAGGGTCAGTTCTGTTCCTGGGAATGATTGTGGTTCTGGTTCCACTCTTGAGCTCTAAGCTCTAGTCCTTCAATCATTCTTCATTTTCCACAATAAATGGCTCATATTTTCAGCTGAGTTGCTGCCTTAGCCTGCTTCCTGCCTTAGGGAGTTGGAGACCCAAAGACCTCTTATGGTTTTGAACTCTTTCCCCCTCAGCGTCAGCTCATATAATGTCTTTATAAACTTTGTGGGTTTCCTATGCATCAATGTATAATCTCTTGAGACAAGCCCCTCTCACCTTGGGTTGAGAAGCAGGGTGCTATGGGGCATCACCCTTGAGACTCTTTAAAACTCTGTTTATAGGAGAGGGCCTACAGGAGTGGTTCTCAACTAGAGGTGATTTTGCTGCTGCCTAGGGAACACATGGTAATGTCCAGAGACGTTTTTGGTTGTCACAAGTGGGGGCAGGGGGCCTGTCATTAGTGGACATAGACCAGATATGATGCTAAACATTCAACAACGTACAGAACAGCTCCCTACAAAAAGGAATTATCCAGCCCCAAATGTCAATGGAAGTGAGGTCAAGAAACTCTGGTCTACAGGGGTTGCTCCAAAGTATTTCTAAAATCTCTGCTAAGGGTCTTACGGTCACATACTTGTCTTCGTTTTCACCCTGAGACAACTTCTTGCTGTCCTGGATTTGATCTTTACCCTACAGCCACTCACTGAGAGTCTTTTGCTAGCTGGAGAAGCTAACAGTACATGACCACTCACTTCATGAAACTCTCTTTAAAATGTTTACTATTTTATGATGGAATATTAATATGTAGAAAGGAATATTTATAATACACTTAAAGTTACAGACCATATGAAACAGTTTCACCACCATGAAACCAAAAACAACTTAAGAAATAAACATGAGAGGCTGACCTGGTGGCACTGTGGTTAAGTTTGCACACTCCACTTTGGCAGCCCAGGGTTCACAGGTTTGGATCTTGGACACAGACCTAGCACCACTTGTCAAGCCAAGCTTTGGTGGCGTCCCACATAAAATTGAGGAAGATTGGCACGGATGTTAACTCAGGAACAATTTTCTTTACCAAAAAGAAAGAAAAGAAATAAACATGAAAGGTCTTTCCCCTACTGGATGGGTCGTTAAGATATGTGCCTGAAGCTACCATCACACAGAGCTTGACAATGGAGCCAATCCTGAAGAGCCAAAGCTGACACATGGATCCTGGTCACATTGTTTGAGAAATGAGTTCATTACAGTGTGCTGTCAGCAAGATGGCAGAATGGGTTTTCTACCATTCTCCCTCAGAATATCAATTTTGGCATCACCCACGGATAAGAGTACCTTTGTGGGAGTCCCAGAATCAAGTGAAGTTCTAGCACACTGTTGGAGCAAAAAAATACAATCAAGCCAGCCCTGATGGCCTGGTGGTTAAAGTTGGCCACTCTCTCCACTTCAGCAGCCCAGGTTCACTTCCCAGTTGCAGAACCACACTACCCATCTGTCAGTCGCCATGTTGTGGAAGCAGCTCACATAGAAGAACTAGAAGGACTTACAACTAGGATATACAACCAGGCCCTGGGACTTTGGGGAGGGAAAAAAAGAGGAAGATTGGCAACAGATGTTAGCTCAAGGTGACTCTTTCCCTGAAAAAAAAAAAAGAGAGAGAAAACCGGGGACAGTAACATAAAATGCTACAGAAATAATTTAAAAATACAATAATAGATACGTTGAAGGAGGGGTGACTTTACCTGCATCACCCCTCCCACAAGGCAGTACATCTCAGTCCGAGAGACCCCCTCGGCCAGAGATTCCCCGCATGAGGGAAAGTGAGAGTGTGTGAATGACTGCCCAGCTTCCTCAGCTGTGTGAGATGCGGCCCAACGGGCCCACTACTTTCTCCACCCACCCGGAGTACTGAGGTGCTCTGCACAGCTGAGGGGTGGGGAGAGGCTGGGAGCACAGCAAGGAGGACTCAGAACTCAACAAAAGGTCATAGATCTTACCACTTCATGGATTCCATCAGGATGCCTGTCCCCAATCCACTGGGAATGACTTCCCTGTAGACACCCTGACAATGATCCGTGAGCACCCACAGTTGTACATGCACCTCGCCCACCCTCCTCCTCCACGGCTGGCTGCCTGCCCATGCTACAATGGATAGCAAATGCAAGCCTTTGCACACAGCTAGCAAGCCGGCACAGAAAATCAGCCCAGTTCTGCGGGATTGGGAGAAGGCATGCAACCTTGAACATTTCCAGGCACCACCCTAGGGAAAACAAACAGAAGGCCCTCAGCACCTGGCTTGGCTTTGCAGGATCAAGAGAAGGCATACAATCTTAAGAATTCCTCCCAAAAGGGAACAAGAAGTGTGGAGTGGGTGCACTCAAAGGAAAGGTCTGAGAAAGCTCAGCGTCCCTGGGAAGGCTGACTGATGAAGACATTTCTCTCCCAAAGCTAGTCAGTAGAGACTGGAGGACAGTGAGGACCGCTTCTCCAGATGTGAAGACAGCAACACAAGACTTCAACGAACATGAAAAGAATCAAGGGAACACAACATCACAGAAGGAACACAATAGTTTTCCATGAACTGATCTCCCAAAATTCAGTGCTGTTAATTGCCCAGCAAAGAATTCAAAACACTTGTTTTAAGGAAGCTCAGTGAGCTATGAGAGAACACAGACAGACGATCCAAAGAAATCAGGAAAACAATACACGAACAAAATGAGGACAGAGATATAAAAGAGAACCAAACAGAAATTCTGGAGCTGAAGAAAACAATGAATGAAATGAAAAATGCAGTAGAAAGTGTCAACAGCAGACTGGATCAAGCAGAAGAAAGAACCTGTAAACTCAAAGACAGATCATTTAAAATTACCCAGTCAGAGGAGGGGGGAAAAAAGAATGGAAAATGAGTGAAGAAAACCTATGTGAATTATGGGACACCATCAGATGAACAATATACACATTATGGGAGTCCGAGATGGAGAAGAGAGAAAGGGGCAGAAAGCTTATTGAAACAAACAGTGGCTGAAAACTTCCCAAATCTGGGGAAAGATATGGACGTTCATATACATGAAGCTCATTGGTCCCCAACAGATTCAACCCAAAGAGGACTTTGCTGAGACACATTACAATAAAACTGTCAAAAATATCAAAGACAAAGAATTTTGAAAGCAGCAAAAGAAAAGAAACTCATTACATACGGCTATCAGCAGATCTCTCAGCAGAAACCTTGCAGGCCAGGAGAGTGCGATGGTATATTCAAAGTGTCGAAAGATAAGAAAAAAAAACCTGCCAACCAAAATTACTTTACCCAGCAAAACTGTCCTTTGAAATAATGGAGAGAGAAAGACTTTTCCAGACAAACAAAAGCTGAAGAAGCTCCTTCCCACCAGACTTGCCAAACAGGAAATACTAAAGGGAGTTCTTTGAGATGCAATGAAAGGAAACTAACTCATAACATGAAAACATATGAAAGTATAAAACTCACTGATAAAGATAAGCAAATAATCAAATTCAGAATACTCTAGTACTGTAATAGTGGTGTGTAAATCACTTGACTCTGGTAGAAAGATTAAAGGATAAAAGTATTAAAAATAAATAGAGCTAGCTTAATTTACTCGTGGATACACTTTGTAAAAAGATGTAAATTGTGACATCAAAAACGTAAAATGTGGTAAGGAGTGAAAATGCGGTTTTTGTATGTGATTCAAGTTAAGCTGTTATCAGCTTAAAACAGACCGTTATAACTGTAAGATATTTCTGTAAGCCTCATGGTAGCCACAAAACAAAAATGTATAGTAGACACGTGAAAGGTAGAGAAAGGAATCAAAACTTGCCACTGTGGAAAATTATCAAACCATGAAGGAAAACAAGAAAGAAAAGAAGGAAGTAGGGAAAGAAGGAAAGAAAGAAAAGAAAAGAAAAGAAAACTACAAAATAGCCGGAAAACAATCAACCAAATGGCAATCGCAAGTTCTTATCTGCTAAAAGCAGTTGACAAAAGCAACGATCTTAGTCTTCTGTTACCATTTCTTCTGTATTTGTTATTAGTGTCGTTTTTGATTCTTAATAATTTTTATTTGTGTTTTATCTACTTTTTCTTGATAAGCTTCTACAGGGATTTGTCTATTTTATTTATATTTTAGCGAATACTTGGCTAACTTTGCGTTTTGTTTCGTTCGTTCCTAGTCATATCTTTGTTTTTATCTCCTTATTTCAACTCTCTTTTTTCCCTCTACTTTTTTGTTATTTTGCTCTTTGTCTTATACCCTAAGTTGAAAACCTAAATCATTTCTTTTCAGCCTTTATCTTTTTCTAATATAAGCAATCAAGGCTATAAATATCTTTGAAAGTATTACTTTTATTGCTTCCCACAGTTTGTTATGTAATATTTTCATTATTGTTCAGATCAAAGGATTTTCGAGTAAATTTCAGTTGTAATATTTTATTTGATTCATCATCTACTTAGAAGTGTTTTTTAATTTCTTAATGAGAAAGTTTTAATTTATCCTTTTGTTACTAACTTCTGACTTAATCACATTATGGTGACAGAAAGTGATCTGTATAACACCAATTCTTTGAAAATTGTTGTGATTTGTGTCATGGCTTAAATTGTCAATAATTTGTTCTGTTGTGTTTGTTGTTGTTTTTTTTACCATTCTGTGTGTACTACAGAGGAATATGTTTTGTCTAATTGATGGAAACATTGTCTATCTCTTGCTGTCTGTATATATTCCAGTATATCAATTATATATACTACATCTATTAAATCAAGCTTGTTAATTACACCAATAAGCTCACACACACAAATTTTGGGGTCTTTGACATATCCATGACTGAGAGAGTTGTGTTAAAATCTTCCATTACAATATTGGGTTTGTCTGTTTTCACTTGTATTTTGCTTTATTTATTTTGAGGCTGTTTTATTAGGTGCATACATGTTCAAAATTGTTATATCTTCCCGGTGAGCTGAGGCATTTTTCATTGTATGATAACCATTTCCATCCCTAATAATGCTTATGTATTTAAGTCTCTTTGTTTTCTGTTTACATAGGTTCTCTTGATTTCTCTGGGTTAATATTCACCTAGTCTATCTTTTTATATCCTTTGCTTCCCAATTTTTAAATATTCATAAATTTTAGATATATCTCTTGTAAAAAGCAAATAGCAGAATTTAGTTTTGTTAATACAATTAGGATTTAGTTTTGTCCATATATCTGTGGGTCTATTTCTGGGCTCCGTTCTGTCTCATTGGCCTGCTTGTCTATCTCTACACCAACAACACATAATTTTGATTCCTGTAGCTTTAAAATAAGTCTCACAATCAGACAATGTTAATCCTCCAAATTTGTTCCTTTTTCCCAAAGTCGTTTTGCCTATTCTAGGTCCTTTGCATTTCCATATGAATTTTAGAATCATGCTGTCAGTTCTGACTAAAAGTTCTGCTTAGATTTTTCTTGAGACTGCAATGAATCTATAGATCAATTTGGAGAGAATTGACATGTTAAAAACATTGAGTTTTCTGACATATAAACACAATGCAGTCATACATGTGTTCAGGTTTCCTTTATTTTAGCAACGCTTTGAAGTTTTCAATGTACAAGTCTTTCTTATATTTTGTCATATTTATCCCTAAGCATTTATTTCATATTTTTTTAATTGCAAATAGTATTGTTTACTTTAATTTCCCGTTGCTGTTATACATTGAAAGCAATTGCTTTGTGTTTATTGATCTGTATCATTCTAGTTTGCTCAGCTCACATATTGGTTATAGTGTTTTTGTAGATTCTATTAGATTTTTTACACAGATGATCATGTCGTCTGCAAATAAGAAGAGTTTCATTTCTCCCTGTCCAATCTGGATGACTTTCATTTCTTTTCCTTACCTTATTGCACTGACTAGAACTTCGAGTTCAATGTTGAGTAGAGATGATGAGAGGAAACATCTTGTCTTGTTCCCAATCTTAGAGAAAGAACGTTCAATTCTTCACATTAAGTGTGATGTTAGCTGTGTGGCTTTTGTAGACGTCCTTTGTCAGATTGAGAAAGTTCCCTTCTGTCCCCAGTTAAACTTTGTCATACGATTTTTCCACATCTGTTGAGTTTACAATATGTTTTTTCTTTTTTAGTTTATTAATATGATAAATTACATTGGTTGTTTTTCTGATGGTAAGCCATCCCTGTATTAATGACTTAAATCTCATTTGGTCATATTGTAGAATCTTTTTTAAAAACATTCATTTTGTTAAAATTGGTTTAGAATATTCACACTTATGTTCATCAGGGATATTTGTCTGTAATCTTTTAATATTTTTGGTTTGGTTGTCATAGCAATGTTAGTTTCATAGGACAAGTCAGGAAGTTTTCCCTCCTTTTTAGTTTTCTGAAAACATTCATGTAGAATTGGTATTATTTCTTCCTTAAATGTTTGGTAGAATTCACCACTAAGATATCTTGACCTGAGGTTTTCTTTGTGGCAAGAACTATAAATTCAATTTTTTAAACAGATGTAGGATTATTCAGGTTGTCTATTTCATCTTGAGTCAGCTCTGGTAGTTTGTGTCTCTCATTGTCAAATATGTTGGCATAAAGTTGTTCATAATATGCCATTATTATCCTGTTAATATTTGTAAAATCTATAGTGATGTTGTGATTCTCATTCCTAATGTTGATAATTTATATCTTCTCTCTTTTTTTCCTGACAAATCTGGCTAGAGGTTTATCAATTTTATTGAACTTCTCAAATAGGTAGCTTCTGATTTCATTGATTTTATTATTTTTTTCTACTTCATTGATTTCTACTCTGATCTTTATTATTTCCTTCTTTCTGCTAACTTTGGGTTTAATTTGCTCTTCTTTTTCTGGTTTCTGAAGATGTAAAATTAGGCAATTGATTTAAGACCTTTCTTCTTTCATAATATAAGCATTTGGTGCTATAAATTTCCCTCTGGGCACTGCTTTAATAGCATCTCACAAATTCTGATATGTTGCATTTTCACATTACTTAAATTTAAAATATTTTCTAATTTTTCTTTTAATTTTTTCTTTGACCCATGGGTTATTTATAAGCATGTCATTTAGTTAAGTATTTGTAGATTTTCCAGATTTCCTTTTGCTATTGATTTTTAATTTAAATCCATTGTAGTCAGAGAAAACACTTGGTCTAATTTGAATCCATTTAAATTTATGAAATTTGATTTATGGCCCAGAATTTGATTTATCTTAGGAGATGCTCCACGTGCACTTGAAAAGAATGTGTATTCTACCCCTATTGTGTGAAGGGTCGTATGAATATTGATTAAGTCAAGTTGGTTGATAGAGTTCAAATCTATTTTTGATGATTTATTTTCTATTTGCTCTATCAGTTATTGAGAGGGGAGTATAATTGTGAATTTGTCTATTTCTCCTTGCAGTTCTATCAATATTTATTTCCTGTATTTTAAGCTTTGTTATTAGATTCATAAACATGTAGGATTATTATATCTTCTTGATTAATTGACATTAGTGTCAATTAATTAACCATTAATTACTCAATTTCAATCTGAAATCTACTTTGATGTTAATACAGTAACACTAGTTTTCTTTTGACTCATGTTAATATGATACATTTTTTCCATCTCTTTACGTTAAACTTATACGTGCCTTTATATTTAATGTTTGTTTCTTACAGGCGACACATACTTCAGTCTTGCTTTTTTGTCTAATCTGAAATTCTTTGTCTTTTAACTTGGGGCATAGATCATTTTCATTTAGTGTGAATGTTGATATGACTAAATTTTAGCCTGTTTTCTATTTGTCTCAACCCAGCAAAAACTGAGGGAAGAACAAGAGATTTGAACAGATGCTTAACAAGAGATGATATCTGAGTGGCAAATAAGCACAAGAAAAGATTCTCAACATTGTTTTTCATTACAAAAATGCAGATTAAAACCACAAGGAGATACCACTGCAGACCGATTCGAGTGGCTAAAATGGCTGGTCTGGCTCATGCTGGTGGGCACGTGGATGAACGGGGACTCTCAAACGCTGTTGGTGAGAATTTGAAATAGTTCAAGCACTTTGGAAAAGAGTTTGGCAATTTTCTTAAGTAGATAAACACACCTTCCATATGACCCAGCCTTTCCACCCTTAAGTATTTACTCAAAAGAAAAGAAGCCTTTCATTCATACAAGTGCCTGTACGTTTGTCTTTGCATCAGCTTTACTTATAATAGTCCAAACCTGCAAACAACCAAAATGTCCACCAACAGGTGAGGAGACAATTTGTTCCTTTATCCATAGGATGGAATGCTACCCCGCAATAAAAAGGAATGAACTGTTGACAGATACTACAACTGGGAGGAATCTCAAAATAATTATCCTGAATAAAAGAGGCCACACAAAAAAGAGTCCATGTTTCACAGTTCCATTTGTGTCAAGTTCTGAACACGCAAACTAATCTCGAGTGACAGAAGCAGGTTTCCTGGGGAGGGTGGAGGCGGGAGAGAGGCAGGAAGGAGGAAGGAATTTCAAAAGGACGTAAAGATACCTGTGTGATGGACTTGCTCATTTCCTTGATTGAGTCATGGTTTCACAAAGGTATATACTGTCAAAACATCAAATTGTGCACTTTAAATATGTGCAGGTTATTGTATGTCAATTATACCTCAATAAAGCTGTTTAAAAAATATGTTTTAAAACTTAGAATTTTACCACCAAAAGAATACAAATAAGAACCAGCCTCTCCAAAACAGTAGAGAAAAATAAACTAGTAAACAGCTCACGAAGCCAAAGACAGGGAAAGAACGAGGAAAGTGGAGCAGAAACAGCAGACATATCCACAAACACGGCTGTTTGGACAACAAACACTCTATTTAAACACTCTATTTAAATCTAAATTTGCACTCTTTACATAAAATACGTCTAAAAACATTTGGATGTTAAAAAGGAAAGGAAAGCAGAGATATGTTAGGCAAATGTAAGCAATAGGAAAAAGGGTTGGTAAAAGTCTTATCAGATAAAGTTAAAAAGCACTGAAAGGGACAAAGAGAAATTTGGCCTGAGGAACGGTTCAAGACTCAAAGAAGGCAGAACAACGATTGACCTTTAAGCAGCAGACAACTGACCATCAAAATCTGTAAAGCAAAAACCATAAGAAATACCTCGGTAAATTAACAGCTAAAACGGAAATTTGAAGTCTTGAAACGTTAGCCCAAGGCCCACGTTATATAAATCACGCTCTGTGTAACTCTGTCAGGGGCGGGGGGGCGCACCACATGCACCTTCACCCAAACAGCCAGGCCTTCCACATAGCCGCCTAAGACGGAATTCGCATATTCTGAAACTCAAATGCTTTTTCACCAAAATAAATGTCTGTCTTAAAGCAGTCAAGGGCAAATACCCACATCTGCGATCGAGTGTGGCGAGAGTGAAATGATAACGCGGGTGAGAGTGAAGCCGGACATCGGCCCGGACGCACTGTCCTCTGCCATTGTGTTAGCGCCAGGTCCTGAGCCTGCGCCACCCAGGTGCCACTCAGGGTTCTGCGAATCCCAGGGGTTACGCTCTGCTGCTCACTCTGGCCCAAGACCCCTGACCCAGGGAGGCCGCCTCGGTCCCACCACGGCTCCCTCCACTGTTCTCGACGAGTGGATGCAAACCCAGAGGCGGAACCATGACTCTTTTCCTCAGTTTTCCAGACCTCCTCCTCAGAGCCGGCGGGCACCGGCGACTCCAGTGGGTCCTGGGGCGGTGGAAGGAATGCGCAGCTCAGAAAGTGGAGCGCCTTACACACCTTACCCCCATCCACCGAGCCCCAGGGCATAAAGTCCTTCCCGCCTGCCCTTCCCACCAGGCCCGGTGAGCTGAGCCGCGCGCCTTCCCATCCCTCCAGCCTCTGTCTCCCGCTCTCCGTGGTCTCTCCAGCCCGCTCCCTCAGCAGCTCCTCTGGCCTCCTCCCTGACCACGGGCCGCACCCTGCAGGATGGGCTCCAGCGCAGATGCTGACATAGCCACCTTTGTACCCGCTTCCAGGAGAAGCCCCTAATGCTGGGCTTCCTGCAGGTCCTGGCAACCTCGAGCCTTCCTGTGTCTAGCATTCTGCCCAGTCCCAGCTCTGGAAGGACACATTTTCTACTGTCACCCCTGATCAAATGGGGAAACTGAGGCTGGGAGAGGCTGAGGGACTTGACCAAATCACAAAGGGAGTGTGGGGCCAGGATCCAAAGCGGGTTTGCCTCGCACGCTGACACCAGGTGAGAGCCAGACACTAAAAGTTGCAGATTCCTGAGTATTTCTGCAGTGTCCTCATGTGCTACAGCAGCTGCTCCATCTGGCTCTGAGTTAGTCCAGGTTTAAGTCAAAGGAAAGAGTGTATGTGTGTGTGCATGTTTGTGTGTGTAAGAGAGAGAGTGCATGTCCGAGAGTGTGTGTGTGTGTGTGTGTATGTGAGACAGCATGTATGTCTGCCTGTCTGGGCCGGGGGGCTGGGGTCTCTGCCCTCCACTGTGTGGCCACCACCATCCCCTATAAGCCAGCCCACGGAGGGGCAGAGTCCCCCACCATTATGCCCCCTCAGGCCCACAGCTCCGCTGGGCGATGCTCCCCTTGACGACATACGGTGCGACCTTGGAGGAAACTGTGCTCCTGCCCCCTCTTGGACTGTAGGAATGCCTCATTGATGGCGCTAAGCCACGTCCCGCAGTGGTGGGAGGGGAGAGGGCTGAATTTGAAGCGTTAAGTATGGCTTTGGAACCAGCTCGGCTCTTCCGATGACAACTTTCCTTCTTCCAGATGGTCCCTGTGCTTTTTCTCCTCGTTAGCATGCTAATTTATTCTGACTCATCCCGAAGCTGCCAGGCAGCGGGGCTGGCGCACACCCCGACGCCGCAGCCAGCCCCCGAGGCCCCTGGCTCCCAGCTGGAACGGGACCCTCGGGGGGCTGTCACCGATGCTGGGGGATGAAGGAACAGTGGGGGAGGTGACTGCACTGGCAGCCAGAGCAGGTTGTAATTTCCCCTCTGGCGGCCCTGACATTCTCGAAAGTTCTCCGTCTGCGACAGAACCAGCAGAGCGAGGCCAGAGACATGGGCTCCGGGAACAACCGGGCTGGAAAGTCCCTAACAGAACATAGTTAAAACAGAAAATAAGCTGCCCAAACCTGACCCAAAATAAGGAGACTTGAGCATGATGTTTCTCTGTCAGCGTGCTGACGGAGGGAGGCTCCAGGGGCGGGCCCAGGCCCTGGCCTCATTGTCACTCCAGACCCCGGGAGTCACCTTTGTCCGCTGAGCCAAGGTCACTGGTCCACCACAGGTTGCACAGTAAGTCACAGGGAACTGAGAAACACTCTCCTGCTTCCAGGCCAACCAGAAGAAGCACTTACGATGGGAGGAAGCCTGCGTGAGGGTGAGCCGGGAAAGGCGGGGAGGAGACCAGCCCGGTGGGCAGACTTAGGAGTCTCAGCTGGACCACCATGGGAAATGAGCTGGAAGTACAAGGATCTGGGACCCTGGGGCCTTAGGCAGGGAGCGTGCCAAGCTGGGGGTGTGGATTTGACCCAGCAGGGCATAGGGAGCCATTGAAGTTTCAACACGTGAAATGATCTGCAAGGTATTTCAGTAAGATTCACCAGGCAGCCGTGGGGTATCCCCTCCTGCCAGGGGGCATCATCATGGCCTGCTGGTCACCTGTCATGACCCCGGCTGCCACCATCCCGCCTGTTTGGGAGGAATCTCTGTTACGGCTTTGTTAAATTAACACCTGTGCAGAGGAGCCGAGGGAGTCTACGGGGAACCGCGGTTCAACAACGCACCATGAGGAATGGAAAGAGAGTTTTCACTCAGGGCCTGGAGGACGGACACGGCGCACCTCGAGGGGCCACGCAGGGGGTAGGCAGGGTGCTGGCAGAGAGACAGGCCAGACCTGGGCACACGCCTTGGTTTGGGTCCCTGGGGGGAGTGCTTTGGGGTTCCCAGGCTAGGGCTGGATTGGTCAATTCACATCTAAAGAGTGGGGCTTTGGTGATCTCTGTGGGGGTCCTAGCTGAGGGGCCATAAGGCTCTCAGGCGCTGGGAGGCGGGTGACTGTTCACAGGGCTTTTGGGGGAGTCCCCCCCGGAGCTCACGTTTGCTGTCCAGGGCGTGCGCTTGCGTGAAGGGCCAGGGTCAGCGCCAGGACCCCGCAGGCCGCCTGGCCAAACAAATTGGATGCGAGGCTGCAATATCGTGAGAGGCAGCAACACCGTGGAGTACCTCGGCTCAACTCTGGACAGTCCCCCATCTGGGCAGCCAGGTGTGAAGCAAGAGAAAGATGATGTGGGAGTCGTGCAGTCGTTGATACGGTGACGG
Organism: Equus caballus; assembly: GCF_041296265.1. Taxonomy (NCBI): domain Eukaryota; kingdom Metazoa; phylum Chordata; class Mammalia; order Perissodactyla; family Equidae; genus Equus; species Equus caballus. The sequence goes on from NC_091707.1 coordinate 58,753,956, forward strand.
TGGCAACGAGCTCCGTGTGGGTGGTCACACACGTCTGTGCTGGTGGAGCCCCTTCACTGGGCCGTTCCTCGGTCCCTGAACTTCCCAGTTCCTGCCCATTTTCCAAGGCTGCTTCTCCAAATTCCCCATCGATTCTGCGAGCGACCTGATATTGGATTCTGTTGCTTGCAACCAAGAAACATGAACAACGCAGACATTAGTACCAGGAGTGGGGTGGGGATTGCAGCCCCCGTGGGACTGGTGGGGGCTGGAATGGGCTGCCTGGCCCAGCTGGGGCTGACGGCGACGGAAACAACCCGCCCAGCACGTGGGGCATTGATGCGGCCGAGCTACCGGCTGGGTTGACCTGGAGAGAAGTCGGCGCAGAGCAGACGTGGGCGGGGGGAGCACAGAGGGCACGGTGGTTCCAGATGTCAGGCGGCTGCAGTCAGAGCTGGGCTTCAAAGAGGACGCACACGCTCGGACCCCTAGGTTCCTGCGGTAAAGCATAGACTGATCCCCAGTACTTGCTGGGACCGCACTGAAACTGTCTTAGCTCTAGAAGACACAGGGACGGTGACCAAAGCCACCCTCCAAGGTGACTCCTTCTGCTTACAAGGTCTGCCCTGGGACACAGAGCCTCAGAGGATGAGTCAGGCCACCATCCAGAAACAGACCCCTGAGAATCTGGAGGGGGCCTTGAATGCCACTGCAGTCCCCAAATCAGAGGGAGGGTTGGGGGGACTTTGGGTAAATGAGTCCTGACCTGTGTCTCTGCAGGTGCGTCAGGGGGCTCCCCAGCCCTCCCATGTCTTCCTCTGGCTCCTGGGCGGAGCTGGAAAAGCATCTAACGGGTGCCCACGCCGGCCCCTGGCCCTGGATGAGGAGCACTGTGGGGACCTGGCGCTCGCCCTGCTGCCAAACCCCAACGCTTCCCCACATTCCCAGAGCGGCGAGAAAGACAGGGTCACCCCAAGACTGGAAATGCACTTGGTGCCCAGGCACCGCTGTGCAGCCGGGGACTGACGTGGGCATCATGTCACCTGGGGCTGAACCTGGCAGCAGCCGCTGTTCCTGGTGTGGGTGCTCACGGGGGACCAGCCAAGCACCTGGCTCCCATTGTGCGGGCAGATCTGGGCAGAAGCTTTACCTCCTGCTCCAGAAAACCAGAGCTATTGATGCATCTCCACCGTCTCGGGTGCTCACCAGCATCAGACCCCGCCACGCCGCGCTGTGGCCCACAGACGTCATCACTGTTTCAGTGAGCCAGGCCACATGGGATGAGGACAGCAGACGTGGGCACCTTGCCTGCCAAGGGTGGAAGAGAGCCCCACGAGGAAGTGTGTGCTCCCAACAGAGCCATGTGTCCGAGGGTCTGGTGGCCTGGGACTTGTCAGGACACCCCCTCCATCCCCCGGCTGCTAAGAAAGACGCCCCAGGCTCGGGGGCCTCTGCAGGTGTGAGGAAAGGGCTCCCCAGTGGAGTGTCCCAGCTCTGAGTGGGGACAAATCAAGAACAGACCCTGCGGCTCGTCCCTGGCGACCCAGGGGCGTCACCAGCGCCCAAGGGTGGGGCAGATAGGAATTCCGTGCAGGTTGCCTGGGGCGGCCCCAGTAGGAAGGTACCAGTAGAGGACCCTTTGCGGCAGGTAACCAACCTCACCTTGAGAAACAGCTCCTGGCTTGGCCCAGGTGGGCTGTGGACACCTGACAGTGGGATGCCAAGTGCCAAAGTGGGCCAGGTGGCCCAGTGTGAAGGGACGTCGTCTGAGCTGCCATGCCAAGAACAGGACCGTGCCCACACTGCCCCGTCACCACTACCCCTGTGGCCTCACTCATGGCTCCTGGGCCAGCTTGAGAGGGGGCACCGCCAGGGAGAGGTGCAGTTTACAGATGGTTCTGTGTGGTCACAGGGTGGCCTTTTCTGGGCCGGGCGTCGTGATGGTCACTTCTCCGTGAAGCAGAGATGGCCTGAAGCAGCGGTCTCGGGCGTCCACAGGTGTGGCTCAAGGCTGGCCCTGGAGGAGGAGCGAGACCGGGGACGGAGAACCAGGAGCTCTGGGAGAAGTCGGTGAGGTGCAGGCAGCGCTCACGGAAGCCCCCAGCTACCGGAGGGGCTCTGAGCAATCGGTGCACTGAGCCCCCTTGCTGGAGCCAGAGGGGCCTCCTGCCTGTTCACCGGCCTGTGCAAGGAGGTCACGCAGCATGGAGGGAGGCCATGCGTGGGCTCAGCCATGTGACACCCCTCACCAAGGCAAGCAGCTCATGCCACCCATTGATGTCCAGGTGGTGAGCAACGACCGCCTAGGGGACACTGCCAGCTGCCTGGTGGCAGGTCTTTCCCATCATCGGATGGGAAATGGGGGGACAGTCCTGTGTTCTCTCCAGGACAGCCCTCCGTCACCAGCCCTATTGCATCACAGACTTTCCATACGTCTTACTCTCCATCTGGTCTCTGCGGTGGTTCATTTGTGTGTCAGCTTGGCTGTGCCCCGGGGGCCCAGGCACTTCGTGAGACACTCTCTGGAGGGACTTTGAGCGCATTTCTGGGCGAAATTCGTGTCTGAATCAGTAGGCTGAGTAAGAGACACCCTCCCCAGGGTGGGGCCTCACCTGCTCCCTGGGGCCTGAACAGAACAGAAAGGCCAAGGAAGGGGGTCCACCCTTTGCTGGGTGGTCTTCCAGCTGGGACCTCGGTCTCCCACTCTTGGCACTCCTGGTGCTCAGGCCCCAGCCCCGGGCTGGAATCTACACCAGCGGCTCCCCTGGGCTCCAGCTTGCACATCATGGGACGGCTCAGCCTCCCTGATGGCATGAGCCGGTTCCTCATTGCGAATCTCCTTCTAGGTAGATGGGTCCCATGGGATCCGTTTCTCTGGGAACCCTGACTAGTCCCCCTGGCACCAACACCTCTTCTGACCAGGAGCTCGCGCAGAGGGAAAGAGGGAAGCGTGAGCAGCCGTCTTATCCAAACCCACCTTGAGCCCCGGTGGGAGGCGAGAGGAGTGTAGACGCCGAAGGGCCCCAGGGCTGCTTTCTCCACCCACCCAGAGGCTCCCACCCACACTTGGCGTCGGGAGGGGGGATGTGGGGGGTGGTGAGTGCAGGGCCTCACTAGGCAGGGCTGTCCCTGGGGTCCTGCTCCCTGCTCGGGGCAGGCTGCTGCCGACATCAGCCAGGGCGCCCGTCCCCTGCTCGCCTCCCAGAGCTCCGAGGGGTCCGTCACCCCTCACAGACCCACTGCCGCGCTGGCCTCTGGTCTGCCAGCCCCACTCTGCACGTCGCCCAGGGTTTCAGCCCCAAGAGGCACCAAACAAGATTGTCAAAATCCATTTGGGGCACCTGGTCATTCCTTCCCGGGGGTTTTATAGTCCCCGGGAGGCAGACAGCCACGCCCCCCCATCCAGCAGGGCTGTATTTCACCATCAAGGACACGACCCTGGGTATTTACAAACGGTAATGAGACTGTCCACTGCTCGATGTTACCATAAATAAGCAGCGAAAACTGCTGAGTTTCATGCCATTCCCCCTGATCGCCTGGAAGGCGTCGTTATTTTAATAAAAAAACTAATCAGGCAGCCACCCAGCAACCGGAGTCAGCGTTAATTACAGAGGCCAGCGCTGGCAGCGGGGCCACGGTTGTTGTGGGGGGCGAGCTCTTTCATGTCAAAAGGAGCGAATTATAAGAAAAAGGAGGCATTCCCTCCACTGAAAAATAAAGGTGATGACCCAGGTGTCCTGACACGAGGGACAGACACCAGAGCTCACCTCCCATTGTCCGCTAGGCCTCCGGAAGTTGTGACCCACAGCCGCTTCCCCATTCAACACGCCTCCTCCATATGAACATCTCTTGGCTCCCCTTGCAGCTGCAGAGGGCCGTGCAACATGGTTTGGGCCAATGTGATGTGAGTAGGAGAACTAGGTTGAGCTTCCCAGAAAGTACTACCAAAGGGGGAGACTCAGTCATCAGGCTTTCTTCCCTCTCACTCTCTTTTGTCTTCTGTCCTGCCCCTTCTTCCTGCCTAGAACACAGATGTGATGGTGGAGGTGGAGCAGCCATATTGTGACCATGAGGCTATAAGTAGAAGGACAAAAGCCACATTAAGGAAGGCTGAACAGAAAGACAGAAAAAGCCCGAGTCCCTTCAAGCACCATGGAGATCCCAAATCAGAGTTTGGAATCTGTTTACCTAGGGGGCTGCCTACTTTACCCCAGACTTCTTGTTACATAAGAAGCATGAAACCTGTCTGGTGAAACCATAAGTTGGGTTTTATGTAACACAAATTTGAATGTATTCCTGACATGCATCTAAAAATAACTGTTACTAATAACGAAACCAAGTAAGGTCATTTGAAGAAATTTTAAGTGGACTCCTTTGTAACTGTGCAGCTCCCGGATCCTTGGATCCTGCCTCTATGCTGGGGACCGAGAGAACTTCCCTGCCCGCCCCCGTGATGTCAGGCACGGTCGTCTGAAGTGACACAAGCAGAAGCGACGCACCCCTCCCGGGAGGCACATCTAGTGGTCACTGATGGACTCTCTGCCTCTGTCTCGTCCTGTTTTGACAAATGGGAAGCCGCGTTGCCGTGGGAGTCCGCCTCAGCCCCGCCGAGAGGGCAGCCGCCCTGGAGACGCTCTGCAGGCCGACGCGGCGAGATGTCGGCTTCCGCGGGGGCCGAGGCTGGGGAACTGCGTGTCATTGTGGGCGGCACAGCCTCGCCGCCCCTCACTGAGACCAGCAGAGACCGACGTGTCAGAGAAAACAGTGGGGAAAAGGGTTAAGTGGATCTTTATCTTGAAAAGTGCAGCCAAAAAAGTCTTCTGTGTCATTGAATAGAGATTTAGGTTTTAATTGCAACTCCACCCTGATTTTCAGAGCCAAGAGAGAACACATCATGTATTAATTTTCCCAGTACAATTGCTTGGTGGCATGGGAGGCCCCGCGCATGCTGGCCTCCCCCACAGTCACAGAGGCCCCACCCCCGCGCCTTGGCCCTCCAGCCCCCTCGGAGGTCTCCCTCGCCTCTCCCGTGAGTCGTCCGGCTTCGATTCTGAACGGGAACGACCCCGTCAGACGTGGCCATGTCTGCAGCTCTTCCCAGCTCGTGGCCATCCCCGCTTGTCACTGTCATCAACTCCAGGAAACTCTGCGTTTCCCTCTGTGGTCAGGGTCACACTACTCTCAGTTGGCGTCCCGGGTGCCGGCCAAGGTGAGAGATTGACCAGGAAGGGTGGGGAAGTGAACGAGGGGTGACAGGGAGGCTGGGCAGTTGGGGTGCAAGGGGAGGGGGGCCCAGCCTGGCAGCCTCCCTCTGTCCAGCACCCCTGGCCTGTTCCTCCATGGGGCCTCCCAGGACTCCACAGGAGACCCGTGTGCCCTTCCTGGGTCCCCAGCTTCCCACTCTTTCTCTCACTGTTCCGCCCGGAGCCCATCTCTGCCTGGGCCCCCTCCCCTCCTCTCCCAGGACACACCGCCTAGCCCTGCAGAGGCGGGAAGGCTCCGTCGCCCGCCCATCCTCTCCTGCAGATGTCAGGCCCCAGGGTCCTCAGCCTGTGACCCCAGCTGCCAGGTGGAGCCGGGGGCCAGGGGTCGGGAGAGTGGGACTTCACTGCAAGCTGCAGCGGGTTTCCCCGGGTCAGTGTCAGGGTCGAGTTACAGCCATCCCTTCACAGTGAAAACGAGTGCCCATCCCACAGCCCCGCTGGTCCTCAGGGGAAATCCTACTCCCGGCCTGACCGCCCAGCCGGGAGGCCCACCGTGCCCTTTTGGCTCTGGGGAAGGTCGGTCCTCCAGGGCAGGAGACGCTTCTCCCAGCACCAGGCGGAACCTTCCAGGTGAGCCTGCAGATGAGTGGTTCAGAGCCGAGCGTGCTGGCAGACAGACCCTGCTCCCCTCTGAGGCACCCCGAGGGGCCCAGCCCCATTCCGGCCCACATTAGGGACTGCCCCAAACGGGGTCCTTGAAGCCACAGGGCAGAACATTCTGCTAGGGACGTGAGTGAACCCTCAAGGATGCTCAGGCCAGCAGGAGCCTCCGAGGAGGTCCAGCTTGTCCCAGCTCAGAGCAGGGGCCCCGCTGCAGCCTCTCGATGAGGTCTGTCCTCGACCTGCCCTAGCAAGCATCACTGCCCAGCAGGTCAGAGCAGGGGGAAGGGGGCCCATGAAACATGAGACATGGCCAGGGGAGGAGGCTGGCCTCAGGCATCCCCCAGCCCCTGGTCCCATTCGCAGACCCCCTTCCGTCCTCTCCAATTAGCAGGCCCCACACTGACAGCCGGCCGTGCAGCAGCCGATGGAGCCTTCCAGAGATCGGCTGATGGAACCGGTGGTGGGAAATCCACTTTGTCATAAAACCGTTCATAAACGTGAAATGCCATTTAAAGGCTCTGTGTCCTCAGGGGGTGGGTTTTATGTCCTGTGTGTCTTGGAGAAGCAAACGCCCCTCCGCTCTCATCGGGCCGGGCCCAGCATGGGGTGGGGCGCCCCGGGGCTGCACTGGGGCCAGGCCGGCAGGGGGGCTCCGAGAAGCTGCAGTGCAGGGGGAGCCCAAATGCCTCTGCTCCCCGTGTCCCCAGCCCCAGACAGGAGCAGCGGGAGCCAGCCACTTTGCTGCTGGCGTGAGGGGCCCCTGGGATAGGCCCCAGAGAGCAGGCTGGGGGGCGAGGGGTGAAGAGAGTCCCCTCCCCCAACACTCCTTCCCTCCCCTCAGGCCAGAGCCGGGCTTCTGAGGCTCTCAAGTCCTGCGGCCAGGCAGATGGTGGCATCCACTTCGTAGGGGCCTCGGTTAAGCCACTGGCCCCAAGTGACAGGGCAAGCAGGTGGCAGAGTGTGCAGAGAAGCAGGGTCTGCAGCAGCTCCTGCCTTTGGAGGCTAATTCCACGACGAGTCTGGACTCAGTGGAGGCTCTGATGGCGCCAGGTTGGGTAAGGCCCCAGCTGCCATCAAGGTGGCCCCGGCACAAAGCCTGGCTCTTGCAGCCGCGCCAACAGCACCTGAGGCTGGAAACCTCGGGAGGCTCCCTCCCTCCCGCGGCCCGGATGCCCTGTGTGGCAGCCCTGCGTGGCCTGGGCTTCCTCACGAGGTCGTGGCCACGTTCCCAGGGGGTTGCCCCAGAAAGCCAGGGGAAGTGTGTCGTCTTGGTGGCTGAGCCTGGGAAGTCACACAGCGTCACGCCCACCACGTTCTATCCACCGGTCAAGACCACGGAGACGAGCCCTGTTCAAGGGGAAACTAGCTTTGCAGTTCAATGAGGGGTGTGAGCACTGGCCAGGCCTCGGGGGTATAAGGGAGGCCCCACCAGCCGGGATGGACCCTGGTCGCCACAGCCTCGTGTAGTCACCCCCACCCCCGAGTTGGGCTGGACTGATTCTCATGCCTCCAATGACTAAAATTCAACAGAAGTTATGGGAGGTCACTTCAGAGATCCCGTTACAAGGCATTCTCTCTCTCCCACTCCCTGGGGGGACCAGCAGCCACACCACCCAGCAGCCCTGTGGAGGGGCACATGTGACAAGGAACTGATATCTCCAGCAAACAGCCAGTGAGGACCTGCAGCCACCAGCGGCCACGGAAGGGAGCCTGGAGGTGGGTCCTTCCCCAGTTGAGCTGTCAGATGACAGCAGCCCTGGCGGACACTCTGACTGCAGCCAGGACACCCTGAGCCGGAAGCACTGGCTACGTACACCTGGATTCCCGATGCACAGACGCTGTGAGGTAGGGAGTGAAGGTTATCTTGAGCTGCTGAGCACAGGACGGGGTCGTTTGTGACACAGCCGTAGATGACCAGTACGTCCTTGTGCTTTGGGGCAGCCGGGCCCACTGGGGCAGTGTGGTTGTTCTTTAAGGAGTCCATATTGTTTAGAGACACTTCCAGACATGCCGATGCACCTGTGATTTCAAGGATTTGCTCCAAATCACCCAGATGTGGAGACAGGGGTGCGGGTAGTGAGAGACGACCCTGGGAGGGACAAGGACTGTGAGGCTGGGGACGCACGCGGGTCCACGGTGTGGCTGCTCTGCTGGTGTGCTTGCAGTCCCCACAACTACATTCTGTTCGAGGAGCTCACACAAGGACATGCAGATAGTCCCTGAGCTCTGGGTGCTGGTGGGAGAGGGCCTGCTGCCCAACACTCCCTCTCCCGGAAGTGCCTCCTCCCCCATCCTGGCCTCTCCATCCTCAACAGGGGCCCTCCCTCAGCCCGACCTCCCCATCTCAACGGGGGGCCCCTGGGTGCTGGACACTCCCTCAGGCAGGAGGAGGCCCGGCCTCCAGGATAGTGGGTCAAGAGCCGGGCTGAGCGAAGCCACAGTGTCCCCCGACATCTCCTTGTCACCCAGCTGGGGGTGAAGGCAGAGTAGGAGTGCAGGTGGGGGCCCTGCTGGGAGCCAGAGCTGCCTGGGGTCCCCAAGTTCAAAGGTGGGCAGACCCCACAGCCCAGTCTGCCCTCAGCATTGCTGTACCTGTGAATCTGGCTGCTGCCCCCTCCACAGTGAGGGGAGACCCCAGAGAACGGGGTCACCTCTGTCCTGCTCCTCCCGGGCCCCAGCGCCCGCCCGTGGCGGTCCCTGCACCCCCGGCTGTGCCTCCACCAGCTCTGCAGCCTCCAGCAGGCAGCCTCCTGCCTTCCTGCCTCCTACGGGCCCTCTGTGGGGGGTCGGGCTGCAGAGGTGGACCTGCAGGCAGACCTCTCAACCCAGCCCCAGTGGCCCCAACGCCCACCCCACCCCCCTGACCCTGACCAAGGCCCCGTACTCCAGGCCAGGGTCAGAGGAGGCCCCTTGCCCCTTGGGACCTCGTTTCTGCACTGCTGTGGCTGTAGGTGACAGTGAGGTGACATCCAGTGCCACACTGGTCACCCCAGCCACAATGGCATCTCCTGTCCCTATGCAACGGGCCAGGCAGGACGCCCCTGGGAGGAAAACCTGAGAGATCCTCCTCTGAACTGTGAAGCTCGAGGGTGGGCGGTGCCGGCAGGGGCCGTGTTCCTGCCCCAGCACAAGGCATGGCCCTGTCCAGTGGTGTCAGAGAGCTCGCTCTGAGCCCACCTCAGCAGCCCACCCAGGGAGCCCAGAGTGGTGGCAGCTTCTGTCAGGGGAGGAAAGAAGTGACACTGGGTGTCCTGGTGGTGGGAGGCAGAGGACGGGGTCCACCCACCTCAGAACTCAGACTCCAGCAGCTCTGAGTCTGCTCCACTTGCCCTCCTCACGGCACCCCAGCGACCCCTCAGTGCAGGCAAGCAAGCCGCACAGGGACTGCAGCGGGGCTGGACAAGAGCCTGCTTCTGCGCAGAGGTGGAAGCCACGCAACTGCGGCTGCCTCTGGCTCCGACCCACGGCACCACATAGGCTGAGTTCCTAGCTGCCCTCCTCTCTCCTCAAAGTGGGAAAGTCTCACAGAGGTGAGGCGGGAAGGAAGCATCAGCTCCAGTTGTGGGCCTCACCTGTGGGCAGGTGAGCAGGGGGCCAAGGCTCCAGGGCCCCTGAGCCACCTCGGCCAGGCCCACCTGAGTCCATCCAGGCCAGGGAGCTCACAGCAGCAGGGGACGGCCGGGCAGGAGGAGCAACGTCACCTGCCTGCCTCCACGAGCACCACGGAGCCCACTGGCCTCCATCATGACGCGCTCTCCCTCCAGCTAATCCAGCTGGAGACTTTTCAACCTCGCTGTAATTTAGAAGGCAGCTGGAGCGCAGGATATTTTTAATAAAAATTAGGTACAAGCAGATACAGGGGATTAATAGTTGTATTATGATTTTATAGTTCTCCATATACGGCGGCATGGAAAAGACAATCAGAGAGCAGAGCCATTTCAGGCAGATAAAATGGGGCATTTATTTTTAATGGAGAGAGAATTTCAGGACTCACCCAGCCGTGGAGAGAGAGCTGCTGAGGGCCCTCACTGGGCGGAACAAAGGAGGCTGGAGGTGTGGTGGCCTCGCCGAAGAGCCCCCCACCCTACCCTGGGGTCTGGGGAGAGACCCCTGGGTTTGCCAGGGCACAGAGGGCATCACCAGGTGGGGATCTTCAGCCCAAAGTCAGAGTAACGTGAGGCCTTGCTTGAGAGAGGGACCCTGGATGGAGCCTTGCCGCTGTGGGGATGTCTCTCGGAGCCTCAGTTTCCCGACCTGCACAGTGCGGACTGGATGAGCTCCTCAGAGCCTGGGGAGGGATGTCATCAAGCTCGTGCCCCACAGTCACCCCTACCTTTTTCCTGAGGAGCAAGCATTTCCTGAGCTCCACGGTCCCCGCTGAACTCAGGGCTGTGCCTTGAATCCAACCCAATCCGCTTCGGGCGTGGTCCTGGCCCCTCAGCCTGGGGATGGGTCTTCCTTGCAGTACCCCCGCAGAGGCTGAGTCTCCCCAGCGCCCCCAGGCTGGCTTTGAAGCTCAGAGCTTGGAAACTGGGCCCCAGGTGGAAAGGGAGCTGTTGGGGTGCTGTCTCCAAAGCCCAAGGCTGCATGGCCGGGGCCCCAAGGCATGGCTAGAGGGGAGCCGCCTGGCAGGGGCAGCAAGAGGGTAGAGCTCCGGAGATATTGGGGGCGGGGGGTCAAGAGAGCCAAGGTGACGCCCCGCACACTGGGCTCCAGATACCAAGCGCTCTCCTCTCGCCCCAGAGCACCTGACCACTGCCCCGCCTTGTCCATCCTGCAGCTCAGAGGATGGAGCCCTTACAGGAGGAGACAATCCCAATATGGACTGGCCTTCCTGGCCTTCCCTGAACAAGGCCCCTGCCCAATGACCACCTCCACCTGTCACCTGGCTGCCCACCAAGGACCACCCTACAAGCCATGAGGTCAGCGAGGGGCAGTGCTCACAGAACGCACTGGCCACCCCTGTCCCCACCGCCCTGCAGCTGCCACCTGATAGGACAGTGGGAAGGCCTCCCAAGACTGGGGGTCAGCGCCCGCCAGGTAGCAACACCCTGAGGGTCCTCCGGGATTCACAGGGGTCCTGGGATCCAGGGCTGGAAATGGGCAGGGCTCCTCCCACAGTTACCCCGAGGGTCCCCCTAAGTCACCACTTGCCCCAAGAAGCCTCGCGGTCTGGTCCTTAAGCCACAGTTGGTCAGCCGGCCTCAGAGCAGGACCAAGGACAGTGCCAAGCCACCCAGACAGGCTCGCCCGCAAAGAGCCCGAGAGGGTGCTGAGCCAGTATTAGGCCTGGCCTCTGAGAATGCGGATTAAACTGAGCCTTCGACGCCAACCAGATCGTGTAAACCAACTAATCCAGGAGTGGGGGGCCCCTGGGCACCTCTCCTGGAAACCACCAGGGCGCACGGGGTGGAGCGCAGCAGTGGGGGGCTGTGTGAGCGAACGAACCAATCCATCAGTCAACCAATCAACAAAAATGGAACAAACCCAGGAGCCAGCACGGGCAGAGGTCCCCCAGCGCCGGGGCCCCTCCAGGACAGGGAGGCGGGCAAGGAGCTCCCACTTTCTAAATCACACAAATTAATTTAGAAATCAGAGCGGCTCCTGCAGCTAGACTGCAGATTTCAAAACAGCTTAACAAATTACCAAACCCCCTTTAAGAAGACAAATTATTCCGGCTCCTCCACTCGGCTGGTTAATTATGCATGCGCTTTTGTTAGCCTGGTTAAATATTCACTAGCTGTGGGTTTGCACTTCTGACCCGCGCAGCCTCATTCTGGGGGGAGGGGGCAGCAGCTGTGCCCCCTGCTGTCCTGGTGTCCAGGGACTGCTGGCTGCAGGACCACTGTGCAGGGTGCCCCCCCATGACCAGCGACTGCCACCGCCTACCCACAGACCTGCCTCGCCCACCTCATCTGCCAGCACCCGACCCCGACCCCGTGCAGAGCCCACTCGAGCATGTCCACCATGGTGCCTCCCTGGCCACTCCATCACCTGGGGCCACAAGCTCGAGGCCTCTGGTCTCCATGTCCATTGGCCTCTGCCCCCTGTCCTCTGACCCAGTAACAGGAACAGGGTCTTCCAGGCCCAAGCTCCAGGCCTCCCCCTCCTGGCCAGCCCCTCCACACCTTCCCCATAACCGGATCTGTGTTCCCTAAAAACAGATAGGGGGGCTCTTTTCGTTGTGTCCTCCTCATCCTGGTTATTCGGGGGGTACACCAGGAGGGGGTCCTGGCCAATGAGCACTACGTTCGTTAGCGAGGGCTAAGCCCAGGCTGCCCCTGAGGCTGTGGCCTGGACTGCATGGACAGTCAGGACCGCTGTACCAGCCTCACTCCTGGGGTCCCTGTGCATCCTGCGGGTCACACTGGGCACCACTCCCCGTGGAGGGGTGGGGCCTTCTGGGCACCCCTCACCTGTCCCCTGGGAGGACACCAAGTAAGGGTGCCAGGGAAGCGTCACCCTCTTCCTCTCCCAGACTTGGCAGCCTGCAGGGCTGGCATTGCCAGTGACAGCAAGTGTCGGCCATCCCCTGGGGCCCACCCCACCCACCCCAGGCAGCCCCCATTTCCTCCTGACCACCCAGCGTTCGCTGATTCCTTCCTTCCTTCGCACTGACTGGGCACCAGGCCAAGCCAGGACTAAAACAGGCATCTTTCCATCCTTCCGCCCCCATGCCTGGGCATTGGCCCCGGCAAGGACACGTGGGGTCTGCCTAGCACCAGGCCAGCATCTGCCTATGAAGCGGGCGACACGAAGCGACCAGGCTGAGGGAGGCACCACCAGGTAGGAGCTCAGGCAGCTGGACCGGTCTTAGAAGAAGGGCCCTTCCCTGTTGGGGAGGGTCACCAGGCCAGCGCCCCCGCTAGAGAATCTTAGAACTGCTGAACCTCAGAGCTGCAGGCACCCTCAGCTGCCCCTGGACCTGCCCTCCCTTATAGATGGGGAAGTGGAGACCCAGGCCCGAAGGGACCCACCAGACCCCGGGCACCAGGGCTGCCAGCTCGAGGACCCAGGTCACCCCCTCGAGTCCCTGCTCTGCTTTCCCCGCTCCGGCCACGGGCTCCTCTGATTGAGACGGGGCTAGAGATCAGCTTCTGAACTTCTTTCACAAACATTCTGCCTAGTTAAGTCCACATTAAGAGGACCAAAAAGGACAGGGCAGCTGCTATCAAGCGGCTGCCCCCCACTTCCGCACTAGACTCGGGGAGATGCGCGTGGCTCACTCTCGGCCTCAAGAGGGCAGGCCCCTCACACACATATGCACACACACACGCCCATGGACATACATGGTCACCACACGTACCACACACCATTCACAGGCACACATACACGTGCCTACACATACATGCACACTTGTGTACACAGGTATTCATGTGCACACATTCACATACACTGTACACACATGCGCACACTCATGCACACGGCCCCTTGGAAGCCCCAGAAGCCACTGAGTGGTGCCATCTTGCTTCTCCCCCATGAGGCCCCACCTCCTCATGTCCCTGTCCTCACCAACGGAGGAGCTGAGGCCAAGAGGAGGAAGGCAGCTTGTTCAGGGCCCCCCAGGGAGCTGGTGGCCAGGCTGGACCAGAGCTCCCCTCTGGGCTGGGACCAAGCAAGTGAGGCCAGCTCGTGGGGTGCAGGGGTCAGGGGTGGGCCCTTCTCTGCTCCACCACACCTGGCCCCACCAGAGTCTGTGTCCACACCCCCAGCCCCCACAGACTATCCTTGCCACGGCCTCTCTTCCCTCCCTATGCTGTGGCTCGGCCCTCATGCTTCCGTGGCAGGTGCGCTGTGGCCTGCACAGTGGGTCCACAACGTCTCCATGTCCCAATGTCCAGTCTCGCCAGGAAGCAGAAATGTCAGGTGGCAGCCCCTGGCTGCAACCCCACCCAGCACTGGGGGGAGCTGGGCAGTGCCCCCCTCTGATGGGGTATGGGCTCCAGTCCACCTCCCCCACCTCCTTTCTGCAGGCCCTGGAGGCCAGTGGGCCATGTGCACTTCCAGGGGCCCAAGAGCCCATAGAGATGGACAGCTCTGGGTGCTGGGGGCCTGAGACTGGACTTCCAGCCCCCCCTTCCGGTCCCAGCCACCTGTCTCTACTGACCGCATGCCCTGGGCTGTGCTCAGAGGCAGATCAAGAAAAGGCCGCCCCAGCTGCCCTGGGCCACCTGTGTCTGCTGTCACTCTCCTCACCTGAGGGGGAAGGGAACAGCCCCCGTTCCACTGCCACCCCCACGACTGCCCTGTGGGAGCCTGCGAGGGACCCGTCATGACCTGAGCCTTAGGGTCCCCTGGATCCTGCACACCCTGCTCCCCGCCCCTCCTGAGGCACCTGCAGCTCAGCTCTGGGGGAGCCGCACTCCTCCGAGGTCCCCAGCCACCCCAGCCTGGGCAGCTCTGGGAGCCCGAGCAGCCCGCGGTCAGACAGGACACCGCGGCTCTCTCTGCAAGGACTGCCAAAGACACGGTAATTGTCTCCTGAGGGAGGCTCGGGCCACATGGGGGCCGGAGGTGGGGGCGCGGAGCGCTCTCTGCTCGAGCCCAGCGGCCGCCGGCACATGGCTTTGCGCTCACTTTGGAAACTGTCAGTTCAGCAGTCTGGGTAACTACCTGCTCACGGTGGCCTTAAAACTGTCCACACTCATAAATCACCGTGGGATTTAAATAAGCGCTGGTGGCAGGTAATTTTTCAGAACTCCCCCCGACTCACGCGCAGCAAGTGTGGTCACGCAGCATCGTGGGTGGAGCGGGTCGAAATGGATAGAGACAGGCTGGGAACGCGACGACAGCCCGACAGCCCGTCACGGGAAGGTTTATGGAGGGCAATGGGCCGCCTGTGTGCTCAGCCGGCAGCTGGGGCCTGGGCTCCGAGAGGCTGCAAGGAGGCCTCCCCCAGCTCCCCCACATGCCAAGGTCCTGGCCCCGACTGACACCCACCCCCACAGCCCAGACAGCACCCAGCTGGCAGCCCACCAACTAATGCCCTTCATATGGGGTTCGGACTAATGGTGTGGAGTTTCTCTCACTCTGGGATTTTCTTGTTAACAGTGGGAAGGCTTTTTTCCCCAGAGAAGGAAATGCAGATGGTGGGATCGGGCACTGAGCAAAGAAATGGGCTGCAAAGAAGCTGTGTCCAGAGCCTCGAGAAGGGGCCTCCCCTTTGCCCCGCACAAGTCACTGGGCATCACCCCACAACCATGCCCTGGAGGAGCAAAGGAGAAAATTAAACACCTCCTCAGGATGTTTTCCAAGACCATCCCGACCCCAGAGCAGAAGCAGGTGTGGCCTTCCGTGTCTGCCCCACTGCCCTGATGCTCACCCATTCACTCAGCACAGACTCTCAGAGCCGTGCCTGGGGTCTGTGTGGGCTGAAGTCAGGACTCTGTGCCTGCTGGGATCAAGGCTTAGCACGGACTGAGATCAGGGCTTTGTGTAGAATGGGAGCAGGGCTCAGTAGGGGTTGGGATCTGGCCTCAGTGTGGACAGAGATCAGGGCTCAGTGTGCACTGGGATCAAGGCTCAGTATGTACTGGGATCAGGGCTCAGTGTGGTTTGGGATCCAGGTTCAGTGTAAGGCTGAGTCAGAAGTGCCTGGCAGGGGCTCAGGGAGGTGGCCTGACTTGCTCATGGTCACACAGCTGGTGGCAGAAATGCTGGTGGAGCCTCGTCTATGTGACTTATATCCTGTTGCTCTTCCCTTAGCTGGTGGGCAGTGGACCCTGTCCAGCTGCCCGGCTACCTGAGCACAGGTCCTCCCATCCCTTTCAGCTCTTCCTAAGACTTTGCAGACCACAAGAAAGGCAGAAGCCAGCACTCCCCTTATAGCCCATGTCCAGCCGTGGGTCTTGATGAGCTCCCTGGATGCTGGCCAATCAAAGGGATGGCCAGAGTTCACTGGGCCCTGGACAGCACTCCGTGTGTGACCACATGGAGGGATTCTGGTAGACAGTGAGGCTGCGGCCCCTGCCAGAGGGAGACCCTCACTCCTCCAGGAAGGGCTGCTCCCCACGGCCCAGAGGGAGAAGGTCTCCTGCCTGGGCCAGGCTGCCCCAGGAGTAGGGGAGCAGGAGGGGGAGATCCAGGGGCTTCCTGCCCCCAGCCTCGCATGAGTCTATTCCCAGAGCAGCCCAGGAGCCCTCATTCACCTTCCTGTTCTTGCAGGAGCCCCCATGCCAGCAGGGAAACAGTCGGAGGGGTGTCCGAGGTTCCCGGCCGCTGCCACAGTCCTCAGCAGGGCCAGGCTCTAGCTTGGGCTCCAGGCAGCTCCATGGGCATCCCGGGATGCTAACGACCTCACGCAGGTCTCAACATGGCCCGTGACCCCGTGACCCAGCACCCTCCGTGAGGGGCGCGCCCAGGCCCATTCCTATCCTGGGACACAGCCTGGCCCCTGGCACAGAGAAGAAAGGTGGGTGTGGCTTGACCCCCGAAGCCCGTCCTCAGGGGACAAATGCTGTGTGTGGTCCTCCCTGGGGGCCAATGGCCAGGCCTCTGCAGACTAAGAGACCCCTCCCCTTGCCTGTGGGGCCTTCTGTGGGGCCCCTGCCTGTACCCCATTCCCTCCAGGCCCAACCCAGTGAGGCAGGAGGGCCTTGGCCCCCACAGAGCAGGGCCAGCCGAGGAGTGGTCCTGAGGAGGGCGTGCCCCCCAAACAGGGGGGAATCTCCCAGGCGTCCCGAGGTCCCAGACATACTGTGGGGGCCTGTGCATGTGGGGTGGCCTCCCCTGTCGGATCCTGCACACTTGGCGGGTCCTGCCTTTGGGAAGACACTGCTCTCATTGGCTCCCTGCGGATATGGGGCCCCGTCATGCCAATGCCCCGCATCCCTCCCCACTCCCCTGGCCCAGCTAAGATGTGCCTGGCCTCCTGGCCTGTCCTCCACCGCCACCTGGTGGTCTGTCACCCCCACACCACAGCCGACTGCCAACCTGGGCCGCCCCTCACCTCTGGCTTCTCCTTGGCTGAGACTGGACGACCATCCTGGGCCTTACCTGCCGGAGTCCCTGGGGAGAGCCCAGTGTCCAGGGGTCCCCGGCCCCTGGTCCTGGCCAGGGAGGGGCCCCGGTCTGGACAGATGCTGGAGTGGCTTCCTCGGTCTTGAAAAGGAGTTTTGATCATCAGAAGGAGCTCTGTCCCCGGAGGGTGAAGGCAATAAAAAAGAACATAAATGCAGGAAATTAGAGCGGGCCGGGCGGAGAGGGGCCCTTCCTGATTGCTAATCAAACCCCAGATCCTGGAGATCTTTAAAACCCTTCCCGTGCCATGTTATTGTCTCCAAGGGGCTGTTATCATTCATATAAAAAACCTTATAAAAAATTCTAATCAACATGGGTCTTAAACCACGTCTTCTCGCACCCACGGAAGCACCCGGGGAGGGACGTTTACGAGCCGTTTCACGCCCCGCACTGTCCCCTCAGCCTCGTGTGGTCTTTGTTGCCCATCAAAGTGATAAAGACGGTGTTTTGTGACTCAAAAATTATTTACTAACACCCAGCATCTTCCACACGTGTCTCTCAGGCAGTGAGGGCAGGCCACCCTGCCAGATTGGGGGGCCCAGTCATCAGCGTGTGCCGCGGTTCCCAGCCCATCCAGGCCGGAGCAGCCCTTGCGTCGTTGTCACTTTCCACTTCACCTGGCTAACTTGAACACGTGACGGCCCCTACCTGGCCGGCACAGTGGCAAACCGAGGCAGACCCGTCAGCTGGACAGGGCGGCTGAGGCCCCGAGCAGCTGGTTGCCAGGTCCTCCTGCGGGCCCTGCCTGGAGAGCTCACGTGGCCGTCCTCCAGCCAGGGCCACATCTGAGCAGGCACAGAGCTCAAGACCTGGACCTGGCTGGCAGGCGCACTGCAGGTCCAGGGAGCAGTGTCCTCCCTGGACGGAAAGCCCCTCCCCGTGACGCCCCACCCTCTGCGGGACTGTCCTCCACAAGTGTCTGCTTCCCAGCACAGGTCCGCCCTGGCCACGCAGGCTCACAGGGCCACAGAGCCGGGCGGATGGAGCTGTGGGCTGTCCTCGTCCCCTCGCCGAGTGGGGAGAGTGGCCCTGGGGGTCGCAGACTGGTCCTCCCTCCACACAGAGGCAAGTGTGAGGCCCTGGAGGGAGAGACGGGGATGCACTTACCACGGGATGTTTCTTGGGGCAATCCCTGTGCTCCTCAAAGTGCAGTTGGATTAAGGTGATTACGTGCCAGAGTGAAGCTCTTTCCAGGCAGGGCCCAGTGTGTACTGGAAGGAAGGCCTGGTGGGGGTCTCTGCAGGGTCTGGCTGTTCATCATCTCGGCCTCTGCAGGGCCAGGAGCCCATTTCTGACCATGGACCCCACCTCCCTCCCCGGGCCCTGCCAGGGACATTCCCAAAGCCGTGAATGTCCCCCAGGAGGGGCTGTGTGTGCTAGCGGGTGTGCGAGGCTGCACAGTCAAGGGACAGGCCCCGCAGGTGAGCACTGCCGGGAGGCCCAGGGGCTGCAGAGGACACCCGCATCTCTCCTCCTGAGTCCCCTGTGAGTAAACAGTGGGAACACCCAGACCACGCAGAAAGGAGCTCTGTTCAAACCGGCTGCCTCCGGGCCTTGCCCGTCGACCTGGGGCTCCGAGAGGCTGGTTGCTATTCAAGGTCCCCCCAAAAGGGGCTGGGGGACCAGAGGTCCAGGCCGATTTGCAAGTCAGAGGGGCAGAGGATGACCCGGGGTGACCCCAAGCCCACCTTCCTTGTTGAGGGGCCTGCTGTAACTTCTCCTGTGCCTGTTGGAGAGTTGCGTCCAGGACGGGTGGGAGCCACTGAGAAGCTGGGCCAGGACTGTGGGAGTCCGGTGACTGTCCACAGGGAGAAACAATGAATTCATCGTTCCGCGCGGCCCCCTCCGCATTGTCTCTTCTGCTCCGCTGCAGGCAGATGGGCTCCCACACAAAGGCGTTCGTTCACGCAACCTTCAGCCGCCCGCAGACACCCAGACCCTCCTTGGAGCCAGGACTGCTGAGCCGGGGGTACAGACAGGCAGAGGGGCCTCGCCACATGGAATCCCCCAAACAAGACTCACCAGGAAGGAAGCTGGGAAGAGGAGCCTGCAAGAACAGGCGGGACATGGCCCAAGGGCTCCCCCGCGGCACCTGTGCACAGGTGCTGGGGGGCTGAGCCGGAGGAGGCGGTGGGCTGGAAGTGGGAGTCAGCGGAGGGCAGCAGGGGCCACCCAGGCCTGGGGACGAGGGGCCGGCACCCTGAAGTCCAGGGGAGCAGCACAGCTCTCCCTCCCTCCACCGCCCAGGGTTCCGTTTCCAGCTTTCTCCCTGAGTTGCCTGGAATCCAAATATTCCGGCTTTTAAAAGCCCCCTTGCGATGGCGGGGTGGCGGGGTGGCGGGGTGGCGGGGTTCAGGAGCCCGAGCAGCACCCGCTTTGATGAGGCAAGCGGCTTGCAGATAAGACCCGAGAAATCCATCACGCTGGTTCCTGTGCCCTCACGCCCCCCGGACGCTGCCAAGATGAAAATACACGGTCCTTTGATACAGGGCCGGCAAAGCGGGCTCTCCCTGGGCTGCAGGCATGGAACCATAACTCAGCCGGCCGAGTGAGACACCCCCCAGATAAACGGCAAGAAGCACCGAGCACTCACGGCCCTCGGGGGGCCTCCCAGCTCCTGGCCCTGGGGCAGCAGGGGACGAGGGTTCTGGAGGCCCCCACAGCCCCTAAATTGGACCCCTACCCCTAACACGCCCTTGGTCCGGTGTGGGTGGGAGGCCCCTGACCAGCACTGCTCGAGCCTGGGGGTCACAGGACAGTGGCCAGATGCGCCACGGTGTCCCAGGGGCCTTTGCCAAACTGGCCATGCTCTCCTCGTCTATAGAAGGATGGGGTCAGCCAAGGTCAGGGCTCACTCATCTGCACCACACCCAGGTATGGACAGGACCTGATGACCCAGCACCCTGGGGTCATGGCCAGGGCCGCCTGTGGTCAGCAGGTCTTCAGGAGAGGGCGCTGAGGTCGCCCGGGCCTTGCCGGCAGCCCTAGAGGTCATCACCTCTGCCAACTGACCTCCACCAGGGAGCTCCCACCTGCTCCATGGTCCAGCAGCACCTGTAGCGCCACAAATGTTCTAGAAATGCAGACGCTGGGCCGGCCCAGGCCTGCAGAATCAGAGTCCTGTTTCCTGAGACCCCGGCCACGTGGCCCAGGCTGCAGGGGCCGTGGCACGTCCTCTGCCTTCAGGTTGGCCTCCCGCTGGGGAAATGGGCCCCAGCGTTTCCTGGGAGCCACAAGGCAGGCTCTAGTGGACGCAGGCATGGCGGCCATCGTCCACGCAGGAGGTCCCGGCCCGTACTCTGCAGTGGGAGCTGAGGGGTCTGTCCCGCAGCCTCCCTCGCTTTCTCCCTTCCACCCCCAGGTTTCTCCGCTCCAGCCCTTCCCAGCTGTTCCTGCCCTCGGCTCCTCCACCACAGGCCTTTGCACAGCTGCCCCCTGTCCCGAGGGCTTGTCCAACCTTATACCCTATGATAGCACCGGCCACCCCCACTCCTGTCCTCAGGAGCCTCCTGGGACCCCCTGATCAGGCCACTGCCCCTGCTCTGTCCTCCCACTATCCCCTGGGCTCCAGTTGCCGTCTGTCCCTGGCCTGCAGAGTGCCGGCCACGGGGTCAGCACCCGACGTGCCCCGAGGTCCCCTGGGTACAAATGTGCTAAGTGGACACACGATAGGCCCGTGCTGCAAAGGGGAGCCCACGTATCCCACCAACACCCCCCGTGGACCCTCCAGCCCCCAGCCTCCAGCAGGAAGGTGCCTGCTTCCTCCCACCACCCACGCCAGCCCATCCTGCCCCGTGGGGCCAGAGGGACAGGAGCCCTGACGCCCGGGGACACTGACACCGCAGCTTCCTCAACAGTCACACCCGCCAGGCTCCTAACAGCTCCAAACGAGCCCTAAAGAGGAAAATAGGACTGTTCCACCAAAGAATCAGTTCACCTCTGACTTGAACACACTGAGAGGGGTTTTATCTTAGCGACTCCATTATCTCATCGTAGGCCAGCAATAACTCCGCCCCTGCCTCTGCCGGCCCTGTGGGGCCAGAGCGCTTGGCCTCGCTCAGTGCTGATCTGTAGAATATTCCAGCGCTCCATTCAGTATAAAGTCATGCACTTAATTAGCCCCCGTCAGCGCCGGGCTGCCACGTGCACCTGCAGACAGCCTACGCGACGAGCCGAGGGAAAGCCGAGCTCAGGACTCAGGAGGCCCCTGCCTGCCGCCTGCCACGTCCTTCCCGCCAGGGGACCGAGTGCCTCCCTCGCAGAGGCCTTTTCTCCATCGGCACCTGAGCACTTGCCTGTGTGCCTGTGTGTGTGCGCATGTGCGTGTGCGAGCGTGATCTGCGAGGGCGAGCCAGCAGCCAAGAAAATGACCACCAGGTGGGAGCCAAGGAGAAGCGGGGTCAGCCCAGCCAACCAGGGAGATTTCAGCCCCCGTTTTCAAGACCGCGAGGTGTGAGAAGAGGCACGAGATGAGGCACGAGAGTACAAGGGGCCACTGTGAGCCTCTCAAGGTGCAGGGCAGGGGAGGCAGACGTACCAACTGTAGGGCCCAGCACAGAGGGGGGGCGGTGCCGCTGGGGCACAGAGAGGATGCCCCGGGGCCGCAGAGGCGAGTCTTAAAGGGAGAGGCCCAGAGGCCACCACACGCATCCGTCCCCCGTAGACACACGGCGCAGGTCTGTGGCCCTGGCTCCAGATCCCTCCCTGAGGAAGCTGCAGCAGCGCCCCCGGGCCCGTGCTGGGTCCCCTCAGACCACGCGTGGATGGAGGGAAGCCGAGGGCAGGGATGCGGGAGCAGCAGACAGGCAGCCATGTGAGGGCCAGTGGGCCACAAGAGGGAGAGGGGAAGAGAGTGCAGGGTGGGGTGAGGCTGAAGGGATGTGGGTGAGCCAGGCTGACCACGATCCCTCTGTGAGCGCCCACAGGTGTGCTTTGACCTCCCGAATCCCTCTTGCATCCTCTGTACCCAGGGGGATGGGCAGGCCCAACACTGGCCCCCACAGCGCCTCTTCCACCTCCTCCAATAAATCTAGGTTGGTTCCTTATTGTACACACAACCTGAGCAACTGCACATGGCCGCCATCCAGGGTCCCAGAAACAAAGTTCTCTGTAAATTGCAGACCAGAGCCCATCTGCCCTCTGTGGGCCTAGGCGAGGCCGCTGCAGCTCAGACACACCCCTTGTGCTCCACCTGGCTGTACACATACACCTGCACCCGCCCCGGTTCACCATCCCACCGTACACCAGCATGCACTCACACACACCCCTCCTTCCCCGGCGAGGTGACCTTGCCCTTTAAGGTAGGGCTGGGGCTGGGCAGGAGTCGGCTGAAGGAGCAACGCTGGGAGGAGGGCAGGACAGGGAGACTCAGGGGACACCCTAAGTGCTGTGGGCGTGAACATTAGTGTGCCGGGAGCGCACACATGTGTGCAGGAGACGAGCACAGCCATGGAGGGAGCATGCAGGGCTCACCTCTGAGGCTGAAACTTCCCAGCACCCTCGGCTGCGTGGTCAGCACTGCACCTGAGCAGCTGGCGGCAGCCGCGGGCAGTTCTGGCCCAAACAGGCCTTTGTGGCCACCCATGGGCTGTTCCTGCTGACACAGAGGCTGGCACGTTGTGCTGCAGTGTGAGCACTCACCGTCGGCCCGGCTGGTTTGTGTGCTGGGCCTTCCGGACGCGATGCCCATGTGGCTGTGGGTGTGCTGTCACTCGGGGAGGGCATGGGGTGGCCCTCAGAAGCCCAGAGGTTGTGACCCCGAACCTCTTCATCTCAAGTCTACTTGCCCAACACGCAGGAAGCCAAACACTGAGGCATCGGTGCGTTGAGATGGAGAGAGATGTGTGTGAATCGGCCGAAACGAGTAGGCAGGAGCCTGGGTTCGCTCACGTCCACCTCCCCAGGAACAGAAAGCCGGAGGTTTATGGGGCTGAGGGGCTCGGCAGGAGGAGCTTCGGGGAAACAAGGGGTCAGTCCTGACGGGCCCCTGGGCAGTGACTTCTGGGCTTCAAGGCTGCTGAGCCCCGGCTGTGGATCTGGTGATCACCGCCTCCCTGCAGGCATTCTCTTCCTTCTGCTGAACAAGCTCACAGCCCTGAGAGCCGAGCACCCTCAAGAGAGACAGGAAAACAGCGAATTGGTGGAGCATCTGCGGTACCTCAGGGATGGGCTTCTGATACAGGGCTGGGGCGCCGCGTCCAGCATCCGACGCCCAGAGGTGGGACCAGGGTGGTCCTCGCTGCAGAGTGAGGAAGCTCTGCGGCCGTGGGGGGCCTGGGAGATGGGAGATCCAGCCAGTGGGCCACGGCGTGGGTGTCCGACCCCGTCTGATGTGGATTAAGGCTGCCCCAGCTAGACAAGCCCAAGGTGACCTGGCCTACATGCCAAACTATATGACCCGGTGGATTTTTATGGTATGAATTAGGGCTGCCCCAGGGAGAGAAGCCCAAGGGATCCTCACCTACATGCCGATCTATATGACCAGATTCGTATCTAAAGTTATATGACTGCACAATAACCAGACCCCACCTGCACTGAAATCATTTAATGACTTTTTACATCATCTTTTCTTTTTCCAGTAAAAATAAGTCACGTACCCATGCCTTATAAAATTAGCCCTAACCCTCAACTCAGGGCAGCAGCAGGAGCTCTGACTCCCCATGTGTCCTGTCCCCATGCTATTCCACACTATTCTCTAAATAAAAAGAGCGCTACTGCCAGATCTTGAGAGTCCAAGAAATCTTTCTTTCGACTCCTCAGCTCACCGACCCCGCGTCACCGTCCACCAAGGAAGCCTGGATGCCCGCTGTCCACATGAGGCCATGTCCCCGTCCCAGCCCTCTGAGGAATCTACTGCCATCAGTGGCCGCTGGCACAGCGGGGTTTTTGGAGGGTCTCCTGGCTGCAGGCTTCCTGGGGACCCATCAGGGGTGAGACTTCCGTTCAGGGCATGTCTGCAGCACAGAATCACCTTCCTGCTGAGACTGTCCGGATGCCACCACATCCCCTGGTGCTAATCTCACAGAGATGTCACTCTCCACCCAGGCCTTCCAGCTGGACCGGAGTTGGTGCCCGTGTCCTGGGGTTAAGTCCTCCATCTGCTCCTGGATCTGCCTGAGTGTCCCCCAGCCACCTGTTCCTCTAACATCCACCGTGAATCCCCCAGTACTCGCTTGGGGAAGGTATGTGGCCCTGCTCCAGACCCCTTCCCTCAGAAGCTGCAGCAGCACCCCCAGCCAGCAGCAGAAAGGCCTGACCAGTTGTGTTGGTGCCTGCCGTCCACAGCCCTCACCCCCGACCATGTGCAAGCCCCCACGCCACTCCCATGGGCCCGTCCCTAATGTCCCCCTAGCGCCCACGGGGCCCACCCAGCTCCTGACGGTGATTTTTCACAGACTACTTTTTTAATTACTTTTTTGTTGAAACTTTGCAGGCTGGTGTCATCATGTAAATGCAGAAAATCCTGAGAAGCCCCAGGAAGTTGTCATTGAAATGCAAATGATGGAGCCTCTGGCACATTCAATCAATTTTGTTGTTAATAAGAAATGGAAATAAGACTCTGCAGAAAAGCAGGATTGGCAGAAGGGGCTGCTCTACCCCAGCTCTGGAAGGCGTCAGCATCTGTGCCCTGGGCCTCTCTCCTCCAAGCCTGTGATCCCAGGCCACAGTCAACAGATCCCTGGCCCTGTCCTGGCAGGGGAGCCACCTCAGGGACCCTGCCCCGAGTGCTCAGCCTGTGCCTGCCCACCCAATTGGCCCCTGCAAGCTCTGAGTGATGGCTGGGCCCGGCACTGGGGCGGGTTCAGGACCCAAGAAGCAGGGGTGTGGGGCAGCTCCCCTGAGCCCCTGAGCCCAGTGCCCCCATGGCCCAGAGCCAAGAGGTTCCCCCAGCCCCGCCATTCAGTGCCGTCAGGGGTGAGCCCCGGGCAGGGAGGTGGCGGGGCACCCGGCACAACCAGGAAGGAGACCTCCTGTCTCCTTTCTTCCGTGACCCACATCAGCCCCCCAGGGAGCCCCAGTCTCCTTGATGCTCTCCTGTAGGAGGGTGCCCGTCCCCTGGATCCATCCCCCACCTTCTCCCAACCTGTACCCTCAGACTCCCCACCTGCCCCTCCTAGGCCCTGATCGACCATCCAGGCCATTTCTACTCTCCAGGAGCCCCCAGCTCCTCTCTCCACACAGAGGGTTCACCAGGGCAGTGCTCACAGTTCTGCCCACTGCAAGTGCCCCATCCCTGTCCTTTGGGGCCACCCCTGAGGGGCCACACCTGAGTGGCACGTCCGCCGTTAGTTTCCCCGAGCACTGACTCTGCAGTCATCTCTAGGGCACCAGGGTTGCAGCTTTCCTCCATCATCAGCTAATCTCAGAGAACCCCCAACCACAGGCCCTACGTGTGCATCAAGGGCGTGGTGTCGGGGTGACAGAGGCTCACGAGTCTGGGCCACCTGTTCCTGTGACCCGCTGATGCCCTCTGGCCTGTGAGGTGCATCAGACAGCTCCTAGCCCACCATGGGCAGACCCAAGTCTGCTGGGTGGTGTCTCCTGGTGCAGGCGAGCACCAGACAGTGAGACCTGTCGGCCGGGAAGGCACGGCACGCCCAGGTCCTCTAGGGCCCGTGCCCGAGTCTCCGCAGGGCCTGCCAGAGACCCCACTCAGAGCTGCAGCTGCCTCGGGGACCTCTGGCACCACCGGCTCAGCCAAGCCATGTGGCTTAAGCACAGGACAGCTGGCACCACAGCTGTCCTTTCACAGAACCCACGGGAGACGTCACGGGAGACGTCACGGGAGACCTCAAAGTCGCCGATCACCAGGCCCGAGCAGCAGTCCCATATGTGTTCTGTTTCCAAAACACAGAGGCTATCCGGGCACCGCTTCCTGACCCAGGGGGAGGAGGGCAGAGGACATCGACGTGCTCCTTATCTTCAAGGAGATCGCCCAGCGGCCGCAGCCCACGGTGGGTTAGGCCCATAAAGCTTGGTTGAATCCACCTTTCCACCCCCTGGAATCCAGGGCACTTGATACTCCTTGCCCTCAAGGTCTGATCAGCACAATGCATTGAAGACAGTGGGTGGGCATAATTTTCTGCGGACCAGGAATGTCCAGTGGACCAAAGGGTTCGGCCTAGCCCACAAGCAAGACTGGGCATGTCCTGCTGTCCTTCTCAGGTAAGGGCCAGCTGGTCTGGCCCCTCTTCATGGATGGGGATGAAGGACAAGTCACCTCACCCAGCAGCACATCCTGCCAGAGGAGGCGGTGACCCACTCCAGTCTGGGGACCAGCTCCAGAGCAGTTTCCATGTGGGCTGACGCTTGGTCGGGTTCGGGGTAAGCCACCATTTTCCACGATGCTCTATTTGGGTTTTGCAGGGGCCACCAGGTGAACCAAGTGGGGACACGGTCCAGACCACAAACCCTGCATCCTTTGAGTCTTCGGGGATGGGTCTAATTTCTGTAAATGACTCCGGACGTGTGGAATTCCTCTCCTGGCAGGGGGCGCGGTTTCAGAAGCTTCCACCTTTTTCTTTGGTTCCCTGGTTGGGTTTGGTTTTTTTTTTTTTATCATAATGGCTCTTACCCCACAGGTCAGGGAATCCATGAGGACTCTGCCAGCTGCTGAGGACATGCAGCCCAAGTGTGACCAGGGTTGGGTCACTCACATCAGGTTGGTCTGCAGATCACCCGACCCACTGCGAGGTGGGCGTCAGCCTGGACGCCAATTGTCCCCAGGATCCGTAAGCCTGTGGCCGTGTCTGGGTGCCCTGATGTCAGCGCCAGCTCAGGCCCATTATCCAATAGCTCCCTGAAGATCTGGGTATTTCTCCCCAGCACATGTTTTCTCTAGTGTCCTTGACACTGATCCTTCCTGCCTCTCCAGGCCAGCTGCCTCGAAGGCTCCTCCCTCTGTGGTAAGAGGGTTGGGGGGACCCTTCCTCCCCACCATGGCCTGAGAGTCCAGGGGCACCCAGGGAGGGCTGCACCCAGTGACAGGCACACCCGGGCCAAGTGAACCTGGGGGCATCTGCATCCTGGGCTGCTCAGCCACTGCCGAGTCAGCACTGATGTGGACCGGCACCCCACATGCCTCCCCACCAGCCCCACCTGTTTTCAGACTGTGACACCCACATCCCTCTGGACCTGCAACAGCCCCACAAGGGGGTATTCCCACAGGCGAGGGGCCAGCGGCTCTCTGATGGGGAATGACTGCCCCCAGGGTCCTGCAGTCAGGAAACGGGAGCTGGGGAACCCCGGCCATCGGCCTCCAGCGCCAAGCTCTTTCTGACATCTGTGCTGTCCGTCCAGGCAGCCATGTGGCGCGGGGTGCAAGGGCGGCACCAGGGACTCTAGTTCAAGCCCCAGCTCTGCCAGCTGCCCCCTCAGGGCCTCGTGCAGGCTCTTCCCTCCCAAAGCTGCTGTCGTCCGTGGCCGATGGGGACAGGGCCCCACCTCCTGGGCTCTCTGAGGGGTCTGAGAGGAGCTAAGCGTGCAGGGGTTAGCAGACGTCCTGGCCCAGCGAGCATGTTCAGCGAACACACAACACTTGTGAACGGAGCATGGGCCCACACGTGTGTGCCTTGCGTGTGCAGATGCACAATCCTGGTGTGAGAACACAGGGGCATGTGTGGTGGATACAGATCCTCAGCCCTAGGGCCGGCCAGAGCTAGGTCCCTGTAGTGGGTCCCCAGGGCCCTGAGACCAAGGACGTGAGGAGCCTGCATGAAACGGGGGCCTAGTGGACCAGGATGGCTCTGAGCCGGAGCCCGTGCCCCTGGGTCATATGATCGCCCCTCAACAGCCCAGACAGACCACCTCAGCAGGTCGGGTGGGCAGGCGGAGCCCCCGACCCTGGCCTCCTCCACTCCAGCCAGCCCGAGACCTCACTGGAAAACCAGCTGTGACAGGCAGCTTTACTCGGCCGCGGTCTCAGTTATGGTTTATGTACGGCCCCCCAGGCAGCAGGCTCGCGGGAGGACCGGCTTTATAAATAAAATTTATCATTGTAATTATGGCTCCTGGAGAGAGCTGAGGACTTTTACGGCCTCTTGGAGGTCATGAATAATTTAGGAGAAGGGAAAAGGCGCCGCTTCCGTCAGTGCACAATGGGGCCCAGAGGTTCCCATTATCACCGCTGTAGGGGACGACGGGCCCCATGACCTGTGGTTCTGACGCAGCTGCGCTGTGATCCAGGGCCCCACCTGGCTCTGGGATGGGAGGACACTGGCAGGCACCCCATCTTCTGAATAAGGGCTCTGGCTGGGTGGAGTGGTCAGACATGGCCCTAACTGCCGGAGGTCCCACGCTTCCTTCTGAGAAGGACAAGATGTGGCTCCATAGTCACAGGCCTTGACCCTGCAGGTCCAGACCGCGACCTTGAGCAGGACCTTCACCCTGCATCCACAAACCAGAGAGAAGCTCTGCTCCCTGCAGTCACCCGTCAAGAGCACCTTGGCGGGCACAGCGGCCAGGCACCAACACGCTCAACATTGCGAGCACTCCCACCATCTGCACTCCCTCTGCCCCTCACATTGTCCCAGAGTTGAATGGAGCCCAGAGAGTCCCGGAAGGCAGGCATCATCCTTTGCTTGCCTCCAGTGATGGAGGAGTCACCACGTCTCTGTCAGCTGTTCCTCCCTTGGACGGCTCCGCCCGGTAGAAACTCCCCAGCACCCCACTCACTCCCATGATCAGCAGCCTGTGCCTGGGTCCCCAGCTCGGGCTCCCGTCTGGGTCCTACCAGATCGTGCATCAGCCCCTCCAACCCAGAGCCTGTATCCTCCCTCCCCTTCCCTTTCCGCCTTCTCTCCTGAACCTCCCACCCTGTGTTTTCACTCTAACCAACCCACTGCAGGGCCCTGGCCAAGCCCACCGGTGGCCTCCACCTGGCCAAACCCAGTGGTGACTCTCCACTCCTCGCCCTCTTGGCAGTGGCACTGGGAGCCCTCTCCCTTCTCCACGCCCACCTACCCCGGGCCCCAGGACCCCACAGGCCCCAGGACCCCACAGGCCCCAGGACCCCACAGGCCCCTCTCCCTTCTCCACACCCGCCCACCCTGGGCCCCAGGACTCCACAGGCCCCAGGACCCCACAGGCCCCTCTCCCTTCTCCACGCCCACCTACCCCAGGCCCCAGGACCCACAGGCCCCTCTCCCTTCTCCACACCCAGGGCCCCAGGACTCCACAGGCCCCGGCTCCTCCCTGCCAGCCCTACCTCCTCACACCAGAAGGTCCAGGGCTGTCCTCGGAGCCCAGTCTGTGCCTCCGTCCCCGGGCCCCTGGGTGGCTCCTCCAGCCCCACAGCTTCGATGTCATCTCCAAGGTCGCTCCATTTGTTGGAGCTGCCGTAACGAGTGCCACAAACCGGATCACTTAAGCAACAGAAAACGACAGACATTTCTCCTCTCGCTGTTCTGAAGAGTCTGAAACCAAGGCATCAGCAGGATTTTGCTCCCACCAGGGGCTCCAGGCGAGGCTCCAGAAGCTAGAAAAGCCAAGAAAACCTTCTCCCCTGGAGCCTCGGGAGGGAGCCAGCCAGACCCACACCCCGACCTTGGCCCACGAGACGGCTCTCACGTCTGCCCTCCAGCACCATCAGAGTGCACATCTGTGTTGTGCGAGGTCATTGAGTTTGTAAGGATTTGTGACGGCAGCCGAAAGGGACTCCTGCACCGTCTTCACCAGCCCAGCGACCTGCTCAGCACCGTGGCCTCACTCGCCCACACCCAACCCCTTAGTACTCCTGTCACTCTGCCCCGCAGGAACCCAGCCTCCACGTCCCCGCCCTGCCCACCCCCTGCATTGCCACGGTGGCCCCTGACTCATTCCTCCGCCCCCACCTCTCCCACCCCTCAGTCCTTCCACGTGACGGCCAAGGGCCGTACTAAACCCCCTCGGGTCACGTCCCTCGTCTGCTCAAAGCACTCGTCTGCCTCATCTCGCTGACGCCGATGTCCTTGCAGCGGCCTACGGGGCCCTGCAGGAGCCTCCTCACCCCCCTTCCCACCTGTCTGGGGCCCGAGACCAAGCCCTGCTAGAAGGCATGAAGCCGCTGGTGGCTTATCACAGACAGGATCACGTGGACTTGACGCTCCCGCTGCGGCCAGAGTGGTCTGGGGGTTTCGGCCTGCCCGGCTGGCTGGCAGCAGATGCAGCCCTGAGGCGAGGACGGGTCTGGGCCACACACACAGGCGGGCAGGGAGTGCTTCTTTGGACCAGTTTCTGCCACCAGCCCTGTCCCACCAGCCTGCACACACTGGGGTCCCTCCCTGAAGTTGGGGGGAGGGACCACATCCAGGCCGCGGGCCCCACTCACCACCCAGCCAAACCGCCAAGACTCACTCCTGGGGATTTTCGGCTCCCGCCAGGCTGTGGCCGCCCCCAGGGCAGCATGGGGAGGCATCAGTTCCAGGCCCCTTTCCCTGGCCTGGTCTCCCTTCACCAGCCCTCCCTCCAGCACGCACGCCCTGTGGGCCACACTGAGGCCCCGGCTCTTTCCACCTGTCCCCTGCAGGGCTTTCATCATTCACGCAAGACCCCAGCCAAGGAGGACCTGGTAGTCGGGGGGCCAGCACTGCAGATGGGTCGGGGGAGCCCTGGAAATGCATCGACAACGTGGAGGTCCCAAGGGAGCTGTGTGTTGGGGTAGCCACATCGCTGAGCCCCCACGGGCCCCCCGACTCCAGATGGAAATCCGCCTACAGTGGTTCATCTGTGTGTCAGCTCGACTGGGACGTCATCTGCCTCCCGTGGAAGGACAGTGGAGAGGGGCACGGCTGCCCCCCAGGGCCGAGCACAGGGCGGGTGTGGGGTAAGGATCTTTGGAAGGAAGGAGGGTGGGCTGGGGGCCCTCCTCCTTTCCGACCCACAGGAGAGTCGAGGGTCGTTGCCCCGGGCACAGGGATGAGGACCCTCTGAGGACTCCCCTGCAGAGGGTGGGGATCGAGACTCAGTGGATGGGGACTGGGGACGTGCGCAGAGGGCACAATGGCTTTGATGGGACATCTCCCAGAGCCGGGCTGGAGCTCCTGAGCTGACCTAGGGCTGCGGGCCTCAGGGCGAGCTAATAAACCTCCCAGGAAACTGCTGCCCGCGCAGCCACAGCACCGCACGGAGGGCCGTCCCCCGCCCTGGTCACAAGAGGGGACGAAAGCAGCTGTGCAGGAGCCCCGGCCTGGAGTGCAGCCCAGTGTCCTGCAGGTGTGAACAGGCCGCAGCCCTGCAGGACAGGAGCCAGGTGGAGGTTGTCACCCGGCCAGCGCACAGCCAGGATGGGGTCTCAC
Organism: Equus caballus; assembly: GCF_041296265.1. NCBI lineage: Eukaryota > Metazoa > Chordata > Mammalia > Perissodactyla > Equidae > Equus > Equus caballus. The sequence continues at coordinate 58,785,094 of NC_091707.1, forward strand.
CTGGCTCCAGGACCCCACAAAGCCAAGCTGCTGGCAGGACCCCCCTGTCCCACCATCCTCCGTGGTGTCCCCAGAACCGGGCTCAGCAAACTGCATCCCTCGTCCAACCTGCCGGCCCCGAGGTTTTGTAAGTAAAGGCGAGCAGAGCTTTGCTGAAACACAGCCGAGCCCCTTCCTGGCTGCGGAGCCGAGCCGGAGCATCTGCCACCTGAAGGCATTTACAAGGAGCGTTTACACCTACCGAGCATGAGAGGCGAGGCAGCCCCAGAGCTCCCACACGGATGTGTCCCAGTGGTGGGTTCGAGGCCACAGCGGCCACGTGTGGCCCTCAGGGACCCTGGGGCCCTGCGAGGCAGCTTCCCCTGCGCTCACACTGCGCCTCCCAGCCCCGGCACACCCTGGGCGCCCTGGGAGTCCTGCAGCTGTACCCGAGTGGGGTGCCCCCTCTCCACCCCTAACAGAGAGACATGGGGCGGGGGTCTTCCTTGCTCCTCGGGCAGCCCCCTCACCTGGCTGGAACCACACAGGCCCATCAGAGATCTGCCCACACTTGACCCCCATGCCCTCAGCCACCTGCATCCACCTCTCAGACCCGGTTCCTTCAGGGCTGCCACATGCGCCAGCAGATCAGATCAGGCGCCAGTCAGGGGCTGGCTGGGGTGGAGCACGAACACTGGGCCAGGTCCACCACCTCCTGGCTGTGTGACTTTGGGCAAGTTGCCTCCCCTCTCTGAGCTGCACGTTCCTCGTCTACAAATGCAAGGTAGCTCCGCACCTGCTGGGCAGGGCGGCTGCCGCTCAGACACAACAGGGAGCTGAACGTTCCCCACCCCCAGCCAGGGACAGACGCTGAGAAACGCTGGACCCTCCACCCCTGCTGCCCCCTTGACCCAGATGCTACCCCCACTTGCTGGGGCAATATGGGGGCTCAGCCACTGTGCCCCAAATCAGCAGCACAAGGTCTGAGCTTTGCCTTCTCCTCCTGGGAACCCAGGGTGCAGGGGTGGGAAGCGGGAGGGGTCCCTTCGCAGTCCGGGCTCCCTCTGGGGTAGGGTCAACCAGGGGCTGGACTCTGTGGTTGCCCCCCCGACAGCCTCCGCCCTGTCCAGGTCCAGCCCCCCCATCGCCCACCCTCCTGCTCCCCCGACACACTTTGCCTCTGACTGCAATCTGGGGGTTTTCTGAGGGCTGCGCAGCTCTGGAGCTGGCCTGGAGTATGCACGTCGGCCAGGGGACAGGGAGGGGGCACCAACCCTCGTCTCACCCGCAGGCCTGGAGTACGCTGGGGCCTGGGAAGCGGCCACATCCTCTCCCACGCCGAGGCCAGTGGCCTGTCCACGGGGTTGCTGCTATTTCTGCCAAAGGGGAGAGGTAATTATAGCTCTGTCCTCACCAGCTGGCCGAGCTCTGCAACCTGGCAGAGGGGCCTGGGGCGGGGACGTGGGCCGGCCACAGATTGGCCTGCAGGCAGGTGGGCAGCACCTCCAGACCAGAGCACTGGGAGGTTGGGCGGACTCGGCCCCGTCCTCCTGTGTGTCCCAGGGCCGGCCTCTCCAGGGGACAGGAGGGGCGCTGCTGGCTGAGACCAGGCCAGGATCGTGCTGGACTGTGCCCAGTGGGGGACGCCACAGAGCCCAGCTGTCACTGTCCCTCACGGACCCTGGAGTGAGCCAGGTGAGATCCCAGCTCAGGGGAACAGGTGGACACTCAGGTCCCATTTGGGGATGAATCTGTCAGAGGGGGGAGATTCCCAATGTTGGAGAACCTGCCACGGGCGGACAGGCAGGTGGGCCAGCAGTGGACTAAGGCCGGGCAGAGCACACTGTGGCCCTGGACAGGGGCTGGAGAGCCACCCATTCCGTTACCTGGGATGTGGTCTTTCAGTGCAAAAATGGGCAGGGTCCCAGGAAAACCAGGGCCGATGGTGACCCCAGAAGACCTAGCTCCCCAAACCTCATGCCTCGTCTGAACAGTGGGATGGCGGGTGAACTCAGTGATGTCTGGGCCCCTGGCACTCTGAGCCTTTGCCCAGCAGCCAGGCCTGACCCAACGGGCCAGCCCTTCCACCCCACTCCTGCCTCATGCCTGGCTGGCTGCGGGCAAAGTGGGAAACCTGGCCAATTTAGCCAGAAGCTGGAGCGCCGGTCTCTCCAAGCTTGGCCCAGAGATGAGCCAAGCGCAGTCCCATCGGAAGTCCCCAGAGCCAGGGTTCTCGGTGTTTTGCAGAGGCCGCGGCCTGGGCAGCAGTGTCAGCGTGGACTCCAGCAAGCCCTGCCCAAAGCCCCTGTCGCAGCCGAGCCCAGCAGGGGATGGCCTTGGGACTGGGGACCCTGGAGACCAGGCCACAATGTTGGGGAATCCCCAGGGAACGAGCCTTGTGCTGAGCTGACTTAATCAGAAGGACTCCCCACCCTGGCCCGCTGTGCGCGTGGGGCGCCCCTCTGGCTCAGGACGCACCGTGTGTTCATGTGGTGCCTGCTGCGTGCAGCTGCCTCCAGGAGGGTTAGCACATCGTCTCCACCTGCACAGCCCTCGGGATGGTCGCAAAGGACCCCTGTTCTACGCAGGGGACTGGAACAAGGGCTGAGTGACCCGCCCGGGTCTCACTGTGGCCAGGGTCTGGGAGGGGTCCACCTGCCCCCATCTGCCGGGGGCTCTGGAGGCTGAGGTCTGCTGTCGCCCATTCTAGGGTGTCCCTCTGCACCCAGCAGACACGCAGGTGTCACTTGGCCCCGCAATTGCCCCCGTCCTAAATGCACCCAAAGACGTGTGGGCTGCGAATCCCAGCACGGGAAGGGGTCTCGGGGGCCACCAGGCCAGCTCCTGCTCCTGCACCCCCTCCCGGCCCGGCAGCAGCCCACTGAGCCAGCGGTCAGCCCGGCAGGGCCTCCCCAGGAGTTCTCCTCTTGCTTAATCAGAAATACGTGTTATCTGGGGAGCTGCCAGCCCGTTCCCGGCTGGGAGTGCTGGGCTGGGAGCGGCCAGCCCTTCTCTGGAGCCCGCCGGCCTCACTCTGCTCCCCGCCCTCCCAAGGGGAGGCCAGTGTGGGGGTGTCCACAGCCTCCCGTCTCCTTTTCTGGAGAAGGCGCAGCCTGCAGGTCTTCTCCCCATTAATCCAGCCAAGCTGCTCCAGGGAGGGGGAGGTCAAACACCCCCCGGGGCCACCAAGCCCCGCGGTGACAGCCTCCTCTGAGGCCGGACTGTCCAGAGGGCAACAGGGCAGCGGGCCCTCAGGGCTGCTGAGGCCACTGCCCCGTAGCTGTAATGGAAACTTCTCAGCTGGCCTGTGAGCCTTGACAGCTCCAGTTCCCACTCTGCTCCAGGCTCTGATGGCCAGCGGATTGCTGGCCGGCGGTGGTGAGCTCACCCGAGCGAGGCGCGTCACCTGCAGGAGCCCAGGTGGGCCGGGGCAGCGCAAGTGTGTGTGAGTGAGTGTGTGTGTGTGAGTGCACATATGTGATGATGCACACGTATGTGATGCATGTGTACAAGTGGGATATGTATGGTGCGTGTGTACATGTGGGGGGGTGTGTATGGGGACGAGGGGGCTTCTGAGCTCCAGCCTCTCCCCGGCGAGGTCCCAGCGTGGCCCTCCCGCCTTCCCCTGGCTGGGGACCTCTGGAGGAGGCGTCCCGGGCAGCAGGACAGCAGCAGCAGGAGCCAGCTGGGCTCTGCTCAGGCTCCGGGACCTGCCAGGCCGGGGTGAGGCTGTCTGCCTCCTGAGGGCTGTGAGATTCGGCAGCTCCTCAGTCCCCTGAGCCCTGGGGGCCCTGAAGGTGAAGGGGCACAGCACAGGGTGTGAGGAGTGGCAGGGAGCAGGCGTGGGCACTAACCCAGCTGCCAGCCCCACGGTCAGAGCTGAGGAAGGGCCCCTCCCCGGCACGGCAGGCACTGCTCTGGGGGTCTCAGAGCGACCCTGGGGAGGACGGAGGCACACCAGCTGTCAGAGCGTGTGGGCAGGCATGGGGCAGGCAGGGCACATGAGAGTGGACAGGGCACACAGGTGATGACAGCCTGGCCCAGGAGGAGGTGGGGAGCCCAGTGAGTGGCGTCACCGAGAGATGGGGCTGGGGTAGGTGGCAGAACAGGTGGCCGGACCCCAGGGCTTGCATTATCCGAGGCATTGACCTGGCGAGAGCCGACCCAGGCTGCCTCACACGGCCCTGGAGGCCAGTGGGAGCCGCCGGCCGGGCAGAGAGCTGGGCTGGAGCACCCAGCCTTGGTGGGGCCGCTGGGCTTCTCGGTGCCGTCACCATGGCCCAAAGGCTTCAAGCCAAGATGCAGGCGGAGGGAGGGAGAGAGGGAGGATGAGGGAGAGGGCGTTCCGCCAAACCCCACAGATGGGGGTGAGGGGGGGCGGTCTTGTGGATGCAGGCCCTAAACCAGACCTCTGCTCCTGGAAAGGGGGCAGGAGCCCGAGGCCCCCCACCCAGTGTCCCTTGGGGCCGGCCTGGCCTGGAGCCCGAGGGAAGGCCTGTGGCAGAGCCTGGGCCTGGGGCCCTCTTGGCGCACCCCTGAGCAGCAGGCCCGTCCAGACAGGACCATACCCAGAGACGACGCTGGGCAGCCCTGGGCTCTGAGCTCAGGCTCCAGAGTCCAGCAGACCCAGTCCCTACCCAGGTGCTGAGCCCTGGCGGGCCTGGGGTCCCGTTCTGTCCCACCCCCCCAGGAAGCGCCGTGCCCCTCTCTCTAGAGAGGTTAGAGGGGTCTGAGAAGGCCTGCCCCGGAGGGCACGCCCTCCCCGGAGCGGGGACGTGCTGACACTCTGCAGGCCCCAGGCCTGGAGCTATTTTCCACCCTTTATCACCTATCGGTCACAGCCGCCTGGAGGGAAGGGCACTCTTGTTACACACTGTCCCTGCCAGAGCCCGAGGCCTCCCGCCCCTACGCGGGTCCTGTGCTCGGCCTTCGGCCGTCCAGTCCTGGGGCTGGGGGTGGGGGGTGGCCAGAGGCAGTGCCACCCAGAGTAGAATTCACCTGCTGAGTGTGCCAGAGCCACACCCTCCTCCCGTGTTTCTGGTGGGGAAACTGAGGCCCAAGGCGGTCACCCCTCTTGACTGAGGTCACTGAGCCAAAGGACAGAGCCCAAGGCTCAAGCCAGTCCTGGGATAAGCAAAGGCCCTGCTTCCATTCGGAGGAAGTGACCCTTAAGGGGAAGCTGGAGCCTGAGCAAGGCTGCTGAGGGGGCGGGGCTGGGGGGGCCACCTGGGAGCAGAGAACGGCCCAGATGAAGGACACAGCCTGAGAAGGCCCAGCAGGGGAAAGGGGACATCCCACAGGAAGTGCTCACTGTCCACACATGGGACAGACCGTCCTAGGCTCTGTGCAAAGTCACACCCTGTCCCAGAATAATAACAACGGTGGCCAAGGTCACCGAGCACAGGCACCGTCCAGGCTTGCTTCTAAGCCCTGACGTGCTGCCTCGCTCACCCTGGGGAGATCCCGCGAAGGAAGCTGCTGTGAGTATTCCCATCTTACAGCCTAGTAGACTGAGGCACAGAGAGGTCAAGAGATTGCCCAAGACCACACAGGGCCACACAAGGCACAGGATGCAGCTGGTTGTACCCAGCAGGCTGCCGGCACTGGAATCACCAAGCTACCCTGCTGGGTGACTGCCAGGGACACACACAAACACACCATACATTCACACCGTCACACACAAGGTATACACGCATGCACCCAGTCACACACATGCACACACATATGCCTACAGGCACATTCACACTCACACATGCAGACACACAGTTGCACACATGTGCATACAAGCACAAGGGCACGCACACTAGTGTGCAAATGTACACACACACACATATGCATATGCAGTCACACCCTCCCCACACATACACACTCACACAGGCTCCACATACACATGCACACTCACACACACATGCACACAATCACACACAGAAGTATACTCACTGCCACACAAATACACGCAAATGTGTGTGCACACTCCATACATACTCACATACACCTCACACATGCACATAAGCGTGCACGCACACACTGACATGCATGTGCAGTCACACATGCACACTCGCTCCCACAAACACGTGCTCACATATGTGTGCACACTCACACGCACACACATACTTGCACATCGTCCCATAGCCCCTGGGGTAGACCCAGGCCCAGGGTGCCCAGCAGGGGCTCAACAGCTGGGCGCTGCTGACAGTGACGCCGAGGTGCTGGCCTGAGGTCCCTGCTTGGTGGCTCAGCCAGTCCTCAGCCCCTCAGGCGTTTCCTCAGCTGGAAGGCAGGTCCGGGCCTGCTGCCCTCCTGAAAACCAGTCCTGCAGACGGGCCAGCCTCCCGCCTCCTGCCTAGCTCCTTCCACAACCCCATTTACAATAAAAACCCCAATGCTGCGATAGGAGGAAATTGCTCCTTCTGAAATCATTGAGCTGGTCCAGGCTCACACAGACGTGGTTAATGGGGTGCTCTGCTCATCCGCGTTATTTATGCCCCCCGAGGGATCGAGGGGTGCAGCCAGCCTCTTCCTTCCCAGGCGGAAGAGTGTGTGGCCGCCCCGGGGCCACCACCACCCTCACCCAAACCCGGCCCCTCCCTGCAGCCCTCCCCCTGCTCACCCCGTGAGGCAGTCTCGCTCCATTTGGGGTGGCCCCGAAGGAGTTGCATTGGGGACGGTGCAGGACCCTCACTCGCAGCCCCCTTCCCAGCCCTCAGGGGCACAGTGTCCTTGAAGGATGGATGGAAGGCAGGGACGTGCCTCATAATATGCAAACGTGCCCTATACAGAGCAGGGAATGTCCACCAAGGGCCCAGACCAGGGACCCCTGCACGAGCCTGGGGCTGGGGATGAGGAGGCGCCTGTACCGCCCCCTCGTTATCTGGGGGGAGGGGGGCACGGAGGACCTGGCCGTGCTCCCCAGCATTGGCCTCGCCACATGGCCATCTCTGATCTCGATTTCCCCACGTGTACAATGAGGGGGTTGGGCCTGTCACCCCCCAGGGCCCTCAGAGGACTGACGCTCCATGCCTGGATTCCCCTCACAGGTGCCCGGCGGGGTCACCCGAAGTGGGATGGAGGAGGTCTCAAAAGACAAGGACCCTTCAAAGGGTGAAAGAGAATCCACACCAGAGGGGCTGCAGTTAGTGACGGGCGGTAGGGATGCACAGCCCCTCAGCGATTACAGGCTCAGAGAAGACAGCAGGAGGTGCCCCTCACACCTAGCTAGAAAGCAATTTAAACGGGGAGAGAGAGGGAGGGAGGGAGGGAGGCAGAGAGAGGGAGAGAGACAGAGACAGAAAGAGGGAGAGAGGCAGAGAAGGAGAGGCAGAGAGACAGAGAGAGGCAGAGAGGGAGAGGCAGAGAGACAGAGTCGGGCATGCCCGAGGGACGGGCCTCACCCCTTGCAGCCCCACACAGTGGGCGTGACCCTCGCAGAAGCCTTTCCCAGCCCCCTCTGAGCCCCGACAATGCCCTGCCCTCCACTCCATCATCACTCCTGGAGCCTCCCCCATGAGAGGAGGAAGCAGAAATATTCATTGCAGCCTAATTTGTGACATCAAAACATTGCAAGTGACAGTAATAAAATGCAAGCTTCCTGAACACCGGCCTGGAGGGTGGCTGTCACTGAGGACACAGCCCCTGGAGTATTACGCAGCCGTGAGAGCTGGAAACTAGGAAGACAGTGGCAGCAGGGCAGCTGCTGGCAAGAGCAGTTCTGAGCGGGTTCAGGGTTCTTTGTGCTGGAAGCGTCAGAGGGAGAATGGTGCATGCTCCAGGGCGAGGCCGATGGAGGCCGGGAGGCCAGCTCGGCTTCCTGCGGGGAATTCCTCCTCCTTTTACTTTTTTCTGACGAGTGTTGCCTGTGCAATGAATGATGTCTGTGCTCATCTTAGGACCATGTTCCAGTAAATGAGGACTACAGCACAAACCTTGAGCCCCGACTCCCGGCCAGAGACGCCACATCAGACCAGAAAGAATGAGGAGGCCGCTCCAGGCACCGCGATGCCCAGGGTGGGGAGGGTAAGGCAGGGTCCCAAGCAGGCCCTGGTCCCCGGGTGGCAGGGCTGAGCACACCCGGCTCCAGGAGCTGGGCTTCCACTGGGGGTGGGGAGGGGGGAAGAGAAAAGGGAGGCTGGATCCCTGCCATTGCCCTGAGCTGTCCTCAGCCTTGGGAACGGAGAGGGGAAGTCGCGGAGTGGCACTGTAAAGCTTTGGTCTCATAGAGAGGGTCAGAGGCCCCCAGGGTGAGGTGCAGCATGACCAAAGGTGCATGGCATTGGGCCAGGGCTGAGGGTGAGGGTACTGCGTGCAAGCAGCAGGAGGGGCCGGACCAGGAAGTCCCAGGGGCAGGGAGAGGTGGCGGGTGGAGGCAGAAGAAGTGGGAGCCGTGCAGGGTTCTGGAGCATAGCAGCAAGTCTGGAGGCCTCTCTGGCAAGGTTGCCCTGGCAGCCGAGGGAGGAAGGTGTTGGAGCGGGGAGGGGGTGGGGAGAGGAGGACCGGGAGGTAGTCAGCATGCAGCGAGGACAGTCTAGGTGGGGGACAGGGCAGGGCACAGTAGAGGGAGGGCAAGGGAGACAACAGGGGCTCTGAAAGGAGCAGGTGGGGCCCCGACTTCAGACCCCAAGTCTTGACCTAGCCTCTGAAGCTGCTGCTGGGCCGGGGCAGGCCACAGGCACTGGTGTGGCAGCCGAGGGGAAGAGACGGCCACGGAGCTGGGCCCAAGCACAGGAGGAGCGGGACGACGGCGCCCAGAAGGCCAGCAGCAGGCTCTGTGCAGCCAGCCGCCCCCAGCCCAAGACGGCCCGGCTCACAGGCGTTCTCGCTCAGAACAGCCTGTTGTCACATTTTACAGACGGGCACACTGAGGCTCAGAGCCATCTGGTTATTCCCGGCTCCACCTTCCACCCTCGGAGTGGTGGGAGGGCGGCCACTGGGCAGACACGTGTCCAGGCTCTGCCCTCCCAGCCTGGGGTCTCGTGCTCAGATCCCTCGGTGCCTGGCACAGAGGAGGCCCCGGGCAGGGTGTTCCGGGACCCCATGAGGTTTTGTATGGCAGCTCGGTACGAGACAGCCCTCCACGGATGTTAGCCGCTACCATCCTCGTCGTCATGATTGACACGTGCAAACTATTACCGACCCTATCGGGGTCGGTGAGGGGCAGAGGCAGGACAGGAGACCCGGCCCGCCAGGTCACTGACCACGTCGGTGGCACCACTAACACCACCATCTGATTGTGACCTGCCCTGGTGGCTTTGTTCAGTCCTCCCCACCCAGGGGCAGCCCCGGGGGTCAGCCCAGCAGGCTGGGGCTGGAACGGGGGGCTGAGGGCAGGCCTGCAGGGGGTCTTCACACTCGTCTGGTCCCCCACAGCACGTCCCTCTCTGTAAACCGAGAGGCGGTGGCAGGGATCCTGGCCCAGGCAGCCTGTCTCCAGCCCCCGCGGCCGGGGGGAGGAGCTCACTCCTGCCCGCTTCCCTCTGCTCCCATCCCAGTCCCAGGAGGACGACAGGACGTGCCCTTCCTCCATCCTGAGACGAAGCCCAAGGGGGCGCCGCGGCCAGGGGACTGAGCCACAGAGGACCTCGAGGCACGTGCGGTTCCACGAGCCCCTGGAGGTGGCTGTCCACTGTAAGAGGGGCGTGGCAGGCCCACCCGGGGCCGGGGGCCGGGGACCAGGGGACACTGCATCCCAGGACCTCACGGAGGGTCTGGAAGGACCACTGTCACCTGTCCTATCCTCATAGGCATAACCCTAATAAAACCTGGGCCTGTGGGGTTGGCCTGGACAGAGTGACAGTCAACCGACAGCAGCTGGCATAACATAACCAGAGCAGCCCCAGACCTGGCTAACGCCGGCCGCTCTCCCTTCCAGCTCTCGAAGCTTCTCAGGGCCCCTCAGCCCCTCCCACCCCCTCCGCCTTCACCACCCCTTCCCAAGCTCTCCCAACCCCAGCGTCCTGATGCCCCTTCCCCCAGAGCCCCCTCACCACCACCTGCCCTCCCCTCCCCTGGGCCACCTCATTCCTGCTCCCACCCTGCCCATGGGGCACAGCCCCTGTATCAGCTAGCCATGCTGTATAACAAACCACCACAAACTTAGCTTCCAAACACCCACATTATTCTCTCAGCAATCCCAGGGGTCAGGCATCTGGGCACGGTTGTCCCTGGTCCTCTGCTCAGGGTCTCATAAGGCTGCCATCCAGGTGTGGGCCAGGGCTGGGCCTCATCTGAGGCTCAGGGCCCCGTTCCAAGCTCCTGGGGCTATTTGCAGAATTCATGTCCTTGCAGCTGTGGAACTCATGCAGCACCACCTTCGAGGCCAGTGGCCAACTGGCTCTGACCTTCAGACGCTCTTTTTCAAAGAGCCCGCCTGATTAGGTCAGGCCCACCTGAGATGATCTCCCTCTCGATGGACTCAAAGTTGACTGCTCAGCAATTTTCATTATGGCTGCAGAGTCCTTCCCCTTTGCCATATTCTGTTGGGTAGAAGCGAGTCACAGGTGCCCCCTCCCCCACTAGGGGGAGAGGACCACACAAAGGAGAGCATGGTGTGGGGCAGAACTGTGGGGGCATCTCAGATTCTCTCTGCCACGGCCCCCCAAGAGAGGCGCTTCCCAAGTCCTCCCGAGTTGTGGATGCACCTCACGGCCCTGATCCGCGGCAGCATCTCCCTGGATGGCCCGTCATGACTGTCGGGTCCAGGCGCCAGCTCCTCTCGCGGCAGCCGGTGCCTCCTGCAGCCTCCTCACCTGCTCCTCCTTCCCCAGGATTCAGCCCCCGCCCCGCCCCCAGCATGTCTCAGCACCCGCCCGCCCCCCACCAGGAGCTTCCCAACAGCCCTGGTCACAGAGGTCTGCAGATGGAGGACCAGGCACCAGTCGGGCAGGGGGAGGTCTGGGGTCCCCCAGTGAGCTGTGCAGGTGGGACGGGACTGGTGGACCCTCCCCAGCCCTCCCCGAGTGCCAGCCCCCTCGCCTCTGGACCCACGACCCCTACGGTCCCCTCCCCGCAGGCTGCCTGTGGGGTCACCATGCCCCAGGCTCCCACAGGCTCTGAGAGCAGCGTCTGGGGCTCCACATTCTGGCAGGCTGAACCCCAAGCAGCGAGGTGGGGTCAGAACGCTGGGTGGCCCCGAGCAGACTGGCCGACTGGGGGAGGTGTGGACGGCCCAGCCCGGTCAGGACCCTGTGGGAGCTGTGTGTGACACAGCCCCATCTCAGGGTCCTTTGGGTGGGCAGGTTGAGATGAGAAGCTCTGGGTGGCACCTGGCAGGCTGCGGCCGTGTGCCCCCCCAGCGGGGAGCCCCCGCTGCCCGAGTCCACTCTCAGTTCTCCTTCCCAGACATCGCCAGCAGGGAGCCCACCGTCACCACCAAGGGTAAGTTCTGAGCCCCCCACTTCCGCCAGGGACCCTCACCCGCACCGCACATGCAATGCCCAGTGTGGGCCCAGCCCCAGGCCACCCTCAGAGCCCCCATCAGCTCCAACAGGGCCCCCCACCCCAGCAGGGCAGCTCCCTCAGTCGGGGTCCCTGAGTGGGGGAGCAGCGCAGGGTCCTTGCATAGAGGCCATGTGGCACCAGCAGAGGCCCCGGGCAGTGACGCGAGCATGGGAGTCAACCCAGGGACCCCACCCCGAAGGGCAGAGCCGCGGTGCCACCATCGGGATGAGCCTGGCTCTCCCCGCAGCCTCCCCGCCGCCCTGCAGGGAGGAGGGAGCGGAGCCCCACAGGGTCCTCATTGCGGGGTCAGGCACAGGGGCAGGGACTCACCGGGGCCCCCTCCACCCCCAGCGTCCAGCCGGCCCCGGCCCCGAGGCAGCTCCCTGCTCCTGCGACTGTCCGTGTGTGTGCTGCTGCTGCTGGTGCTCGGCCTGTATTGCAGCCGGGTCAAGCCCATCGCGCTGGCCCTCGAGGACCTCCGCGCCCGGCTCCTCGTCCTCATCCTGCGCCTGCGGCACGTGGCCGTCACCTGCTACCGCTGCCTCCTGCGGCTCTGACGGCGGCCGCGGCCGCTCACCCCCACCCTGGGCCCTGGGCAGGAAGGCTGGGCTGGGAGGAGAGCCAGCGGGGGGAGCCCTCATGAACCCGGGGACTAAGAGGGGCTGCAGACGGGGCCAACGGGAGAGGGGGCCCAGGAGATCAGACACGGGCTGCAGCAGCCCACTCACTCAGGCGGCCTCTCCTGTTTCTCACGTGGGGTCCACTGCGAAGTTTTATTAGAAAAAGGATTCCACTGCTAAAAATCGAGACCCGCATGCTCTAGCCCCCAGGCCGGCCCTTGAGACCCCTCCCTCATCCTGCGGGAACCATCGGGGCCCTTGGCCTGGCCTGGATGAGGCCATGTGGAGCCCCTTGAAGACTGGGACACCCTGCCCCCTATCTGTGGGACCTCGTAGAAGGTGAAACCAGCCCATTGCTGCTCAGGGCCTACGGGGCGGGGACCTCGAAACCCCTTCGGGAGAGACGGGTCTGGTTGTTGGAGTGGGGGCACTGCCTCCTGCAGGTCCCTCCTGAGGCTGCATGCAGGGTGGCCCCGATGCCCCCACCTTGTTGGTGGTGTTGGGCGCCATCCTCTGAGCCCAGGTCTGACACCCACACTGAGCCCCAAGGCCTGAGGGTCCTCTCATGCCTGGGGGAAAGTGTGCAGCCCAGCTCCCCGTGGCCGTCCCGCCTGGGGTCTGGAGCAGAGAGCCGACAGCAAAGGGCCGACAGGCGAGGTTGCTCTGCGCGGACCCCAACACCTTCAGAACACAGGCATCCGGGCCTGGATCCGAGCCCGCACCACACACCTGTGGGGCCCGGGTGTAGACACGGCGCCCTCACGGCAGGGCCAAGGGGAGCCACGTAGTGACAACCTCCAGGCGCCCCTCCAGACCTGCCTAGAGTGGTGAGGCCTGAACAAAACAGACACCAGAAGGGACTGCCGGGGGAGACGCCACGCGCCCGGGACAACCTTCAGACTGGCATCCATGGGCGACAAACAACGTGCTGCCCTTTTGGGGGGCTGTACTCTAAGCCTCTGTCCTCACTACTTATGTGGGGAGACACGGATTTCCCATTAAAACACGCTGCCACCTCTTTCACTCTGGGACTTTTACCCAAAGGAGAGAAATGGGGACCCATTTGCTGTAGAATTCACTTCAGTAGCTAAAGCAGAGATGGGACACTGGGGGAGCCCGCTCTGTGGGCCTCAGGGGCCAGGGCAGCAGTCTCCAGCCTCCCTTTCAGCTTCAGAACTCGGGGAGCCCAGCGGAGAGGCGCCCATTTCCAGGAGCAATGGCCTAGAGGGGGCCACGGGGGGTGGTCTAGGGCCCAGCCCTCAGGGACCCTCCAGCATCAGTTACCACCACCCCTGCACCGGCCCGGCCCCCCAAGCCTGTCTCATCTGACCGACCCCTTAAAGAGGGCAGGTTATCGCCCCATATTCCAGACGGGGCTTGGAGAGGTCAGGTGCCGGAGCCCACAGGGCCAGCACAGGCCTCAGACTCAGCCCCCTCCAGCCCTGGTCCTGTCTGCGGGACACAGCCTGGAAAGGGCTGGACACCCCGGGCCTGCAGGGGGAGACGAGGCGGCCCCCCAACAGCCTGCTGCTCTCAGGCAAGGGCTGTTCAACTTCAGAGGCAGGCTGGGCTCTGGGGGTCTGCAAGACTATGACCCCCACTGCTTTGGGGAAGATATTGCTCAAGACGCCACCATAAGCCCGAGACATCCGAAACTTGAAACCCCTCCTCACCCTGGGGAAGCTGCGATGGGAATGGTGAGAGTGGAAGCCTCCGGAAAACACGCAGAAGGCCAGGTCCTGAGGCCCCAGGAACAGAGGGCAGCTCTGATATCCTAGAGCCGAGCTGGGAACGGAGGAGGGCAGGCAAAGACAAACGCACCTGAGTCGTCCTGTCCGCAGCAGAGGCACAGGTGTTTTTGGTTTTATTTTGACTTTGAGAAATAGACACATTTAGGTTTAAGGATCTTTACTTTCAGTTCAGCCAGAAGTAGAATTAAAACAGGGATGTCGGTCATCAAACAGCAGCTGGAGAAGCAGGGTGTTATAGGAGCCAGCTGGCGGGGACGCACCTCAGGAGCCCCAGGGCCGCGCCTGCCCTCCTGCCTGTCCCGCCCACCGAGGGGCCCTCCCCTGCCCAGGGCAAGGGCACACAGCTCCTGTCCCAACGCCCCCACCCTCGGCCCCGATGTCCCTTTCCTGGGAGCTCCGGGGACATGGATGTCTGTGGGTGCAGCCGGCCTGAGACATGCCTGTGTGTCAGCAACAGCCCCCTCTGCGGGTGACCCCTGTAGGCACGTGGACACAGGTCTCTGCTCATCTGATGGAGGGGCTGCCCCCACCAGCTCCGGGCAATCCACGAGTGGCAGCTGCCGAGGGCAGACCCAAACCTTTGGCAGACCCTCGGCTCCAGAAGCCACGTCCTGCCCTGCTCCTGCTCCTGGGGCCCAGCGGCTGCTGCCCGATTGGGGAACCAGGTGGAGCCACTCCACCTTCTGCTAGGAACAGGCAAGGAGCTCTGGGGGCCTGGAAGCGTCTCAGGGCCGGTGGATCAGGGCTGGTGTGTGGGGCCTCGGGTTCTGTCGAAACACCCCCCAAAGCCCCCGCTGCCCTGCCTGGAACTCTCGGCCAGGCCCAGGGCCAGAACGCCTCTGAGACTCGAGAAGCCACAGTTGGTCCCCTGCCCTGACCTCTCCCCGGGACAGGCGCTGGCTGATCATCAGTCTTATGGGGCCCTGCCAGCCTCGCTCCCCGGGCCCAGCTGTCGCCCCACCCGGCACCTCAACCCAGGCCCAGATCCATGGCTCTGGAGGCCCCCATTTGGGGGACCAAGCCAGCCGCTGACAGCAAGAGCCACGTGGGGACGTGGGGGGCCAGGGCTCTCCCTTCACAAGGCGGGGACAGGGAAGGGGCCCACAGCAGAGGGAGGAAGCTGCGGCTCCAGGCCCACCAGGGAAACTAACATGCTTGCTGAGCCTGGGGACGCTGGGGTCTGCTCTCACACCTCGGCTGCCCGGCTCCTGGAGGAACAGAGCACGTGTGCAGGTGCCAAAGCCAGGGAGCCCCTCGAGGGGTGTTCACAGACCAGCAGCCCCCACCCGGGTTCCGTGTTCCTGAGCTCCGGGGTCCCCTGGCTCCTCCACCAGCCGCGATGGGGCGGGTCATGCCCTCTGGGGCCTTGGGGAGCGGACTCCTCCCCTGGGTGGGCCCCCGTCCCAGAGGATGAGGTCGGAGGAGCTGACAACACACGGCTGTCCTCACGGCTCCAGTCTCGGTCCACGCCTCCTGGGCACGCACACGCATGCTCACACACTCACTTGCACTCACACACTTTTGTAAGTGTACACTCACACTCCTGCTTGCACACTCACACTTGCAGTCATACACTTATATTTACACACACTCACACATACCTTCCCATGCAGACTCACACGCACACTCACATGCTCGTATGCATGCACGTGCATCATACGATACGCACAATTATCACACACACATTCACACCCTCACGTGCACTCACACACACACAGACACCTGCGGTGGCACCTGGCCCTATGGCTCCCTCCCTTCGAGTCGCTGCCCCCAGGAGCCCCTGTCTCCGCTTCCAGCCAAGCACAGGCCCAGCCTACACACAGTGAGACAAACGCTGGGGCGCAGGGGCCTCTCCGAGCCAGGCCACATGGGGATACCCCCCAAGTCCTGCAGCAGGGAACAGAGGGGACCACCACTGTGGCCACTCCCAGGACGCCCACACAACCACCTGCTGACTCCAGGTCTCGCCACTGTCCCTGCCATCGGATGCTGAGACGGGCCTGGCCACATGTGGCCTAGAACAGGAGCAGGGGGGACTCAGCTCTGGGGGGCCGCCCCGGGCCAGAAGGCGGGGAGCACACGTGAGCTCCTTCCCCAACTCGACCCTCTGCGCCCAGGTCACGGGATTCCCGCCCCACACACTGCTCAGGAGCAAGTGACCAGAGTGGCATGTGGCCATCACGGGCTGATGGGGTCACTCTGGGGACACGCCCTGCTACCATGGAATCGTGCATGGGGTCACACCTGGGCAAGCTGGCCTGGAGACGGCATCCGGCCAAGGCCCAGGGGCACACCGTGGACCACCAGAGGGGTCCAAGGCCAGAGGAATCTGAGAGGTTGGACATCTTTCCACCAGGCTCACCTGGCCAGTCCCACTCCCAGGTGTGTCGCGCCTGCATGAAGCCTGGAAGAGGCCCTGAAGCCCCAGGTCTCTCTGTGCCGGCCCTGGCTGAGGGCTAGCCCTCACCCCACGCGGCTGCCATGCTCATGGTGGGAAGGGGCGCTCGGTGAGCGGTCACTCACTACACAGTGCCGAGGGGAGGCATGCAAGGCTGAGGGGCCGGGTGGGGGCCCAGGCAGAGCCCCCGGCCGCTCCCCCAGGACGGGCCATGTGCCCCGGGCAGGGGGCGCGTCTGGGGGCCCGGCTCCCCCGCCTAGATGACGGCGCTCTTCTCCTCCTGGAAGGAGGCGCGGTGGGCCGGCCTGGCCAGCAGCAGCTCCTTCTCCTGGACCAGGTTGTCCAGCAGGTCCTCCTGGCGGTAGTTGTGGTAAACCTTCAGGAAGGCCAGGATGGTGATGGCCAGCCAGGCCAGCCACGAGGCCCAGAGGCCAAACTGCAGAGGGCAGAGGGCAGAGTCAGCGGGCCGCCCACACGCAGCGTCCACAGCCCTGTGCACCCGCCCCCTCCCGGGGAAAAGGACGGGATCCGCCGGGAAGGGAACAAGGACACTTCCTTCCTCATCAGTCATCAGTTCCCGGCATCTGGCAGCCCCTCCAAACCCTGAGCTGTGCAAATGCTTTGGGGAGCTCTGCCCTCCCCCGCCCGAGGCTGGGGTCCCCTCGGGAGGGCAGGGGCTGGGGCAGCTGGGGCCGCTCAGCTCCCTGGAGAGCTCGTCAACACTGGAGCCTCCTCTGATCTCTGGAATAAGTTGACCTTTCTCTGCTGTTTGCAAACAGTTGAAGGAGAAACCGTCTAATCAGAGCCAGGCCTGAGCCGCCCCAAACAGAGGCTCCTTTGAGGGTGCTCGTCAGATGCAGCTCCCACCTTCCTGGATCTAGTTGGCGCAAATTAGGCCTGAGGCATTTTCCACTAAATTTGTGTGAAGGTGTCTGTGGCAGTGTCTGCCCATCTCAGCAGAGAACCCTCGGAGGCACCCAACGTCCAGCCCCGCCCCACTCCCCGAGGCCCCCTCACCACAGTAAGAGTCCTCAGACTGGCCGCTGGACAACATGGGCCTCGGGAGGCCAGTCTGGGGTGCAGAAGTGGGGCCTGGGTGCCAGTGAATCCCGCCTGGTGCTGGAAGGAGCCACCTCCCATGGGGCGCCCCCTCATCAGGTCATCGGTGTCACCCCCCAGGGCACAGATGCAGATTTTGAGGGACAGGCCCTCGCTGACCACCAGCATGTCCCGGCATGCCTGTGTTCCAGCAAATGGGGTCCCCAGAGTTGCACCAAGGTCTCCTGGAGGGCAGGGGACACAGCTAATACAGGGCGGGGGGGGTAGGAGGGTCTCCCCCACACAGTGATTGTAGGGGGGCTCCCCCAAATTCACAGGCCAGAGCCCCTCGCACCCTTCCTCAGACACCACCCCAGCCTCCTCCAGCTAGCGAACAACCCCGAGCCCCCCAGCATTTGTCTGAGGGCGCCTGCTTGGCGCCGGGACCAGATCCAAGCTCCTTGCCCTGGCAGACCCAGGACGATGCCCAGTTACGTGTCCAGCAGCGCCCTGCAGGGAGCCACTCCCTCACTCCCCTGGGCCTCTTCACTTCTGCAGTTTGCACATGCAGTTCCCACCTCCTAGGACACCCTGCACCCTGCCCCTCCCCACATCCACCTGTAAAAATCCTGCTCAGTCTCCAAGATCCAGCCCTCCCACCCCCTCCTCCAGGGAGCCTTCCCAACGGCTCCCGCAGCGTAGCGCTCACTCAGCTGTGTCTCCTCCGCCTGGCACCATCCTTAACTGCAGTTTCCTCCCCTGGACAGGGGAGGAGGTGAGCTGTGCTCTCATTCAGCAGTAAACAGCCCCTCCCAACCACACGCACCTCCCTCCCCGTCTGGAACCCCGCCTACCTGGGCAATCGCAAACTGATCGTAGAAGGCAGAGTTGTCCACATTCAGCTCCAAGTCGATGTCCTGGAGCTCTTCGCAGCTAAAACGGCAAGACGCAGGGGTGGAAGGTCACTGCTAGGCCACCAAGCACGGGAAGCAGCGGGTATCACCCCCAAACGGTGAAAGTGCTGTCCCCAGGTGGGGCAGACGGGAGCCCCCATGCTTGTCTGTGAGCAAGGAACCTGCAGCCCCAGCCCCAGCCTGGCCGTGGATGGGGGAGCCCCACACCGGCCTCTGCTCTCCTGCAGACTCCACCCCTGGCCCCCACCGCAGGGTCTCCGGCTCCAGAGCAGGGGGTGCCGGCCGCTGCTTCCAGCCCCTCGGCCCCCAGACTGATTTGCATGGCAGTCCTGGCATGTGCCTCGGGGGCTCCACGGGGCAGCACAGGCCAACGTTGACCAGCAAAGCCTAGATGAGGGCCGCAAACCCTGTCAGTGGGGGCTGGGCCAGGCCTGGCCTCAGAGGCCGGCAGAAGGAGGCCCAGTGGCCCAGGCACACCCTTGGGGGCTGGAGGATGGGATGGGGGGCAGGAACCAGTGTTTGTGGGGGAGAGACTGTGGGTGTCCAGTCCAGGGGCCTGCCCTCACTCTGAGGCCTCGCCAAGGCGAGGGAGAGGGGGCCTGGGGGCGGGAGAGCTCAGCTCAGCACGGGCAAGACCTCACCCACCACAGAGGGCTGCCCTGCTGTGGACCCTGAAGGAGTCACCCACCCGGGGTACTCAAACTTTGCCCTGGGGTGCGCCGAGGGAGCCCCGGGGGAAGGCACAGGATAGGCGGGCAGATGCCTCCCACTTCGGCTCTTGAATCCTTTTTACACATTGGGTTCCAGGTCTGATGTGGCTTTAAAAAAGAATCCGGAGCCTCTGGGAGAGGTGACCCCGGGGTCCCTGCCTTCCCAGGGCCCTGGCCTGAGGCTCAGGACAACACCCCTTAGGGCTGGGCAGCAGGCATTCCCATTCTGAGGGTCAGGCGGTCACCATGCTCCGCCCTGGGCCCCCCCCACGCCAGACCCTGCCCCCTGCTCTGGGCCCCGGCCTCCATCCCCAACTCCTCCTACCGAAAGCTTCTGTTCCCGTCTCACCATGACCCTCACCTCCACCATGTCACCAGCCCCCAGGACTAAAGCATCTGATTGCCACGCCCGGCCTGGGCCTCTGCCTCCACAGGGCAAGGTCTCCAGGACCTTCGGCTGTGTGGCCATATCTAGCCTTCCGGGACCTGCTGCCCACCCTGCGACATCCTGTCATCCAACCTTGTGACAATGACCAGGCGGCTGGAATCTCTGACCTCCTGGGCCTCCACTCCCACCCCGGATCCAGCCCCAGGGTGTGCGGAGGCCCTGCCCGAGTATGAAGCTGCCAGCTCCCCGAACTGGGAAGAGGGTATCGACATGGAGGGAGGGGGTCTGAGGGCAGGAGCCGGCCGTGTGAGCACAGGCAGGGGCACCTGTGGGAGGAGCAGAGCTGCGGGCTCGGGATGGGATCCAGCCACGAAGATGCCGACCAGGGAGCAGTGGGGGTGGGGGTCCCAGGGCACACCTGTGGGGCACGGTCCCCTTCTCCGTGATGGCATCGCACCACATGGTGAAGCCCACGCTCACGATGGTGCTGGCGATGAAGACGAGGAAGACCACGGAGGCGCTGACCAGGAGGTTCAGGAAGGCGTAGAGGAAGGAGCTGCGTGCAAGGACGGAGAGAGTCACTGAGCGCCACCACCCCCGCGGTCCGTGCACCCCCTGCAGAGCCAGGTGACAGCGGGCGGGGCAGCCCTCAGACCTTGGGTTTCCAGCCAGCGTCTGGGCCCCGGATGCGGGGATGGGCCCAGCGGGGCCACCAGGGGCCGCTCCTCCCTCCTGCGGCTGTCCCTCACCCCACAGACCACGTGCCGGGCCCAGGCTGCCCACGCCATCCTCCCAAAGACCCAGGAGTGGGAACCACTGTCACCACGTCTTACAGAGGAGGCGAGGCCAAGATTCAACCCAGGTCCAAAGCCTTGGAATCGGCACACGTGCCGAAAGGCAGGACGTCCTTTCAAGGCCCTTCACCACGCGGTCACCTACCAAGGCCATGTACCCACACAGTCATCAACACAGCCGGCCTGGACCCGTGTCAGGGGCTTGCCGCACGACCCTGCTCTGATTCCTCCACTGAAACCTGAAAGCCAAGCTGTGAGCCGGGCGGCGGGTGGGGAAGCAAGAGGTCGTGGGGACGGAGCAAGCTCAGGGCTGGCCGCACAGCCCATGGGGTGAGGGCCTCCCCAGTGCACACGGGCGTGGCCCCACTGGGCTTTCAGAGGGAGTCAGCATGTGCTCTGACGACAATGGGGCAGGTGCTGGGAACAGCCCACCAGACTCTCCTGCCCCTCCCGCAGCCTCCACCCTCCCACCATCTCTGAGCTTCCCCCTGGGATTCAGAGTCCTGCACATGGGCCTGGGGTTGGGGGACCCTGAGGCTGCGGGGGCTGGGGAGACAGGGACAGCAGCCCCGCCCCCTCTGACCCGCGGCAGGTCTGATGTGAACATCAGTGCCGTCAGCACGATCTGAGGGAGAAGACCCACCCGCACTGGCTTCCCGGCCAAAGTTTACTGAACAAGGTCTCAGCTGGGAGCAGCCGGAAGAACATCAGAGCGACTGCCCTCGGACGGATGACTACAGAGCAGAGGTCGATGCCCGCTCTTTCATTCATTCACTCGACAAGCACTTTCAGGCACCCGCCCCCCCCATGCTGGGCTCTGAGGACAAAGAGAGAAGAAGGCTGCAGTCCTGGCCCCAGGAGGCGCCCCTGCCGATGGGCAGACGACGAACCGAGGCCACCGTGCCCAACTCGAAGCCCGCATCACCAAGCCACTTTACAACAGCTAGAACTCTCCGCATCTCTGGGGAAAGAGCCACAGGGCTGTCGTCGACGGGCCGTTCCCCGGCCACATGGCTGCATAGACAACAGCACCAGCCCACAGGGCTGGAACCTCCCAGAGCCTCCAAGGAGAGCAAGGCAACAGAACTGGGTTTAAAACAGAGCTGCAGAGGCTGTCCTGGTGGTGGAGTGGTTAAGTTCATGCTCTCTGCTTCGGTGGCCCAGGGTTTGTGGGTTCAGATCCCAGGTGCAGACCTAGCACTGCTCATCAGGCCATGCTGTGGTGGCATCCCACTCACATACAAAATAGAGGAAGATTAGCAACAGATGTTAGCTCAGGGCCAATCTTCCTTGCCAAAAAAAAAAAAAAAAAAAACGCCAGGCTGCAAACCCAGCAACACCAAAAAGGCAGAGAGATGGGCTGGCTGGCATGCTTGCCTGTTCACATGGGAGGCTCTGCACCCAGTGTCGAGGCACCCTCCTTGACACCCTCAGCTGGGTGAGCCACTTGCTTCCGGCTGGGACCCCGACAGACAGAATTCTGAACTGCAAAGTACATCTGGCCCTGGGGGCTCTAAATACGGGGTGGGGACTATAGCTATGAACAGGGGTACGTTATAGCCCACTCCACTCCCAGGCCAAGCTAGATGCCAAACCCAGCCCGCCCCTTGGTCAGCTGTCTGACCTTCAGCAAGTCCCTCTCTGGGCCTCAATTTCTCTCTCTGTAAACTGGATAGTCAGAGCCCCACCCCCCCGCACTGGGTACCTGTGGAAACCGAGGGAGCTGATGTGGGTAAAGGACCGAGAGCGGGAGGTGCCAGGGGTGCTCATGAGCACACACTCCCTCTGCAGGATGGACTCAGCCCATCGTCCAAGCCGGGAAGAGGCTCGCTGCTCTCGAGCCCCGTGCTGGGTGTGCTTGGAGCTCCGTGCACGGGGCCCACGTCGCCACAGCAGACGGGGATGGAGAACCAGCCCCCCACAGGAAGCGGGGTTGGAGAAGCCGCTGGAACCAGATGCTGGAACCACAAGCCTGGAGACTGTGGTGTGGGGCCCAGCTGTGCACCCGTGGGGCAGCATGGGTCTGGGCAGGTTCAGGGGTCAGGGGAGGTCCCACCCACTGGAGCCCCCTTCCCGGGAGCTTGTGCTCCAGGGGAAGCAGGAGGTTACCCAGAGCCTACACTCCTGGCATCTCAACATCGGATGGCCACTCCACTCCAGGAAAGAACATGGTGGTCCTGGGGGGCCAGGGACGAGCGTCCTCAGGCTGAGCAAAGCAGCAGCCTGACCTCAGCACAAAGGCCAGCTCGCCGGGACAGCCGGTTCCCTAGGTGCCCTCCCCCTGCTGACATTCTCCTAGGTCCAGCAGGTGCCCGGGGTCTCCAGACCTGCCAGCTGCCGGCCCAGGGGACCTCCCTGGGGGAGGGATGGCCAGGGCGCAGACAGCTGGCCAGGCAGGGCTGACGACCCAGCGTCAGATCCTGCCCCACGTCTGTACCGAGTTCTAGAGAGTCACACGCGGCTCTTCATGCCCTCCTTGGCCAGAAGCATCCTCAGGGAACCCTGGCACAGCGGGCCTGAGCCACAGCCGAGCCATCGGAAGCTGCCCCTCCCGCCTCTGAGGGCGGTTTACAACACAGCCTCCCACTGTCTGGAGACCCCAGACTCTCCAGCCACATCCCTATTAAATGAGCACGATTTGGGGGTCTCCTCCCACAACCAGAACACAGAGTCCCCATCGCACAAGAAAGGGAAGGGCTCCACGCTGGGGTCACCCCCGGCCAAGCCTCCTCCGACTCCTCTCACCCATTTCTGGTCAGTTCCCTTGGAACCTGCTGGAGCCCTACAGATGTGTGAAGAATTCAGGTGTGTCCAGAGCCTCACTTGGCCCCAGCCCCCCAGAATTTACAACATTGCCCCCCCTCCCATACCCCTCCCCAAGGGCTGGCCAGGGAGCGGTCAGGGATGGGGCTGGCACACACAGGGTTAACTCCATCTTTCTCAGGCGTCTCAGGGTGCCTGGAGTAGATGTGCCGTCTCCATGGTGACAGCTATCCCGGGAAGCCCTGGGAGCGATTTGCAGGCTGAGGGACATGTGTGGGCAGGCAGATGGGTTGTTTTAACCCAGCGCTCCCCAGCCGTCAATCACAAACCACTGCCACCTGGATGCTCAAAGGGCTCCCACGCTGACAAAGCTGCCCAGGCCCTCAGGCCGAGGCTCACCGTCAGCCTGTCCATCTGCCCTGAAACGGCCAGCGCCCCAGGAAGCCACAGGTGCCCCGATTCACTTGCTCATTCCTGCAGTCCGCAACCAAGCTGACAGCCCTGCGCAAAAAAGCTGCCCCCAGGCCCCCAGCCCTTCACTCTCCTGGGCACAAGCTGTCAGGGTCCCCACTTTGCACAGAGACACCCCTGCGTGAGGAGGGAGCTGGCACCACGGTCAGGGCCTGACGACCAGCTCACTTCACACAGACCAGAGGGTAGGGCTCTGCCGCCCGTGCTGGTGGGAGGGGTGCCGGCGGAAGGTGTCTCAGCAGGGGTCCTGTGTGGTCTCTGAAGTCAGACTCTGGTCTTAAGAGAATTTGTGTGCACACTAACCCTAGGCAGGCAGGGCCCTCTGGGAACCCAAGTCGGACGGGGGCAGTGACATCCTCAGTGGGCCGGACATCTAGGGGCCAGCAGTGGCCTGAGGGCCCTCATCCGTCACACAGTCTCCCTCGAACTGCCCCTCTCAGCCTCCTGGCGGTCCTGATCCCCTTGCTGACCCAGCACCTGCTCGCCTGGTCTACGTGGCTTGACCAACAACTGAGTTGAAATTGGCTTCTCCAGGTTGACCAGCTTGCCTGTGACTGGACAAGGCAGACTCAGCCTTCCTGGGGACCCAGCACTTGCTGACACAGCGAGCCCAGAGGACTGACCAGATGGTGAATCTGCAGAGATACCAGGGCCAGGGGAGTGGCTGTGAAGCAGCAGATCCCAGAGGGCAAGCCTCTTTCTGTCATTCATTCAACAAACACTAATTCGATGACTCCTGTGCACCATGCCCTGTGCTCAGCCCCAAGCATACAGAGATGAACAGGGCACACGCCTGCCTTGTGTTCATCCAGGCCAGGGTCCCCCCAGATGGAGAGCCATGGCCTGCATATCCATGCGAGGTTTGATCCAGTCCTACAACCAGAACTAAGATGAAGGTTGACCCTCGACAGACACCATCACTGCTGCCTGGCTGCCAATTGGCTTGTGCAGTGGGCAAAGTGGGAGCAGGTGGCTGCCCAACCATCCGGCCTTGGCCAATAATGCCTGATGGCCGAGAAGGACATTATGTACCAGATGTCCCTGGAGAAGAGAAGGCTGGCCCCAGCCTTGCCCACCAGTGATCGAAGCCTGGACAGAGGTCCCTGGTGGTAGGACAGGTGAGTATCTAGAACAGACACAAAGGGGCAGAAGACCCAAAAGTGCTCCTCCAACCAGGCCACATCAACAGGAGCATGAGCTCCCTCTGTCCTCAGGGGACAAGCACAATGAAGGAGCACGGAAACTCCCCACGCCTCAGCTTTCTGTGTTTAAAATGGGGGTGGCAGTGGCAGTTTCACAGAGCTGATGGACACCTTGAATGAGATGACAAGGGACAGGGGCTGCTGTTACAGCATTCCCTAGGCGTGCTGCCCAATTTGTGTGAAATAGGTGACCCTCCACAATCTGGATTCCTCTCTTGCAGGTTCTGGGGTTCTTAGCTACCCCTGCCCTGCTCCCAGCCTCTGGTGGTTGCCCAGCCTCTGGTGGTCTCTCCCAGCCTCTGGTGGTCTCCCAGCCTCTGACGGTCTCTCCAGCCTCTGATGGTCTCTCTCTTGACTCTGAAATCTCACATCACTCAGAGCCACACAGGCTGGGCCCCACCTGGAGAGCTTCTTTCATGTCCCGCTTGGCTAGACTCTGAACACCTGGAGGCCACTTGTCCTGTAGGGACACCCAGGAAGCTGGAATGATGGACATGAGCTGATGGCTGAACCGTGGCCCCCACACAGCCTTTGCCCAGTGCCCTCGGCTTCCCAGACGGAAAGGACCTCCACCTGCTGACCATCCTGTCGTCCTTCTCAGACCCACTCTCATACTCAGAGACACTTCTCCTGCCCCTACTTGCCCTGGGGACACTGACTGGGTCAACAGCCGGCTTGGCAACGTGGGGGCTGAAGACGGGACACCAGCCATTGAGTGGGATGGGGAAGGAGGAGGGGACATGCAGGACACCACCCTGGGACAGGCCTGAGCTCACACTGGGCAGAGCCCCAGCCCCATAGCACCTGGCGGTCCCCAGGCTGATACACAGCTTGTTGCAGACCCAAATCCAGAACCTTCATCTCATGGGTTGAATCGTGTCCCCTAAAAACATATGTCCAAGTCTTAACTCCCAAACCTGTGAATGTGACCTCACTCGGAAATAGTGTCTTTGTGGGTGCCATTAAGCTAAAGCTCTCAGGATGAGGTCATCCTGGATGTAGGGATGACCTAAACCCAATGACTAGAGTCTTTATAGAAAGAGGGGAAGAGACAGAGAGGAGAAGCCATGTGGACATGGAGACAGATCGGAGTGGGAAGGCCCCAAGTCCAGGAACGTGCAGGGTTGCTGGTGGGCAGCAGAAGCTAGGAAGAGGCCCAGAAAGGATTCTCCAGCCAGAGGGAACCAACCCAAGGTGCCGACAGACACCTTGATTTTGGACTCTGGCCTCCAGAACTAAGGGGGAATAAATCGTTTTAAGCCCCCAGTGTGTGGTCCTTTGTTACAGCCAGCAGCCCCAGGAAACCCACACACGTGGTTGGTGACATGCCACCCCTCCTCCAGGTGTCTTCACCTCTGCACAGCCCCGGCTGTCCCCATCCCTTCAACCTGCAGCCACTCCTCTTCCTGTCTGTGGCCCCTCTTTCCACGCCAGTGCCAAGCTCGGGGCCCTCAGGTGTCCCTGCCAGCCCTCCTCTGCCCACTCACACCCTTACAGCTCCCAGCTTATCTCTCACCTCCCCAAAAGAAGTGAAAAGCCACCAACAACTGCCAACAAATGATGGATGGGGTGAGGGTGGGGGCAGAGTTTGGGAGAGGGCCTGGATTTCCCCGGTGCATGTCAGGGCAGGTGATGGGCGGGAGTGGCTCTCAGGACCTCTGCAGGAGCCCTGGGCTGCTGGGGTCAGAGTAGTCCATTGCCAGGAGCATGGGTGGGTCCGCAGAGAGCCCCAGAGGGTGGAGGCCCATGGAGAGCTACTGGTTGAGGACCCCATCCCAGATGAACCACATTCCTCTCGCTCCCAGGATGGTGCCAGGGCAGGAAAGGTGAACTGGAAAATGGAGGCCAGGGGAAGGGGGCTTGTAAGGACAAACCAGGGCCCTCCCACACCTGCTGCACACCCCAGCAAGGTCTGAGCGCTAGCGCTGGGCCTCGAGGGGCTTCCCTTCCGCTTTCCTCTGCAGTCACCCTTCCCAGGACGATGGGGATGAGGGCGGGATCCCCGGTACGCCTTGTCGGTCAGTGGCCGGCCTGGTCCCTTCCCTGGTCCACCCGAGCAGGCCGCAGGGCCCAGACCGGGTTGGCAGCTGTCCTCGGTGCTGACGGGTGTGGGCCCGCTGAGCCAGGGAGGGAGGCCCAGGTCTGCCCCGCGATGACGGTGCAACATTTGAACCCCAGGGGTGGGGGTGGTGAACTCGCGGAAGCGGGAGGTGATGCGCACTTGTGGAGGGAAGCACTGGCCTTGTACGGAGGACGGATGATCGCCATGGTCCCTGGGTTCTGCGTGTAGACAAAGGGCAGTTTGCGTGGAAGTGGTGAGGTCCCAGGGTTGATATTTCCGGGCCTCTGAACGCCTGGGTAGACAGAGAGACTCGTTCCTTGGCAAAGGAGAGCCTGGGGGCGCTGTGGGCACGGAAGCGGTACCGTGCTCGGGGTGGAGGCTGCGTCTGTCGGCGCAGGGCGGCCGCGAGGCCCTCACTTACCCCTCGTGTCCCTTGCAGAGGAAGAAGAGCGTGCGCCAGGCGTGCGCGGCGGCCAGCAGCAGCGAGAGGAGGCTGGCGAGCAGGCTGAAGCGGCAGGCGGCCGGCGGGCCCCACTCCTGCACGGTGAAGCGCTCGCGCTCCTGCACCGTCAGGTTGGCGCTCAGCCACATGCCCTCGGTGAAGAGCAGGCAGCGGCCGCGGAAGTCGTGGCCGTTCTCGGACAGCGGCACCACCACCACGAAGCTGAACAGGAAGGCCAGGAAGTAGCAGACGCACTGAGCGAAGAGGAAATTGTTGAGCGCCATGGCGGGGCCAGGAGGGTCGAGGAAGGGGCCGGAGGAGGCCGCGGGGCCGGGCCGGCGGCGCGGGGCGAAGGGCGCGAGCCGGGAGCGGGGGCCGCCGGAGTCTCCGGGCGCCGCGCGCAGGCCGGGCCGAGGCCGCGCGGGAGGCTGCGCAGTGGCGGCGCCGGCGGTTCCTGCGCGCCCCGCCCGGGACGCGTGCGCACGGGCCGAGCGCGGGCCGCGCCTGCGGTCAGCACCACAGACAGCTCCTGGCGGGCACGGGGCGCGGCAGGGAGCAAAGAGGGAGAGCGGGTGGGCGCGGGCCCCGCTGGAGAAAGGGTGCACCGATGGAGACGCGGAATGGAAACTGGGAGAGGTAGAACGGGAGGACTGCTGGGTCGGCTTATCGAGACCATTCTCTCTGTGCCATTAACGGCACTAGGAGCTACCTGTGTGGGCCTCACGTAGGCTGGTTGTGTCCCTAGTTCCCCATTAGCGTGAAGGAAAGGAGGATAGGAGAGAGGGGAGCACGCGTCCGGAGGGACGTGTCCAAGGTGCCTATAGTGAGGCGTGAGAGTGAGGTTTGCAGTCCAGACTGGACTTATTCATTTGAGGAGTCCTGGAGTGCAAAGTATGGGGGAAGGGGCCAGAGAGTGGAAGACGTGGGGTCACTGGGAACCGCACAGAGGTCATCCACGAGAGATGGGGAGCAGGGAGCGGGTCTGTGAGCTATTTGTGCTTCTCCAGCCCTGCACCCTCAGTGGGCACATCTGTTATGCTGCCTGACACAAGTAGGGCCCCGAGGTGATATTTGTAAGATAAATAATGGATGCCCCGAGCACCTCATTAAGACATCTTTTGCTGAGATGGAATCTGCCGATGCATTAATTAATAGAATTAATGCCTTTTCTAGTTCCCTTTAAGACCAAGTCACGTTGAGTCCGATTCCCAGAGTGAGGGAGCCATAGTATTGCCCCTTCTTAAAGAAACAGCCGAATGGTTTAAAGTTACATCAGCATTTTTGTTGCAGGCGGTAAAAAATCTTTTAGTTTTATTGCAAAACTAATATATGCTCATTTTTAAAGCCAAGCAATATAGATTGGTATAAAATAAAAAGATACATCTCCTTCTCATTTCCCCACCCCCACCCTGCCGCAATACCAGGGTGACCACATTTAACAGCCTGGCATCTACTTTCCCACACATGAACACATAAGCACATAAACACAATTTACACAAATCTTCACACTATGCACACTGTTCTGCAGGTTGATTCTTTTATTCAACAATATGTCATGAGCATTATTCCCCACTGGCACATATAGATGTATTTTATTCTTCTTAATAACTGCGTAACACTCCATAATAATGATGAGTCCACAATTTACACAACCATTCCTCTTTAGATGGATGGTTAATGTCTTCAGTTTTTGCTATTTCAAATACTGTTGAGTGAACATCCTTGTATATATGTGCTTGTGCACTTGTGCAGGTATTTCTTATAAGAGAAATTCTCAGGAGAGCAATTGCTGGGTCATGAGGTATGCACATTTTAAGTGTTGACGGAAATCACCATACTGATCTCTAAAAATGTTTTACAAATTTACCCTCATCTCCATGTCACAGACACTCTCTCCAAAACTGAGAAATACCAGTTGTGTTAAAATTTCACATCAGGGGTGTTTCCCTCTGAGGGCTTGGCCAAAACAAAAGAGACCGTAACAATTGAGAGGCAAGTGACCCAATGGGAAAACTACAGAATAAATTGGAGAGATTAAATATCTGCCATTTTAAAAGGCACAGGACTTTGGCATTTTTAGAGATGAGTTGTATTTAACCTTCAAAAGTCAGGGAATTCTCTTGTTACTGAAACAAGTCCAATCTACAGAAAATATAGAAAACTCCAAAATTCATTTTTTAAAAGTCAGCATTGCATTAATGCTAAACCCTTACTAGAATACTGAGGGAAAGAAAGTAACAAGAAATTTCATTTACAAATATTGATGCACAAAATTTCAAAGAAGATATTGGCATATTGAATACAACCCAATGTATTAAGAAAATGCAAACAAATAGAATATATTACAAACGCAAGAACAGCTTACCTTTAGGGAACATATCAGCATTTATTTATTACATCAACAAATAAAGGAGAAAAACCAAAAATTTTTTGTCAAGAGATATATAAAATGTATTTCATACAATTGACTATCTACTCACGTTTTTGTCAATGTAAAATAAGAAAACTATGTAAATATAATAAAGACTACCTTAAAACAACATCAAAAATCTACACCTATTCAAATCAAGACAGGAATTCTCACTATCACAACTATTATTATCATTTGTTTAATGATTCTACCTAATGAAATAAGTCAAGAAAATAAACACAGTATATCTATCAAAGCAAAGAGACAAAATTATGTTTATTGGAGGATAAAATTATTATAAACCTAGTATACTCAAGATACTGTAGAAAAATATTAGAATTTGTTGGGGCCGGCCCGGCGGCACAGCGGTTAAGTGCCCACGTTCCGCTTCGGTGGCCCGGAGTTCGCCGGTTCTGATCCCGGCTGTGGACATGGCACAGCTTGGCACACCATGCTGTGGCAGGCGTCCCACATATAAAGTAGAGGAAGATGGGCACGGATGTGAGCTCAGGGCCAGTCTTCCTCAGCAAAAAGAGGAGGATTGGCAGCAGATGTTAGCTCAGGGCTAAACTTCCTCAAAAAAAAAAAAATATATATATATATATATATTAGAATTTGCAAGAGAATTTTGTAAGATGACTAGATATGAGACAAATACAAAATTCAATAGTCTTTCTCTACACTCGCATCTTAGGTCAGCTTCCCTGGGAAACAGACTCTGAGTATCTGAAATTTAATGCAACCACATGTGTGATGAAGTGAGGTGGCAGGGCTGGACAGAGAGGGACATTAGATAGCAATGCAGTGTGACAGAGGCCTCGGCCAATCCCATGAGAAGCTCTGAGCCTTGGATGGTGCCCTGGAGATGTCCGAGGAGACGAAGCAAGGAAGCCAGGTCTTTAAACACTCACTTTCTGCAGTCAAGGGATGTGGCCCTGGGAGGGATGGATTATCCTGGGTAGGCAGCTTCCTCGGGCAGAGGGCAGTTTCTAGAGAGTCATGGTTGTGATCTGTCAGCACCCAACACTTCCAGCAGCCGGAAGAGTCCGTGTATCTGTCCTGCAGGGGGTGCGAGCAGCACACCCCAGGATCCGCCACAGTCCACCCCTTGGGCAGCCCAGCGCCACACGCTGCACGGAGTAGGTCCCATCTTTCCAGGAATAGGTTCTCTAAAGCTCTACTCTTTGGCAAGACTTCCTCTCATCCCTGCCTTCAGGGCCAGGATCAGAGGTGGGGCTCTGGTTTCTCCCACAAACCTCCTCCTGTGAGTTGTCCTCAGTAGAGGCCAACAGAATCCTGCGCATGCAACTCACCTGTGACTTCTTAGAGTGACTGCTCCTGATCTCAAGACGCCATTTCCACATCCTGGGGGATCGCCGCTGGGTGGACGTGACCTTGTGATCCAGCGGGTCAGATAGAATCCAGCTCGTGTGGGTCAATTCTGGCTGTGTGGTCAGCTGATGTCCCACGTTAGGCCCTCTCTCTCTGTCCACCATGGTCCAGTAGCAAGCCAGGAGGTGTTGCATAAAGAGTATTCAGTTCTCCTCTGTGGACGGCAGGGCCTTGCTCCAGAACCTTAGCACCCGCATCGTGAGGATCCTATCGGGGCTTATCATAAACTCCATACAGCGTCTTACCACCATACGTATCTCTAACACCACAGGCATAAGATCTGCCCGTTTGTATGGCTCAAGCACAAGGGCCGCTTGTACCACAGCTTAGGATTTCTGCAGGGTCTTTTCCTCCTCTGGGACCCAATCCAAGCTGGCAGCCTTCCACATCACCAGTAAATGAGAGAGTAGGACCCCCGACATGGAACGTGGGAGCTTCAGAACCCAGGAGACCTCCAAGCGTCGAGCTCTTCCTTCCGAGTGTGGCGGGTGTGGGATGTGGTCATTTGTTCTTCACGTCACAGAGGATGTCCCAGCGCGCTGTGGACCACTGAGCCCCTAAGAAGATGCTGATGTGGTGGGCTCCTGAGACCTGCAGAGAGCATGCGTCCTAACAAGGCCTCCAGCACACTCGCCGCTTCTTGTTCCTTCAAGTCACATTAACGTGATGCCACTGAGACAGCGGACTGCTGTGACAGTGTGAAACATGTCCACCCGGTTCAGTCCCTTCAGCCGCATGGGTGGGAGACAGGAGAGATAACACGGCCCCGGGGCGAGACCATAAGTGAACACCGGGGTTCCTCCCACGTGGATGTGAACTGTTCTGGTGAGGATGGAAAAGAAGGTACTCGCCAGGTCAATGGCTGAACATCACTTACCAGGGGACATGTTATTCTGCTCTGACAAAAGGGGCCTGCAGTTCCAATTTCTACTGTCCACTGTCATCCTGCAGAACCCATCCAGTTTACCGGGGCCAGACTGGTGAATTAGATGGGGAGGACGGGGGCGACCCCCCTCACATCCTTTAGGTCTTCAAGGGTGGTTCTCATCTCTGCCCTTCCTCCCAGCATTTGAGACTGGTTTCCACTTACTATCTTGGTGGGTGGGGGGTCGCCCCCAGGAAGGGAGGCCCCCAGAACCATAGAGAATAAACGTGTGCTGTTTAAGCCGCCTAGGCTGTGGTTTCAGCAGCCCGAGGATGACACTCAACCCCAAGGGAGGCACCTGCCTTTACCAGGGGAGTGGACCACTCTGAAGGCCCAGAGTGTCCAAGAGAACCTGGGAGCCACGACCTCTGCGGACGTCGGCCCAGGTTTGGCTCCCTGAGAAGCAGACTCTGGGATGGAGACAAGCACGGGGAGAGTCGTTGGGAAGGGCTTGTGACCAGCAGCCAGGAAAGAAAAGGACAAGAGCAGGATGGGGCAGAGGGGCCGAGATGTGGCCTCAGTGGAGCCCTGGGCTGGCCCCATGGGCCGAGGGCCCTCATGGCCACCTGTTGACCAGTCAGGGGAAGCTCAAGCCCTGGGAGGGATGGGGTGCGACCTCGCCAGGAGCATGGGAAGAGGGGCGCTCACGGCAGCTGGGGGATGAGTCCTTCCTTTCTGAAACAGGCTCCACTGCAGAACCGGACGCTGGCGGGGCAGACTTGCCAAGGTGGAGAACCCCGTCTCTCAAAATCAAGTCTAGGCCGAGTCCCCAGCTGTTTCCGTCCTCCAATCACAGGCTGCCCAGAGGCCCTCTGTCTTGCATGCCTGTCCTTCAACCGGGAATCGGTCATGATCAGCTTTCAAGTCTTTCTTGGGGCATCAGCTGCACTGGCACCAGCCACCTGATCCCACAGGTCTGCAATTACTATGTTCCCTCCACCCGTCAAGCTCCTGAAAGGGGCACCAACCAGTGCATTTCCTTCCCATGGTGTCACACCCCAGGCACCACGGTGGAAATGTCCCTGATGTGGCCGGGTCTGTCACCTCTCCACCAGCCACCAACAATGGGGGCCATGCCAACCGGCCCACTAGTGCTTGGTCAAGTCCTGAATCTTGTGTTAGCCTCTGCTTCCTAGGACCATCCTCGGGTCAAGCTTCCTGGGAAACAGACACCGGGTTTTGAGATTTGGGGGCAGGAGGATTTGGGGGCAGGGGGAGGGTCCTGTGGGAACCACATCTGTGAGTCACCAAGAGCAGCAGGATTGGGCCGAGGGAGAAATCGCTTGGAGGCACAGAGGCAACAGAGAACCAGCCGATCCCACAGTGATGGCCCTTCAGAATTGTCCCAAACCGGGGCCGGGGCTGGACCTCTGTACCCCCAAATTGGCCAGTCTCTGCATGTAGGCTGCCTCCCCCAGGAGGGATCAGAACATCAGAGGAGAGAGCTCTCATCATCAGTTGCCCCTGAATTCACCAAGGGGGACGCAGATGGTGGCCACCAGCACGTGGGGAGCGAGCATCTCTGGGGCTCCATGTGGCTCATCACTGCGTGCTGGGCTCCAGCCAGAAATGGAACCCCACTCACCCTGCAAAATCCATGGACTAGAAAAGACGAGATTCAACAGGAAAGACACATGATGTGGATGAAGGAAAATCAGCTTCATTGAAGGACATAAAACAAGTCTGATGCTCAGTGAGAAACAGCAAGTGTCTGGAGGAGCCATCTAAACGCCACTGAAAGGCCAGCCCCTCCCAAAGAAAGCTGAGAAGGGTTGTCTTCCCCCAAACTCCAATGTTTAATAACTGGATACAATATTTCAAAGTTTGGTTATAAAGAATTAATATGTGGACCAGGCCTGGTGGCCTAGTGGTTAAGTTCAACACACCCCGCTTTGGCAGCCCTCGTTCAGTTCCCAGGTGTGGACTTACACTACTTCTCTGTCAGTGGCTATGTTGTAGTGGTGGCTCACATAATGAAAAAAAGAGGAAGATTGGCAGCAGATGTTAGCTCAGCGTGAATCTTCCTCAGCAAAAAAAAAAAAGGAAAAGAATTAATATGCAATGATTGCTGGAACTTTTTGCTAAATGTTAAGGTTCCCCATGAACCCATGCTAACTTAGCAGACAAACAGGTAGTGTATGGGACATAAACAGTGAGGTGGACCAGAAACCAGTTCAAGCCTATATGGGAACCGGCTGTAGGAAAAAGCAGCCTTTCCATTCCAGGGGGAAAGAGGGCTCACTTCACAATGGCGCTGGCACAGCCTACCCGGTCGTCGGAAAGACAGCTGCCCCTTAACCCTGCCCCTCAAACCAACACCAAAACAAACCTATGTTTTAAAAGGCCAGAATGCAAAACAAAATTTCTAATAGAAAAAAATGTAAGAGTCTTCTTATACAATTCTAGGAGAGGACAGGGGGTCCAGGAACAGCAGAGGAAAAAACAGAAAGATCCAACCAAATAAAAATTTAAAATCCTCGATGGCAAAATAAAACATATTCCTATCAACATCAAAGACAAACCACAGATTGAGAGAAAACACCAGCAACCGTGTGAACAGGCAGAGGTTACCTCCCCAAGGATACAAACAACTTCGGCAAATTGAAAAGATAAAGGACAAGTGGATAATTCTCAGAAGCGGAAACGTCAGCACGTATGTAGAAAGATGTGCCCTCTCTCTAACTGTGAGAAGATGCAAACCAAAACAAAATCTGCGTAGACAGTGTGTGATAGGCTGTGCTGGGATGGAGGACAGGTTGATTTGACTGGGGTCTGGAAGGATCCAGGAGAGCTGGATGGGGCCGGCGGCAAGAGAGAGTCAAGAAATACGTAAAGGGTCAAGGCACACAAGAAAGCTCTTCAAAGTAGGAGAGTGATAAGTAGAAGGCTCTGGAAAGATCACCTCCATCATACTGCCCACCACCAGCACCACTTCTGGCATGGGGGATGGGCAGGGCAGTGGTGGGGCAGGGCAGGGCAGGGGGGACATGAGCACACACCTGTGGAGGGCTCCTGCAAGACCTTCAGCGGAAAGGGAGGAGG
Source organism: Equus caballus (assembly GCF_041296265.1). Lineage (NCBI taxonomy): Eukaryota > Metazoa > Chordata > Mammalia > Perissodactyla > Equidae > Equus > Equus caballus. Next base: position 58,819,828 of record NC_091707.1, read on the forward strand.
GATGCAGCTGGAGGAAGAATGAGGCCGGTGCTGATGGAAGACGTCAATGGAGACTCTGAAAACAAACCCAGAGACCAGATGTCTGTAAGTTTCACGGCATTTTCTCAGCCCTTATCGAAGACAGACATAAGAAAGGGTCACATAAAAAAGAAGACTGCTTTCCTTCTAAAAGATGGCTGAGGACACACTGTTCATCCATCGTCTCACTCACCGTATTCCACCTGAGGACTACACGACAGATTCTTCTCCAGTGTAGAGAGAGGAATGAGTGTGTCACTCCAGAAGGACTGCCAAGTGAGGGGCAGGCTGCTGAGAGGGTGGATGGATGGAGGGTGGCTGGGGCTGGGGGATAAATGGATGAATAAATGATTGATACATAAGTAGGATGGTTTGACAAATGGACCAGAAGGTGAGTGCGTGAGTCGGTGGATGATGGAAGGATAGACAAATGGTTGCATGGGTGGGTGGATGGATTGTGGTTGGATGGATGGGAAGTTGGATGGATGAGTAGTTGGATGGATGGGTGGGTGGGTGGATGAGTGGATGATTGGTTGGATGGGTGGGTGGATGGACTGATGGTTGGATGGATTGATAGTCGGATGGATGAGTGGGTGGGTGGATGAGTAGATGATGGGTTGGATGGGTGGGTGGATGGATTGATGGTTGGATGGATGGGTAGTTGGATGGATGGGTAGGTGGGTGGATGAGTGGGTTATTGGTTGGATGGGTGGGTGGATGGATTGATGGTTGGATGGATTGATAGTTGGATGGATGGGTAGTTGGATGGGGGGGTGTGTGGATGAGTAGATGATGGGTTGGATGGGTGGGTGGATGGATGGTTGGATGGATGAATGGGCAGGAGAATGGGATAGTGGCAGAGAAGATGAAGGATGAATAAACATATTGATAGAGCAGTAGGAGTGATTAGGTTGATGGAGTGTGAATGGATAGCTGGATGGGTAGGTTGCAATGAAGAAGGATTAACAAATCCTTGCAGCCACGCTTTGGCTCTGGTGAGCTCTCACACAAAGATATTCACGGTCTTGTGAGTTGGCTATTTTGGGGTGTGGCCTTCAGCACTGCAGGCTCAGAAATACACATTTATGGGTCCACCATGAGTGGACCACACTCTGACCAGATTCAGATGGCTAACAAAGTAAACCAGAATGTCCATGTACTGATTTGCCCTGAGAAGCAACTCTCAGCAGGCTAGAGCATCAGGCATCCATACCTGAGGTGCATTTACTCGGTCAGCAACCCTACCTGGGGAGGCGTCATCAGAAGGCACCTTGGAGATCGTGGAACCAGACCGGGGGTGAGATCATTGGCATGATGGTGACCTCAGGCTAAAAGGAGCCGGTGCCAGCAGATCCCAAGAGTATCCATCTGCCCAGGGGACCAGAAGCACTTGAGGCCCAACGTTGTATGCGGGGCGAGGAGGGGGCTGCTCCCCCTCCCTCGACTGTGCTGGGAAGGGCTCGGCCAAAACTAGCCTCCAGGTCTCTCCTTTTTCTGTGACTCCATGGCTGCCCTTATGATTAACATATTATTTCTCAGAGAGTATTTTGTTCTTCTTCTAGCTTCAGTTAAAAATCTTAATCTATCAATTTTCAATTTTCATCAATGAATTTAAGTCTGTACATTTTCCTCTTGGTAACACCTTGGCCACACCCTGTAGGTTTTGACATGAAATGTTCTCACACTCATTCAGTTACAAATAGTTTACAGTTTTCATTCTTATTTTCTCTTTAACATCTGCTACAATGCTCAGCAGTGTGTTTCTAGCTGCACACATTTGAAGGACTTTCTTTTTGCTGTTGGATTCTAATTTTATTGCTCTGTGATTACTGAACTTGGCCTATACAATATTAATTTTTAATTTGTTGAAATTTTATTTGTCACCTAGTACACAATCAGTTTTTTTAGTGTTCTCACTGTGTTAAAAAAAAAAATTTATTCTATTTGTCAAGTATATATTCCTACATGTCTATTAGGTCAAGGTTTAATTATGTTACTCAAATCTTATATAGACTTATTTATAGTCTATTTGATTCTTTGATTTCTGGGGGCTATCTCCCACCATGATTACAGATTTATAAATTTCTCTTTACATATTTTTCATTATATTTCAATTTATGACTCTCACGTGTTTTTTATGAGTTGTTCTTCTTGCCAATTTGAAATACCGTGCCCCCTTTGTCCCTTTTAAATATTTTACCTTGAATTTTATTTTGTATAATGTAAATATTGCTAGGACTGCTGACTTTTTGTTGACATTTTGATAGTTTTTTTCAGCCTTTTGGTTTTTAACTTGCAAGGTTACTTTACATATGCTTTTGGTAAGCAATATTTTAGTTAGAATTTATTTGTTTCTATTCAGTCTGAGAGTCTCTATCTTTTAACACATTTGTTTAGCCCATGGACATTTATTGTGATTTCTCATAAAATAAAATCTTACTTTATATTTTCTTTCTTTCTTTTCTGCTGAGGAAGATTCACCCTGAGCTAACATGTGTTGCCCATCTTCTTCTTTGTTTTTGTATGTGAGCCACCACCACAGCACAGCCACTCACAGATGTGTGGTATAGCTAGGTCCGTTCCCGGGAACTGAACCTGGGCCACCGAAGCAGAGTGCGCCAAACTTAACAACTAGGTCACCAGGGCTGGCCCTAGATTTTCTATTTTATTAGTTTGGTTTTCCCCTGTCTCATCATATTTTAGAGAAAAGGTTTGTCTTATTCCATTTTTTCCTGAACTGGCTTTGAAATATTTACATTCTTTTTCTAATCTTCTCTTGGTTGTCTACAGATTTAGAAAACACAGACTTAACACTTATATTTTTCTGACAGCGTCGAGAATCGGTCAGGGTCTAGGTTCCCTCCGAACACAAGGCTCAACGCATAATTTTCCTTTTCTCCACTCCTCGCTTCTCTCTCGGCCTACATGTCACTCCCACATGGAATTTTAATTCCAGGCTGTTAGCATGTTTTCACAGTCGACATATCCTGGAACCTCACATCTTCGTTCCTCCGTCCTCACCTGTGGAAGGTGAGCAGCAGGGCCTGACCCACGGAGATTGCCCTGAGGATGAGACCAAATGCTCCATGTCCAGCACTTGGCAGAGTACTCAAACAATAGCAGTAATAATAACCCCCACCAGCCGTCCCGGGCTCCCTTTTCTTCCTCCTAAAATACCTCTTCCGGCAGTTCTTTCAGAGAATCGGTAGACTGCGGGAGCTGACTGTCTTTATTTTCTATTCACACTTAGATAATGGGCTGTCCGAGGATTTCACCCCAGAAATGGGAAGACTTTGCTTTCTCATCGCTTCCCACATTGAGAGGATACGTGTCGCTTGACCTGTGCTCCTTTTCAACAATCGGAGTGTCCTCTCCAAGTCTGTGTCCAGCTCTGCAAGCCTGCAGGACATTCTCAGTGTCATCAATGATCCACACAGCACTTCGATGTGTCAGAAGTGAGTTTGGGGATTGTGTTTATGTTTATCCTGCTTGGCACCCGGCAGGCTCTTTCAGTCAGGGCGACGCCTGCATTTAGCTCCAGAAAAGTCCATAAAAACTACCTTTACTGTTGCCCCGTCTGCCTTTCCCTGTCGTCTCCTCCCGGAATCCTAGTAGATGGACCGGGGACTTCTAGATCTGTCCTCCACACCCTGCTTGTCCTCGTGCTTCCCCACTCTGCCTCTTTGCGCCACATGCCAGTAGAAGGCCTGGGTCCTGTCTCCCAGCTCACTGCCTCTCCCTCGGCGTGTCCATCGCCACTCAGCCCATCTCTGGAGACATTTTTGGTTTGCTCTTAATGCTTTGTTTGACATTTCCGGGCCTCTCGTTGTTTCTCTGAAACACTTAGCTGTCCTGTTTCTCGCTGGGGACACCAATTGTACTTGCTTTAGGTCCTTCCTGCGGGCTCCGTGAGCCCTGCTCGTGGAGCTGCTCATCTCCCGCACGCTGGGGGCTTCCCTCGGAAATTGGGCGACACTGACTGCAAGCTTGCCTTGGAGGTGGCGCTTCCCCATGACGGCACCTGCTGGATTTGTTTGCCACAACCCTTGGGGGTGACAAGGACGCCTCCTTGACCAAACTTTAGTCAGGCTTCTAGGAGCCCTCCTTTTGAAAAAGCTTCACCCTTGGCTTGCCAGAGTCCAGTTTTAGCAAAGAATCCTGTTAGGCCAGTCTGTCTAGAGTCCCCCACCCTTGGTGTCCAGACATGCTCCTCTTCCCCCCACCCTTGGTCCTCAGCAAGTTCCTCCCGGTGACCCTCCGTGCATCCCCGCACCCCGCCCTTCGGCCATGATTGCCCACTCGTCCCCATGAACTCAGAGTGGAGCCCAGGCTCTCCCTGCTGTTGCACTTATCTTGAATAAAGTCTTCCTTACCGTTTCCAACAGTGTCCAGTGCAAATTTTTTTCTCTTGCAAAGGGAAAGCTAAAGCTTTAGCTGAGACTTAACCCCACCCACCCAGTCTTCAGGAAGAGCAGGAGAGGACAGGCCAGGCCTGGCTGGGGGTCTTTGGTTTGGGCTGGGCATGGTGCTCCACACTCCCCCCAGGGTCACTGGATGCCAGGACACGCCCTGTCTTCTTGAACCAAGATCCGACAGTCACTGGTCCTGGTCTAGGCAGACACTTCTTCCTTGCCACCTGACCCGAGGGGGCGGGGGTGCAGGTATGGCCGGTCCCTGCCCAGGAGAGAAGGGTTGCCCTACAGAAACACACTGATCCTTAAGAGGCCCAGAAACAGTCTGCACAGGAGGGAGGGCAGCCTTCGGTGGGCGGGGGGCGGGGAGAGCGGAAGCTAGAACACGGTCAGAAGGAGCGGGTGTTCCCCAGGAGGGCGGGGCAGGGCGTACACGGGCTGAGAGGTGGGAGAGCAGCCTGTACTGTGGGGGATCTGTGCCCCTGCTGGGTCCTGAGTGTGCCAAGGATTTAGCGGGGTCCCCCCACCCCAGGCACGGCCCTCTCTCCCACCAGGTACCAGATGACTCGCTCGCTATTCTTGGATCTCTGCGGCGCAGAGGGAGCATGGGAAGTCTCCAACGGGAGAGCGTCTGGCTCTGGGGTGGAGGTAAAGGGGCCAGCAGCAGGGAATGAAAGTTGGGGAAACTTCGGCACTTCCTTTTTTAAAGAAAAATGTCATGTCTCAGGAAACCAGGAGAAGAACCAAAAATAAAAAAACCGTCCTGCCTCACCACAAGAAGGCCAGTTGCAAGGCATGCAATTTGTGCACAGAGGCAAAGAAATGGTTCTTGAAAAAAGTGCAAATTGCTACTTGGCTGCATGTAAATGAACCGATAATTGCTTTTTGCAAACAATGTTTATGCAGATGGCCCCACACTCCGCAAAGCTGCGCAGATCTCGCATCCACATTATATTTGTCACCACCACCCCCCATTTATCTCTAGGAGCTGAAGAACCACAGGGCTAATGGGAGCCCCCATTCATACTTTCTTCCCTCTGTTTCCTGCAGGCCCCTCACTGCCTTCCTCTCCCCTCCCCCCATCACCTCTGCCCCTCGGCCCCCCAGTGTCCCTGAGTCCTGCGTCCACACATGAAGGTTCTGTTCTCCAGTCTCCTCTGGCCCCAGATGAACATCGAGGCCTGACCACCGGCCCTGCAGGCAAAGCCAGCAAAGTCGGCTCCGTCCGCAAAGTCCGCAGACAGTCTAGGAAGCTGGGGAAACTTCCCGAGGGGCACAGCCCAACGTGTCTGACATGTAAAGACTTTCTGAAGATCAACAGGCGAACAGCCCACAGTCAGTAGAGGAAAATTTTCAAGCAAGATGAACAATTACAGAAAATAAAATCAACTGATTCTTAAACATGTGAAAAGGGGCTTGAAATCACTCACAACACATAAATGTACATTAATACTGAGCTAAGAGGATTTCTGAGCAAGCAAAGAGAATGGATGCTGCCTGGGTCTGCATCGCCCCCTCCAGCCGCCGGAATCAGGAAGAGCAGCAAGAAGAACCAGTAAAACCGGCCTCTCCGCACGACCAGGCCAGGAATGCCCCAACTGCAAAACAGCTGTGAGTGGAAACAGAAAAGAAAAAATGGAAAACCCCTGCAGGCGATTTCTCACACTCTGCAGTGAGTCAGGGCGGGAAAGCGAGGCGGGAGCCATGGTGCAAGGCGTCAGAAACAGACCGGCCACCCTACCAACCGGCCACCAGAAGGGCCAACGCACTGGGCGAGCGCCCCCGGCGGGTCAGAGTGCTCCCTGCTAACCATAACCAGAGCCTTCACCTGACAGCAGGTGCGACTCCTGGGAGAATCCTTGAAAGGCAAAGCTTTGGGAGAAACAAAAGCAAAAAAGGAGGGAGGCACACCCCTTAGAAACTAGGTGGCAAAGGCGGAAAGGAGTAAAACGGGGACATTTCAGGTCCTGTTAGAAAAAAGGAACCAAAAATTTGGGGGCATGCACCTCTCCTGTGCCTGCCGCCAAAAAATAAGTCCAATAAAGACACTAGACTCTGCCTCATGGATAGAAGAGAACCACCCACATCCCCAAAATGAACAGGAAAAAACTGTCTATTCAAAGTTCCTGCAAGATCAGAACGAGAAAATCAACACACCTCGCTGATAAAAAGCCCCTTCCTGAAAAAAACAAAAAAGGAGCATTAAAAAACTGAGACGATGCTCCAAACTGAATTCCATACGCTCACAAAAGCACTTGAGGACACGAAGACCCATCTTGAATCAGAACATGAAATCTAAGAACACAAACGGACAAAAGCAGAAGACATGAAAAGAACTTGTGGAAATGAGAAGAGAAAGGGAAGGAACAGACAAAATCGTCTCAAGAGTGAAGAATGAGGTCAAGATGCCCCCAGCGAGCAGACTGGAGTCAAGAAGGCAGGAAGGCCGCCCGGAGAAGGAGGGCGAGTCACGCAGGAGGTGAAAGGGCTGGAGGACCTGGGAATCAGGTGTGCGTCGTGGAGCCCTGGAGATGCAGGCAGAACAAGAGAGAGAACGGCATTCGAAACCACAGGCCAAGGGGCCGGCCCATGGCATAGCGGTTGAGTTCTCACGCTCTACCTCGGTGGCTCCGGGTTCTCAGGTTTGGATCCCAGCTGGCTCATCAAGCCATGCTGTAGTGGCATCCCACATATGTAACAGAGGAAGACTGGCACAGAGGTTAGCCCGGGGCCAAACTTCCTCAGCAAAAAGTTTTTAAAAAACAACCAAAAATAAACCCACAATCCAAGAACATGCTCCAGAAATCAAAGACTGAATCTACATGTTGAGAGCCCATCCCCGTGGATAACTCTGGGTTGAAGGACGCCCGGAAGGCGGACGAGCTGGAAGGTTAAGGTGGTGAATCACGGACGAGAGAGGATGCCAGGTTAATCTCCCTTCACTCTGTTTTAGATTTCAAAATGGGATAAAAGCCAACGCTATTCCATTACATCCCAGAGGGCTGTAAACCAGGGTCCTCCCTTCTCTTTTCAGAGAGGATGTGTTTACAAGACAACGATGAGGTTTGCTCCCCTCGCCCACAGCACGGTGGGTGCAGAGCAGTTCCTGTGTAAGCTCCAGGATTCAGGATTTTGAGTCCCTCTCCTGTGTGCAAAGCTCCCTTCCTCACAGGCAGGATCCATCTTGCTCTCTCCACGTTGCCCGAGTGGAGAACAGGTCACAGGGAACCAATGCTGGAATTGTCTGTGGAGGAGTAACGGCTAATCCCAAAAGCTTGTGCTCACTCTGAGAATGAAAGAAAAACAGCACAGATACAAAAATGCATCGATGTTCAGCCCAGGTGTCCTTCGAGTGTCAAGGCCACAGAGAGCAGTTTCAAACATCCAAGAACTTGGGAAATTCTGAACCACGAGCCCTTCCAGAGGAAGGTTCTAGCAGATTGATTTCATCCAATGCAAAAGATGACTGAGACAACTTCAGCAAAAGGACTAATGTCGGGAAGGAGGGCAGAACACTAACTTACTAACGTGCGTGTCGTGACACAACGGGAATGAGCCCCTCTGAGAAACGGGAGGAGAGAGAGAGGGGCAGAGGAAGCGGACAAGCTGTCAGCTGCCGCCCGGGCCGAAGTTGGGGTGTCACCATGAGAAACTGACAAACTGGCAGTGAAAGTTGAAACGAGAAAACCGGAAAGTAAGAGCATTTAAAGAGGACGAGTGCAGAGGGAGCCAGGAGAATAAAAACACAGACCCTCACAAAGGCCACAGGAAGAAAAGGGCAAAGACCAAAGTCACACAGCAGCTCTCACGACACGCACGTAATCACAAAACCCCAGAGCAGCCGACGCCAGACAGGGACGTCAGGTCGACCCATGTCAACAGGCCTGACTCGTCTATGAAAAGAAAAAATTTCAGTTTGGCTCATGAGCAACATCCACGTAAATGTCGTATACAAGAGACACGGTGAAAATAAACTGATCCAAAATCAAACGGATTGATTAAGTTAAAGGTTCACTAGCCACATAGAAGCCACAAAGGTGGAGATCCTGACATCAGACAAGTAGAGTTAAAGACAAAATGCAGGGGCCCCGCCCCAGGGCCGAGTGGTTAAGTTCACGGGCTCTGCTTCTGCAGCCCAGGGTTCAGATCCCAGGCGCAGACCTAGCACCGCTCGTCAAGCCGTGCTGTGGCAGCGTCCCACATAGAAGAAGTGGCATGATTTACAACCAGGATACACAACTATGTACTGGGGCTCCAGGGAGAAAAAAAAAAAAAAGAGGAAGATTGGCAACAGATGTTAGCTCAGGGCCAATCTTCCTCAAAAAAAAAAGAACCAAAGAAACAGAACAAAACAAAACAAAAACAGGCTTCAACTTAAAAAAAAAAAGACAAAATGCACTAACATGACAAAGAAGGAGTTTTTAAGGCAAAAGGACACAATTCACAACAAAAATAAAACAGCTAAGCAACAAAGAACACAGCAGCTAGCTTGATGAAGCCGTAACTCAGGAAGGACAAGGAGTCAGGGGAGAGTCTGAACAAGACAGGTCTCGTGCACAGCAGCAGCAGGAGGTGGGTCGGCTCCGGCCCTGCAGGAATCGTCCAGGACACAGAGTCAGAAGGCTTGTTAGGGGGGCACCTAACAAGTGTTAAAGACAAAGGTGGGGACACAGGATGGGACAAGAAGAGCCTCAGACTGGGAGAGGCACACGGACGCGTCTCCACCAAGCTGTGGGGAGTGTCAAAGCGGAACCGCACATCAGACAGGCCCTCTGGAGCAAAACCCGCCAGGCCCTAGTGCCCCACCTGGCACTGCCTTTGTGGGGACGTCCAGGGGGAACGTGGTCTGGGCTCAAACACGGCAGGGTCCGGGGGGCCGCAGCGCGAGGCCTTCAGCCAAGCGCTCTCCTCTCAGCCAGGCCGCAGGTGCCTCCTGGAAGCGAGGTCTGGGTGACACACCTCCACGCTGCCACGTGAGGACAGGGAAGACCTGCACACGCGACCCACAGGCAGACCTTGTGGATATAGCTGATGCTTACACACACACATGCACACATGCACGCACACACACACACATGCACGCGCACACACACACGCACATGCACATGCACACACACAACTCCAAGCCTGGAGAATGCACCTTCTCAAGCACTCAGAACATTCGCAAACGTTGATCACAGATCAGCTCACAAGAAAATCAGTGCATTCCATAAAGGAGAAACACTGCCATCAACAGCCTCTGATCAGAATACAATAAAACTACAAATTATTGACAAAATAAAAAACAAAAAGGCCCTTCCACCTGGAAATATTTTTTAATCTATAAAACAACTCTTGATTGAAATGGAAATAAAACGGAAATTACTTGCTTTCTTTTAAAAATAATGATAGTGGGGCTGGCCCCGTGGCCGAGTGGTTACGTTCCCGTGCTCCGCTGCAGGCGGCCCAGTATTTCGTCGGTTCAAATCCTGGGCGCAGACATGGCACTGCTCGTCAGACCACGCTGAGGCAGCGTCCCACATGCCACAACTAGAGGAACCCACAACGAAGAATACACAACTATGTACCGGGGGGCTTTGGGGAGAAAAAGGAAAAAATAAAAAAAATCTAAAAAAAAAAAAATAATAATAATAATAATAATGATAGTGAAAATACTACATATCAGGATGCATGGGATAGATTTAAAGCCGTAATCAAACAGAAATTCATAACTCTGAACACTTTTTTCAGTACAAAGAAAGGAATATAATTCCTAGCTCAAGTAACTAGAAAAAGAAGCACAGAATAAACCAGAAGAAAGATCAAGGAATGAAATAATAAAGATGAAAGTAGAAACTAATGAGGGAGAGAAGAGAAAAACACTTGATCTGATTAATAAATGAAAATCCTGATTTCTTTAATTAACAAAATAGGCAAACCACTAACTAACCTGATCGTAAAGAAAGGAGAAAGTTCAAACACACAAAATAAGAAATAACACAAAGAAAATAACCATTGGAGCAGAAGAAAGGTTTAGAATCATGGGACTAGCTTGCAGACATCTATGCAAATAAATTTGAACCACTTGATATGACCTGTTTAACTGTGTCCTCCGTCAAAAACGAAAAACATGAAGTCCTAACCCCTAGTGCCTGGGAACGTGACCTTATTCGGAAATAGTGTTGTTGCTGATGTAACTAGTTAAGGTGAGGTCACCTTGATGCATCTTAAGTCATTGGAGTAGGGTGGGCGCCTAAGCCAATACGACTGATGTCCCTACAAGAAGAGGGAAATCAGGACACAGACGCACATCTGGAAGGGAGACCACCTCATGATGGAGGGAGAGATAGGAGTGGTGCCTGTATAAGCCAAGGAGCGCCAAGGATTGCCAGAAAACCACCAGAAGGTAGGAGGAGGCAAGGAAAGACGCTCTACAAGTGTCAGAGGGAGTGTGGTCCTGCTGACACCTTTATTCAGACTTCCAGCCTCCAGACATGTGACAACAAGTTTCTGCTGTTTTAGGGCCACTCAGTTTGTGGTCCTTTGTTACAGAAGCCGTAGGAAACCAATCCGCTTGATAAAAGAGAGAAATTCCTAGAGAAATGCCTACTACCAAAATTGACCTAACTGGCAATGGAAAACAGAAACAGAATAATTTCCAGGAAAGAAATTGAGAAAGTCATCAAGAACTTCCCCACAAGAAAAGCAACAGCCCCAGACGGTTTCACAGCAAAGTTCTACCAAATTTTCAAAGACCAAATAGTTCCAACATCTCATAAACGGTTCCAGACCACTGAAAAAGGAGGAAATATGGACACTCTTTTAATGAAAGAAATACAACATTGAAACCTCAATCTTATAAAGACAGTATAAAAAAAGAAAACCACAGAGCAGTATCACTTATCAATATTGATGCAAAAGTCTAAGAAAGTGCTAGCAAACAGAATTCAGTACCACGTCAGGAAAGTAACAGTCCACAACCGATGGAGTCCAGGAATGCAAGGTCGGTTCAAGAGTAAGAAATACACGTCTCACAACACGAGCACAGAGGGAAGACACCACATGAGGACACGTGTATATGCACTTGTCCCAAAGCCTGTATCTCACTAAGTGGGGAAACAGTGAGGCATTTCCTCTCAGGTCAGGATGTACGGGATGCAAGACAAGGATGTACAGGATCTCTGCTCCTCTTCAGTATTGCACTGGAGGCATCAGCCAGTGCAATTGGACAAGAAAAGTCAGACGGAAGCATAAGAGTTAGAAAAGAAATAAAACTCTCTCTATTTGCAAATGATGTGCTAGTATTTCCAGAACACTCCTAAGGAACCAGCGATAAAACTAACGCAGAAAATAAAATAATTCCATAAGGTAGCAGGATATAAAATTAACATGGAGAAACCAATGGCCTTCATAGACACAAAACTCTAACCAGTTAGAGGATATAATGAGACGGAAAACCCCAATTACAGCAGCAACAAAGAAGACTAAATACTTAGGGGTAAACTCGACAAACAGTGTGCAAAACCGAGTGAAGAAAACTTTAAAATGCTCCTGAAAGGGAAGCTAATGGAAAGACATCAACCGATCTCAGGTAAAATAACTCATCATAAAGATGTCAGTTTCCTCTCAGTGAATTTATAAATTTAATGGAATCCCAATAAAATGCCAACAAGGGTTTTTATGGAACAAGACAAGCTAATACTGAACTTCATATGGGAAAAATATACACAAACAGAGCCAGGAAAACGAGGAAAGAAAAGGAAACTATGAGGCAGGAGTCTCTCTACCAAACGTTGAAACATACTCTAAATCCTCTCTAATTAAAAGAGCGGGAACTGGAGCATGAGCAGGTGAACAGACTTGTGGAGTGAAAGAGAAAGTCCAGAAATAAACATATGCACACTTGTAACTTCCGTATCTGATAAATACAGCAGCTCAAATCCCAGGGGCAGAGACGGACTCTGTGTGTGTGTTTCTGTATCTGGTTTTTTAACATTCTATTTTGAAATAATTATCGATTCACGAGAATTTGCAAAGGAACGTACAGGGAAGTTCCAGGCAGCCTTCGCCCACCTCTCCCAATGCTGGCATCTGACATAACTATGTACTACGACGTCAGCCCGCGACATAGGCATTCAGGCTGGCCCACTTAATGAGGCATGGTTGGTGCACGTGTTTGTGTGACAGTTCTATAACTACCTAACATGTTGCGTGCACCTGCCCGCCCCCCACCACAATCAAATTGCAGAGGGCATCCATGGGTCTTCCTGATGCCACCCTTGCACAGCCCCCCAACTTCCCCTGCCCCGAGCCCTAACCTCTGACAACCACCAGTCTGGTCTCAATCTCCAACTGCATTATTCCAACAACGTTTCATCAGCGGGCTCGTACAGTAGGCGACCTTCGAGACTGGCTTCTTTGACTCTGCAAATTCCCGATTATCATGTGCATCACAGTTTGCTCCACAATGCAGATGAACCACGCTGGTTTCAAGGACGTTTGGGCTGCTCCCAATCTAGAGATGCTACCTGTGCTGCTAGGCGCATTCGTGTGCAGGTTTTCGTGTGACCTTAAGTTTTCATTTCTCTGAGATAAATGCCAGACTGCAACTGCTGGGTCACAGATGGAGTGCAATCTTAGTTTTAAAAGAAACTGCCTTCAAAATTAATAAATTGGACCTCATCAAAAGTTAAACATTTTCTCTATAAAAGATCCTGTTAAGAGGATAAGACAAATTACAGATTGGAAGAAAAAACATTGGCAAACCACATATTTGACTAAGCACTTGTATCTAGAATATATAAAGAACTCTCAAAACTAAACAGTAAAAAAATGATAATAATAGTCCGATTATAAAATGGACAAAAGACATAAATAGACATTTCACCAAAAAAGATATACAGGTGGCAAATAAGCACATGAAAAGATGTCCAATATAATTAGTAATTAGGAAAATGTAAATTAAAAACTCGATAGCTTATCACTGCACACCTACCAAAATGGCTAAAATTAAAAATTTGACGACACCAAATGCTGACAATGATGCAGAGAAACTGGACCACTCGTACGCACATGGCTGGTGGCAAGGTGAACTCGTACAGCCACCCTGGGAGTTGGGCAATTTCTTTTAAAAGGTAAACTCTTTGACAAATGGTGCTGAGACAAACAAGTGGCCATTTGGAGAAGAATACCAGATCCACGCCTCACGCCACAGACGAGGTCACAGTCCAAACGGCTCTGAGACCTAAACGTAAAGGTCATATGGTACCAGCGCCAGAGGAAATAAGGGGGATTCCTTCTGACCCTGACACAGGGAAAGGATTTCTAACTACGACTCGAGATCCAGAGGCAATGAGAGAAAAGATTGATAAATTTGACTAAATAAAAATTAAAATTTTGCATGGCAAGAAAACTCTGCAAACAAAGTCAAAAAGATGACTGACAAACTGGAAATAAAACATGTACAACACACATCACGGACAAAGGGTCAACATTCGCAATATATAAAAAGCTCTTAAATATTGAAGGAGGAAGAACAGGAACCCATTAGAAAAATGGAGAAAAGACGAGAACAGACAGTTCCCAAAAAGATGTCAAAATGGCCTTTAAACGTACGAAACGAGGTTCAACCTCACACATAACTAAAGAATGCAAATTAAAAGGACACTGAGATATTCAGCCTCAGAAAGGAAGGAAGTCCTGACACGTGCTACCGCATGGACGAACCTGGAGGACATCCCGCTCAGTGACACAGGCCAGGCACAAAAGGACAAATCCTGCATGGTCCACTCACGGGAGGGACCCGGGGGAGTCAGCTTCATAGAGATAGGAAGCAGAATGGGGGGCACCAGGGGCTGGGGGGAGGGGGTGCTAGTGTTTAATGGGGACAGAGATTCACTTTGGGAAGATGGAAAAGTTCTGGAGATGGACGGTGGTGATGGTTACACAGCAAAGTGAATATACCTAATGCCACTGAATTGGACACTTCAAAATGGCTAGGATCGGGGCCAGCCCCATGGCATAGTGGTTAAGTTTGGTGTGCTCCACTTTGGTGGCCCAGATTCGTGGGTTTGGATCCCAGGTGCAGACCTACACAACTCACTCGTCAGCCATGCTGTGATGGTAACCAACATACAAAATAGAGGAAGATTGGCACAGATGTTAGCTTAGGGCTCATCTTCCTCAGCAAAAAAAAAAAGAAAGAAAGAAAGGACTAGGATGGTAAATTTAAGTTACATATATTTTACCACAATGGAAAAAAACTACACTGAGTTACCATTTCACACTGATGAGATTAAAAATCATGACAACTCAGGGGCTAGCCCCGTGGCGGAGTGGTTAAGTTCATGTGCTCCACTTTGGCGGCCCAGGGTTCACCAGTTCAGATCCTGGGTGTGGACCTACACACCGCATGTCAAGCCATGCTGTGGTGGCATCCCACATAGAGGAACTAGAATGACCTACAACTAGGATATACAACTATGTCCTGGGGCTTTGGGGAGAGAAAGAAAGAAAAATGAAGATTGGCAACAGATGTTAGCTCAGAGCCAATCTTCCTCACCAAAAAAAGAAAAGAAGAAGGTTCATCCTGGACCTGGCTTCTTTAAAAAATAGAAAGCAAGCAACTCGCTCTTGTCGGTGAGGCTGTGGGGAAAGAGGCCTGTTTGCACATTGCTGGTGGGAATGCAAATTGGAACAAACCCTTTGAAGAGGAATTTGGCAGGATTTCACAGAACTGTACACGCACTTACCTTTTGACTCAGCCATCCCACTTCTAGGGACCCACCCTGAAATACCTTCACTGCAGCATTGTTCATAATTGCAAAACATCGGAGCCAACCTAAACACGTACACACAGGCTGTAGGAGAGCGGCTGAACGAGCCATGACTCACACAGTGCCACTCGGAACAGCTTTAGAAAGAACGACAGGTGCCGGCCTGGTTGCGTAGTGCTCAGGTTCACTCACTCTGCTTTGGCAGCCCAGGGTTCGAGGGTTCAGATCCCAGATGTGGACCTACACACTGCTCATCAAGCCATGCTGCGGCAGCATCCTACATACAAAATAGAGGAAGATCGGCACAGATGTTAACTGAGCAACAATCTTCCTCAAGCAAAAACAGGAAGATTGGCAATGGATGTCAGCTCAGGGCCAGTCTTCCTCACCAAAAAAAAAAAAAAAACAGAAAAGAAAAGAATGACAGAGACCCCTGTGAACGCAGGGCTGTGGCGTGATTTTCAGGAGAATCCTTGTGAGTTGTAAAAGCGAAGAGTACAAGAGTGCCTACAGAATGCCACCTTTTGCATCAAAGGAAATGGAAATAAGAAGTTATACATGGGTGTGCTCACATGCACAGGAAGAATAAGCAGGGACTTGTGGGGCGATGCACCCACGGGGCGTGGTGGGAACGGGGTGCAGTGGGGGTGGGGACGGCGCACGGGTGAGGCAGTCCCTGAGTGAGCATCTGCATACGCAGCCCCGACTTTCAGCACGATGTTAACGTGTCACACACTCAATTATACATAAATAAACTGAAATCAATAAAAGGAACTGGGGCTTCTGGGAGAAATGGCTGAGCGGGGAAAGAAGAAAGCAATCCTGCAATACAGAAGTGGTCAAAAAAACAACAGAGGCACATCGAAAGGACACGAGAATAACCCAAAAGAGGCACCAATGGCATAAGCTGGAAAGTTTGAGAAAAAAATAAATGATGATAGTATTGGGTTAAAATGGATAAAATAAGAATTCATGAGTTGATACTGATATAAATACGTGATATTTATCGTTGTTCGTGCCGTCGAGTCGATTCTGGCTCCCAGCGCCCTGTGCACAGCAGAGGGAGCCCGCCCCGTCCTTCTGCGCCACCCTCCCCGCTCCGGGCGCCGTATCAGACGTGCGCCGCTGCTATCCACAGCGTTTTCACCGCCCGTTTGATATTTATACTGTTATAAATATATTCTTATAAACTATGACTCTACTGATATAAATAAATAATTGGGTGGATAAATAAATGTATAAATTATAAAAATATTACCAAGAAAACTATAGTCATTACAATTTTTTAAATCAATGGACAGATTCACTGGAAGTTGAGACACCGCTGAAGAGAAAATTATTCTCTGCTGCAGAGCTGAAGAAGTTTCTAGGTAATACAGAGAAATGAAAAGATGGAAAACACGCACGAGAGTCAAGAGGGCAAGCATGAGAAGGTCTGACACACTCCAGCTTGGCTCCAGGAGGCGAGAGTGGAGCAGAGGCAACGTCTCTGGGCCTGCGCCGGGGTCGCAAGGCCACCCCCAGCTGCAGGGACCTGCTGGGACTCGTGGTTATGACACCCCACGGTGAGGGACACAAAGCAAGGTCAGCAAAGGGAAAAGGGGCATGGGGCACGTCTGAGGAAAGCGGACCCATGCCCCAGAGAGGCCTCTCCCAGTGGGGTCTCAGGATGCGCTCAATCCCCCGGCAACCACCTGCGACAGCACCTGTGAAACGCTGCCGAGCAGGAAGCTCACGAGAGCCCAGGGTCCCGCCGGCAGCCGCTGTCCAGCAACTACCAAACGCCAGGCCCCCAGGAGGAGGGCAGAGTTCAGTATAAACCACACGATCTGCACGGTTTAGACACAGTGAGCTGCTCCCAGCAGTTCCAGAAGTGATGGGAACCCCCCCGAACCCAAGTCCCCATCGGTCAGTTTGGCCACCGGTCAGCCGCGCAGACAGGCCTTTTGAGGACGGCGGTCTCTGGCCCACAGACTCCTCTCTGCACAGAGATGACGCTGGGGAGTTTCCAATGTAAGAGACGGAATCTCAGATTCACGGCTCATAATAAGTTCTAGGCAGAATTAAAAAATCAGTTACAGCACAATGTAACTGCAGAGCATCATCACAAAGAAAACAAATTCGGGGAAAACAGAGGGAAAAGCAGCTGTCTCAGTCGCTTGGGCAGCCGTAACAAAACACCGCAGCCGGGGCCTCAAACAACAGGAACTTATTTCTCCCCGTTCTGGAGGCTGGAAGCCCAAGATCAAGGGGCCGGCAGGGCTGGCTTCCCCTGAGGCCTCTCCCCTCGGCTTGCAGCTGCCTCCTCGCTGTGTCCTCAGGGCCTGCCTCTGCGTGCTCGCACATCCCTGGTGCCGCCTCCTCCTCTTCTTACAAGGACATCAGTCCTATGGGGTTAGCCCCACCTTAATGGGCTCGTTTCAGCCTAGCCACCTCTTTAGAAGCTATGTAGTTGGAGATCCTGGCGACTGGGGCTGCAGGGTGAGTTTTGAGGGCACATGACCTGCAATGTTGTCACACGCAGGAGGGCTTCTCAACAGCAACCACAGGAGCAGAAGAGACGGGGCCACGTCTTCACAGGGCTGGGAGAAGATTCTTAAAATTCTATACCCAGCTAAACCACCAGGCGGGAAGGGGAACAAGACAGAAAAACCTTTCAACAAACAAAAACTGAAAATTTAACTTTCACATTCCCTCGCTGAAAGAGCTGCTAAAGGATATTCTTCAGAGAGAAAAAAATGGAAATCAGAGGAAGAGTGAGATTCAAGAAATAATAGTGGGGAAAAAATAAAATACATAAGTAAATCCAAATAAAGTTAATTATTATTAAATAATAATAAGATGAATTTTGTGATATAAAAATAAGATGAAACCAAAGTAGTTCAGAATAACATGTAAAACAGAATAAAGTGATAGGAGTTAAAACATTCTGAGGTCCTTTTAAGGTTCTAGAGGATCATAGAGATTTTGATTGAATTTAGACCTTGTTAAACTAAGTATAGATGTTTTAAAAATCTTAAGAGTAATTACCAAAAGAATAGAATCTAAAACATCCACATCATGTCAGGGAATAAAAAACAATAAAGAAAACTTAGCCCAATAGAAAGCAGAAAAAGAGGGGGAAGGAAGCAAAGACTAAACATAGGGATAGAAATCACGAAATAAAATTGTAGAAATAAATCCAAATATGTCAACAAATATAAATGAACTGAATTTGCAAGTTAAAATGGATATTTGACTAAATCAAATCCAGCCATACACTCTCACTAGAGATGCTCATAAAATACAAGAACACAGGATGTTTCCATTTGAAGAAGGAAGAAAAAAATAAATTTAGCAAACACCCCTTTATTTTCTTAAAGTTTATAAAACTATAGTAATATCAGACAAAATAGATTTCAAGGAAAAAAGCAATAGTAGGGATTTTAAAAATTACTATAGAATGGTGAACATAGCCTCAAATATATATGTCGAAAATGTACAATACAATGAAAATTTGACAACAGACTAGGAGACGTTAATATAACTCAGTAACTGAAAATCATAAAAACTAATAAGATTAGGGAAGAAACGAAAAGCACGGCTGAGCAGCATAATCTACTGAGGTCCAGCTAAAGCAACACTTAAAGGAGAATGCATGAACTTCCACTGCAAATCTTAAAATAGAATAAGTAATTCAAATTCATGAGTTAAGAATCCAACTCGAGAAGCAGAAAAAAAATAATAAAATAAACCGAAGAAATCTCAAGAAAGGAAACCACAACGGCGTGAGAGAACACAACAGAACAGAGAACAAAGAACGGAAGACAAGCAACAAACCAAAAGCCGGATTTTTGCAGACACGTGAAACGGGCGGTGTCTGGGTAGGCGCTGTCTTCTCCGCGCCCACGCGCGTCAGTGCGAGTTATCGCTCAGGCCTCGGCAGCTTCTCGGCAGGGAATGTGGCCAGCAGCTCCCACTTTTTGGTGTTTTTGAGCCGTGGCCAATTTTTATAAAAGTCCCACAGGCATGTGGGTGAACGCAGTCACCCACATGATCAAACTGCTTAATTGTGTTTTTACATCTTTCCTCTCCTTATTCATTTCTATAATGGTTTATCTGTTACAGGTGACTATGGAGCATCTGAAACATGACCAGTCCAACTGGTCTGAGAAACTGAATGTTAAATTTTATTGTCTTAATTAATTTAAATTTAAACAGGTACCTGCATGTCCCACAGTGGGGGTACAAAGGCTGGCTTGCTGATGGCACCGGGAACAGCGGGGTCCACACAGAGAGGATGCGATTCGGGGTCTATCTTACTCCACATGCATGTTAAACCCCACACAGATTAAAGACCGAAATTTGAAAAGCAAAACCATAAAACCTGCAGAAGAAAACATGGGGAGAATATGCTTATGATGCTGGTGAAGCAAACAATTTCTTAAACAAGGCACAAAATTGACAATCAGTAAAGAGCAGATTGACAGGTCTGTCCAGCCCAAATGTGAAACCTCTGAGTGCCCAGCGCAAACCACAGAGTGAAAAGCAAACACGGAGTGTTGCAGAAACCCTTTGCCACGTGTGCGACCAGTAAAAAACTAGAATCCAGGATATAGCAAGAACTCCTCTAAAAAGCGATGTAAAAAGAAAAAAGACACAACCCAGTGGAAGAAGTGAGCCGAGGATCCGTCACCCCTTATTCCTGCACGTGGCCTCCTGCTTGGGCAGGGGACACAGCCTTCCCAGAGCTCCAGCCTGGGCTTCACCATCAGCGTGGCTGGCCGTGGCCCTGCGGTCACTCGCCAGCCGCTGAAGCCTTCTGCCTGGTTCTTAACAAATTTAGCCCCATCCGTCTTCCCTCTCTGGTCAGAGGTGCTGGGAAACTGGCGCTGATTAAGCACCTGTAACAGAGAGCATCCATCTGTCCGCCAGGTGAAAGGTCACTGTTGTGTATTGTCCCCATCAGGCTCTGCGGGTAGCAGAGGGTAGCAGACCGGGATGTCCGCCTGACTAGCCAAGACCCAAAACCCCCGGCCGCCCCTGGTCTGAGGTCTCCACAACAGGCCAGGAGGTGGGGACGAAGGAGCAGGGCCACCTCTGAGCCGGGCCAGTGAGGACCGGGGCTAAGTCCACACAGGGCCGCACTGAGGCTCGTGGCTGGGCCCTGCGGGTGCGTGGGGACCCTCCCTTCATCTCCTCCCCATGTCTCACCCCACACAATCCTCAAGACCTGGGCCAGGACTGGGGCCTGCCCCGTTCTCAGAGCAGCTGACCAGCGCCCTGCTGTGAGGGGACCTCCTTTAACCCTAATTACTTCCTGTCTCCAAATACAGCGGCAGCTTGGGCTTCAGCATATGAAGTGGAGGGACATGATTCAGTCCACAGCATCATCCCAGCCGCCTGGCCCCAGTGGTGCTCAGCCACCCAGCACCCTATGGCAGGGGAGTAGGGTGGGCGCACGGCCTATGCCATGATCAGGCCCCCCAGGGGCAGCTCGCAGTCCCAGAGCCGGTGGCAGGGAGGAAAGCGACGCACACAGGTCTACAGCACCCCAGGATTCTTGCACGAGATCAGCTGGGTAGAAGCAGCAGGGGCAGCATGGCAGAGGCAGCCTGATGCTTCAGGGCTTCTCCCCCTGGGGCACTGAGGGAGGAGGTGGCAGGTTCTAGGTGGTGCCTGCCAGGGTTGGGGAGCCCCTGCTGGCATGAGCCACTGGGTCCCCACATAGGGGACGCCCAGCACCACAGCAGGAAACAGCCCTGTGTGGGGTTAAGCCACCATGACACAGGGATGCCTGTCACTGCAGCATAACTCTGCCCACCCCGACCAAGACAGGAGGCCTGGCCGGTGGCTTCTCTTGCTCACTCACCTCCCCCGCTGCAGGGAAATGCTGGGAGCGGTATGACATTGGGGCCCCTTGGAGCGGATGGTAACTCCTGGCACTTCTCTCGTGGGGCATGTCTGTGGGTTCCCAGAGACCCCCACTAGGGACCTCTAGCTGTGCTCCCACGGCAGCCACATGGAGCCTCCCTCCCACATGGCACGCCCCCAGGCCCCCTCCTGAGGTTGCCCCACCACACGCAACAGGAGCTCTCTTTGGGGGTCCTTCCCCACCCAACTCACAGCTGCCACTTTCTGGGGTGCACGGCCTCCTGAGCCAGGTCCAAGTCAGCTCGCCGGGCCCAGAGCCCGTGGTCCAGATGCACGGGATGGGAGAACTGAGGACACGTGTGATGTTCAACCCTTGCTTCGGGGGGGCCGCCCCGGTGCCTCCTTCTCACCCACCGCCAGGCCCGCCAATGCGTCCCACGGCACTTTGAATTTAACGGTTCACATGGCTCCTCTCTGAGCTACTGCTTTTTATTTTATGGCCAAATTAATATTATATACACAAGAGCACTTTTAAGACACCCACCAGAGGAGCCACAGTGATGGAGTTCGGGAAAGCGCAGGTTTTACGCACACACCCACTCTGGCGGCCGCAGTTGCAGGCAGCACAGCATGGCCATCCGTCTCCGCCGACCTCCGCTCCCAGCCTTGCGCTCTCGGACTGTTGCCAGCTGCTCCAGCTTTTATGGCCACTAATGTGCCCGTGCTCAGGACAGATTGGGCTTCGCAACTTTTGTATGCAAATCAATAAAAAGCCTTTTGCTAGTTCATTTAAATCATTGAATAACTAAGCAGGCTGGGCCCCAATTCTCAGCAAAGCCCTGGAATGGAGGGGGCAGGGGCTGGGGGGGACCCGCGGCGTGGACCCAGACTGGCCGGCCCTGCTGCCTGGGGCCCGCCCGGGTGGGGAAGCGCTCTGCTGGGCCCACCCAGTGACCCAGAAGATTCCGTCTCCTCGCCCAGCAACCCGGGACCACTCTCGTCTGGAATGTGGTCTAAATAATGACCTGAGCCAGCCCCATTATGACCCCTGACCCTGACCCCAGAGTGCCCTCCCCTTGGTCTCAGAATGAACAGCACAGGAGGCGGTTCACAGGGGACAGGCTCCCAGGAAAGGAGGAGGTGGGGGCAGAGAGCCTGTCTGGTGAGGCGGGAACCCCGAAGGACCATTGAAGCGCCACCTCTCCACCCCTCCACCCCACCGCCCAGCACCCCTCCTAACTCCACTCTCCACCCCACCTCCCTCCATCTTTCTATGCCTCTGTCCTTCCATGCCTTCATCCTCCATCCATCCCTGAATCCCTCCACCCACCTCCCTGCACCCTCCACCCCCACCCCTCCACCCTCCATCCCCCACCCCTCCACCCTCCACCTCCCACTCCTCCACCCTCCACCTCCCACCCCTCCACCCTCCACCTCCCACCCCTCCACCCTCCATCCCCCAGCCCTCCACCCTCCACCCCCAGCCCTCCACCCTGCATCCCCCAGCCCTCCACCCCCAGCCCTCCACCCTCCACCCCCACCCCTCCACCCTCCACCCCCAGCCCTCCACCCTCCACCTCCCACCCCTCCACCCTCCACCTCCCACCCCTCCACCCTCCACCCCAGCCCTCCATCCCTCCACCTCCCACCCCTCCATCCGTCTATGCCTCTGTCCTCCCACCCCTCCACCCTCCATCCCCCACCCCTCCACCCTCCACCCCCCACCCCTCCACCCTCCACCCCCAGCCCTCCATCCCTCTATGCCTCTGTCCTTCCATCCCTCCATCCTCCATCGCCCATCCCTCCGTCCGTCCCTCCATCCGTTCACTCACCCAGCCATTCCTGATGCCCACCGTGTGCCAGGCCCATTGCACAACAGGGGAGACGTGCAGGCAGCCCCAGACAGCACGCGTCCAGCTGAGGGAGCCAGTTGCTCCACAGGCATCTGCCTCCACGCGCACTTCCCGCCATCCCCCATGAGGCCGTCAGGGTGACTGGGATGCAGAGTGGCTCCGTCATGACCCCAGCTCCACTCCGGAGGGCAGCAGCACCTTCCTGGTCAGGCATCTTCCGAGCCCTTCTGGGACTTTTCACATTCCCTCCCCTCTCAGCCTGGGCAGAGGTTCTAGCATCTTCCTGCTTTGCACATGAGGCTTGAAGTAGCAAGCGGATGAGCAAACTGCAAGAGGCCTCGGGGCCTCAGCTCAGAGCCCGCTCTGCACAGGCACCCGCGAAGGAGGGAGGCCAGGGGCGAGGGCTGTGGCCCGGGTGTGACCAGCTTCCCCAGGCAGAGGGACAGCAGAAGCAGCAGCAGAGGCACGGATCACACGGCCTGTCCCATGTGTGGCAGAGAGGGACCCGGAGGCTGATCCACGGTGTTGGGGGGTCTGGGGAGAGGAGGACGGAAGGGCGTCAGGGACCAGAAGGGTCTTGTCTGAGCGCAGGCGCCATGAGGAACCCCCGGACCAGGGCTCAAACAGACATTCGCATCTCACAGGCCTGGGGCTGGAAGAGCAAGGTCAAGGTGCAGGCAGATCCCTGGCTTCCTCTTCTGATAGGGCACCAACCCCATCACGGGGCCCCACCCTCATGACCTCACCTAACGGTAATCACCCCCAAAGACCCCTCCTAACACCGTCACATGGGGGTAGGGCCTCAACATCTGAATCTGGGGGACACAAACCCTCACCTATGACAGGCCTTGAATGCCAGCTAAGGGATCACCCCGACTGTCGGCTCTCCACGCAGAGACGAGGGCCAGGCCCCTCAGAAATCCCCTCTCCAGAAAAGACAAGGGGTG
The DNA here is from genome assembly GCF_041296265.1 of Equus caballus. Lineage (NCBI taxonomy): Eukaryota > Metazoa > Chordata > Mammalia > Perissodactyla > Equidae > Equus > Equus caballus. The sequence continues at coordinate 58,843,665 of NC_091707.1, forward strand.
CCGCGGGCTCTGGTCAAGCCCCTCAGGCCGCTCAGCACCCCCTTCCTGCCGCCTCCCCACCACGACCAGCTTCGGGGACACAGCCTGACGGTGTACCTGGGGGGACCTGGCACCTCCCACCTCCCACCCCCTCCCGGCACGGGGCCTGGGCACGAGGCTGCGCACATGGTTCCCTCTCGCCCCACAGACGTGACTCTGGGCCTCGTGCAGCGACCTGCAGGGCGGGGCCCCCCCGAAGGTCCCTGGACCACCTCCCGGCTCAACGCACCTCCCCAGGCCCCTCCGGCCTCCCCGCTGGCCCTGGATCGCGCCCCCAGGAAAGCGATGGCACGGAACTCGGCTTTCAGGGCTCGCTCATGAGGCCGTATAAACCTGTCCAAAACCAAAGAGCAGGAAAACGCAGCCATCAGCTCATCTGACTGAACAGAGACGGGGAATCCTGAGTAAAGGGGAAGCGGCTGAACCCCGAGCTGCGGCCGTGGGGGGCCGTGAAGGAGTCCTCTGCTCTCAGTCCTGGCCCGTCCCCCACAGGGAGCTTCTAAACCCCCAGAACCCCCTGGGGGCCACACCTCAGTTTATGCTAACAAGGCGGCTGGGGCGGGGCAGGCCACTGAGGCTCTGCCGCACCACGGAGGGAGGGGGCTGGGGACCGAGTTCCACCTCGCAGCCAACAATCCCATCCATCACGCCCACAAAATAAAACCCACGGAGAGCTAGACACTGGGGCTCGGATGAACACAAGGATGTGCCCGGAGGGAAATGTCCCTGAGTGCACAGGGACACAGCGTGGACGCCCTGGCCTTGCCCACATGGCCCCTCGCCTGGCTGATCCCGGTCTGTCCCCTTCATCAGGAACCTGCCATCACAGGGCCAGCGCCTCCTGGGCTCTGTGGGTCGGTCTAGTGAGTTACCGACTGGGGGGCCGTGGGGACCCCTGGGTTTGCAGCGGTTGGTCAGAAGTGCAGCAGCGTGGGGCCCCCTAACTCGTGGCAGGCGTCTGAGGCAGGGGCAGTGTTGTTGGGGGTCGCACCCCTTCACCCCTCGGGGTCTGTGCCCCTGCAGCTGGTCCCTGAAGGACTGAGCTCAGTGCCCCGGCTGGGGTGGGACAGACACAGGACAGTCTGCACCCCCAACAGGGCGGCTCCCCGTCCCAGGCGCTCGGCAGCAGCGTGGTGCGGCCATGTCACCTGCACGCACAGCCCGCACATTCCCCAGGGACAGCCTGGGCGGTCTGTGAACAAAACACCGAGGGGCCGTGTGAGGAAGGAGGAGACCCCAGTCACCGGTCGCCTCCCCTGACGAACTCTGGAAAGATCAAGGAAGCCCCAGCGTCAAACTTCCAGACGGCCAGCCGTCAGCAGCTGGAAGGGAACGCCCGTGCAATGGTGGCGTATCTTCCCAGAAGTGCAACGTTGTGCACCATCCTGGTGGCACAGGGGACAATTCCATGCGGAAAACAAGGACGTCGATGACTCTGAGTCTGAGGGATTCAGAGAAGTCCTGGCTGAGCATGAGGGCGTCTCAGGGCCACCCGAACTCGCTGTCTTGCTCTCGTCGTCCTCGTCACGTGCGCGTGGAGGCAGCGAGACAAACCCCAGGACGACAGAGTCCAGAGAGCTCCTGGGTGAATGGACGGTGGGGCTGACACAGGACGAGCTCCATGCCACCCTTCACAGGCAGGTTTCCTCTCTTAGAGGAACATAAGCAACAGCGCCCTAATGATCAATGACATCTGACAAAATGTGCTTAAAAACAATCCTTGCACACGGTCCAGCGGAGTCTGCCCACCGGGCGGGAGCGGCTGGGCGCCAGACCAGCCCATCGCTGTGGCTCACTGAGGGCCCTAAAAGGACTAAACACACACGAAAAACCCACACGAATTATCTCAACAGGCGCAGAGGAGGACCTGCACGCAGTTCAACACCCACCTACAAGTCCTAAAAACTGTCGGAAGGCTGCAAATACCAGAGAACATCCTTAACTTAACTTTAAAAAAAGACAGGAAATATCAGCGTTAGAGAAATCTAAAACACAATCTCCTCAAGATCAGACATCAGTCAAAGATGTCCCCTGACACCACAGTTTAACATCATCCTGAAAGTCCCAGGACACAGGAGGGGAGCAGTGTGGGGAACAGAGGGAAGAGAACGCTGTCACCGCTGCTGGGCACGGGACCGTCCTCACGGAAAATGTAACTGAATCCACAAACCACTAGAACTAATAGGAGTCACAAGATACACCTTCGGAAGCCAGTAAAACGACACTGTGCCAGCAAGACCGGCTCACACCGTCCCCCACCCCCAGCCTCCCCACAGGGTGCGAACCTGCGGGAGGACTGGCAGGTGGAGCTCAGGGCAGGGCCAAGAAGGAGACGGAGCGGAGGGGGAGTGCTGCATGGACAGGCGGGCGGAGCGCGGGTCTGAGGGTCACCAGCTACCACCCCTCCCCACAGACACTCAAAACCAACAAAGGAGGACGCCCCGGCCACAGAGCGGAGGACGACAGAGGGCAGCCTGGAGACCCCTGAGGCTGTCCCCTGGAGTCCTCGGCAAGCCGGCTGGAGGGCGTTGCCAGCCTGGGCCTGAGAAGGCAGCCCGCGTGACCCCTTCTGACAGACCCTCACCCCTCCCCTCTGCCAACTAAATCTTACTGAAGTGTGCATGACTGATACGTCTCATGGGTCAATCACTCAAGACATTGACTTTGCAGCCAGACACAGGAGCCCTGACCACCAGGACTTTGCCGTGTCATGGCCGGTCAGCAGAGGCCACTCTGTGTACCTTGGTGGTGGAGAGCAGGGACAGGCCACGTGCCGGCTGGGGCCCAGGCCGCAGAGGGGAGTCCCTCCAATGCAAGCCCAGAGGACTGCCTCCAGCCCCCCAGTCCTTCCCTGGACACCCACTCCAGGCGGGGATGCTGCCTGCCCAGCTTGAAACGGTCCTTTGAGGGGGAGGAGAAGCAAACGCCTTTGTATAAACGTTTAATTGGGAATTAATATTTATGAGGCCCTTGAGTGACGGGGCAGGGCGTTAATAAATATTAACAAGGACTGAGTCTCCCCCACCGCGAGCCCCGCGTGAACACCGTTTGTGCAGTGTCCATTACACACGGTGCCCCGCAACTCCAGCCCCGGGGAAGCAGGCGGGACCTGCCCCCCATTCCTGGGGCTTCTGGGAGGAGGCGGCTGAGGATTCCACCAGATGGACCACCTCCCTGCGGTGGGGGTGCGCTCTGAACACAAGGCCGCCCACGCGCCGCCCCTCATGAGCACGGACCACCCGCGGCCCACGGAGACCCACATTCCAGCCCCGTCCCAGCCCCATGCGGCTCCTGCCAGAGATGCCGCCTCTCCCAGGAAGCCCTCCCGTCCTGCGCGAGGGAGCAGCGCCCGTCCTCTCCCTCGGGCCGTCTGCGCTCCTCCCTGCTCATCATCCACGAGCTGGGGGCGCCAGGCCCCCTGACCACCGACCCTGCCCAGCTAGGCGACCCGGTCCAAACTCTGCGACCCCGGCCTGGCCCGGCGTGGGCAGGCCGCTCCGGGACCGAGGGGCGGCGGCCCCAGCAGGTCGGAGCCCCCACCCCACCATGCCCCCACCCCCGAGAGGCCCCGGGTCTCCTGCTGAAGCCCCACGGGGAGGGGTCCCGGCGCCTCAGAGCCGCGGGTGGAGCTCGGGCGCCCTCGCGTGGCCGGCGCGGGCATGACCTGCAGCGAGGACGCGATCCGGGATTAGGGGCTGGGGGGGCGCCGGTGCCTCCGCCCCCACGCCCCAGAGGCAGCCCCAGCCCGCCCCGGGCCGGCAGGGTCCCCGGGCTCCTGTGCCCACCCACCCCTCCACCTGCCCCCTCTTCCCCTGGGCGCCCCCAGCGCCCCCAGGGGTCTCTGAGCCGGGCGCCAGCAGACCACCCGCAGCCCTCCTTTCCAGGCGGGGTCAGCGCTCCCCCGGGGTCGGTACCACGTGCTGCGCTCTCTGCCCGGCGCTGCCGCCTCCCTGGTCCACCCCGTCCTCTCTCCCCGGGGTGCTCCGTCCACATCTGCCTTCCCACTACACAGGTAGCCAGAGGGATCCTCTTGCATGCCAGCTAGAGCCTGGCGCCCCCCTGCTAAAAACTCTGGAGAGACCAAGGCCCACCCTGCCCTGCCCAGCCTGACCCCGCTGACCCCTCCGCCGCCCTGGCAGCTCCTCAAGGCAAGCTCTGCTCTGGCCTCAGAGCATCCTGACTCGCTGTTCCCCACCCGGAACAGTCTTCTTCCTCCCTTTGCCTAGGTTTCACTTGCTGTGACTCGAGGGTGGAGTCATTTCCTCCAGGAGGGCTTCCCGGAGGTCCCAGGCGAGAGCCCTTTGTCCTCCGCGTGCTCATCAGCTGAGCCCAGTGAGACCTGGACATCTGGCCGCAAAACCGAAGGAGGAGGGGGCTGTGGACCACCGGGCGGCCGCTCTGCTCCGGGCGTGGAGCCAGGCACCGGCGTGCGAGGCCCACAGGCCCCCGCTGTGCGAATGGGGACGGGACCACCAGCACACAACGAGCCATCGGCGGCCATCCCAGCCCCACAGGCAGCCAAGGGCCGGCTCGCGGTCCAGGGGGGACAGAAGAGACCCCACGTGGCAGCACACTCGGCTCGCGGCGGTCGCACTGTGCGGGGTAACTCTGATCCATCTGGTCCTTCATTTGCAAATGTAAACGCACAGCCGAGACCTGCAGACAGCGAGGAAAAGCGACCGGGAACAGAAACACCCAGATGACAGAGCGACGGGCTCGTGGGACAGAGGGAAGTTCAGGACGGGCCTTGGGCTCCCGAGAAGCAGAGGCGGCCGGGGGGCAAGGAAGGAAGGAAGGACGGCGGCCAGCTCCTGGAAGTCAGAGACAAGGGCAGGAGAAGGGCCTTGAAGGACCGGCCAGCCTAACAGACGAGTCGTCTGGGAACACAGTCACTGAAGTCTCCCTGGGACCTAATTGTGAAGACGAAGACACAGAGAGCAGGAGGCGTGGCCGGCATCGTCAGTCACAGTCACCAGTTCTCCTCTCCTTGCCCGACTCCCGCTCCAGGACCTGAAAAAGTCAATTCATTTTTCCAGTCTCCCTCGAAGTGAGGGTTGCCACACGACATGCAACTGGAGATCTGCTGAGAGGCTTCTGGGCAACGACTTTCCTCTCGTACAGAAGAAGAAAGGCTTGTGAGGAAACTCTCTCATGCCACACTGGTGTCCCCGCTTCTTGCCTTCATACAGTGCTTGTGAACCTGATGCCTGGAGCTCTGGCAGCCAACTTGTGACCAAGAGGCAACAAGTCTACACACTGAGGATGGCAGAGCAGGAGGATACAAAAGCCTCGGTCCCAGCAGAGGTTGTCCAGCCACTGAGCACCCTGGGACCGCCACCCTTCAGCTCCTTGATAAGTTAAGTGGTAAATGCCCATGAGGTAATACGGCAAATGTGCATATGGCTTAAACCACTTATACTTGGTGCTTGTTACTTGCAGCTGAACAGACCTTTCTAGAAAAAGGTAACAGAAGACATAGTAAGAAAATTCCAGTAACTGATAATAGATGCCTAGGAGGATAAAATGGGGGGGATGAGAAGATGAAGAAATGGGGAAAAATATTTTGAAAGAAGATTTTCCCTGTAGGATGAATAGTCGAGAGATGAAGCTACAGCCTGGCGGTTAGCGTTGATGATGCTGTGCCGACGCTGGAAACTGGTGGAGAGAGTGGACACCAGGTGCTCTCAATGGGGCCTGTGTGAGAGACGGGTGCTAACCAGCCCAACTGTCGGAATCATTTCACTGCGTGTACAAGTCCGCGTGTTGGACGCCTTAAACACGTACAACCTTTATTTTAAAGATAAAATACATTTAAAAATTTAAAAATAAAAACTTTTTTAATTAAAAAAAAATAAAGATAGTTTTTCTGATCTAGACCAAGACTTGAGGTCTTGCTTGGCCAACGGAACACCAGGCAGAAGTGATAATTTTTTAAAAGGACACACGCCCAGCACAGGCAGCTGGAGACTCGCAAGTCCAGGGCTGGACAAGAGGGGCGGGCAGCGTGGAGAAGCGGCTAACCCGGGAGCGGCGCCCCAGGGGGCACGACGACCCCAAAGGCTGACGGGCAACGAAGCACCATCGCCTGGCGGAGGACGGCTCAGAGGAGGACACGGGACCCAGAGCCCTGCACCCAGGGGACTGCATCCCGACGGTGCTGTCAGACGCGCACGGACTGTCAGAGTAACTCCTGTGTCCCCTCCCCGGGAAGACAGAGCACACGCACCAGCAAAATTAAAGCATTCAAGAAAGAGGGAAAAATGAAAATCGAGGAATTATGAAGGACAAAGAAACTATAAAACATAGTTATTCTTAATAATGATCAACGGAGTCATAAAGTTTGACGTGATTATTAAGAAAGGATTCCTGGGCTGGCCCAGTGGCACAGCGGTTAAGTGCACACGTTCCGCTTCGGCGGCCCGGGGTTCGCCGGTTCGGATCTCGGGTGCGGACATGGCACCGCTTGGCAGCCATGCTGTGGTAGGCGTCTCACATATAAAGTAGAGGAAGATGGGCACGGATGTTCACTCAGGGCCAATCTTCCTCAGCAAAAAGAGGATTGGCAGCAGATGTTAGCTCAGGGCTAATCTTCCTCAAAAAAAAAAAAAAAGAAAGAAAGGATTCCTCAGGGGCTGGCCCAGTGGTGTAGTGGTTAAATTGATGTGCTCCACTTCGGCGTCCCAGGTTCCCCAATCCACAGCGCTCATAAGCGACGCTGTGGTGATGTCCCAGGTACACAAGAGAGGAAGACTGGCACAGATGTTAGCTCACAGACAGTCTTCCTCACCGAAAAAAAAAAAAAGAAAAGAAAGAAAGGATTCCTCAAATGGTTAGTATTTAAGGTAAAAAGTATTAATAACAGCTAGAAACTAAAATTCTGAAAGAAATCAACCAAACCAAAGAGATGAGGATGAAAAACTACAGGATTAGATGGGTGCCGACTACCGTGTCTTGTTCACAGGGAGGAGTAGACCCGACTAACGGGCAGTGTGGATGGAGAACACACTTCAGTGCTTTCATTTTAAAATGTTCAGGCTAACCAGTGATAAATGCAAACAGAATGTGAAACCTCAAACAGGCCTGGTGTCCGTCCCTCCAGCCCTGCCACCCACCGGCTCGGTGACCGGGGACGTTGCCTCATTTCTCTGAGGCTGGATGACAACCGTCATCTGAAAGACGGTCACGAGGACTAGACGGCTCCCAGCGGGCCGTCTCTGAAGAGCGCCTGAAGCACGGTGGCTGATGGCCACGGGCACAGAAGACAGGCCGGGCCGGTGCACGGTCAGCACAGTAAGCAGAAACGCGGTCAACTCTCCAGGAAAGGCCAAAGGCTGTCTCGTTGGTTTTCCTTTAAATCCAGTCGTGCTGTTTACAAGAGCTGCACCAAAAACGGCACAGCACGGGTCGACCGTCTAAGGATGAGCAAAGATGCAGCTGGTGAGTATTGGAAAAGAAGGAAGGACTGGTGGCAATATTCGTATCCGACACAGTCGATCCCAAGGCAGGTGTTCAGTGGGAGACGGGGGGCGATCGACTGAGACAAAGGGTGCCGCCCACCCTGGTGTCAGCCCTGGAGCTGGTGGCCTGTAAGGAAGGAAGCAGCCCTGGGACCCTTCCAACTGAGCGCAGTGCCCCACACATGCACACCCACCTCCTGCACGGACCCCGACGCTCCTTCGTCCCCCAGTGCCACTGAGGAGGGAGGGGTCTGCACGCAGGAATGCCAGTCCAGCATCTCGGGACATACGGACAAGCCAAGGGGGTCCAGAATGTAAGCAAGACATTCGTCAGGGCTCTCCAGAGAGACAGAACCAACAACCGATAGGGTGTGAGTGAGTGTGTCTTCATAAAGAGATTAATTACGTACGAGGAGCTGGCTCATGCAATTCTGGAAGCTGACAAGTCCCCACATTTGCAGTCTGCAAGCTGGAGACCCAGGAGTGCCGATGCTGTAAGCTCCAGTCCGAGTCTGGGTCCAAAGGGAGGAGGAGACTGCTGTCCCAGCTCCAACAGTCAGGCAGGAGGAGCCCCCTCTTACTCAGCCTTTGTGTTCTAGTCAGGTCTTCAACTGATTGGGTGAGGCCCACCTGCATTGGGGAGGGCAGTCTGCTCAGTCTACCAATCCAAATGTGTATCTCATCCAGACACACCCTCACAGACACACCCAGAATACTGTTTGGCCAAATATCTGGGCACCACACGCCCAGTCAAGTTCACACATAAAATGAATCATCACACGTAGCCAGCCTGCCATCCATCCCAGGACACAAATGAGGGCAGGTCCTGAGTTCGGGGTATCTCGTCCCTGTGGCTGTGACCTCTCTGAGTGATGAGGAGGCAGAGCTGCCCATCACAGCCGTGGTCGACTGCTCTGCCGGCCATGACGTCAGAGCCACTGATGGCAAACACTGCCCAGCCTGTGAGCCCCCAGGACCCAGCCAACCTGGGGCCACGGTAGGTCCCCTCAGGGACGCCCCCCAGCCACCCGTGCAGTCTCAGTGGGGACACATGCAACCTGGACTTGGCAGCAACAAGCACTGGGGTCATCAAACCAAAAGTCCCAGCCCCCAGGGGCTTTGGGACCCGAGCCCCAGAAGCAGTCCTGGCTGATTATTTTTGAGACCTGAGCCCTCCTCCCTGCCAGTCCCGGCTCCCGGGCAGGGCCGAGGACAGCAGGCCTCGGAGCCAGAGGACGCCCAGCCCAGCTCAGGCATCGCTCTGTGCTTTATGGCTTCCTGGGGTTCAAATTTCCTGTTACTGATATGAGAGGCTGGGATGGTGGGTTTTGTTTTCTGAAATCCTTAAGGAGGAAAATCCCACACAGTCTTTCAGGAAATTAAATTTGGAAATCAGACGCGAGACTTGGCAGGAACCACAGTGGAGCTCCCACCGGGGCCGGACTGACACATCCACCGAGACCACATCACAGTTATTAACCTTTTGCTCCAAAACAGATGGAGAAAATCTGCTCGAAACCCAGGGAGCATTTGCCTAAATAACAGTCGCGGTGGGAGAGCCACGCACCTCGAGCAGCAAGAGCCAGATCAGAAAATGAGTGAAGGAAGAGAGAATATTAATAGAACCACTAACCACCACCCAGGCCTTTACAGTCCACAAAGCAAGAAAGCGCATTCCTTTCTTTCAAACACAGAAAACACACAGAAAAAGAGCATTTGTGAGAATCCCAGAAAATCTCAGTGGGTTCCTAAGAGGGGAAACTGTGCAGGCAGCGAGCGGCCCCTGAACACATGCGGTGAAACCCGGAACTAACGACGGATAATATTTGTCAAAGTGCGAGCCTCCTGCCGGCTCATCAGAGCAGGGGACGTACGACTCGCTCTGCCACTCAAGGGCTGGATGATTCCGCTTCCTCGTCTGCAGGAGGAGGGCCGCGCTGCTGCCTGCACATCTGGATTCTGAAGATTAAACACAAGGAAGCACTTGATAAATGCAGCACACAGGTGGCGCTCAATAAATGTCAGCTGCCATCGCTGGTGTAAGAGGATATGTGTACAGTCTTCTGAGCTAAAGAGAAAATGAAACATCAAATTGCAGACTCTATAAATGTGATGATGGGGGCACTGCCTGCGTGTCAAAACCACAGATGCAGCCAAAGCAGCTCTCTAAGGACAATGGATAGCTGTAAGTAATTGTGATAGGAGGTAAGAAAGAAACTGTGCTTTCCTTTAAGAAGCTGGAGTAGAAAGAAAACTAGGTCCAGAACCAGGCCTGCTCCCTCCCTCTCACCCCCACCCCCACCCCTTGACTGACATCTGAGAGATGCACGTGTTACCGTATTGTCTGGGTCTCTATGAGGAACACGTGTTACTTCTAAACTATAAAAGAGCAGAGGTGTGCATGGAGTTGACCCAGGGCCCCGCGGCCTGTGTTCAACCACTTTGCTGCCACCTTCACGTGAGCAGGGGCCTTGGGCCTCAAGGTCAGGGGTGTGGGAGGGGCAGCCAGCCTGGGGCCAGGTCCTGGGACCATGCCAGCGCCCGCAGCCCAAGGCTCCTTCCACAGGACTCTTCAAACACTTCCTCATCCTCGTGTGATGAAAAACTTCAAACACACAGCAAAGTGGAGGGAATTGCCCAGTGTACCCCTCCAGGGTCCACCGCTCACACGGTGCCCCAGATCACCCCCTCTCCCCGCCTGCTATCCATCCCTCGGCCGCCTTATTTTTTAACACATGGCAAAATAAGTGGCAGACACCTGCCCACTCCCCTCGGGCTCTTCAGCAGGCAGGCCATCAACTACCCAGAGCTCCATATTTGTTTACCATTCTCTTTTTTCTTTCGAGGAAAAATTTGCATATAGTGAATAGCATTTGACCATAAAAGGGAATGAGGTACCGATACACACTGCACGAATAAACCTCAAAAACAAACTGCGAAGTGAAGCAAGCGGGTCACAAAAGGCCTCCTGCCGTGTGACCCCATCCACATGAGTGTCTGGAACGGGACGGAGGTCTGCAGAGACCCTGGGGGCACAGCCAGTAGGGAGGGAACATTTATCTAAGGGTACCCACCAATGAGTTCTGACAAAAGCACACACCTGGGGAAGCCACCCCCTACCAAGGTTCAGAACATCCCCATCACTCCAGAACATTCCTCATGCCCCCTCCTGGTAAATCCCTGCCACCACCTCACCCCCAGGGGCAACTGCTAATGGGGTCGTTTGCCCCCAAGGGCTGGTTTCCCCAGGCCGGAACGCCGCGTGGACGGAACTACGCGGCATCCACTCGAGTGTAAGCTTTCTCCTACTCAGCACAGTGTTTTTGAGATCCATCCACGTAGTTGGACACATCAGTAGTTAATACTGACGTTTTGAAAATAAGTGTTGGATCAGTCTTTTAAATATATCCAACAAAATCTAAATATTATGGCGATTTAAAACCCACTGTCAACAATTTAAAAAAGACATTTCTTTAACAGGCATAAATTTTTTCTCCTTTACCTGTATTTTCATTCCACGTTGCCCAAAGGGTTTTATCCTAATGTAGTATATTTTGTACTTAAAAGACTTTCATTGATCACCCACCACACTTTCCTGCAATTAAAATATGTGTATAAAGTGAAATGTCACGTTTTATTCTTCAGAAGACTTTTAATCATCTTCAAATTTTTTTCCTGGATTTAGTTATTTTTACAGTTATTAGTTCACCACTCATCAAAAGCCAGATTGAGATATAAATAACATACATTTTGATTAAAAGTTGTTAGACAGAAAAAGTAAATTTTCATTGAAAATGCATCTCTTGATGAAATAGATGGGGCTTTTTTCCTTTTGTTTCCACGGATGAGTATCACTTACTGTTAAAAAGACAGCGTCAAGCATCAAACTTACCCCTAGTTTGGGGGGTTTTAAAGATGTTAGCAGGAAGTAGCTCTGCTCACCTACTGAGTACATGGGGACAAAAGCTTTGTGACAGCGATTCCCAAACTCACATACGGGCATTACCAAAAAGGACCGTGGTGGTCGGCTGACCTTCAGAGCCTTCTGCCGCGCCCCCTCCCCCTGCTGGCGCCCCTCGCGTGGGCAAAGGCGGGCGGGGTCGATGCTGCGGGTGGGGGAGGCCTCCCCTCCATCACTGGCATCACTGGAAGTCGAGGTGCTGGACCTCACGCCCCCAAAACTGCGTGCGTCCGCCCAGCCCTGGGAGGTCTTCCTGGGCATCCCCGATGCGGAGACCCCGGCCCACCCAGCCTGATTCCGGTCCACCCGTCGGCGCCGACGGGCAGGGTTTTGCCTCCTCTCGCCACCAGAGGGCGCGCCTGGCCCCCAGAAGGACCTGCACCTGCCGGGACCACCCAGCCAACGCCCGGCCCCCACATCTTAGTTGAGGGGCTCGGCTGGAGATGCTGGCCAGCCCCCTCCTCTCACGGGCCCCCACCCTGGGGCAGGGCCGCCGGGTCTGGGAGGACTGGGGACATCACGAAGTCTTGGAGCTATGGCCCACAATGGGGGCTCCCCAGAGCTGGGTGGGCCCCAACCCCCACAAAGGCAGGAGCACTCCTGCTGGAACCTAGGCTTGACCAAGAAGGCCCTGGGGGTGGCCGAGGGTCACGGACACCTGTGCTCCCTTCGGGCATTCTGCAAAGCACCCACCCCAAGCTCCAGGGAAGGGCTCCTGTGCCCCTTCAGGGAACGGCCTGGCTGCCCAGAGTGGTGGACAGAGGGAGGGCTGAGACCTGGGGGTCACCTGGAGCAAGCCCCGATGCGGCCAGCTAGGAGCTGTGTGACCCGGCCGTGGTCACCGCCCAGCCTCTGATGGCCTGTCACAGCTGCCTGTGGATCATAGAAGCTGGGCAGGGGTCAAGGGTGGCCCGAGGCCTGCCAGCCAGCACTAACCCACTCCTCGGCTGGGGCAGGTAGGGGAGTACTTGGAACGTCCTGAGTCCCCTCTGGTCCCCACCCCTTCCACCCCAGTTGACAGATGAGGCTTCAGCCACGAAGTCCGGAAAGAGGAGGGCACTGGTGGGCATCTTGGAGCCCATGGCCAAGGCCCAGTCCCCCTCTCAGGCCAGGGCAGGGCACCCCCACCCAGAGGGCCTGGGCGCCGGCCTCCCCGAGGCACAGTAGGTCTGGCCTCCACAACCCTCACTACCAAGGCCCTCTCCATCACAGCCCAGCTCCTCCTGGAACCACCTCACCTCCCCAGGCCTCAGTTTCCCCCTCTGCAGAGGGAGGGTGTTGATGGCTTCTGGTTGGAAGACCGATGAGCCCATGTGCTCAGAGTGTCCTTGGGCTGCCAGCACGCAGGAGGTACCTGGGACAGGGTGTTTCTCCTGCATCGCCTCGCCCAGCCCAGGACGCCGTCCAGGGAGGGCCACCAGCACCGTTGGTTGCCCTTGTCAGTAACGTCACTCCCAGAGGCTGCTGACCACCTTTTGACCAGACCAACTCCACACACCAGGCCAGTTTGGAGTGCCCCCAGCCCTGGGAGCAAGGGGCTCGCTCAGGGGTCTGCCGGGCCCACCCTGAGGACACTCTCCAGCCCCTGAGCTTGTTCTGTGCAAAATGGGCCGAGTCCTCTCCATCCCAGTCAGTGGGGGACCTGGCAAAGCAGCGTTTCTACCAGGACCGCGGGCCCCTCGGAAAAGGCCCAGGATGGAAATGTTGACTCCCACCAGCGACCTGATCTGCTGTCAGCAGCCCCAGGCCCACCCCTCCTCTGGAAGTACGCTGAGGCACGCAGAGCCCCGGAAAGAGCCAGCCAAGGCCTCGGGGACTGATTGGCCGGGGCAAGTCGAGCTTTCGCAAGTGTCCCCCACCCTACTGTTTGTGGCAGAAGATCCCGGAGGCCCTTGGAGAGAGGCCCAGCTGTGGGCCTGGCCCGGCCAGGGAGGGCCAGGTCTGGGGGAGCCGATGGATGCAGGAAGGGCAGGGCCCCCAGCCCTCCCGGCCCGTCATTCTCACTGAGCCCCCCCAGGTGAGAAGGGAGGCCCCCGGCTGGGAGGCGGAAGGCCAGGGTTCCCATCCAGCCCTTCCTAGCCTCGTGCACCTGTCTGTAAGATGGAAAGGAAGGCAGCCTTGCTGCCGTCGGAAAGCTTCCAGAAGGTTCCAGGAGCCCAGCACGTAGGAGACGCTCATCCAGATTCACTGCTCCCAGGACGATGGTGCTAGCTAAAGGCGGGGCCCCGGACACCAGACTCCCAGGTTCCAAAACACCGTCCTCCGAACGATGCTCAGCTCCGTGCAAATGCACGTGCTCTTCACACACCTGTGCAAAGATTCACACATGGTCTCCACATTTCTGCCTGTAGATACTTGGTGTTTCAGCCAATCTTGTCACTACAGTGAGGATGCTTGTGCCTTGCAGGGGGTGCCCATCTGCTCTCCAGGGCGGTCAGCGAGGGATGCTCGCCTCCCCAACCGTTGCCCTCCCCCACTCCCCCCACCATGTGAACTGCCACACCCAGCCCGGTGGGGGGGGGGGGGTAGCGGGGGGGGGGCGGTACGTTTGGGTCGTGGAAGCTGAGGTCATTTAAGGGTCAGCACCACTCCCTGCCCCGCCCTGGGCAGTCAGGGCTGCCACCTCGGGCTCCTTGTCGGGGGCCCCTTTTCTCCCACATGCCCACCTTGCACGGCCAATGTTTCCAGGTCCACCTGCCTCCCACTCCACCTCCTGGGAGCCCGTCCTCAGAGGGGCCCAGCCCTTGAGGGGTCAGAAGCTCTGGCGTCAGTGTCCCTTGCCAGTGGCTTTAGGTGACTCGGAGACCCAGGAGCCAGGAAGTTGGCTGGAAGCTCTCCACCTCCAGCCGAGGGAGACCGTTGTGCCGTGCTGTGCTGTGCTGTGTTGTGTTGCACTGTGCTGTGCTGGGCTGTGCTGTGTTGGGCTGGGCTGGGCTGGGCTGGGCTGTGCTGGGCTGGGCTGGGCTGTGCTGGGCTGGGCTGGGCTGGGCTGGGCTGGGCTCTGCTGCACTGGGCTGTGTTGCACTGGGCTGTGTTGCACTGGGCTGTGTTGCACTGTGCTCGCTGGGCAGACCGGTGGTCAGGGGCAGCCATGAGGCCGCCTCTCGGGTCGCCCCAGCAGCTCCACTCGCTCTGCGGCGTGTGGGGCCCCCGTGTGGTGGGCGCCGTCTCCCGCAGGCACTGCAGCTCCAACGGCCGGGCCGGGCGCCTTCCAGGATTTCCCTTCAATGTGTTTGGGCCTCCAGGGACCAGGATCCCCCAGGGGAGGCCACCGTTTGGGCAATTTGGAGCAGGCCTTGCAGACAGGGGACCCTAACGGTCCAGAGTCAGGGAGCAGGGGAGGAGGCCCGCGCCTGGAACGGGGCGCCCCTGTGGCAGGTCATTCCAGGCTGGAGGCTTGGCGGGAAAGACTCAGGAGGTGGGGAGGGCAAGCTGGAGGTGACAGACAGGCTCAGGGCCAGGCCAGCTGAGACCTCAAAGCTATCTCAGGGGACAGCGGCTCGGGCGACCCGAGGGCAAGGGGGAGGAGAATGGGTGACAAGGGACCGAGGCCCAGAGGCTCATGTCCTTATGTCCTGGCCTTTCCCCACCCCCTGCACTGTGCTCTGGATCCTGCTGACTGCGCCGGATTATCTGGAAATAAAGGCCACAGACCCTGAAACGAAAGGGAAAAGGCAGCCACCTTGCGCGGCTAGCATGCAGGAAGGAGAGAAGAAAGCGTAGGTCGTCCTACACGCGGGCAGAAGCCAGGCAGCCGCGGCCTCCTCCTGCGGTGGGGCACCCCCTGCCGTGAGAACAAGTTTTTCCTTCATTTTCCCAGGTAAGGAGCTTGGAAAGAGGGCAGGGGACTCTGAATGCTTCTGATGATCCGGGCCTCCCCAGACGATAGGAGGGAAAGGAGGCCTGGAGCCCACAGTCCTTCGTTACCCCATCTCTTTACAGCCGCGCCGTGTCCCCACTGCCGGAGCACGACGGGCCCCCGCCACGCTGTCCTCACACTGCTTCTTCCGTCTTCGTTCCACAGGGAGGCCCCTGTTTACGTCCCCGCCTCCCCCCAGCAGCTGTCTGGAGGGTCCCCCGTGGAGTCCCGTGGAGAGATGGCGGGAACAGCAGCCCAAGCTCTCGCATGCTGATGCCGGAGAAAAGTGAGCCTGAGTGTCGGTCATTCCGGGTCAGTTTCCCCAGGTGTGGGCTGCGTGCGTCCTTTGCACACGTGAGCCTCAGATCTCTTCTGGCCAGGTAGGCTGTCTTGGCGTCTTACCTTCGGTATCTGTTCTGTTCCAATGCTTTCTTTTGTTTTTCCAGGAACTCCTATTAGAGGTATGGCGGTTCCTTTTCTTTCTTTTTTAAACACCTTGATTGAAATATAGTTCACCTGTCATAAAATTCACCCATTTCAAATGTACAGTTCAATGGTTTTTAGTGTATTTACAAGGTTGTGCAACCAAAGCATCACCGTCATCTTCTCTTAGAACATTGTCATCACCCCTAAAAGGAACCCATTAGCGCCCCCCGCCCCTGGCAAACACCTGTCTACTCTCTGTGTCTGTGGATTTCCCTGTTCTGGACACCTCATGTTGTTAACCGAAATGAGCAGCTTTCTGAGACAAAGATGAGTTTTAAAGAAAAGAGAGGCTTTATTAAAAGTTTGCAAACCGGGAAAGTACACCTCAGCCCACAAGTTGAAAGGTGAGCCCCTCCCCCGGCCTAGGGGTGGCTGGGTTTTATGTGCAAAAAGGGCAGAGTGTGCAAGGTCCAGGCTGAGTCCTGTTCTGACGAGTCACCCCTCGCAGCTACGGCGTGTCGTGTGCCCGGGGCTTTCCAAACGACATCCCTGCAGGGAGAGACTGCCGCGTTGTTCTCCGGCTGTCTGGTGACGGTCAAGGTTAAAATGGAATTCTTTATTTCCACCCACAGTTCAGCCTTGAGGCGGTCACAGTAACTGTCACGTCGACTCTGGCCTTGTTCTTATCTCTTTCTCTTATCGATATAAATAGAATCATACAGTATGCGGCCTTCTGTGACTGGCTTCTGTCACTTAGCCTCGTGTCTTCAAGGCTCTTTCGTGTTATGCTTCACTCCTTTATACAGCTGAATAATATGCCATTGTGTGACTACACCACATTTTGTTGATCAGTTGAGAACATTTGGGTTGTTTCCACTTCTGGGCTATTATGAATAATGCTGCTGGGAGCGTTCCTGTATGGGTTTTGTGTGGACGTGTCTTCACTCCCCTTGGGCAGGTCCCTGGGAGTGGAAAGCCTGGGTCATACAGGAACTGTGTTCAACCTCTGAGGAACTGCCAAGCTGCCTTCCAGACCGGCTGCCCCCTCCTACATTCCCACCAGGAGTGTACGAGGGGTCCGCCTTCCCCGCCTCCTCGCCAACACTCGTTACCGCAGCCGTTTTTATCAGCACCATCCTGGTGCGTGTGAAGTGCGCCTCCCATAGCAGCTCTGATTTGCGCTCTGCTGAGCGTGTTTTCATGTGCATGTCGGCGTTCAGACCTCTTGTTTTGGAGAAATTTCCTCCGGATCTTCATTGCCTGTTTTCTGTACTTGCCCTTTTCTCTTGAATTCTTTTCATGTCTTTCTCACAAGGTTTTCTTTTGTGTTTATCCGTTCTCATATTCCCTCTGGTTTAATCTCAATTCTGAAATAATTTTCGTTTCATTGCTAATTCTTTTCTAAGTTCCATCACTTCTCTGAGTCTTTCTAATGCTGATGCACACTATTTTTTCATATACTGTATCGTTTTCTTACTGTCTTTAAGCTCCTTTTGAAGCATTAGGTTGTGTCTTCGTCTGGGTGACAGCCAGCCTCCAACAGGCCCGTGAGTCCTGGCTCCCAGCATTCCTGCTCTGTGCGGTCCCACCCACGTTAAAATCAGCCTGACTGGTGTGTTCAGTAGCAAAGGGGGGACGACACACTGGCGACTGCTGGCGCCAGGTCATCGAAGGCCCTGGGGCTTCCCACGGCGTCTGGGGGCACTCCCACTGGGGAAAGCGGCCGCCACATTGTGCAAGGACACTCAAGCAGCGTCACAGAGAAGCCCACCCAGACCAGACCCAGCGCGCCCACCGTGTCATCAGTCCCCTCGGACAGAGGCCCTTGAGCCCCAGTCAAGCCTTCAGATGACAGCAAACCTCTGCTCACCCGAGAGCCAAGGCCGAGCTCCTCGAATGAGCCGCCCCAACGCCAGCCCCCCGCAGCTCGTCACTGGTCGTAGCTGTTCTAACCCTCAGCATTGGGGGCTGTCACGCAGCAGCAGGTAACCACACAAGCGAGTTTGTGGGCTTCTCTCCCAGCATGCCGTCGTCTGCAGGGGTGTGGTCCTCCTCAGTGTCCTGTTTGTCTCTGACAGCGTCTCTGTGCAGGATCTGCCTATGATTCACTTCCACTGCTCATTTTCACACAAAATCGCGTTTCCTGGGCTTTGGAAGGGAGGCGTGGTCCAGCGGACTCTCTAGTCCCCGGCCTGGAGCTCCCTCTTGTGCTGCTCTCAGGAAGCGCTCCCCGACCCTGGGGCTCCCCATTCCCTTCCTGCCCCCTCCTGGCCTGGACCCCTTTCTCCTCCGTCTGTGTCATCTCTCTGCTGCCCACTTTGGGCCTATTCCCGGCACTTTCTCCTCTGAGGGCCCACGGGGCCGGGCCTGACCCTGCTGATGCTCCCACGCACCCCTGAGTGTATCCACACCCCGCGTCAGCTGCTGCGGCTCAGATTAGCTCCTGAGCGTTTGAGGAAGTCCTTGCCGTGACTTTGGAGCCCTCTGGCCCACTAGATGCCCCCTGCTTCCTTCAGGTTCCTCCTACTCAAAGGTCACAGACGTCACAGCTGTCAGTGGTGTCCTCCTGCCCGCCCAGCCTTGGTTTCCCGCGTAGAGCTGGACTGTGGGACCTGGCATTCTGAGGCCTGTCCCTGACCTTGCTGGGCCCCCCGCAGACATTGACACATCCACAACCCACGTGGAGACCAGCAGGCCCGGCACGCCCTGAGCATTGTTAGCTGAGGTCACGTGTGTTAGAAACGGCAGGATCTGCTCGTTTCCTTCAGGACGAGACAAGAACTTCTGCTTTTATGGGCTGCCGTCTGGGAAGCCAGGGCGGAACCCGAGGCCCGGGGCTTCCTGCCCAGCTGTGGCTTTGATGGCTCACGGGCAGACCCGCCAGTCCCCCGGCCCCCACTCTGAAGTCAGCTGACCCGGGGACCTCCCCCCCCCACCTCCCCCAGACGCACAGGGGCGCCATCCTGGCCACTGCTAAGTTCCATCACCTCCACATCACCCCATGGCCACAGCACCCACTCCATCACCAGCCAGGGAGGCCCCCCACTCCCAGTGACCCTCAGCTGTCCCCTGTCTCATGTCATGAACTTTGAGGGCCTGCCCTACCTCCCACCAAACCGGGCGTCCCTGGAGGACACCTCGCAGGGAGGGCAACGAGCACAGGCTCCAGGTTCGCAGGGCCCTGGGTTCAAACCCTGGCCTATGTGCCCTCAGAAAGCTGCCACCCTCCCAGCACCTGCGCCCCTCTGTGAAGTAGGAGGAATGCCCCCCTCGGGGGGCCCTCCAGGACCAGTTCAACGGACCCCATCTCTTGTCAAAGAAAATGTGCAAAGTCACATAGCCAGAGCATGTGCAGAACAGGAAATCTTGACCTGAAGTGACCATGGAACCACAGATCCTCCTGCCCACGGAACCCGACACGACCGGAACTTGAAAGTCGGACTCTCATCCGAAGCAGGGGGTCCCTCGTTCAGAAGATCCGGTGTTAAAACTCCTTCCCCAGCTCATCAAAAATGTTTAGAACCCTGTCGTAAATGTTAAAACCTTACCATAAAAGTTTAGAACCTTACCATAAAAGCCTGAAGCCCAGCAATCAAAGCCGGCCCGCCAGCATTTCCGCGTCCAGCCTGTCCTCGCCGATCTCTTCAGCTTCACCCCAAATCCTGAAGTGGGGAGACAGACCTGAGGACACACACCCCCTGTCCCCCTGCAGATCCATCTCGCAGCATAAAGCTGATCTCTTTTCCCAAAGGCTGATGCTGTGATTAACTGGCTGTTTATCGGCATCGGGCAGAGAACCCCAATTTTGTGCAGTAACCTTGTGACTGACGTGAGCGCAGAGGCCCCTGCAGAACAGAGAGAACTCCAGAAGGCGGCCATCCGTGCCGAGCTTCCCACGGTGCCAGGAACACGACCGCAGCGGGAAGCATCCTGGTGGCACTGGAAGGGCCCTCCCGATCAAATGGGGGACACTGAGGCCCGCCGGGCCACGACAGGACTTGCCGTGTGGGTTCTGCAGTCCCAGCAGATGGTGGCAGTGGCCCCTTGTGGCCTCTCACCCTCCACTCTGGCATCCTCCCAAAGGTGGGTATCAGCTAGTCAACCTCAGCACCCCAGCACCCGGGAGGAAGGGCCTGTGGGGGCCTCGGTCCCCGCCCCACTCCGCCCAATGCCCTGGGTCTTCCTCTGGCACCCTGACCTCTCCCACTGCCTGCTCTCCAGCTAAGGACCTGCTCCTCCAACGCCTGGTGTTTATGTACCTTAAAATCTGGGAGGAGCAAGCCCCCTTCACTTTTCTTTCCCAAAGCCGTCCTAGCTGGCTGCAAATAATGACAGCTGACCATGTGGGTCACCTTGGGAACGTCCTGGCTCCTCTCCAGGTGTCCCTCTGTCCACAACACCCTCCTTTCAGTTCAGAAAGCTCTCTCCCCCATCTCGCTGCCAGCCCCGGGGGGGCACTACCCCGTGGGGGTCCCCTGCACTCTGCCCACACCTTTATAAAGCACCCCTTTATTGAGCCCCTCTGTGAGTCACCCAATCTGAGTGTGAATCGCTTTCCTGCAGGACCCAGATAGATCTCAGGGTTTCTCCCAGGGCTTCACATCCGAAACCAATCAGCGCAAATCCCATATGAAGAGATTACAGGACAAAAGGCATATAATTTTCCCAGGTGATGCAGAGAGAGCATTTCATGCAACTTAACACCTATTTGCGACTTTTTAAAAAAAATCTCTCAGTGGGGGCCGACCCGGTGGCATAGTGTTTAAGTTTGCGTGCTCCATTTTGTGGGCCCAAGGTTCCTGGGTTCAGATCCTGGGCACAGACCTGCACACCGCTCATCAAACCACGCTGCGGTGGCATCCCACGTACATAATAGAGAAAGATTGGCAACAGATGTTAGCTCAGGGCTAATCTTCCTCACCAAAAAAAAAAAAAGAGCCATCAATGCCTTTAAAAAAATAAATAAGTAAACAAAAACCATTTAAGAGGTCAGAGCATGGACGGAATGCAGACTATGCGGAGAGAATCTGACCATATCGCTGACGTATGAAACCACCTCACGGAAGCGGGTGGAGGGGAGGGATGCTGACCTCAATAACTTTGGAGACGAGTGGAAACCAGACTATCAACCAAAGACTGAAGACTGCAAAACTAAAAGAAAAAGAGTCCACAGCACGGTGGTTTCCCGCGGGGACACAGGTTCACGGCTCTGAAGCCACGATCCACGTACACTGGAGTTTGACCACTGAGTGAGGACGGGGTCGGGTGGAGCCAGGTTTCCACTGCTGGAGACTAGAATGGCCGTGCGGCGAGGGGTTCGAGTGGAGACATCAGCGTGAACTCGTGTTCAGCTAAACATAGACAGATGGTCACGTATAGAAATACGCATAGCGGTGTGTCTGCACGAGTTAGTCCACACACACACACACACACTTCCTTCTCTGCCAGCTGAGGAGAGTGGAAGCAACAACACCGCAGCAGCAACAGGCACGGCTAGTGCCCAGATTTCGGTTCTAGAGGATTTTCCAATAAAAGGAACCAGGGATCCCCGGAGAAATGGCTGATCCAGAGCTGGGGCAGGAAATACACAGGAGGAGCCCGGAGCTTCTTGTAGGGCCAGAAAGTAACAAAGCGCTCAACAAACACCCACAACGATGGGGCACATCAGAGGACATGGGGGCGAAGGGAAGGGGCTCCCCTTGGCCAAGGCTGGGACAACCTGAACAACAAAATAACATGGTATTGGGTTATAACTCAAAGTGTAAAATAATTAGCCATGGTCCATAAGGATATAAATAAACGATTGAATAAATAAATAATGGGGGCAGAGAGACAAATCTCCCTGAAGAAGAAACCAAATAAGTTATGCTGATGCTCCGCCCTCGCTCGAGGAGGTGGGCACAACTCCCGACTCCTTAGGTGTGGGCTGGGCAGCGACTTCCCTCCAAAGGGACAGTGTGGAAATGAGTCCCTTTACAGAGGGGGAACTTGACAGCACAAGGCAGCCAGGTGATCCAGGGCAACGTCCACAGTGATAGGTCAAGAGGATACGACGAGCAGGTGATGAAATGGCACGTCACCTCTGTGGTCTTCCTCCCCAAAACCTGTGACCCCAGTGTAATCACGAGGAAAACAAGGACAAACCCCAACTGTGGGACATTCTCCCAACACCTGAGCCGTCCTCCTCGGAACCATCGAGGTCGAGCCAGGTCTGAGAAAGAGTGTCCGCGTGAGAACCCTAGGGTGGCGTGGCATACTGGACGGGTCCTGACTCAGGCTCCCGGCCGGGGGACAGGGCAGAGGGGCGCAGAGAAGGACAGGGAAGCCGGCAGCCTGGCCCCGCTCACCTAATAGGGTCTCTAGGGTTTAGTCTAAGCTCACAAAGGAAACGGACGCTTCATTCCAGGTCACACTTGCCTGGTTTCAGAGTCCAGATTCATTCTGGCCTCAGGAAATGAGCTGGGCAAACTGTTGGCGGCTGTTTTGCCTTCCATGTTCAGAAACAATTTGTGTAAGAAAAGACTTCACTATTCCTTTAAAGTTTGGCAGCGTCACCAGTGAACGCGGCCGGGCCTGGCTGGGTCTTTTGGGCGGGGTCTGACTGCCTTTTCCATTTCTTCACTACTTGTTGGTCTATTCAAGGTCCCTGTTTGTTCTTGAGCCAATTTTAGTATTTTATATTTTGCAAGGAATTTACCCATTTCATCTAGGTTTTCAGGTTTATCCCATGAAATAGTAGTATTGTGCATTGTCCTCCCATGATTTTTAATCTAGTGTATTTGCAAAGGGGTTCCTGGACCCAACTCCAGCATGTGTGTGTGAAGGTTTCTCCACACCAGCAAGCTCTTCTCAGGTGACAACAGAGTGGCCGAGGCTTCAGCTCAGTTCTGACACTCTCAGTCCCACAAGACCGCCCTCCACTTTAGATACCAGTCCAGGTGGTTTCCTGTGCTTCTGACCTCCTGGGGACAAACTGAGGTTCTGATGACTCCCTCTGACTCAGGGAGCCGTTCGCAAGTCCAGGCTGCTGCCTGTCCTTCTGACCAACTGCCCGTAAATCAGAAGTTCCCAGGACCCCCTCCTCGGGTTGTGTTGATTGGCTCACAAAACTCAAGAAAACCCGTCTACTCACTAGATTACCTATTTATTACAAAGGATATTAAAGGATAGGGATCAACAGCCGGATGGAGAGACACATAGGGCAAGGTCCAGAACAAAGGAGCGTCTGCCTCGTGGAGCCTGGGGCCTGGCATGGTGGCACCTGGAAGCTTTCTGGTTCCTCTGAAAAGAAGGACCAACGGAGGTTTTTATGGAGGCTTCCAGATTGACGAAGTCGTTGGACATTGGCAGTTGACTCAGCCTCGAGTCCCCCTCCTTCTCTGGAAATCAGGGAGTAGGACTGAAAGTTCCGATCCTCTGATCACATGGCTGGTTCTGCTGGCAACTGGCCCCCACCCTTGGATGGAGTCCGAAAGTCACCTTCATTAACGAAAACAAGAAATTTCAAGGATTTTGGGAGCTGTGAGGCAGGAACTGTGGATGAAGACCACACTTATGTGAGAAATATATTTTAGTCACCTAAATGACTAAATATATGTATTTCTTTTTTTTTAATAAATGACTCTTATTTATTTATTTATTTATTTATTTTGGTGAGGAAGATTGGCTCTGAGCTAACATCTACTGCCAATCTTCCTCTATTTTGTATGTGAGATGCTGCTACGGCATGGCTTGATGAGCGGTGTGTAGGTCCACACCCAGGATCCGAACCTGCGAACTCCAGGTTGCCAAAGCAGAGCGCTAACTTAACCACTGTGCCACTCGGCCGGTCCCTATATTTCCTATAAATCATAATATCACAGTATTTTATAAATTTCTCTCTAAGTTCCACACAAGCTGGATCTTACAAATCTTGGCACTTGGTGTGTCCATTACCTAATTCAAAGAACGTCTTATTTCCCCGTCTGGCTTCCTGTTGAAGCCAGTGGTCACGCAGCGGCAGTCAGTCCTGCTGTGTGCGGAGGGCTTACCACACGGCGGGCACTTCCCCAAACTCGGGGTGTGCAGGCACTAAGCTCCCCCAACCAACTCTAGGAAGGGAGGTCTAATGTCACCCACGGTGTCGAAGCAGCAACGAAAGTCTTGCTCAAGATGCCACGGCGGGAGTCACGGGTCCCGCCCATGCTGCCCGGCTCCTCGGCTGCATTCACAACTGGGGAACTAACCTTAGGGCAGGGGGTAGTGAAAATAACGATGTGACTTTTTTCCATCCAAGTTCACAGACGCCCTGGATTCCGTCATCAGTCCGTCTGGGTGTAGAGTTGACACCTGAGCGGATGAGTCCTCGCCTCCTTTCCCTTTGGTCCTCGACTTTCTCAGACCCCTGACACCTGAAGGAGGCATCTGATCGCCTCCCGCCCACCCGCCCCGTGAGCGCGCCTCCTGGATGCATTTCTCCCGGCCGAGTCTTTCCTCCCGGCAGGTTTTCCGCGGGCCCGTGGAGCCGACTTCCCGGGCTCTGAGGACATTTCTGCTGCTCCCTCGGATGTGAGTGGGGACGGAGCAGACACGCACCTCTAGGTCACGGCGCTTCTCCTCAACACTGTGAAAATACTGCTCCCCTCTCTCTCACATCCAGCATTGCTGTTGGGACACTGGGCATCAACCTGTTTTTGTCCTTTTGTAAGGAGTCCTCTCTCTCTTTTTGGAAGCCTTTAGAATTTTCCTTTAGTCTTCAATATTCGGCAACAAAAACATGCCTGGCTGTCCTCGCTTCTCCCACCGCACAGGCTGAGCCCTGTGGGCTCTCCCGACACCGATCCTGGAAGACATGTCTTCCTGATTTTCTCAAACGCTTCCTCCCTCCCCTCTGGGACCCGATGTCCAGCCACCGGCACCTGCACTTTCGTCCCCTGTCCTTCAGCTGTCCTTCCACCTGTCAGTCTCACCCCACATGGCTTCCTGCTGTCCTTACCACTGCCCAAGTGCTCGCCAGCACCCATCCTGCTCTTTAATTCACCCACTGGGCTCTTTATGTCAACAGTTAAGGTTGTCAATCTTCACATATCCACTAGATTCTTTCTTTCATGAATTTCTTCTTGCTTCTTCTTCTTTTTTTTTTTTTTGAGGAAGATTAGCCCTGAGCTAACTACTGTCAATCCTCCTCTTTTTGCTGAGGAAGACTGGCCCTGAGCTAACATCTGTGCCCATCTTCCTCTGCTTTATACGTGGGACGCCTACCACAGCATGGCTTGACAAGCGGTGCCATGTCCACACCCGGGATCCGAACCGGCGAACCCTGGGCCACAGAGAAGCAGAACGTGCAAACTTAACCACTGCGCCACTGGGCTGGCCCCTCTTCTTGCTTCTTATTGATCACATCCTCCTTTGTCTGCTTCCATAGATCCACCCCATTCGCTTCATTTTGGTTGATGTCTCCATGCTTATTTATATTCTTGGTCCACCCATCCCAGTGGTAGTGGGGGTCCTTCAGGAGTTGTCTTTCTTTCTTCCCTGGTGTCGTGCACCTGGCCTGAGAACCCGTGTTCTGGTCCTGGTTCTGGTTCTTGTGGGGCTGCCCTGCCTCCTCAGAGCCCAAGCAAGACGAGTGATGTGCCCCCTGGGAGCCGGTGACTTACAATAATACATATTTGGTCTTTGTCCCCTTTCTGGAGCAGAGCCCCTTAAACCCTTGGAATGTTTTAAGTGAGGAGAGGGACAAAGGTGTGTTTTGTTATGCTAACAAGGTGACTCCTGGAAAGCCCCTAAGTCCCCACGGGATGGGGCTGGTTGCCTTGTGATCAGAGGGTTGGACAGTTCAGTCCCATCCTCTGACTTCAGGGAGGAGAGAGCCTGGAGGTTGCATCCATCACCAACCGCCAGTGACTTCATCAATCACGCCTATGAAGCCTCCTGAAAACCCCCAGGACTGTTCCGAGAACTTGCGGGCTGGGGCCACGTGGGGATTTGGGGGAGTGGTGCCCCGGGATGGGGCATGGAAGCTCGTTCCCCACACCTGGCCCTGTGCAGCTTTTCATCTGGCTGTTCCTGAGTAATAGTGTTTTATAGTAAACCTGTGATCTAGTAAGAAACATGTTCTCCAAGTTCCGTGCGCAGCTCTCGCAAATTAATCGAACCCAGGGAGGGGGTCGTGGGAACCTCGGAACTATAGCCGGCTGGTCAGAAGCACAGGGGACGACCTGGACTTGGGACTGGCATCTGAATTGGAGGGGGCAGTCTTGTGCGACTGAGCCCTTAGCCTGTGGGGTCTGACGCCGCCTCCAGATGCATGGTGTCAACACTGAGTTGACTTGTACAAGGACACCCAGTGCAGGGGAATTGCTCGGCGTGGGAGAAACCCCACATGGGAACTGGTGTCAGAATCACCCTTCCCCTGTACCCGCCATTCCAGCAAGCCCTCGGGTCAGGGCCTCACCTCTAACCTCCGCCCCCGACCCCACCGGAGGGCTCGCCCACCCCCCACAGCAGCAGGGTCAGTGCAGCCGCCACACGCACCCCTGCAGCCTGGCTGTGGCACCCGCGTCCCGGGAAGAGTGGGAGCAGGGCATCACAGCACCCTCCCTCCTCTCCCTGTGCCCACCCCGTGGGGGCGCCCTCCACCCCAGGGGTCTCCCCAGGGTCTCGCTTGTTTTCACGGTCCCCTGAATCCCTCCTCGCCTGCCTTCCGCGGTTTCTCCGGGTTGATCGGGGAGCAGCCCTATCAGCCACGAATCCGGACAGGACAGGAGGACAGGCCCTGGGCCTGCCCCCGAGGGGGAAGCCTGCAGCCCCCCAGGAGCTTTGCTCTCCCTCTTCTGACGTCTCAAATGTCACCTTGTAGTGGTGTCTTGGCCTCAGCAGAGTAGGCACCTGTGTCTGGTTATGGGGGGACCTGCCCGGATATGTGGTTGGGGTTATCCCCCCATCCCAAGGCAGGGCGTGGGGAGAGAGAGAAGGTGGCGAGGGCGGCCTGCTGAGGGGGCCTGATGCCACCCCCTCTCGACACACACACACATGCACGCACAACCTTCCCCACTTTCCCGGCACCACCACGCACCACCCCCCCCCCAGTGGCATTTTTCCAAGGCAGGATTCAGGCCCGGAGATCTGGGCTGGAATCCAGGGCAGGGAGAGGCAGACACTCGCCCTGAGGCTTTCGTAGCCCAGATGAATAAATGAGAGTGTGAGAGCGGGAGGTGCTTACAGAAGGCGTTTTCAGGGTTCACTTGGAGCAGAGAAGTCATCCTCCTGCGGCCGGCGTATTTGCTCTCAGGGTCTCTAGCGGGGCACACGTCCCAGTGCCAGTGGACACTCCGCTTCCGGCCAGCTTGGGCCCTCCCCTCTCCTCAGGCGCGCACCCCCCCCCAGGCCAGCCCGTCCGTCCTGGGCTGAGTCATGTCCCCCTACGTTCACCTGTGGAGGGCCTAACCTCCAACATGACTGCACCTGGAGATGGGGCCTATGGGGGTGATAACGGTTCACTGAGGCCGTCCGGGTGGGCCCTGATGCCACAGACTGGTGTCCTTCTAAGAAGAGGAGCAAAACTAATTCGGGCTGACCTTGTTTTTCCAAAAGGGCCTGACGTGATGTGGCCTGTGGAGCATGCATTGTACATCCGCAAACACTGAGAATGCCTCAAAGGCAAGAACGAGGCCCTGAAAGACACGGATGGACCTCCCCCCCATCAGAATTCCCTTAGGATGCGCATCTCTCCCTAAAAACTAAGGATTAATTACCAACCTGCTGTGCCCACCTTGTGGCCACTGACCTGCTGACCGCTGACCTGCTGTACCAGCAAAGCATCCCATGACCGTTGTAACACAGACATTCCTGTCATACGTGATGTACGCTCTCTGAGGGTACAGAACCACTCTGCACACCCCACTTCTTTGGTGCCCTTCCTGCCTTAGGGAAGGAAGGCCCCGGGCTAGTCCCCAGACCTGGCTCGTAATAAACTCACCCCAATTTTGATTTATAGACCGATTATGAATTACTTGCATCAACAGTTGTTTCAGTCGCTGGGTCTGTGGGATTTTGTCACAGCTGCCCAAGCAGACTGAGACACGGTCCCTGAGGCCAACGGCAGGCCCAGGGGCCCGGGCACTGCGCTTTCCCCAGACTGAGCTCCTCTCTCTGGCCCTGCAGCCAGAGTCGGCCCCACCCTCACTGGCCACTGCCCATGAGGCTGGTTACAAGTGCTCCCGGAGGCCACTGAGGCCCTAGCCGGGTCCTGAGAACTGGCTGACACGCCACCAGCAGCTCAGAAAGAAAGGCTTTGTGTCCTGGTGCCCCTCCCCCGCAGAAATGCAGACCGTTCTCCCCTCCCACCCATTACAGGGCAGATGACGACCCAGCACAAAGAAAGGCCTTCTGTCCCTCTGGCCAGGTGGCCCAGAGCTGACACGAGAGCTGGAGGAGTGGCAGCCTCGAGCTGCCACGTGGCTCCCTACACCCCTCCCGCTGCAGGGCCCTGCCCCCACCCTCGCTGGAGGGCACCTGGTGCAGGGAGGGGATCTGCGTGCTTTCCCACACCCACCCGGCCGCAGGGCCTCGCTGAGGAGAACCATCCAGGCACGCCTCTCGGAGGCCCCAGGCTGTCCACACAGCTTCTCTCTTCTAGCCTCGACGGACGTTTCCCTGATTCATTTGCTGTCCACAGTACCCTGTAGAGCAGAAGGAGGCACGGAGGGACCTCCTGAGGCGGCGGAAATGCTCCCCATCCTGCTCCGGAGGTGGGTTACACGGGTCCATTTATTCGTCAAACTGCACACTTTAGGTCTATGCATTCTGTTTATAAATCATACCTCAAAGAGACAAAGTCAAAAATAGTCCCTGTTAAAAATCAGAAAATACAGCAGCGATCACCCCCCGAGTCAACGGCTGTAGGATCAAGGACACCTCTCGGCGCAGACGCCCCGCCCCGCCCGCCATGTGCCCACAAAGGTGGCCACACAACATGTCTGCTCCAGATCCTGCCACCTTCTGTCAACAACAAAACACAGCCGTGTTTCCATTCACGCCCCCGCAATATTTTTAATGCGTACATGACTTTATATGGTGCGAATAAACCAAATTTTTTTTTTAACAAATTACCTGTTATTGGAAATTCACTCCTTCTCGGGTTTTCCTTTCAATGTTCTAAATAGCACTGCCATCAACGTCCTGGCAGCCTGAGCTTCGAGCACATTCTAAATTCTCGTCTCAAGATGAAGTCTCAGGATTGGTATTGCTGGGGCAAAAGGCAATTGCATTTTAAAGGTTTGGGTTTTTCTTTTCTTTTGCTTTTTCTTAGTTCCAGCTGTAAAGCAGAGATTTCAACAGCTTCCCGTCTGGTCTCTCATTTGTTCTTTAAAACCCCAAGGAGGCTGGCGGATGCTAAGCCTGGAGGGCAGCATCAGCACCATTCTACTTTGGAAATAAGGCCGAACGACGGGGTGCAGACCAGAATGCAAAGAGCAATCAGTGCAGTGATACTTCTACGACCCACGAGGGAAGAGGGATCCCACACAGAGGCCATCACTCCTGCTGACAACAACTGGAGGGACCGGGTGCATTACGAAAATCTGACTGCTGAGGATCAGAGAGCCCCAGGCGGCCGTGGGGCCATGAGGACTTAATGGCTGAAATTCCAGAAAGAGGAGAACCATCCAGGTGGCTGGTGATTCACAGCCGTCTGTTCCCTGGGGCTATTTCTCAGTTCTGGGTGCTGGGCTGGGATTGGGCTTGGCCCCGGCAGGGAGCAGCTGAGGGGCAGAGCCCTTTCCACAGTCACGGGGACAAAAGCGGCAAAACAGGAGACTTCAGGTGTACCCTGGGTCCCAGAACGCTTGTAAAATCTCGGTGCTGTGTGTGGCAGGAGACTATGGCCGGCCAGCCTCTCAGTCAGATCTCCGAAGAGACCAGGCCCCACACCGAGGCAAGCCAGAGCAAGACAGTCTCCCCAACTCCGCCCTGTCCTGCCCCGGGTCAGTCCAGGCCGGCTGGCCGGCTGAGGCACCTGCCCCTCCTCCTTCCCTAATTGCCTGAGGGTTTGCTCCCAGGAACGGCCAAGTGGCTCCAGTTGGACCAACTCTTGTGCAGATAACAACTAGGTTGCTGGACTTGAAGACAACTGTCCAATGGCACTGGAGAGCAGCCCACAGCAGAGACCGCAGAGGATGAACACTGGGGACAAGGGGAGGACCGGGGCGGGTTCCCATGTCTGTGGTTTTCCGTCTGAGGACAGGCCCCACCTGGGCCCTGCAGGGCGGCTAAAACCCTAATGGAACCCCCAGTATTGCTGACTTGAAAGACCAGAGGGTAGAATTTGGAGAGGCCACAGCAGCTGGAAAGTGAGGGGGAAGTCCCAGAACAGAGAGAGTCACAGAGAGGGAGCCCCTAACCCTGCTCAAACCTCTGGCTGATGTGTGAGCTGTGATTGCCCAGGACGGATTCCAAGAAGCTCAGCTAAGAGAACAGAGATTTCACCTGCCAGCCACCACAGAGAAGACAGCGCCTACAGTGTGAGTTCAGTAATCACTTAACAAAACGAAAAACAAACAGAAAACAAATTAATACTCTTAAACATGGGGCCAGCCCCGTGACCAAGTGGTTATGTTGGTGCACTCTACTTCAGCGTCCCAGGGTTTCGCCAGTTCAGATCCTGGGCGCGGACCTGGTACCTCTCATCAGGCCACGCTGAGGTGGCGTCCTACATGCCACAACTAGAAGGACCCCCAACTAGAATATACAACTATGTACTGGGGGGCTTCAGGGAGATAGAAAAAAAAAATTGGCAACAGGTGTTAGCTCAGGTGCCAATCTTTAAAAAAAAATCTTAAAGAGAACATAACAGAATCCTGCCTGCCTACAACATACCACCACAATGTACAGAGTACAACCCAAAATTGGTAGACATGCAAAGAAGCAGGAAAGGGTGACCAACACTCAAGAAAAGAAATGGATGGAAGCCAGAAGACAAAGGAACATATCTTTAATGTGCTGGAAGAAAAACACAGACAAACTAAAATCCCATACCCAGCAAAAATATCCTTCTGAGATGACAGTGAAATAAAGACTTCAGGAAAACACATGCTGCGGTCCCCTTTGAGGAAGGCTAAAACCAAACCAACAAACAACGGGGGCAAATAACACACGGCTGTGTTTGGGTAGGGCTGTTGATGTGAGGGGTGTTTGGGGCAGGGCTGGGGATGGTTTTCTTGACCTGCGTGTTGGTTACAGGGTGGGTTCAGTTTACCAAAAGCCATCGAGCCCTCTGCGTACATCAGAGGCACTTTTCTTTATGTCTATTACACCTCAATAAAAGTGTGCTAAGCATAAGCATTTAACCAGCACATTTGGAGACAGGAGGAGGGGAGGGGAGGAAGCCTGGGAGGGTGCCCCTCCTCGTATTTGCACAGGACTCGGTGGACCTCAACCACTGTAACATATGTGATTACATAAGCATCATGACCCCGAGAGTTTTTAAAACGACTATGGAAAACATACAGATCTTTAGGAATCAGTATCTTTTGTTGTGATAAACATATTTATCTGAAATTCAGCACTTCCTCCCATTTAAATCCAAATGAAATAAAACTTTATATTTTAGAGTAAAGCATTACAGTGTCATCCCATTCTGTTGTTCAATTATTTCCAGCCCCCTTCTCTCTACATAGCTGCAAAGCAAGACGTCTGGAATAAGGTCGAGAAATTTAACAACGGTTTTCTCTTAGTGGTTGGGTTTACAGTGACTTTTACAGACTTTCTTTTCTGAAATTTTTAGCATTAATTGATTAATAACAAGTATTTTTCAAAAATATTAAAACTATTCTTTTGTGCTCCTGGTTTAGCCATCACTAGCTGGGTAAACTTGAGCAAGTTTCTTAAACTCTCTGAGCCTCAGTATTTACAACTTTAAAATGGAGAAAATATTACCAAGTTCATAGATTTTTACAGGATTGAATTAAATCATTTTCCAAAGTATAAATGGGTTCCCCATCATTCCCAAGATGGGTTGAATCAAAGGATGCGGAGCCTGCGGGTACAGAGGGCCACCTGGGGACTGGAGCATCCATTGATCTTTCATCCTCCAGGGGTCCTGAAACCAATCCCCCACAGATACGAGGGACGACTGTGCAAGTCCCAAAAAACACAGTAGCTGTTATCATTGTGGCCAGGCACGAATGGTATAAAACAACGAGAAGACAAGAAGACGTCGCCCTACTCTTGGGAGATTACGCTCCAGCAGAAGGAGATGCGGCCAAACCCCAAACACAGTCCGACAAACCGCCTGTGCCCCAGGGGGGTGGCCACAAGGGGTGGAGGGCAGGGATAGCAGGGCCAGGAGGCCACGGAGGGATGGGCCAGAGGAAGTGGCTGCCCCAGACCTCCTGAGGACCCTGTGACCACTCAGGCTTAGTGGGATCTGAGTTGGTGTCTTGTCCTGGGGGCGTGGAGGGCTCAGGGCTGGGCAGGACCCAAAGACCAGAAAGTCAGGAACTCCTGGACCCAGATTCCCCCAGCCTTAAAGAGAGGTGACAGGACCCCAGGCTGGCTTGATCAGCGGAGTGTCCTCGGTGGGCCTGGCTGAAGGAGGGTGAAGGATTGGAAGGCTCCCGTGTCCCCAGAGACTTGAATATTGCAAATGAGTGCCTTTGACCTGTGGCCACGCTCTGGTGCCATAGACAACATTCCAGAGAGACTTGAATTCATTTCCTTGCTATTGGAAGAGATTCTATTGGGGAAAGATATGGAAGGTGCAGACAAGAGGTGGCAGGATCGATGGATTAAGACCTGTGAGAAGACAGAAGATGTTCAGTGCACAGGTGGTTCCCTCAGCCAGGTGTGCCCCAACTCTCAGAGGCAGGAAGGGCTGCACCCTCAGAGCGACTGCGGAAGCGAATAGCACCCAGCATCATTTTACCAGCTGACAGTCAGCGCCTCAGGGTGCAGCTACCACAGAAAACACAGAACGCCCAGTTAAATCTGAATTTCAGATAAACAACAAAGTTTCAGTGTAAGTGTGTCCCATGCAATATTTGGGACATACTTATACCAAATATTGCACAGGACATACTCATCTAAAACAGTAGTCATTGTTTACCTGAAATTCAGATTTAACTGGGTGTCCTGTATTTTTATTTACTAAAGCCGGCACCCCTACTCAAAGGTGAGGCTGGGCCTTTGCTTCCCGGGTATAACCAGTGCCAACCCTATGCCCAGCACATGACAGGCTTTCAATAAATGTTGGATGGACAGTTGAATGGAGGGATGGATGGACAGTTAGATGGATGGATGGATGGATGGATGGACAGCTGGATGGATAGAGGAACGGAAAGATGGACAGTTGGATGGATGGATGGATGGATGAATGGATAGACAGCCAAATGGATGGATGGATGGATGGCTAGATGTTGGAGTCTGTAAGGGTTTTAACACTAAGTAGCCTTAAGAATCCCATGATAGACCCAGGATGGGAGTAAAGGAAGTGCCTGCTGATGGGAAGGCCCCCAGCTCTAACACATCTCACCATCTCTGAGACTATCCTGCTCAGATTCTGTATCTGTAAAAGGGAATGCTCTGTTGTACCCAGGACACAAGGAAGCCCAGTGTGCTGGGGCATGGGTTATGCGTCCCTGACGTGGGAAGGGGGGACTTGCCTGCAGGCTTCAAAGCCCTGCTGGGGTCCAACTTCCCGGCCCCCACCCAACTTCATACAAAAGGTGACCTCTCCATTCCCAGCCCCAAGGAGCCGTTCCCAGACAGCTGACCACCCCCATGGCCAAGGCCAAGCTGGCCAGCACGCCCTCAGCAGCCCTTCAGAGGCCTCCTCAGTCCTAGTGTCCAGTTGGATATACCTCTCCCACCTGGGGGCTGGGAGCCACGGGAACCGCGCCTTTCCAGCGAGGCCCACCTCTACCTGCAGGGAAGGGCCTCGTCCCAGGGAGGCCCAGCTCTACCTGCAGGGAAGGGCCATGTCCCAGGGAGGCCCAGCTCTACCTGCAGGGAAGGGCCACGTCCCAGGGAGGCCCACCTCTACCTGCAGGGAAGGGCCACGTCCCAGGGAGGCCCAGCTCTACCTGCAGGGAAGGGCCACGTCCCAGGGAGGCCCACCTCTACCTGCAGGGAAGGGCCACGTCCCAGGGAGGCCCACCTCTACCTGCAGGGAAGGGCCACGTCCCAGCGAGGCCCACCTCTACCCGCAGGGAAGGGCCACGTCCCAGCGAGGCCTACCTCTACCTGCAGGGAAGGGCCACGTCCCAGGGAGGCCCAGCTCTACCTGCAGGGAAGGGCCACGTCCCAGGGAGGCCCAGCTCTACCTGCAGGGAAGGCCAACAGCACCTGTGGACGTCCTGCTAACCCGCTCCCGCCTGGCCCCTTTCGGGGAACCGCCCCGTTTGTTGAACCGAGGCATTGTGGAGAAGGTCTTCTGTTCACAGCACCTCTCTCCTAGCCCTCCCACCACAGACACTGGCCAAGCTGGGGTGTGGGGCCCAGACTGTCCGCGAGAGTCGGTCCCCAGGATCCTTCCCAGGTGGGGCGTCTTATCATCACCATCGCCCCTCCTCTGAGGGCCCCCAGGCCAGGAGCAGGGAGCGGCAGCTGTGGGTAGACATGGCGCCAGCCTTGGGGAAGACACGCTGACTGCGCAGAGCTGCGACAGGAGACCTGAAGGGGCTGTCCTGACGCTGGCCGCCTCCTGGTGACCTCAGCCATTCAATTCCTCTTTCTCTCCTTGCCTCCACCAGATGGGGTTTCGGATCCTCAGAGCCAAAGGCTCCTGAATGCTTCCCGGTCCCTGCAAGGAAGACCCCACGCTGCCCTCGCCAGGACTGGGCCCAGCCCTGGCGCATCGCCACGGCCCGCAGGGGCGCCATCCCCTGACGTCTGGCAGCTGCCTGCTGGTTCTGACATGTGTCAGGCATGGCACAGGGTCACCTTGCACACCCTCTGCCCCTCCAGTCCTATTTTACAATAGGAGCCCAAAGCCCAGAGAGATGGATACACCAAGGAACAGAGGGGACCCCGCCACAAGTCCGCTCCAGGGAGGTGGGCCAGGGAGGGCAGCCGAAAGCTCAGCTCCCAGGGGTTTGCATCTGCATGAGCTTTCACCTGAACAGAAGTTTCCACCACTGACAGGCCTATCATCCACCCCCTGGAACCCACTGATCCAGCCCGGCCCCTGTTTTCACTGCTGGGATGCGTTTTCACTGCTGGGATGCGACTTGAGGCAAGACATGGGGGTCCGGGAGGCCCTTCCCCTCTCAGGCCTCAGAGCCCCATTCGCACTAACGTGATGGGGGAGACTGTCATGATTCCAGAAGGGCAGGAAGGCAGTGCAGCCTAGGGGGTTGCCCCAGCTACAGAGGGCATCCCCTCCACCCTCCACCCAGCCCCGTGGAGGGGGAAGGGCTGACACAGAGGCAAGAGGAGGGGCACCCTGCAGAGTCACCCCACGCACACGGGGCCCCCACCTCCACAGCTGCCCAGAGGGGCAGTTCTCAGGAATGTGGGAACTCAAGGCTCAAGGCTGCTCAAAGGGGCTCTGAGCTGAGGTTCCCACAACCCCAGGGGACAGGGACATCGTCACTACAACATATCAGGGGAGAGGGGGACCTGGTACTTGGTGCCCTGCATTGTGCTGAACTCAGGAGACCCTGCAGGTTCTGGGGTCTCTGCCCTTGGGCGAGGGAGTCCCCAGGGGGGTCCCCAAAAAGCCCCTTAGCTGGAGCCCCTGGTGTGGCCCAGCTTTGCTATGCAGAGCATTGCACACCCTCCCTGCTGATTCGTGGGACCCCTCTGGGGCCTGAGGCCTCCCACCCCCACCCCAGTTAAGCCCAGGGACGGGCAGGAAGAACCAGCCTGAGGTGTCCCCCTCAACCCCCCCCAGCCCTGCCCTCCTCCCCCTCCCCCAGCTCCTCCTTCTCCTCCTCTCTCTTCCCA
Organism: Equus caballus; assembly: GCF_041296265.1. Classification (NCBI taxonomy): domain Eukaryota; kingdom Metazoa; phylum Chordata; class Mammalia; order Perissodactyla; family Equidae; genus Equus; species Equus caballus. The sequence goes on from NC_091707.1 coordinate 58,879,330, forward strand.
AGGAGACAGATGGTGGTGGAAACGGCCTCCTCCATTTTCCGGAGCATGACTCAGACAGCAGCTGCCTCCTCAGCCCCACACAGCAGCCCGCAGCCTGCCCTCCCCCACCCGGGGCCCCCCCGAAACTCCACCCCGGGGAGCTGGAAAATCTCGGCCAGGACCCCCACCAGGCCTGGCTGACCCTGAGGGGGCCCAGCTAGACTCGTTCGGCCCACTGCCCTCCCCCAGCTCCACTTGACAGCTCCAGAAACTGAAGCTTGAGGAGGTCAAGTCCCGTTGCCCAGGGCACAGAGCCAGGGATGGTCTGGGACCCTAGACCCCAGACCTCAGCATAGTTCCCTCCATGGGAACAACCACTCCTGTCGGGCCTGTGCAGGTGCCCAGGACCCAGGATGGGCCAGGCAAGGCCAGGCCTCCTGGTGGGAGGGCTGAGGCTGACCTGAGGGCGACGTTCCAGCCGGGAACACCAATGCTCACATGTCCAGGTAGGTCCCTGGTCCTCCTGTGCCCCCAAGAAGTCCCCATGACAGCTGCACAGAGCCCTGTCTCCCCCCAGCTGGCACGCAGACTCCAGCATCAGCCCACAGCTCCTTCCAGGTTCCCCTGGCCAAGCACGGCTCCCACTCTGAGCCTCAGTTTCTGCAACTGTAGGGTGGGGATAACCAGACCAACCAACCCCAGCCCTCCAGGCCCCCCACCCCCCACAGCTGGTTTTCTCCAAGATGGGAAACGCTTGGCCCTGCCCCATCCCTGCTCACACCCTTTCCATGCCTTGCCCCATCTCGAGTGAAACGCACTCTTCTGGCCCAGCAGGACCTCCTCTGCTCTTCTGCCTCTCTCTCCCCATGGCGTGTCCTGACACCACCCCTCCGTCTAAAGTGGTTGCCCCCATCCCTGGACTTCAGCCAGTGACTGAAGGGCTGCTTTCCGGCTGCCCCACCTCCTGCCCACACCTGGACGCCACTGCGCTCATTTTTACAGACAACGCGGGCACCGCTCAGAGGGCCTCATACACCTCACCCCATCACCCCTCCAGGAGCACTAGGTGGGACCACCATCTCCATGCCCACTTTATGGGGCCCCGGCTCAGAGCAGCCAAGGCGCCTGCCCCAGGCCAGGCAGCACATCAGCACAGAACCAGGCTCTGGGCCCAGGCTGTCCAGCTACGGTGCCCCTGGGCTGGACCCTGGGGCCACACTGCCCACTGTCCACGGGGCATAACCCGCCTGCAGTGGGGCCTCCCCAGGCAAGCCAGGCCCTGCCAGGTCCACAGCTGTGGAATGAGGCCTGTGGGCGGCACTCCCTGTCTGCACAGGGCCCTGAGGGGAGTGGTCAGACCGCATCCATTCCCCGCACCTCCCATCCCCGAGCCTGCCCATCCCCCCACTAGCCACTCCCCCCTCAGCCGGGCTCCAGGGAGGTGGAGGATGACTCAGGCCTGAGTCGGCAGCTTGGGGAGGACGAGCCCACCTCTAAGCCAACTCAAGAGGGGTGTTTGCCAGAAGGGCCCCCTGGCCAGGACTGACCCAGCCACCCCCATGCCGGGTACTGGAGCCCTCCTTTGGGGAAAATTTACACACACACACCCCGCCCTCCAGGGGGTGGGTCTGGACCAACCCAGCCCATGGGAGAGGAACCAGACAGTGAGGTGGGGTCTCCTGGCTGGAGGAGCTTCCCTCAGCTCAAACAGCAGCCCACCCAGCACCGCCCCCCCCACCGGAAACTGAGCAACCGCTGACTCACTCGCTCACTCACTCACTCAGCAAACATCACTCTTTCCCTCCGCAGCCAGGCCGGGATAACAAACAGCTTGAGGGGTGTGGGGGGCGGGGCACAGCCGGCGCATCCACAGACTGGAGCGCGCCAAGAAATAGCAGACGCACGCTCTGGAGAAGCTAAAGCAGGGAGGGACGTCTCGCTCCCCGCGCCCCTCTGCACAGGCCTTGAATCCGGATCTCAGGAATGCATTCTGTGTTCAATAAATACATGCATCCAAGTTAGACTGCACCAAAGAGAAAAGAACGTCCTCTTGATAGCCATCGACAGAAAGCCTGGCGCCGCGCGCCTCCCTCCCCTCCGTGGCTCCAGCCATGGCGTTGGTTACAGCCCAGCTGGGCTCACGTGGGCAGGAGATGCGTCCGGGAAGGACGCAGTGTAGAGGACTCAGTTCAGCACCCCTCGCGGCCTCCCTAACTTGGCGAGAGGCCCAGCCGGGCGCGAGCGCGCGGTCCAGTTAGCACGAGCTAGCGGTCGCGCTCCGGCGCCGCTCGGCTCATCGGACCAGAACCTGATTTCTAGTTAATTACAAACTACGGCCAAGGTAATAAGGAATAGATGGATGAAAGGAAACAGTGAAAAGGAAATGGAGCGCCTCTCTGGGGAGGGGACAGACGCATAGCGGCTAGGAGAGTCCCAGGGTCCTAACTGAGCGTAGAGGGGGACAGTCTGGGGTTCATTCCGAGGCACCCCCTTGGAGGTTGGGTGGGCCGAGCAGGGGGTGGGGTGGGGGCTGGCGCTCACTGGTGCCCCCGCCTGCAACCTCCACACCCCCACACCCCTGCGGTGGCTCCCACACTGACCCTTGGCCACACCCGTGGGGAACTCAGTCTGATCAGGGAGACTAAGCATACACAGGCCTGGGCAAGGTCAACGTTCAGCGGGAGAGAGGGGAGCACATGTCCCAGAGCCAGGAAGGGCTCTGTGAAGGGGGGGACTTGGGGGAGAGAGAGTCCCTGGGGTGGATGGACACCCAGGCAGAGCCAACAGACCGTGCAAAGGCGTACGAAAGATGCTGAGGTCTTAGGCCAGGAATCAACAGGGCCAGTGTATGTAGAACCATATTTGGGTTTTGGTTTTTTGGTTATTTTTAACCCTCAAACCTCCTGGCTGCTCTACAATAGAAAAGGAGAACTGTGAAGGGCGAGCAGGAAGATGCTGGGGAGACAGCTGGAGGGGGCGCAGGTGACGCTGGGGACAGAGACCTGTCCCAGGGGCTTTGGGAGCCGAGGGTGCCCATGGGAGCTCAAGGAACCCCCTCCTCCGCCTCTGAGTGAGCTGAGGTGCGAGTGGAGTCTTTTCCACGAGGGTGATGAGGCTCAGAGCCTCCTTCAGGGATGGCTGGGGCAAAACGGAGCCAGACAGGAACACGGGTTATCCTGGGAGGAGCAGGTGGCTGCAGCGTGGGGGGGTCTGGAGTCGGGGCTGGAGGCCGGAGACAGGAGGAGTGGAAGGATTGAATGAGGCAGGGGGCAGCCACCAGCAGCATCCTCATTCCATTCACAGATGCTCCTGTGACCCACTCAGACCTACGCCGCATCCCTAAGAAACAGGCCAGTGGCCAAAACCCCCAGCGACGGATTGCAGCCCTGATTGCCTAAGAACACCAGGGAGGGCCCAATTCTTCAGGCTAAAGGCGCCCCCCCGCCCTGCAATTGCATCTCTGCCCCTCAGCCCCCAGGTCCTTCTCCCCTGCCCCCAGCTGTGCCTCTCCAGAGGGGAGAGGGAGACCCACCCTCACAGTCTGCGGCTTCAAGGCCAAGGGCAGGGTGAGTATGGTGCTGCTGCAGGAGTGCGGACACCAGGTTGGGGCACGGGGGGCTCAGCACCTCCTCACTCCCAGAACTCTAAGGAGCCCCCGAGGGTTCCATCTGGTGTGCCCCCCACACACAGTCCGCCCACATTCCCAAAGCCAGGCCGCAAGGCCCAGTGTTTTCTTGCCTCTTCAGCTACAGAAACTTTCTTCGAGCAAACGATGCGCAGCGCCCAATATATGAAACCCTCACAGCTGAGCTGCTCTCCACCCCAGCGTGCCTAGTCTGTGCAGAACCAAGCAGAAAACCACCCATCCGTCTAGAACTTCACTGGGCAACAGAGGTAACAGGGGAGGCTGAGAAGGCGAGGGACAGCCCAAGCCTCTCTATGGGTCAGCAGAGGCCCCAGGCCACTGGCTCCCACCTAGCCAGGCTCCTCTCTGCTCTGCAGGCTGCATCTCCACCTGTGGTCCCCGGCACTCCCCAGGGCCGGGCGCTAACTGCCTGCAAGAACGCTGGCCCAGCCGGCTCAGAGACGTGCCAGAGGGGAGGCAGGCCACAGACACGGGGACCCAGAGCCTGCACAGCAGCCAGCTTTGCCACCACCCCAGCCTCTGTGCAGTGCAGTTTCCTGAGCTGGCCAGGCCATACTGCCCACAGGAAGGCCATGGCTGGACTGGCCTGCAGACACAGGGAGAACAGAAGGAGCAGGTGCCCGTGTGCCGTGCACCCAGCTGCGGGATCCACCTCCGACCTCAGCCAGCCCCAGGGCACGATGGTTATGGTCTGTAGTCACTGCTAACACTGAATTAGTGAGTATAGAGCCATCCATCACTCCTGGGGAAACAGGGTCAGGTCCTGCCAGCCTCTGGGCACGACACTTCCATCAGCCCATCAAGACTGCCTCATTCAGTGCTTCTGTTCAGACACCTTAGTCAGTACAGATGCATCCACATCCAATTCACAGCCAGCAGCCTCCAACTCACGCTGAGGGAGGCTCGCCCGACACAGGTGTTTTCCCATGAGGCCCAGCCTGGACTTCCTGGGCTCGAGAACGCTGGCCGGCATTGCAGCACCAGGCCTGGGGCCATTTTAAACAGCGAAATCTCCAACAGAAAGCACCAAAGTGCAGAAAATATGGTACTAAATAGACCAGGAGGACACGTTTATAGTGTGAGATGAAACAAGAAGGCAGAGTGTCCCCTCGTTCCCCTCAGCTGGGGACTCAAAGTTTGTGCTGCTCTGCTCGTGTTGGCAAATCACTGTACAAGCAAGGAGTGACTTCAGGGTTACAAACACATTTTCAAGAGAAGGCTAGTTTCCAAATAAAGAATCTGCACATGATGAGAATCTTCTGTGAGTGTGTGTGGTATGCAAATGAAGAGGGTAGAGATTACTGCCTGATACTGCCTGACTGATTGAGCTGCCCACTGTCCCTTCTCAGAGCATTTATCTGGTTCTGGCTCCTGCCTCCCTGACCCCAGACCAGGGATGGGCCCTCACTGAGGTCCACCTCCCACAGCCAGGCAGGCACACATAGGCTGGCACTCAGATGCTCTCTGGAGTTTCAACTGAGAAATGCAGGAGAAATTTGGGGAACTCTGAGAGGCTGCCTGTAGGGTGTTGAGAACACAGTGGCCAAAGCTGCAGGCTACAGAGCAAGGGTGCTGAGGGAGAGGCAGGTGTGTCATGAGGCCCAGAGTGGATGGGTGGATGGATGGATGGTGGATGGGTGAATGGAGGATGGATGAGTGGGTGGCTGGGTGGATAGGTAGATGGGTGGATGGTGGATGGGTGGGTGGGTGCGTGGACGGATGGTGGATGGGAGAATGGAGGATGGATGAGTGGGTGGCTGGGTGGATAGGTAGATGGGTGGATGATGGATGGGTGGATGGGTAGGTGGGTGCGTGGGTGGATGGATAGATGGTGGATGGATGGATGGTGGATTGGCAGATAGGTGGATGGGTGGATGGATGATGGATGGTGGATAGGTGGGTGGGTAGATATGTGGGTGAGTAGGTAGATGGATGGTGGACGAGTGGATGGATGGATGATGGTAGATAGGTGGATAGGTGGGCAGGTGGATGAATGGATGAATGGGTGGGTGGGTAGATGTGTGGGTGAGCAGGTGGGTAGATGGATGGTGGATAGGTGGGTGAGTGGGTGGATAGATGGCGGAGAGGTGGATGGGTTGGTGGGTGGGTGGATAGGTAGATGGGTGGATGATGGATGGGTGGATGGGTAGGTGGGTGTGTGGATAGATAGATAGATGGTGGAGAGGTGGATGGGTGGGTGGATGAATGGAAGGAGTGTGAATGGATGGGAGGGTGGATTCACTGACTTCATTCTGTAGCAGCATCACAGGTCATCTCAGGGCACCCCAGTAGGATACAAAAGAAAGAACACTTCAGAAGCAAAAAGATGAAAAGCATCCTGGGCGCTGAACTGACAGAGGAAATGAAACCCAGGGCCAGGCTGCTGCTGGCTGGGACCTGAGTGGCCCCTCCCGCCCAGAAAGTGCCGGCCCACCCACTCAGGCTGTCCGGGCTTTGACCTCTGCATCAGACGCTGGGCTGGGAAGGCTTCTCTCTGAGAAGTGCGCACACCTGCCTGCCTGCTGCTAGCCAAGCTCACGCTGGTGGCACCGAAGCCTGCTCCCCCTCATCCCAGTCCCCATTGTCTGCTTCCCAGCAGGAGGCAGGGGGCTCTCCCAGGCTCACCAAGTCTCGAGCCTGTCGAGGTGGGGGCACACTCTCTGCGGGTCAGTCTCAGGCCAGCACGTGGGCTTCTGCCGGAGTGTTGGAGGTGGCTGGGGGTGGCCATGTGTTGGACCTCCAGCATGTACCTTGTCCTCGCACATCTGGGCGTCCAGAGCTGTGGTGGGTATGTGTGCACCCCCAGCTCCAAGGACAGACCCAGGCCCCTGGATGGGACCCGCCAGGTGGGCGATGGCTTCCTGAAAGAACTTCCGGAAGCCAGATGGGGCCCCATGTGCTGGGCAGTGGCTGCAGGAGGCATTTCTGAGGCCGAATGGGTCCTCCCCTCACCCTCAGGGACAGGAAACCCGCTCAGAATGGGGCTGGGATGGTGGGCTGCCTGGCAGTGCAGAGGGTCAGCAGTAGAGCTCATAAAAGAAATGGGGCCAGGAAGGCAGGTGGCTCTGTAGGTCTCAGAAATGAGTGGTTAGAGTAGGATGAGCTGCGCAAAGCTGAGACCCTGGGCATGGTGGGTCGGAGCCAGAGGCCTGAGGGAAAGCCCCTCTGAGACCAGTGTCCATGCCCACAGCCTGCCAGACCTCTGACTCCAGCCGCCCTCCACACGTGGACACACCCCACACAGACACACACACAGACATACATACACACACATCCTCACACACACACATGCACCTGCCCAGTCACACACACTGACGAACACACGCCCTATCAGAGGCCCCCTGCCGTCTTCGCCCTGCTCCAGCCTGTCACCTATTGGCCTGTGGTGACCTCACTCACCCTCGGGGTCCAGCGTAGGTGTGCCTCCTCCCTGGCACCTTCCCAGGGCACCAGTCGGACCTAGAGAGCCTGGACTGGGGCCTCTGTCCCTGAGCCCCCACACACACCTAGCAGGTGCACAGGGAAGAAAACCCTGGGCAGGAGCCTGCCGAGGGGGCACTGGCCTCCCTCCAGCCTCCCTCTCCTCCAGCCGGGCAGGGGTCCTCATGCCCGAGTGGGCCCCAGAAGGCTGGCAAGATGCCTGAGACACAGACCCTGGCCCACACCAGGCCCGGCTGATGGCTGGAAGGTCACTCCTCACCCTCATCCCTTGCATTTCTCCATCACCGGCTCAAAAACACACCCACTGACCATAGCCAGCTGCAACCAGGCGCCAGCTCGGGACAGTGATGAGTCAGCCACCCGTGCCTCCCACCCCCACCCCAGGTGGTGCCAGCACAGAGAGGCCTGAACCCCAGCTCTGGGGGGAGGGCAGGAAGGCTTCCAGGAGGAGCCAGGTGGGGAAGGCCTGGCCAGCCTTCCAGGCCGAGGCACGCCCCGCCCTTCAAGGACTCGGCGCATTCCAAGAATGGCGGGCAAGTCCTTGCGCAGGAGCAGCCGCCACACTCACACATCCCCAGGCTGCCCAGGCTGGAGGGTGCCCAAGAGTCAGCAGGCACCCTCCTCGGCCGTGCTCTGGGGCACGCCCGGCACTCAGGGGCCCTCACTGGGCACTGGCCTGTTACCAGAAGCCGCTCCCAAACTGGGGCTGAGCCAAGATGATTTCCGAGGGCTGCTGGGCTGGGCAGGGGCTGCACTCGCTGGGAGTGGACATTTACAGGCCAAGAGTTCCGGGCCTCACCCCCACCCGACAGAGTGGCACACTGAGCAGCAAGATTGGCCACAGGACTGAAGCTGGAGCGAGCCTGGGAAGCCACCTGGACCCTGGTCTGAAGCATCTGCATCCCGAGTCCTTCCCTCTGCCCAAGGCCCTCCCACCCTCCCCAGCCAGAGCCCTACCCACCCACCAGCCTGCCTGCAATCTGCATGCCGCAGGTCTCCGGAGAGATCCATCCAGACAGAACCAACCAACGGCCACACTGCATCCACATCGGCTCATCTCACCCTCCTTACAACCCTCAGAGGTACTTGTCATCCTTTCACAGATGGGGAAACTGAGGCTTAGCAGTTCACGTCACGACTGAGCCCAAGGTCACACACTCAGAGGGCCGGGCCAGGGCCCTCGGGGCAGAGGTTTGTCCCCTTCATCCGCCTGGGGCTGGACCCACCCCCTCACGCACCCATGGCCCCCTGGCCCCCAGGCCTGCTCCCTCTGAGCTCCAAGGGAGGGTTAGATGTCAGAAGGGACTTCCAGAGCTGAGGGCCTGGCTCTCTCCAGCCAGCCAGCCCGGCTTCCAGAGCCAGCTACAGGCAGACCCCACGCTGGGCAGTGTGGAAGTCACGGGTGGGTGGGGCCCTGGCCTGGCAGGATCGTCAAGGCAGGCAGTGAGAGGGGGCGGCCAAGAACTGGTCACAGCATTCAGGCCTCCTGGGGCACGAGCAGCTTCCTCAGGCCTCTCAGGCCTGCTGCCTGCACTGGCCGGCCGCCCAGAGACCCCCAGACCCCATCGGGGGGAGGGTGTCAAGGAGGGCTGCAGGGAGGGGGCGTCCAGGGACGCTCCCCATCCCACAAGCCCAGGAAGAGCAATCTCCCACAACCAAACCTCGAACCCCAAGGTGGGACGGTGGAATCAGCTGGTCCCTGCAGGGGTCCCATGCAGGTGGCAGAGGGAGAGGAGTTACCACGCCTGGGAAGCCGGTCCCACCCGCCGGACTTTGTCCGGGAGCCTCCGTGGGCGAGCCGGTCAGAAGGCTCATTGCCAGTGGGCGGTGGACGCGGAGGAGGTAGGGTGGGGAGAGCAGTGTAGACCAGAGATGGAGGCAGCAGTTAGGTCAGAGGTGAGGAGACGGCTTCCAAATGTTTCCCAGGCCCCCGCTCCATGTGTGCCACCCCCAGCGCCACCCCGCCCACCAGGAGCCAGGCCGCCAAGGCGGGGAGGGGCGGACCTCCGGAGGAGGCGGCGGGGGGGTTTACAGGCGTGGGGAGAGCCCCCAAAGGCGCCCTGCGGCCCCAGCCGGAGTGGGCGGGGCCTCCCCAGCAACCCCCCCCCCAACTCCGCCCCCGGCCCGCTCCCCACGTGGCCGCCGGCGGGCGGGCGGGCGGGGCGGGGCCGGGCGGCGCCTCCCCTTCCTCCCGCGTGCCCCGCCCGAGCCCGAGCCGAGCGGGAGCCGTGCGGAGCCCGCGGTGGCCGGCTGCCCGCGGCCCTGACCCACAGCACGGAGTGCTGGCCGCGCCCCCGCCCTCGGCCGCCGCCCCCGCCCGGTAAGTCCGCGCCCTCTGGACTCTCCAGGAGCCCCTGGGGAAACTGAGTCCAGGCGGGGGGGGAGGGCGTCTGAGGCTGGGGAGCGGGGAGGAGCAGCGGCGTATGCGCCCCGGTGGCGGCGAGCAGCCCCGCGGCGCAGGGCGGCGGGCTCCCGGCTCCCGGGCGGGGACTCGCGGTGGTCGGCCCGGCTTCCGCCCCACCCGGCAGAATTTCCCCGCCTCGCGGCTGCCACATCCTAACCGCGCATCAGCCACAGTTGAGAAAATAAACTTCAACTTCGGGTCTGCTGCCCAGGTGACACCGCAAGGCGCGCGCCGGCCTGGGGTTCTACCTGTGCTATTGGGTCTGTAGCTGCCCACGCGCAGGTGGGTGCACACCGGGTCCTGCCACCCTCCACAGGCAGGGCTTGCCGGAGCAAACTTCCACCCTGCTCTCTGTCCCTCCTAGGTGGGGCTGGTCGGCCTGGGAGTGGGAGAGGCTGGCCCTGTGCTCCTCCACTCCCACCTCCGGACCCCATTTTAGGGAGGGACCCGAAGAGTGACCATGACCTCAGGAGGGAAGCTCCTGGGGAGCACAGGCAGGGAGATCTGTCTGCCTGGCCTCCTGAGGTCCGGCCACCCAGGGCCCCAGGCTGCATAGTGGCTGGCCTCAGTGGTGACCACAGCATTAGTGCCCCGCCCTAGCTGGACACAGGAAGAGTTGGAGGGAAGATGGCCAGCCCTGCCCCACAGGCACATCCCGCAGGAGCTGGAGGTGGGAAGTTCCCTCCAGCCTGGCCTGCTGCTCCCTCTGGCCCTGCGACTAGACAGGACATTTGCCTTCTCTGGCTTCACTTTCCCCATCTGCACTCCGAAGGGTGGGGACAGTCACCTAGGCTTGGGCCTCCCACTAGTCACCCTGCAGCAGAGAAGGCAGAGACCCAGGGCAAACGCCCCAAACCCCTTCACGGTGCTGCCCACGGCAGGGGCCCTTGGTGGGGGGGAATGCTGCAGCCCTAGTGAGCCCATATCCGCATTTGGGTTTGGGTCTGGGGTCTGAGACCCCCACACTGTTCCCAGGTGTCACTAGGTCAGTGTCACCTGTCTGTTAAAGAAGCCAAGTTGACGCGGCAGGCCCCTCCTGACCACTGCCCAGACGCTGCGCCCCCATCCCTTCCTCAAGTGCTCGTGGCTCTGGGTCGATGAACAGGTCATCACGGGCTGGCCAGCAGACAAGGGGACGCCACCGGGGAGAGTGGACTGAGGTGGTCAAGGGGGGCTGCCCTCCCATGACCCACCCAGGCGGCCTGTCTGTCAAGAGTTCTGCTCGTTCACAGCAAATGGTTAACCGCAGGTGAGGCCCCCCACTTTGTGGAGGTGCTGACGGGCTGTCGGAGCTAATTGCTCCCCCTCACGTTCCGGGACCTGGCAGCTCCTGCCTTAAATAGACTGTGCTCCCCTTCCATCAGACTGCGGTGGTTTTCCCGTTCGGAAGAGTCAGTGGGTCCGTGAGGGCTGCGGCAGGGAGGGATAGCAACTGGATGGTGACGGGGTGCTGCCTGTGGGTGCAGGGCCTGCCGCAGCTGATGTGGGCCAGCGGGCCTGGCTCTGGATGGGGCAGTGGGCAATCTCAGAGGAGAGCTCAGGCCCCTGGCTTTTGAGGGTGCCCAGAGGAGGACCAGGAGCCAAGTTCCTTCTCACCTGAGGGGCAAGGCCTGACTCAGCCGCTTCCCTCCGGGCTTGCACACAGCAGGTATCTAATGGTTGCGTGGTTCACAGCCCAGTAGACACAGTGGATTGGGGAAGGCATGCCTATCTGTTTCAGGAAAGTGGACAGGAGTGTGTCTAGGGGAGACAGGCCAGGGGGGCTGGGAGGTCGAGGCCAGGCAGGAGCCAGTCTCTGCAGGGCTGTCCTCAGGGGACAGAGCCAGACCTGGGGGACCCCGGATGTCTAAGGTGAAGAGGCTGGTTTCAACCCGTTATGAAGACGTGAATGCATGGGAGAGGGTGAACTCCCTGTCACTGGAGGTGTGAGAGCAGGGTCTGACGGTGTGGCCTCCTGTTAGGGAGGCCCCCACCCCTGCCGGCCTCACCCTAGTAAGGGGGTGTCGTGCCCAGTCCCCCTCTGAACCCCAGAAGGCCTCAGTCCCCGGGCACTGTGGAGTCGGTTCACACAGCTGTCCCACCTGCCCAGCACAGGGAGGCCTCCGTGGTGACTGCGCGCAGCCTCCAGAGCCAGGCAGGCTGGGCCTCTCCTCCCGGGAGAGCCTCTCCTCGTCCTCTCTCAGCACCCTCCCGAAGTGTGATTCAATAGGAGCCGGGGTGGGGAGCTGCCCAGGGCCCCCTCTGCCAGGTGCCCGTCAGCTTCCCGGTGCCCTGCGCAGGGTCTGTGTGCTGAGTGAGTGAAGGAATGAGTGAGCCAGCCTGCCGCGGTCCACCCCATGGAACTCACCCAGTGAGGTGTGGGTACCGCCGTTATCCTTGGCTTCACAGACAGGAAACTGAGGCACCGGGTGGTCGGGTTGTAGAATCAGTGCCGCCGTTCTGGCCAGAGGTGTTTATAAAGCCCCTGCTGCGTCAGCCTTTGTGCCCACCTGGCTGCTCCTGGGGGCCAGAGCCTGGAGCCTGCTGTACCTGTACCATGCTGGCCGTACACAAGCGCTTCCCTGCGGTCAGATGAGGACTGGCCGGGCCTGGGGCAGCACCTGGAGGCCCACGCCGTCCCCCTGCCCCTCGTCACCACCACACTGCCTGCGGGAGCGGCAAACACGGGGGCGCAGCGGCCTCGGGGTCCTGGCATGGCTGCTCTGGGAGGAGAACTTTGTCCTGGCCAAGTAGCCGCCCACCCTACCCCGGCCTCCAAATAGGGGAGGGGTTAGGCGCCCACCTGTGTGGCTCCTGAGGAACCCACGCAGACATACAGACACACAGGCAGCTGCCACGGGCCTGCTGCCCTGGATCTCTGGACCCCTGGAGCCGCTGGTCCATTGACAGTGGGCTCTCTTAGCCGGGGTGGGGGGTCACAGGCAGGTGGGATGCGTGACGCAAAGGCCCCCCTCCCAGAGCTGTCTGAGGACAGAATGGCCCAGGACGAGGGCCCAGTCGGGGGGGGGGGAGGGGCCCGGTGCCCGTGCCACCCATATGCACAGCCCTGGGTGGTGGTTTCTCTTTATTGCCTCTGAGCTCCCACTTGGCTGCTGTGGGCAGAGGCCAGCCCAGTCGCTCGCTGTGCCCAGTGTACCCGCCCCCTGCACACACATACAGGGAGTCTCAGCAGACCCGGCTGATGGGGCAGAGTCTCTCCCTCCGTGAGCCCCCCTTGGCCCTTGCCGAGCACTGGTGGACGTAGACGTGGATGCCAGCGTGGACCCTGGCCAGCTGTGTGAGAGGCGCTCAGTCTGCCCGCCTGTGCCTGGTCCCCTCAGGCCCTGGGATGTGGCCTTGGTGTGCAGCCTGCCTCCCCTGCCATCCATGTCCCCATGTCCCCGTTCCTGCTCTGAGTACAGCTTGGCACTGCCACCTGCGCACGTCAGCAGGGAGGCAGGGTCTGGCTCTCCACCCGCCCGGGGTGGAGTGGGGGTGCAGCCTGCCCCCACCTGGCTCTGTCTCCTCACATGCACAGACATGAGTGGCCTGAGAATGGGAGCCCTGGCTGCCCAGATCAGATCCTGCCCACTTTGGGGGCCCCTAAGGCCCCCACTGGGTGCTTCCAGGCTGTCTCCCCGCAGGTACTGGGCCAGGTCGTGGAGGTGGGGGCAGCAGAGTGAGGGGGCTGCCTGCAGGATGTGGCAGAGCAACGGAGGGACAGCCAAGACCAAGGCCCAGGGGTGGGACCCAGGTGGTCACCTTTGAGAGGAGACGAGGGGGCAGCCGGAGAGTGGTTTTGTGGACCAGGCAGGCCCAGTGGCCATGCGAGTGGTACGGGCTCAGCCAACCCAGGGTCCCCGGGGAACATCCTGGCCATTTTATAGATGAGAAAATCAGGTTTGAATGGGCCCCGGCCCCTTGGCACCCAGCAGAAAATGCTACACAGCATCTTGCGCCAGACGCTGAGGATCTCGCTCGCCCGGTCAGGCCGGGCTCTTGGCCCTGCCTGTCTGGGGCCAGTGGCCCCGGGATGCTGAGCGGGGGCTGGGGAGGCGTGTCTGCGTCCCAGCTCCATGCTGGCCCCGGCTCGGGGAGACAGTGGCGTGGACAGGCGTGGTAGTCAGGCACAGCACTTTCCTGCCCTTCTGGGGCCTGCTTGACAGATCTGTCAGAAGGCTGGGCGGGTGGCATTGCAGGCTTCTCTCCATTTGAGGATGGGAACCGGGGCCTGGGTGGTGTTGTCCAGGGGACATGGCCAGTCAGATGCAAGGGCTGGTCTCACCCAGCACCTGAGCTGTCCCCTGCCCTTTGGGCCCTGGCCACAGCCCGTGGCTGTGCCGGGTTGTGCAAGCTGTGGCCCCTCCTCCCCCCTCAATCTGCCGCTTTGTTCTCCCTCTCCCAGCAGGCAGCCTTGAGCTAGGCCATGGGATGCAGGCCGGGGGTGAGGACCGCCTGGACAGGCAGTGGGCAGCCTCATGTCCTGCCTGGACGCCCAAGGCCTGAAGCCAGAGCCTGTCTCCAGCCTCCCTTTCCCCTCCCAGGCTGGGAGAGGCCTCTCCTGAGGGCAGCAGGGGGACAGGGGAAGGACACGTGGCCTCCTGAATTGCTTCTGGCCAACAGGGAGAGACTCAGGCACAGGGGATTCTGGTGGCCAGCCCAGTGGAGCCCCACATGTGGAAGCTGTGGCCAGGTGCAAGGGCCTGCGGTAGAGCAGTGCCAGGTTCAGAGGCCGCCCTGCCGCCTGCGGGACCCACCACGGTCCTTGCCCTCCCTCACCCTCTAACCACAGGTCTACGCACGTCACACCCCTCAAGCATTTGCTGTCGGAACTAACCCAGCCACAGAAGGCAGAGGTGGCTGCTGTCATCCTTAACCCCCCAGGTCGCTCCCCTGTGCTGCCCTCCCAGCCTTGGGCCCCCAGACTCTGGACCCGAACCCCAAGAATGTCAGAGGTAGCCAGGCTCTCCAGGAACTCCACACTGGCCCTGCTGTTTGTGCAGCTGGGAGACCGAGGCCCAGAGACGGGCCCCTGGGGTGGCCGGGGCCCAGTGCACATCCTCTCCCTGTGAGCCCTCAGTGCAGGTGGAAGCGAAAGCCTGGCTTCCTGGTACAGGCACCTCCACCCTTCCTGTCCTCCCCTCACAGAGCCTGCCAGTCCACGGGGGAGAGGCCCACGCCACCCCAGCACATTCCCAGAAACCCAAACACACGCAGAGCCTGGCTCAGGGCTGCCCTGCGCGGACGCTCCTCCCAGGGGGCTCAGGGCAGGGGCAGCACCGTCCCCCTTCTGGCAGGCATTTCCTGTGTGCGAGTCTGTCCTCGCAACCAGGGCCGCCCTCTCTGTGGCTTCCTCAGCTTCTATTCCTAACCCAGGGGGCGGGGTCTGGAGGATGCTGTTGTGCTGGGCCTGGGCATGGCACATCTGACATCATCCGACCTGCCCCCAGATCCTGGGAACACAGTGGGCCGAGCCTGGCTCCCTGACCAGTGGTGCCCCAGCTCTTGGCACTGACCAGCCGAGCCCGGCCCCTCTCCCCTGTTGGGGCCTCCACCATCACTTTGCTGCAGAGCCTCCGAGGAGTCCTGCACCCCGCTCTGCCCTTCCCTCCCTGGGGACCCGAGCAGGGACGGCTGCTCTGGGCCCAGACTCCCTCTGCGAGAAGCTGTGGGTCCTTCTTCATTCATTTGGCTCTCTCTCTTTTTCATGTTAGTATTGGGGTGTGTGTCCTGTGTGACACGTCACGTCTTAGGTGGTTGAAACCCACACCAGTGCAACTTGGTGTCCTGCTTCTCGCCTGTCCTTTAGCTTGACGCTGCCATCAGGGGCTTGGTGCCCACCCTCCTCCGAAGGTCCCTCTGTCCTGCTGTCGGATGCCACGTGGCCCGCCGACCCCGTCCACACAGCAGGAACAAATTCAGGCGAGGGTGTGCGGGGCAGGGGCCTTGCACTGCATGCTGGGACTGAGGGCTGCAGGAGGCGGGAGTGCTCCTTGGACCTGAGACAGCCGGGGGACAGTGAGGACACTGCCTACCCAAGGTCTGTGCCTGTGGGCGGGGCGATGGGGGGACACTCAGTTCTGCCTCCTTCCCTGAGGCCTGCTGGGCACGGGGCACCGTACCTGGGATGAGCCCGTGCTAGGCAACCCACAGAGGTCCGTCAGGGTCCCTCGAGGACTCGAGGCCTGGAGGGGAAGATGACACATGTACTGGAGGTTCAGGAGGAGCTGAGATTCTGGGCGGGAGGTCATGGGGCATCACAGTTGAGCAGCCCCGGCTCCAGACCTCCCCACTCTGCGGGGCCTGGGCTGCCCCTGAGCTCCAGGATCTGCCAGGAATGCCGTGCAAGGGCTGCCAGGCAGTGGAAAAATTTGGTTTCTTGGAGGAGCTAAAAATACAGTGTGGCAGCCCCTGCCTCCGGGTTCCGGAATCCCGCTCCTGCCATCTCGCCCGCCCACCCCGTGGAAGGCGAGCTCACTCTGCACCCCGCCTGCGCCCTCGCTGGCTCTGGGCCCAGAAGCACCCCAGCCCTGAGCTGATGCTGGCAGGGCCCCCTGCAGCTGTCTCCCCCTGGCCCCCCCCAGGCAGCTGCCCTTCTCACAGGTACCCACACCTTCCCTAACCTTCGCCCCCACCCCTGGGTGCCCCTGCAAGGGTCGAGGAACAGAAGGCAATGCCAGCTCCCCAACGGGCACCAAGCCCTAGCACCCAGCCTGGGCTCCTCACCCCCCAACACTGCTCAAAGCCCCTGGCAGCCACACCCGGGACACCACTCAGTGCCCAGTGTCCACCTCGAGAGGCTCACCCTCTGACCCAGTTTCTCCACCTGGACAGCAGGGCCTGAGTAGCTGGTCTCTGAGGTCTGGGGGCCAGCCTTGACCCTGCCCACCCCCACCCCCCACCCACACAGCTTGACAGATGACTGTCAGGCAGGGGCAGTGGCATTTCGCAAGTCAGCATAGCTGCCCCGGGCGTGTGGGCGCCCAGGTGGAGGTGCTGGCATCGCCATGCCAGGCTGGCCAGGCACAGGCAGGGAGGCAGATGGGTGTCTGAGGAGGTGCCAAGAGTCCTGGACCAATGTCCCCGTTGCCTCCAGGTCCTCGAGGCAGCCCCTGTGTGGGCTGGGTGAGCACCCATGAGCAGGACACCCCGATCGGTGGGTGGACCCCGGGAAAGCCCCG
Organism: Equus caballus; assembly: GCF_041296265.1. Lineage (NCBI taxonomy): Eukaryota > Metazoa > Chordata > Mammalia > Perissodactyla > Equidae > Equus > Equus caballus. The sequence continues at coordinate 58,895,960 of NC_091707.1, forward strand.
AGGGAGACACCCCCTTCAGGAGTCCCAGTCTGCCCGGGAGGCGTGACCCCGATCTAGTGGAAACCCCCACATTATGGATAGAAAAAAGTGACACTGAAGAACCGTGGGTGACATCCCACTAATGTCAGAGCCTCAGGGTCTTCCATTGATGCAGGGGGAGGGTCGGGCTGCCTGGGGGACATACGGGGGTTCCGAAGCACCCCTGACCCTTCAGTTGCCCGAGGGATGGGGTCTGGCCTGAGCCAGCTGTTGCTTGGACCCTAGGAACCGCAGATGGTCTTGCTTTTCTCCAGCCAGTCGTGCTGGCTGCAAAAAAGCTCTGTAAATGCAGATTCCTGTGCAGGCCCCACCCGGGGATGGGAGCACCGAGCCTGGGAAGGTCTCTGCAGTCCCCGCCCGGTCTAGGCGCCAGGCCTAGCTGCCAGCCGGACGCTCAGCCTGTGGGCTGGGCGGGGCTGGGCAAGGGCAGAGGGCCAGGCGTCCTTGGACAGGATTAAAACAGCCATGAGCATTCCTGAGCGCACGCTCCCTGCCCACAAGGTCCAGTTTATCCACGGGGAGCCCCACTGCAGCCTCTAAGACATGTGCTATCACTTTGCAGATGGGGAACAGAGGGGCAGAGTAACTTCCCCCGGGGGCACACAGCCAGTAAGCCCAGGAATGAGGCTCCCACCTCCCACACGGGTCCGTGTCCTCAGGAAGGGGCGTTCCCTGCGCTCCTGAGAGCAGTAAGCACACGATCCCCTCCGGTGCTTCCTGCAGAAATACTCAACCACTGCCCAGATGGGAACAAGCAAAGGCTGAGTGTTTGGGGCTGCTGCAGCCAGGGAGTCACCAGCACACTTGTGTTTGGCAGAGACTCAGGGCAGGCGGGAGCGTGGGCGCCTTTGTAGTCTTATTACATGTACACATGTGAGTCCTTACTGTGTGCATGTATCATATATCCCTAGACGTGTCTATATGTATACGTGATACAAGTTATGTGATGTATATATTGATATGTTAAAATGTTTCCTATGTATAGAAAGCTTCTTTATAGGGAAAAGGGGGCTCAGGGGCACCTGATGGGGAAGCGGGGTGTCCATGATTGCTGGGAGAGCATAGGGCTCTTGCCAGTCCATCCTAAATCCGTAGTGGGAATGAAATCAGTGAAGCCGGCAGTCACTGACCAGGCCCGGAGGTTTGGGGCGATGCACGGGTGGCTGTTCACTCCTGGACTGTCCTGGAGACCGAGGCCTGACGTCCTGCAGGTCTGAGCACAGAGAGCAGGCTGCTGCCCCCTGGTTCGCGTGGCGATGGCTTGGCTGCCTGGGCGGCGGCTGCAGGTGGTGGTCATGGCTCTGTGCTCGTGAGCGGTCTGGCCACTGTCCATTCGAGTGTTCAGTCTCATCCCAAGAAGAAATTGAAACATTCCTCAGGAGGCGTCCTTGGCCCCGGACCTGACCGGGTGGGCCTCCCAGAGGGAGAAAAGCTGCCCGCCCCCCCTCAGCCTCTGGGTCCCCAGCTGAGCTCGCCATCCTGGCCAGATGCCCCATCCACACTGGGCCACAGCCAGCTGAGCCCTGCACACACCCGCTGCCCCACACGGCGCTGGTGGGCACGGCCGGCTTGTGCCGCTCAGCTCCAGAGAGCATGGCGCCGGGGCACCCAGCACAGGATCCTTCATGGACGCATGGAGGCGGGCAGATGGCCCGTCACCTCCTGCTGGGGTCCCACCCCATAGCCCAGGGGCACCCTGCAGGTGGGGTCTTTCGGGGGATTGAGCCCATGACCCCGGGGACGGAAGATGCACAGGGAGGCCTGGGCTGTGCTGGGCGATGCTGGTTGTCATCTCTAAGGGGTGGTTGGTCTGCGTTTAGGGCTCCCCGGGGCTCTTGGCTGGAGACAACACTTGGGATGCTAGCGGCGGCCTGGGAGAGTTCACGCTCTCTCCACTCAGCCTGTGCCAGGAAACAGGGACTCGGGCCAGTGGAGGCGGGGCCGGGACGTGAGGGTCAGTTCTGGGCGCCGCTTCAAGCAGCAGCTCCCAGGTGGGCGGCAGAGGGTGCGGAGCCAGCTGCCTGCTCTTGGGGGTGGTGTGAGCAACCCCCTGCCAGCCACGGCGAGGCTGCAGCAGCAGGCAGCTCGGTGTGCAGCAGCCATGAGGAGCCAGGAGACTGTGAGGGGCAGCCCGAGGCAGGGCCTGGAATGGGTGGGCAGAGGCGGCCGGAAGGTCTTGCGCATCTGGGTGAGTGGACGGTGGGGGGCCGAGAGGCTGGGCCTGGGAGGGTGGGGGAAACCATGGGGTCGAACGGAGGGCTCCGGGCTCTCCACCGACGAGGGCTGCACAGGACCTGGGCTGCGGGGCCCCCAAGGGAGGGCTGATGAGCACCCCGACACACCCCCCACCCACTGCTCTCAGGATGCTCCCGGCAGGCTCATGCTGGAGGTCCAGGTGGCAACGCTGAGGCTCAGGCAGGTGCGTGACTTGACCAGAGTCTGCTGGGGCAGACCAGAGCTGGGTGTTCATGCAGGTCGGAGCCTCTTCCCCTCAACCAGGCTCTTCCCAGGAGGACCCCCCAGCCCCGCAGGGCAGTTGACTAGGCAGGAGGATGGGGGCTGGGTGGGGGCCGGGCTCCTGGCATGGACTCACTGCAGGCAGAGGAGGCAACCAAGGCTGTTGTCTGTGCTCCCAGCAGGCTAGGGGGTGGGCCCAGGGGAGGGAGGGTGCCCAAGACCCTGACCAAGGCAAAGCGGGAACAGGCGCTCCAGGAGTGAGGACAGCAAGGGGACCCAAATCCAGGCCAGGGACAGGCAGCAGGGCTGTTGCCCCCACTCAGTCTGTGTCTCCTGCATGACCTCGAGTGGCCCCTGGGGTCCCCCTCCCAACTGACCAGGCCTGGCCCTTAGAGTGAAGCTGAGCTGGACACCCAGCATCTCGTGGGCTCAAGGCCACCCTCTGGGGTCCAGTCTCGCTCGGCTCTGCCGTTTCTAACTCTGGGGCTGTGGGCTCGTGACCTGGCTTCCCTGGTGCCACCTCTGCTTCCTTTCCCGGAGAGTGGGGCTATTCAGGGCCTGCGTTGGGTGGTGGGGGGCTGAGGGTCAGGGGTGGGCAATGCCAGGCACAGGCCCTGGGGGTGAGGCACAGTGGTGTCACCATGCCCTGCCTCTCAGGCCTCCCAGCAGCTCCACGCTGCCTTCTCAGACGCTAAATAAAGACCCGAGCCATACATGGTTGCAGGAGAGCCTGGGCTGCCCCAGGCCTTTGAGGCCAGTCCCCAGGGGCTGTAGTTAGGGACACTGTCACAGCTGAGGGCCCCAGGGAGCTGTGGCCATGATACAGGCCCAGCCATCCTGTCCAGCTGTTCTGTTTTGGGGAAAGGAACGTGTTGGGGGGACGTTCTGGGTGGGGTCACTCCTGTTGCAGCTGAATCTGGGTAGATCTCCATATCCCGAGGGTCTGGGGGGGACACCCGGTCCTCCGCCCACACACAGATTGACAAAACTGAGGTCCAGGGAAGTGGGGGCCCAGCAGGGCTGCTCCCCCATGCAGCCCTGGTCTTGCTGGAATTGGGCGGATGTCGGGCATGACCCTCAAGTTGGCCGCCTTCCCCAGCCACGCTCCTGATGCTGTGGGCAGCCTGGAGGGCCCGGGGCCTGGAATTGCCCCCACTCTATGTCCCTATCTGACCCTGTCTGCTGGGCAGGGGAAATGCCCTGGGGGCAAGATAAGGGAGCCTCAGAGATGCTGTTTTTGTTGCATCATTGCCACTGGGTCAGTGGTGTTCCTGCCAGTGTAGCCGCCTCGAGGTCTTGGTGCTGCTGCCTCCTCGGTTGCTATGGTGATTTGGTCAAGGGCGGTTACGAGGAGCGCCTGGCAGGGGGAAGCTGTGGGCAGCGGCAGCCCTGGTGGGACAGGGTTTGCCAGCACAGTGTGTCTTCCAGGCAGGCCCAGGTGTCATCAGGAAGCACCTGTTTGGCAGGTGGAGAAACTGAGGCAGAGAACACTGCCTCCACTCACCAACTGGGGCCCGAGCTGGGCGCTGGCCTTGCAGCCCGAGGGCCCCCTCCGTCCCGGGGGTCAGGCTCTGGGCTGACACTCCGTCTCCCTCCGGCCCCACAGTTTGGCAAGATGTCAGTGAAGGAGGGAGCTCAGCGCAAGTGGGCAGCGCTCAAGGAGAAGCTGGGGCCGCAGGACTCGGACCCCACGGAGGCCAACCTGGAGAACGCCGACCCCGAGCTGTGCATCCGGCTGCTCCAGATGCCCTCCGTGGTCAACTACTCCGGCCTGCGCAAGCGCCTGGAGAGCAGCGACGGCAGCTGGATGGTGCAGTTCCTGGAGCAGAATGGCCTGGACCTGCTGCTGGAGGCGCTGGCGCGGCTATCAGGCCGCGGCGTGGCCCGCATCGCCGACGCCCTGCTGCAGCTCACCTGCGTCAGCTGCGTGCGCGCCGTCATGAACTCGCAGCAGGGTATCCAGTACATCCTCAGCACCCAGGCCTACGTGCGCCAGCTCTCCCTGGGTGAGCCGTGGCTGCAGGCTGGCCCGCCCACCCCCACCCCCACCTCCACCTCCACCTTAGCAACTCAGTAGGAGGCTCCCGGCCATGGGAGGCCGTGGGCAGGCTGGGGGCACAGGAAGAGAGAGCTCCGCCGGGCGGCCAGGGAGGGCTTCCTGGAGGAGGGACCAGTTTCCCAGAGTTAGGGAGGGCACCACTGTCTGCCCCAGGTCTGAGATCTCCGAGTCTCCTTGGAGCCACCAGCTGCACCTGGTTGTCCCCTCTGTTCTGTGACTTTGCTCTGCCTTTCCACCCACCCCTGTGCTGGTTCTGGTCCTGCCCCAACCACGGCCTCTAGACCCCATCCCCACCTGGGCAGCTAGAGTCACCTGGGTCAAAAACACAAGTCAACCTGAGTGGCCCCACTCACACTTGGCCTGGCTCCAAGCCCCTCCCCCTTAGCCCAGAGCCAGCCCTCTGGTCTGACCCGCCTTGCTGATGGCATCCTCCACCTGCCCCCCATTGCCCTGTCCCCTGCTCCACCAGCTGGGGACTTCTCCTTCCCGAGCTCCTGGCCCCCACCTCCTGCTCTGGCTGCTCTCTACATTTGTGTGCCGGCAAAGTTCTGCTCACCCTTTAAGTTCCGCTTCAATCACCCCCTCCAGGAAGTCTCCCCAGGCTGTACCCAGAGTTAGTCTTCAACCCTCAGGAGAGACCCTAGGTGGCCTTTGGTCACCGTGTGTCCCTTGCCCTCCAGGCTGTGCTGCTCCATGGCAGCGACCAGTCCCACCAATACTTGGGGCCCTGGGGGTGGGCAGTGACGGGTGGGCTGGCCCATGGGGGCGGGCGAGGGCAGCCTCATTCCTCTCCAGCCCAGCCCAGGCCTGGCTGTGCCCCCCATAGAGTCCCTTGTGACTTGCTCTCAGCAGGGCCAGCCAAGGGACACCCCAGAACTTCCCCAGCTCAGGGAATGAGGTGGGAGGCCGGGGTTCATGGGGACAAGGAGGCATTGTGGCTGTCTGTCATAAACACAGTTGGTGCCAAGTTTGGTGAAAACATGGGCTCAGCCCAGGGAGGTGTGCCGAGGTGGGCCAAGGGCCCAGAGCCAGCGGGGACCCCCTCAGAACTAAGAGGCAGCCCAAGCAGACCTGGGTGACTGGGCTGCCCCTGCCTCCATGGCCCTCCGTGCAGGGTCTGCCCCTGTGGTCCGGAGACCAGTCAGCACCCTGGAGAGGCCGGCACCTAATGTGGGTGGTGGCCAGTGCACAGTGCCCCCTGGCGTCGGCCCACTTTTCCAGCCAAAGTGTGGGAGTTCAGGCCATAGGCAGGCACAGGTCGGGGAGCAGCTGGTGGGGAGGAGAGGGAGCCCCATTCTGGGGACGCTGGGCCCCACTGAGACACCCTTGGCCCTTGGCAGCTCTGGACACATCCAACGTGATGGTCAAGAAGCAAGTGTTTGAGCTGCTGGCTGCCCTGTGCATCTACTCGCCCGAGGGCCACGCCCTGGCCCTGGACGCCCTGGACCATTACAAGGTGAGTGGCGGGGTGGCCGGGGCCCCTGGCCATGGCCTGGGGCGCACGCTGACCCCTGGCCTCCCCACAGATGGTGTGCAGCCGCCAGTACCGCTTCAGCGTCATCATGAGTGAGCTCTCCGACAGCAGCAACGTGCCGTATGTGGTCACTCTGCTCAGCGTGATTAACGCCATCATCCTGGGCCCCGAGGACCTCCGCGCCCGCACCCAGCTGCGGAGCGAGTTCATCGGTAACTGCGCCCCTGGCCTCTGCTGTGGGGCCCCTCGGCCAGCTTGGCCCACACTGCCCTCTCTGGGGGGGTGCCCCATGCCCCCAGCCCCCCAAGACCCCAGAGAAAGGCTCTGCCATGGGCCTGGGAAGCCTCCTGCCTTCACCTCTCCATTCCGTGGACTCGGGGCCTTCAGGACCTCTGGACCTCAGGCCTGGAGGGCTCTCAGTGTGAGGCTAGCCGAACAGTGGAGGGAGGTGGGCGACCTGACCCCCGGTTCCAGCAGCGACCGCCTAATGAGCACCACTGTGTGTCCAGTGTGATGTCTCTCCTCTGGAGCCTCGTGTCCCTGGTGTCCCCTGGGAATGGCAGGTTCCCATCCCACTCCACGGCCCGGTGCTCCAGGTGGTGAGAGTGAGCCCAGGGAGAGGGCAGAGGGGTCGGCGTCAGAAGATGTAGGAGACCCAGGGGTCTTGGCCAGAGCGGCCTCCGAGGCCCGCTGACCCCGTCTGTCCATTCCCAGGGCTGCAGCTGCTGGACGTTTTGACGCGGCTGCGGTGAGTTCCCACTGGCTGCTGCCCAGAGCCAGGCCCGCCTTCCCCTTGGGTCCCAAGCAGCGCCCCCCGATGGGCAGGGAGGTAGCCCCAGCAGGTCACCCCTCCTGGGGCCAGGTCCCAGCAAGGACCCAGCTGGCTGTCCCCAGCAGTGCTGGACAGGCTGCTCCGTGGAATTTCCCTGCCCAGGGTCTTGGCAGCTGCCCCTGGAAACGGGGATGGCCAGATACAGTACGGGACACCCACTTAATCAGGTTGTAGATAGACAAGGGGTCACTTTTGTAGTGTAAGTATATCCCAGATACTGTGTGGGGTATACTTAGACTAAAAGTCACTCATGGATTATCTGAAATTCAGATTTTCTTGGGTACCTGGGAACCCATGTGGCTGAGATGCCCCATCTCCGGCCTCATCAGGACCACTCTTAGGGTGGGGAAATCACCCCCTGCGTGTCAGGGAAGTCAGCTTGAGCAGTTGCACCCCAGGAGGAGGAGCCGAGGCTGGTGGGACTGGGGCTGAAGTGGTCTAGGACAAAGGTCTGCTGGGTGCTGAGGGGCCCACCCTGCCGCTGAGGGCGCGGCTCATTGGCCAGGCTGAGATGACTGGCAGGTCCTGGGCCCAGTGAACCTCCAAGCTGCTGACGCTCAGACCAGATGCCCTGCCCTCCTGGTGGAAGCCATGCAGACCCCCTCAGGTGTGGTCTTGGTGCCGTCCTCGCAGCACCCAGAGGAGGGCCTTCCCCCCATCCTGTGCCACTTCTAGCACGTCCTCCCCATCTCTGGGCCACATCTCTCCCTGTGCGTGTGAGAGCTTGCTCTTCTCCTTCCCAAGGGGCGTGGAGCTGCCAGGTGACCTGGGGCAGCCCAGCAGGGTACCAGGCTCAGAACTGTGAGCCCGCCACCCCCAGCCAGAGAGGCCAGCCCCAACAGACCATGGCGGCCCCTGGCTGCAGCAGCCACTGGCCCAGCTCAGGGTGTCTGTATCTGCCCGGGGTGGGGGAGCCTGGTGGGAGCAGCAGGCTCAGCCCGCCTGGGGCCCCCACTCCTCAGAGATCTGGAAGATGCCGACCTGCTGATCCAGCTTGAGGCCTTCGAGGAGGCCAAGGCCGAGGATGAGGAGGAGCTGTTGCGTGTCTGTGGCGGCATTGACATGAACAGCCACCAGGAGGTCTTTGCCTCCCTGTTCCACAAGGTGGGCTGGGGGCAGGGGAGCCCCTCTAGGGACTGTCTCTGGGAGGAGGGGCTGTGTGGGCTGTGGCCCAAGTCCAGGGCTCGGAAACAGCCACTTTCCCTGCCCTGGTCAGACCACCCCATGACCTGGGCAGTAGGGCCAGATCTGGAGCTGCACTCGGGGAGCCGTGAGGGCTCAGGGCGCTGGAGCAGGCAGCCTGGGGCTGGTCTGGGCTATCCCAGGGAGAGAGCCAGGGCCACAGGGCCCGGAAGGACAGGATTCCAAAGGCCTGGCTGTCCAGAGGGGGCTGTGCCATCCTGGGCCCCAGCGGAGTGGCCACCATCAGGTAGACTGAGAGGGGCTTCGGGACCAATGAGAGTCCAGGAGGCCAAGTTCAGTCCAGTTCAGACCCTCCATGGGTGGACCTCCCATCCTTCATTGAACCCAGTGGCTCTTAGCCCAGGCGAGTGTCCCCAGGGGCATCCAGAAATGTCTGGAGACGTTGTGTTGAGCAAGGGTGCTACTGGCTTCAAGTGGTTGGAGACCAGGGATGTTGCTAAACATCTCACAGTGCACAGGGCAGCCCCCAGCACCAAGAGTGACCCGGCCCTGGATGTCACCAGTGCGGCTGTCAGGGTACCCTGACTCAGGACCTCCTAGGACCCCTTTGAGGCGTAGAATGGTGATGAGTGGACGCTCCTGGCAAACTGAGGCTGGTGGTTGTCAGCCCGCCCCAGGGAGGGGGTGGCTGCTGACTGGCGCTCCTCGTCCGCCTCACCCAGGTGAGCTGCTCCCCGGCATCCGCCCATCTGCTGTCGGTGCTGCAGGGCCTCCTGCACCTGGAGCCCACCCTCCGCTCCAGCCAGCTGCTCTGGGAGGCCCTGGAGAGCCTGGTGAACCGGGCTGTGCTCCTGGCCAGTGACGGTGAGCAGGCAGGACGGGGCAGGGGAGGGGGCACCCCGCCCACATCCCCCTCCTTGACCTCAGCCTGGTGGGCAGACACTGGGGTCTCGAACCATGGGGGGAGAATGCCTGTCCTTGGCCCCAACCCTCCCCTGCCTGCCTCCTCTGGCTCTCTGTCCTGACCCTGGACACCCCCACCACAGCCCAGGAATGCTCCCTGGAGGAGATGGTCGAGCGGCTCCTGTCCGTCAAGGGGCGGCCCCGCCCGAGCTCGCTGGACAAGGCCCACAAGGGCATCCAGGCCGACCTAGGCCAGAGTCGGAGGGGCAGCTTTCCCCAGAACACGGGTGCCCCAAAGGCGTGGGTGGAGGACCAGCAGCCGGCAGGGGCCCTCAGCAGCCTGCTCGCTGTCAGCACGCAGGACACCGGCCACATCATGGCTTCACAGCTGACAGCCTTAGAGCAGCGGGTGCCCACCCCACTCCCGCCTGCACCGCCCCTCCCCGGCGCCACCACTGGGCCTCCTCCCCCTCCTCTTCCCCCCCCACCCCCACCACCGCCACTGCTAGGACCAGCCGTGTGCCCCCCACCCCCTCCACCACCCCCATTGCCAGGACCAACCGTGTGCCTCCCACCCCCTCCACCACCCCCATTGCCAGGACCAACCGTGTGCCTCCCACCCCCTCCACCACCCCCATTGCCAGGACCAACCGTGTGCCTCCCACCCCCTCCACCACCCCCATTGCCAGGACCAACCGTGTGTCCCCCACCCCCTCCACCACCCCCACTGCCAGGACCAACCGTGTGCCTCCTACCCCCTCCACCACCCCCATTGCCTAACTCTAGTGGGACCGCACCTCCCCCACCCCCTCCACTGCCAAGCGTGGGATGCCCACCCCCACCCCCACCGCTGCCCGGCACGGGATGCCCCCCTCCACCCCCACCCCTGCCCGGCACCTCTGGGCCCCCTGCGGCGGGTGGCATGGAGGAGGTCATCGTGGCTCAGGTGGACCACCGCCTGGGCTCCGCCTGGGTGCCAAGCCACCGACGGGTGAACCCGCCCACGCTGCGCATGAAGAAGCTGAACTGGCAGAAGCTGCCATCCAACGTGGCACGAGGTGAGGACACCCAGGTCCCCGCAGGTGGCTTCTCTGCAGGTGGCTTCCCCTGGGGGGCAGGGTTGGACCCTGTTGAGGAGAGTGGCAGGCGGTTCCTGAAGTGTGTGTACTCACATCTGAGCCCAGGGCCCCCAGGCATGAGCCCCCCGAGCTCAGCTCTCGCGTGGTCTGGGGCAGGGACGCTCAGAGGTCACCTCTGAGGGCTCTCTCCTCCTGCACGCAACCCTGCAGGCTGGTGTGTTTCTCTGATGCCGCAGCCCCTGTGCTGCCCAGGCCCCTGGGGGCTGGGGGTGCTGATGCTGAGGTCAAGGGCAAGGCTGGCTGGAGGCCGGATCGCCAGCCAGCCTGGACACGTGCGTGCATGCATCCCCGTGCATGCACCCGGCATGACAGCAGCTGGAGGGCTTCCTTTGTGAGGCCCACCTGCTCCTCGGGCCCCTAGGTGGGCATGAGCCTCACAGGGGCGCCTCGTCCACAGAGGGCAACTCCATGTGGGCCTCGCTGAGCAGCCTGGGCGCTGAGGTGGTGGAGCCAGACTTCTCCAGCATCGAGCAGCTCTTCTCCTTCCCTGTGGCCAAGCCCAAGGAGCCAGCTGCAGCCCCGGCCAGGAAGGAGCCCAAGGAGGTGGGGAAGGGGCTGAGGCTTGGACCATGGAGGGGCTCTGTGCCCACCCTCCAGGTAGCAGCCCAATGGACGGGGGTGTTTTCCAGATCACTTTTCTGGACTCCAAGAAGAGCCTGAACCTCAACATCTTCCTGAAGCAGTTTAAATGGTGAGCAGCTAGGATGGGTGAGGCGACCCTGTCTCAGGGCCAGCCCCTCCCACCAACGGCCCCCCATCTTGGGCTCGGCAGTGCCCTCTGCAGGCCGTCCCTGGGAAGTGCACATCCTGTCCCTCGGACCGGAGACAAGTGGTGGGTGTACCATCCACAGACAGCCCCAACCTGGGGCCCCGGAGACCGCCAGTGCAGACTCTCTGGGGAAACTGAGACCCAAAGAGCACCTGGGAGCCCCCTAAGGCCACAGAGAGGTGGCGGACAAGCCACAGTGAGGACCTGGCTCTGCCTCTCAGCCCCGGAGGCCTTCCCTGCAGGTGTTGGGCACTGGCCCCAGCCAGGGAGCTCACTTGGTGTCACCGAGCCATCCTGCCAGTGTCCTGAGCAGCCCCCTCAAATGGGGAGGCAGAGGGTGCTCTGGCAGATGCCGAGTGTGTTATTCACCCCCAGCCTCATTACTGTGTGACCCTAAGCAGGCGGCTTGCCTTTTCTGTGCTTCTGGCAACCTCATGGGTGTGGGAGGGGACCCTGATTTGACCAGCAGAAGTGTCCTGGGCCGAGGGCCCTCCCTGGTGGGCAGGGTCCCGAGGAGGCCAAGGGGGTCAGCTCATGCCTCCGTCTACCACTCCTTCCCACCCGTCCGTCCTCTCACCCTCCAGCTCCAACGAGGAGGTCACCGCTATGATCCAGGCGGGAGACACCACCAAGTTCGACGTGGAGGTGCTCAAACAGCTCCTCAAGCTCCTTCCTGAGAAGCACGAGGTGAGCGGGGATGGGAGACTGAGGTTGCGGGCTGCCCTGAGGGCTACCAGCAGGGAGAGGGGAGTGGCGGGGTCCCAACTCTGCCCCCCGCCCCTCCCTGGGGCCTCACGGGCTCTGCCCGGATGTGAGGTGCTGGAGTGAGCAGTGGAGGCCGCTGGGCATCTGGGTCTTCCTGTGGGGCTTCTTGGGGGGGGCCAGAAGCTGGAATCCCACGTGTGGGCCTCCCCTCCACAGATCGAGAACCTGCGCTCCTTCACCGAGGATCGAACCAAGCTGGCCAGTGCCGACCAGTTTTACCTCCTCCTGTTGGGCATTCCCTGGTGAGCTCGGCTGCCCTTGGACCCCAGGGCCCGCCCGTGGGGAGGGGGCAGGGGGTGATGGTGGGATCTGGTCCAGACCTGGAGGGGCGAGCGGGGCTGTGCAGACAGTTCCCCCACGGCTCTGTGAGGAAGGTGGCAAAATCACTGGTGCATCTGCACCCGTGGGGCCTCTTGAGGGGACCGTGTGGGGCTAGGGTCTTCATCCAGGCCAGCGGTGGTGAGGGTGGGGCTGGCCAGGGCCCCTGTGGCCTCCTGAGGCTGCCCCAGGCCCTCCTGGGAGACCCCAGCCCAGACTCCCACCTGTTCTAAGAGGGAAGGTGCCCCCCAGGGAGCCTCTGCACGTCCATGGCCACTAGGGGCTTGTCTGAAACACCCCGTCCTGGGCCCCACCCCAGTCCTGCCAAAACCACTTCTGGGGTCCGGCCAGGGATGTGCATGTTGAACAGGGAGAGGCCATGGGATCCCCCACCCCCCAGCTCTGTGCTAAGTCGACCCTCGGCCTCGCCCCTGAGCTGCAGGCCCAGGGCTGGTGTGTGTGGAGGGCCCAGCCCCTGACCTGCTGTGCTGTCCCAGCTACCAGCTGCGGGTCGAGTGCATGCTGCTGTGTGAGGGCACGGCCGTCGTGCTGGACATGGTGCAGCCCAAGGCCCAGCTGGTGCTCGCCGCCTGCGAGAGTGAGTGAGGCTGCAAAGCCCTGGGGTGGGGGGGTGCCAGGAGGGGCGCCCATTGGCCCCTGCTCACCCAGCATCAGAACAGCCACCGAGAATGCCCCTGGGTGCTGACCTTCCCCACCTCACTGTGGACTGCCGCCCCTGGCTCTGAGGCACACACCATGCATGCACACTCATGCATGCACATGCAGACACACTGCACGCACATGGTATACTCATGCCTACAGACACACTGCACACACATGCACATTCATGCATGCACACACACAAACTGAACACACACGTGCCCACATAGGACACACATATACACAGATCTTTTTCTCCGAGCAGGGAGTCAGCAGGGTCTTACCGCAGCCATGGGGCAGGGACACAGACAGGCCTGACCGCCGAGGCGCAGCTCATTTCTCCTGGGGGCACACACAGTGGACGTCTCCTCCTGCCTTGGCCACAGAGCCAGGAGGACCGCCCTCCCCAAAGCCCCAGGGATGGTTAGCTGAGAACCAGGGTGGCCACAGCTTCTGGAAGGTTCCTCTCAGCATCCTCAGCCACAGAACAGGGCGGCAGTCGTCTGCCCCAGGGCTGGGAGGGTTCGGTGAACGCTGATGTTGGGGAGACCTGCTGCCGGGGCACCTGCTTCCGGGGCTTCAAGCTTGTGGCAGGGGGTTCCAGCCGCCCTGCCCACCTCTAGGCTGAGCCTGGGAGGGATCCTGGGGGAGGGGTGTGACGACCGCTGGAGGTGGGCCCAGACCCCACGCCAGGCCCTGCAGGCCCCGTGCCGCCAGCCCTGCCCTCAGCCCTGGCGCCCTCCGCAGGCCTGCTCACCGGCCACCAGCTGCCCATCTTCTGCCAGCTGATCCTGAAAATCGGAAACTTCCTCAACTACGTAAGTGGGCTGTGCCCGAGCCCACCCCCACCCTCCGGGAGGCAGGGACACTCACCCCTGTCCCTCTCAGGGCAGCCACACCGGTGATGCCGACGGCTTCAAGATCAGCACGCTGCTGAAGCTCACAGAGACCAAGTCCCAGCAGAGCCGCGTGACGCTGCTGCACCACGTGCTGGAGGTGGGCGCGGAGGGGCCCGGGGCAGCCTGGGGGGCCCCGCTGCTCCAGTCCTCCTCGGGCCTCCGTGGAGTCCATGCCCTTCTCGTCCCACAGACCCCTCGTGGCCCCACCCCCTCCTCACCCTGCCTTCCCCCTGTAGAGCTCACTTGCTCCCCCCGCTTCTGTTCCCCCCCACCACCAGTCCCCCCAAAAAGCCAAATGTCCCAGAATCACACCAGGCCCAAGGGAGGGATTGAGGGGCCCAGAGCACTGAGGCCATCCGAGGGGCGTGGACCTGAACTGCCGAGGTGGGGCAGGCTCGGGCATGCCCGGGGCCAGGGTGTGGCCGCAGCCGCTCACTGGACACGTGCCTGTGCAGGAGGTGGAGAAGAGCCACCCGGACCTCCTGCAGCTGCCCCAGGACCTGGAGAAGCCCTCCCAGGCAGCCGGGTAGGCGCCCCTGCCCCCCGCCAACACCCCCCCACCCCGCCTCACCTGCAGGTGGCAGAACCAGGCTGGGTCTCACAGCTGCAGCGCAACCCGGGCCCCCAGGAACTGCTTGAAAGAACTCCGACTTTCACTCTGGGACGGGACCTCGTGTCCACCGTGGTCTGTCCCTGTGTGATTCAAAGGAAGCCTAGAAGGGGCAGCGAGTGACCTGGCCACAGTCATGCCAGGGGCGGGTCTAACATAGCCTCTCTGCAAGGTTGACCCCTGAGCAAGGCTGTGCCACCCCGTGGTACAGATGGGGAAACTGAGGCCTAGGGAAGCAGGGCCACATCCCTAGGCTCACACAGACTGGAGAGGGCAGCTCCGGGAGGTCTGACTCCAGGGTCCACACCGCCACGGAAGGTGCTCTGGTCCCAGAGCTGCTGCACCTCAAGGGTCAGGCGCAGACGGGCTGAGCCGCTGGGTCGCAGTCTTCACCCTGCAGACCCAGCATCGGCCGTGGCGGGCCCTTCTCCCTGACACCGCTCGGCCTGCCCCACAGCTCTGATAGGATTCTGGCAACCTGCAGTGTGCAGTCCAGGGCCCCCACTGTCCTAGCAGTCTGGATGCTAGCTGTCACCTGATCCCACCCAGCCCTCTGCGCCTTTCAGGATCAACCTTGAGATCATCCACTCGGAGTCCAGCACCAACCTGCAGAAGCTTCTGGAGATGGAGCGGAAGGTGTCCTCTTCCATCCCAGAGGTGCAGGAGCAGTATGCCCAGCGCCTCCAGGCAAGTGCCCGGCAGGCTGGCCCTGGGCAAGGGCAGCACTGCCCAGGGTCTCTAGGGGGGCAGGCCCCTGCAGGGTCCAGGGGTCTGCCAGGGGTCGGAAGGGAGGAGTGAGCCAGGCGGGGGCAGGCAAGCGTGAGGAAGGAGAGAGCCCGAGTGAGGGGCCCCTGCAGGAGAGCGGCTCGTCGTTCCTGCCCCAAGTTGATTCCTGCGGGTGAGGGGCCTCCTCTGCTCCTGGGGGCCGAGGTGCCCAGACTCCTGGTCCTGCACAGACACCACTGCTGCAGGGCCTGTGCCGGCGGCTGTGGGCCCTCACAGGGCTGTGACTGCCCCTGTGTTCCCAGGCCAGCATCGCAGCCTCCCGGGCACTGGAGGAGGTGTTCCAGGCGATTGAGCAGAAGAAGCTGGAGCTGGCCAGCTACCTGTGTGAGGACGCCCAGCAGCTGTCCCTGGAGGACACCTTCAGCACCATGAAGACCTTCCGCGACCTCTTCATCCGTGCCCTGAAGGTGGGCCGGCAGGATGGGGCTGGTCCCATGGCCTCTCGCAGGGCAGGTGGAATCTCCTCTTAGGGCCAGGCCTGCACAGTCATTCGAGGACCCAGGCTCACGGGGCTGTGTCTGCCCTCTGCAGGAGAACAAGGACAGGAAGGAGCAGGCGGCAAAGGCCGAGAGGAGGAAGCAGCAGCTGGCAGAGGAGGAGGCACGGAGGCCACGGGACGAGGACGGGAAGCCTGGTGAGGCTGGGCCCCGGGACGGGGTGGGCAGGGGCCGGCTGTGGTGGGGCTGCCACATCCGTGCTTTGGCCATTCTCCTCTCTTCTCAAAAGTCTTGGAGCATCACCCACCCTCTCTGGGTCGTCTCCTCTCGAGGCCCCCCGGGTGGGCTCCAGGAACCCCATGAGCACCGTCTCTGAGGGTCTCTGGGGCTTCTCAGTCAGGAAGGGAGGCAGGAAGCAGGAGGAAGTGTGTGTCATCGATGCCCTGCTGGCCGACATCAGGAAAGGCTTCCAGCTGCGGAAGACAGCCCGAGGCCGAGGGGACGCAGAGGGGGGCGGCAGGGCGGCCGCTGCTGAGCCCCGGAGGGACAGGGCGCCTGGTGAGACCCTCTTGCTTCATTTCCTGCCCACCATCCCCGCCCTTGGGCCTTCCTTTCGGTCCAGTGCCTCCCTTCCTCCAGGAAGCCCTCCCTGATGGTCTCCCTGCTGCCCTGAGATGTGGGACAGCTCTGAGACGGGGCCAGACGGTGCTCCTGCGTGTCTGCTGCAACAGAGGGCTCCTCACTGGAGTTACAGCTGCATCCAGCCTCCAGGCTGATAGGAGAGTTGGGCCAGTGGGCCCACTGACAGATGCGCTGGGGCTCAGAGGGGGCCTGAGGTGGTGGGAGAGGCAGGCCTTGGGGCACTGGGGACAGGATGGCCTTGGGGCTCAGCGTCCCCTGCTCTTCCACACTGTGGACAGACTGTGGATGCTGAGGCCCAGGCCTGCCCTGTGGGAACGCATGCTTGGAGGCCACCTGGGGAGGGTCCTGAGGGTGGGAGGCTTTCCAGGGCTGGTGGCATTCGGGTAGAAGCTGAGGCGGCGGGAGGGCACCCGTTGGGGTGTGTGCTGAGCAGGGTGCTATGGGGACAGCTCCAGGCGGGCCCCTGCCCTCCGCTGACACGTCCTCCATCCACAGTGACTACCAGTGACCCCATGGGAGGTCCCAGGGCAGGCACCAGCTGCCCACCCTCTGAGCCTGGTCTTGACACTGCGGTGGCCACAGAGCCCCGTGGCTGGGACCTTGTGGATGCCACTGTGCCCAGCCCGCAGCCCACGGTAGACCCACCGGAGGAGGGCGGCCCCAGGCCCCTGGAGAGGCGTTCTTCCTGGTACGTCGATGCCAGCGACTTCCTGACCCTGGAGGAGCCCGCAGGCTCCGAGCCCCCGGGCTCCGAGCCCTCTGCGGGGGCCTGGCCAGTAGGACTGGGAGACGCTCAAGCCCTGAAGCCCCTCCAGTTCGCCAGTGACAAGCCCCCCGGGGCCATGGGTTCAAGCCAAGACACTGAGGACCCCACAGTTTCGCGGGGCACCGACCAGGCCGAGGCTGACAGCACAGGCGAAGGGCCAGAGGACGCGGCTGCCCATGGCCACAGTGCTGGCCTCCCCGCGATTGTCCCCGGGGGGGATGGGGACGAGGACGAGGAGGACACAGCCCCAGATTCCGCGCTGGACACATCCCTGGACAAGTCCTTCTCAGAGGATGTGGTGACTGACTCCTCAGGGTCTGGCACCCTCCCCAGGGCCCGGGGCCGGGCCTCAAAGGGGCCAGGCAAGAGGAGGAAGAAGCGGCCCACCAGGGGCCAGGACGGTAAGTCTGGGCTCTGCAGCCTCCTCGGCCCCAAAGCAGAGGGCCCAGTGGGCAACCCATGTAAGGCTTGGGGACATCAGGGTGTGGTCAAAGCTTGTCCTTCCTATGCCAGAGCCCTGGACCCCTCCCTGCAGTCGGCCAATCCCCACCCCCCCAAGAGTGGGTGGTTCCCAGGGCATCCCTGTGTCCCGCAGGAGAGGAGGCACCCAGGAGGGGCAGCTTTGGGGGGCCACCACCTGGATCACTGTGCCCCTAACCTGCTAACTCCTGCCCATGCTGGCTGCCTCCAGCAGGGACTGGCAGGTGGCCGCTGCAGTGTTGGGAGTGGCGCATGGCTGTGCTTTTGGCGCAGCTGCCTTTTGGTTCAGCATCCTCCTCGCGGCGCCGGCTCTGAGTTCAGGGTTGCTCACTAGCGATCAGCTGTTGAGTGCATTTCTTTTATTTGAAAGCAGAGGTTGCCCCTGACTCTGACGATAATAAAACAAAAAGGCTGTGTGCGATCCAGTAAGGTACGTACACGGCCTGGCTCGGCACTAACGGGGCGCGGAGGTGCGCCTGCACCCAGCCTCTCCTGGACACTAACCCAGCTTCCCACCAGCCCGCCCTGGCGCAGCAGCAGGCGTGCCCTCCCCCGTACCTCTGGTGGTGGGTTCTCCTGGCGCCCTCTCCTCGCTCTGTCCCCCGGAAGGGCGGCCCTGCCTCGCTTCTCTTGCTCTCCGCTCTCCTCGCTGTGGCAAGGTGCAACCTCAGAGCTGCCCGCCAGGCAGGCAGGCCTGGAGAGCTCAGGGAGGGCAAGCTGCCCTCCAGGAGTGCGGCTCCGGGGCTTCTGAGGATGAGGGTGCTCTGGCCTCTGGGGTCTGGCAGGACAGGCTGAGCTTGCCTGGCTCTAATCCAGGCCAACCCTGGGCTTCTGTGACACCCGGCAGCCCCCGGGGCATACACCTTTACTCTGCATCTGTCCACAGGGCACACTCCAGCCCCTCACCAGCCCTGGTGCTGGCCACATGTGTCCCCAGAGAGGCAGTGAGGGACAGGGATGGTCCCAAGGGCCACTACCAGGAGCAGGCAGGCCACCATCCCCTGCAGTGGGGTGCACACGCCGCCTCTTCCTGGAGGCCAGGTCCTGGAGACAGTGGGGGTCTGTTCAGATGCAGGCGCCTCCCAGGGAGCGGCACCGGGCCATGCGAGGGACTATCAGGGTCTTTGATGTGGCCCCAAGAGGCCAACAGATGCACCAGACAGACAGGCCTGGGTCCCTGCCGCACTCCAGCCTGTGCTGGGTGGAAGGGGCTCCAGGGCAGGGATCCACCGCCCCACCCTGCCCAAAGGTGAGCCCCGTGGGCACAGGCTGTCTGGGTCTCCATGCACCTGCAGCCTGGCCCAGGGTGGGCCCGGCCTCTGCCTTGGGCTGCAGCGCTGTGCTGACCGACTGGGCCTGGGGCCTAGGACCAAAGGTGCAGAGGGGAGTTCTGGCCGGTGCCCAGACGGGGCCGGAGTGGCAGTGAAGTCAAAGGTGCCCTCTCTTCATGGTTTAGCTTCACTGTGGGCTCAGCTTTCCCTTCGGGTCCGGGGTGTCCTCGTGGAGTTACTTTCTGCGTTTGGTTGTGTCTGTTAGAATGATGCTGGCACGTCCCTTAGGGGCTGCGATTTGGCCTTGCGGCCCCGGCCCCAACTGCTGGCCCAGGTGTGGGAGACAATGTGCCGTGTGGTCTTTGGGTTTGGGGGGCTGGCAGCCACCTGTGGCCACTGTCCCGTGAAAGATCAATGTGCCCAGTGCGGTTCTGTGCCCCCAGGTCACTCCCCACCAGGCGTGTCCCTCCTGATCTGCAGCCAACGGGTCTGCTGGGCTCGCTCGCTCCGCCCTCCCTGGGCCCCACCATCCTGGTAGCTGAGGGCAGGAGGACCGAATCGCACCCTCCTAGTCTCCTCAACTTTTTATTTCTAAAAACTTCAGCCCAGCAGGACATTTGCAGAGAGATCATGATGAGCGCCACCTACCCTTCACCCCAAAATGGCAGGCACTTGCAAAACAGAGCAAAATGGTTAACATTGTTACATTGCCCGCCCCCCCCCTCCCCACGACTTTACTGAATGATTTGAAAGTGACCCACAGACATCAGGGCACTTGGTCCCTGAATCTGTGCCCAGGAGTCTCCTGAGAGTAGGCCGTTCCCCCCGACACCCAGCATGTTTCACGGTTCCCCACGCAGCCCGGCAGACGTGCCCAGCTGTCCCCACCACATTGTGTCACAGTCATTGCTTTGGGTTTTTACAAACGAGACCCTGCCCAGGACCACACCAGTGTGTGACACTGACATCAGGGGAGACACCTTCACCTGGAGTGTGTCCCGCTGCTCCCCGGCTTGGTCCAGGCTGCATTTGGGGCAGGAATTCCACACCCGTGATGCGTCCTCCCAGAGCATCGTGGGAGGGCTTCAGGGGCCCATTTGCCCTGTGGTGGTGGCCTTGATGATAGCGTGGTTGAGGTGTGGTTGCGAAGACCCCAGCTGCACGGTTCTGGTCGGCTCAGTGGGTAGTGAGCGGCCTGCGGGATGCCCAGGAGCTACCCCAGTTTCCGTGGCAGTTGCCACATGGAGATTTCTGTTCTGTTCCCTGCACTAACTTCCCTTCTTCCCCCTTTTTGACCTGTGTCTTGAGTGTGTGGTGACCCATTATCCTTGTCCGTCGTGATGTCCCTGTGGCCAGTGGGACGAGTGGGGCCGCCACTCTGGCTCCTCTTGTCCCCTTCTGTTCCTGAGGCTTCTTTTCTCTGGCTCAGCCCACCGTCCCGGCTCCCCCGGCCGTTCCCCCCAGCCCTACGGTGGGAGGGGCACTGAAGCCCTGCCATGAGGGTCCTAGTGACCACCCTTTTCTGCCCCACTTGTTTTCATGCCCAAGACTCACAGGGCCTGGGTCAGTGCCTGGCTCTGGGGTGGTTGGGGGCCGGGGTATTTGGGGGCACCAGCCGAGCGAGGGCCTGTGGACTGGTGAGCACAGAGGGCGTTGGGTGGGCATGGGCCTACAGGGCCAGCCGGGGGCTGTGCAGGTGGCAGGAGCCATTGGGGCAGGACCCTGGTGCCCTCAGGACCAAGCTGGAGAGAAGACAAGGCAGGAGGGTCAGCATGGGGGGCGTGGGAAGCGATTGAGGGAGCTCCAGGGAGAGGCAGTGACAGGGGGATGGGAGACAAAGAGCAGCCAGGTCTGAGACGGGGGAGAGTGAGCTGCAGAGACCCCGCCTGTCTCAGAGATGGTGAAACACGCCCTGCCGGACCTAGCCTGGACAGGTGGACCAGGGCCAGCTTGCTGGGGTCACCCCAGCACCTTCTGCCTGGATGAGCTTTGCTGTTCCGGAGGAAGGGCCTGGGGTCAGAGTGGGCTCAGGGGCACCTGGTACAGCCCACTGGGCACTGGTGACAGGGGATACCAGGAGCCTGGGGACCCAGATGCGGGCACCCTGGCACTGCACGCAGCAAAGCTGCTCCTGACCATGTCATTTCATCTCCCTCCCCACAGGCCTCAGGCCCAAGCCCAAAGCCAAGTGAGAGAGCCTGCAGGCCGCCAGCCTCCGCGCCACCATGGGCCGCTGGATATGCTGCTGAGCGGGGCTTCTCTGGGGCCAGGCTGGGACGGGGCCCCTGGGAACCCAAAACTCCGTGCCTTACCCAGCCAGGGGCGGGGCCTCCCAGCCTTCCTGGGGTGTTGTGGCTGGGACCCCAACAGGCACTGGGGCCTGGCCAGCCTGGCACCCTCCTAGACCACCTGCACGCCCCCGGCCCCTCATGGTCTACTTCCTAAATGCCGATGCCCGAGCCGACCCCGCATGCACCGAGGCACCCGCCCACGCAGGGAGGGGTCGGGTAGCTGCATCCCCTGGGGGTCCCTCTGAGCTTGCACCCCACTCTCCAGTGACCCGGCATCCAGGTTCTTCTGGGGACATCCCCTTGCAGACCCCTCCCCATGAAGCCATGGGAGCCAGGCAGAGCTGAAACCCCCACTGCCCCGTGAACAGGCCCCAGCTCTGCCCCCCAACCTGCTCAGCTGGGCAGGTGCCAAGCGTGGTTTTTAACCAAAATATGATTACTTATGCATTTCTCCTGTTCTGTGGTGGCTGGTTGGGGGTAGGAGGGTGGGTCAGAGAACCCTAGGGCCTTGGGTAGAGGCCGACTGGCCAGCAGTGCCATGGGCAGGCCAGGGTCCTCCTACTCAGCATGTGGGTGCCCACCCACCCCCAGGTGTGTGCTCCCAAGCCTGGAGCTGGAGAGACTTGAACTAATAAAGAACAAAGCTGGCCCAGCACGTGGCTGTGTGGTGTTCAGAAGCTGTGGGTGGACGTGGGGGCTGGACGGTGCCTTGAGGGGTCTGACCCTCACAACAGCTGTGATGATGTGGGTGGATGGATGGATGGATGGCGGAGGGAGGGAGAGGTGGGTGGATGAATGTACAGGTGGATGGATGGAAAGGTGGATGGATGGCTGGATGAGCGAGCTGGTGGGTGGGTGGAGAGAGGGAGGGGTGGGCCTGACAAGATGGTGGTGTGAAGATAGGCCCCGCCACACAGAGCACGCAGAACAGGGCCAGAGCAGATGATGAACAGCCCCCAGAACAGTGTTGAGGTGAGCTCCGCTCTATGGGATGTAATTTAGATACATAAAACTCACCCATCCTAAGCATGTGACTCTGATTTTTTTCTTCTCCCCAAAGCCCCTCAGTACACAGTTGTACATTCTAATTGTGGGTCCTTCTAGTTGTGCTATGTGAGACGCCGCCTCAGCATGGCCTGATGAGCGGTGCTAGGTCCACAGCCAGGATTCGAACTGGTGAAACCCTGGGCCATCAAAGCGGAATGTGTGAAGTTAACTACTCAGCCATGGGGCCGGCCCCAGTGACTCAGTGATTTTTTTCAGATTTACAAAGTTGTGCAATTATCACCATGAGCTGGTTTTAGAATATTTCCATCATCCCAACAGCCGTCTCGTACCCAGTAGCACTCACGCCCCATTCCTCCTTTCCCAGCCCTGGCAGCCACTACTCTGCTTTCTGTCTGTGGATTCACTTTTTGTGGACATTTCATATAAATGGAATCATACAGTATGTGACCCTTTGTGACGGGCTTATTTCATTTAGCATGCTTTCAAGATTCATCCGGGCTGGAGCATGTGTCGGTCCTCCATTCCCTTTCATTCTGTGTGTGGACAGGCCACATTTTGTCATCCATTCATCTGTTGACAGACACTTGGGTCATTTCCAGCGGGAGGCCTTTGTGACTAGTGCCGCTGTGAACACCTGCATGCTGGTCTGTGTGGATGTCTGTTTTCATTTCTCAGGAACAGATTCCTAGGAGGGAAATGGCCAGGTCATATGCTAAGTGTATGTTTAACTTTTTAAGAAACTGCCAAAGTGTTTTCCAAAGCAGCTGCACCATTTTTCATTCCTGCCATGCAGTCTTTCATGTTCAATGATGTGAGGGTATGTGCAGCCTGTGTGGTGTCTGTATCCTGGGTCACTGTGCACGATGTGGCCCCAAAGGGAAGTGCGACCCCCAGAGAGTGGAAACCCCAGGTGGCTGAGCCCATCCCTCCCTGAGTGCTTGCCCGAGGTCATACAGAGGGCCCCCAAACTTGGTGACTTGTATTGCCATGGCCCTGGTGACAGGCCCACTGCACAGGGCCACTGCAGGGGGCAGGGGTGTTCTAATTCGGGCTGGGCGTGTGACTGGCAGGGCCCCAGCTGTTGGGCCTGGACAGGCTGTTTATAGAAAAGCCCGGCTCCCCCAGGCCTGCCGGCTATTTATAGGCTCAGGCCTGGGGGAGGTGGTGCCCCGGCCAGCATTTGGCCTTGCAGAGTTTGTCAATCTCCATGGCGTCCCTCAGGTCCCCTTGTGTCCCCACCGCACACCTGCTGGCCCAGAGCCCCGGGTTTCCCCCAGGAAGGGCTCAGAGCCAGCGCCCCCTCTTTGGGTCTTCAGCACTGCCCCAGGGGTGGACAGAGGGAAGCACCCACTCATCGGAGCTGACTGCAGCAAACTCTCTGTGGCTCCTGGGGGGCATTCAAAAGACTCGATTTCTTTTACCCGGAATCGAGCAAAGAAAGAAACCTCCATAACCCTCTTGGTGCCTCCCACTACAATCTCGCCTTTTCTTCATCTACAGTCAGCTGCTGTGCCCCACATTCCCTCCCTGAGACCCCCAGGACCCCTAGCCACCACCCCCTCCTGGCTGCCAGCTCACGGTGCGCCCCATCCTCAGCCTGCTCAGCCTTGATGGCATTCAGAGCCCAGAGTCGGCCCGCTTTCCCCTGCTCCAGCCACTTCCCAGGGGCTGGTAGCTGGGGGGCTCCTCCCTCTCCCCCCGCCCCACTGGCTGTCACCACCACGCTTTCCAGCTGAGGATGTTAGCTTACACAGGACACCTGCATCTCCTTCCTAGGGACAATGACGGACAACTTGAGATGTCCCGTGACTGCTGGTAACTCACATTATGGCGTTTATCCCACAACAATGCTGATGCTGATGTCCCGGTGTGAGAGAAGACGGACTGGGACACAGAGGGGCCAAGCGATCTGCCGAGGGCACAGCCAGGGCTCCCATCGGGGGGTGCTGGGGCCAGGAGGGTGGCTGGGAGAGGGAGAGGAGAGTCCAAGGGGGAAGATGGGCCAGTGCAGTAGTCCTCTGTGGCTGCTTGAATTGTTAACTCTCCATGAGTGACCCTTGGGTGACAATCCCTCCTGCCCCCAGGGCACCATCCCTGGCTCCTTATCCTAGCCATGGTGCTAGCCATGCCCAAGCCCAGTCCACTTGGTGGGTGGTGGGCAGGCAGTGCACCCAGCTGGGAACACAGGAGCCCGGCAGACAGACCATCATGCACCCTCTCAGCACCCAGTCCCTCCACGGGCTGGGGCAGGAAGGAGGTCTGGTGTGGGGCTTCTTGGAGCCCCTGGTCCTGGGCTGCTGAGCATCCCTGGCTGCTCCCCTGCCTGGGCCAGGTGACCCAGACAACACGAGTCCGTCCGCCCTGGACTTAGGGCCCTGGGGACTGAGGGCAGCCCAGCTCCCGGATGGAGCCCACCTGCTGGTACCAGCAGGCAAGGCTCCACAGCGTGCCCTGCGCTGGACACCAGGCCCCTGCGCATGTGGGAGGTTGGGGGTCCGGGTGCCGAGTGTGGGGGAGCGGGGGAGGGGGGACACAACACGCTGTCTTCTCTCTGCGGCCACCAGAGGGCGCGCACGCCCGTCCAGGTGGCGGGGCTTCACCGCAGGGCAGGTGCGCACCCCGAGGGTGCGGACCCTCCAGGTGGGGCGCAGAGACGCAGCTCCCCTTTTGCAAACCGCACTCCCGCCCCGGAGGGGACCCCCCGCAGTTTCTGGAACCCCGTGGTCCTGGACCTGGCGGGGCCGGGGCAGGGTGGGTGCGCAGCACCCAGGCCCTGCTTCGGGGCAATCGAGAGCAAAAGCCCCGCACTAGCATTCATGGGGCGCACCCGGCCAGGTCCGCTGGAGGCACCCCGGAGCGCGCCGTCTGTCCGCGCGCCCCCCAGAAGTGCCCGCGGCCCAACTCGGCTTCCAGGGGGCGGCGCGGGGCGGGGACCGGGCGCCCGGAGGTCACCGAGGCGCGTCACGGCGCCCGCCGGGCCCGCCCCCGGCCCGCCCCCCGCCCCCCGCCGGCTCCTTTTAATGGCGCGGGCGCGCGGGCCGCGGCGGGCTCTCGGGCGGCCCGGCGCAGCGGACGAGCGAGCCAGCATGTCGGGGACCCGAGCCTCCAACGACCGGCCCCCCGGCGCGGGCGGCGTCAAGCGGGGGCGGCTGCAGCAGGAGGCGGCGGCGACCGGCTCCCGGGTGACCGTGGTGCTGGGCGCTCAGTGGGGGGACGAGGGCAAAGGCAAGGTGGTGGACCTGCTGGCCACGGACGCCGACATCATCAGCCGCTGCCAGGTGCGGGCCAGGGCTCCGGGTCCCCCCCTCCCCTTCGACCCAGACAGACCCTGTTCCTGCTCTCCCGCGTCCCGACCCAGACATGCCTCTTGGATACCTTCCTTCCTGGGGACACCTTTCCCAGGG
The DNA here is from genome assembly GCF_041296265.1 of Equus caballus. Lineage (NCBI taxonomy): Eukaryota > Metazoa > Chordata > Mammalia > Perissodactyla > Equidae > Equus > Equus caballus. Next base: position 58,921,112 of record NC_091707.1, read on the forward strand.
GCCACCCCCACCCACTCACACACGCACGCACCACCCACGCACACAACCCCCCTGCCACTCAGACCCGCACACCCTTCCCTCCCGGCACCTGACACCCCTCGCCCACTCCCTCCCCCAGGGACCGCCTTCCCCACCCAGCCCCACCCTCCAGGGCTGTGGGCCAGCGGCAGAGCTATAAATACAAGTCGCTGAGTTGGGGACACCCGATCCTCATGGGGTGGAGTGTGCCATGAGTGTGACGCTGGCTCTCCAGCGTGTTGGGGTGGGGTGGGGCAAGGACCACCCAGACATCCCCCTTCCTCATTCTGTTTGGGTCTGGGTCAGGGCTGGCTGACTCCACATGGGGATCGGTGCACACTGGTGAGGGGCTGGAGGGTGAGCTGGGGAGTCAGCCAGGAGGAGGCAGAGGCCAGGGCAGGACAGGGGCCAGGACCTGAAGGAAGGCAGGGCAGGGACAAGGAGGGTCCTGGCCAGACACAGGGAGAGGGAGGAGCCACAGACTTCTGGCCAGAGTGACCCGGTGGCTGGCAGTGGCACTGAGGAGGCCGGACACAGACTTTGTCCCCTGAGGGCCCAGGGTGGGGCCCTGTCTGTTCTGACCGACACAGGGCACTCCCTCCTGCCAGGGCCAGGGAGCCACGCTTGCTGCTGTGGGCTGACTTACAGCTCGGGGGGCAAAGGGGTCAGCTTTGGGGTGCACGCTTTGGCGCTGCTGGGGTTTGGAGCCATGCCCCGAGATGCTGCGAAAAATGGGGAAGGGGCATCTGTGAGCCCCTTCTCCCATATTCTGTGACCTCCTTCCTGACCTGCAGCCAGGACGGACGGCTGGGGCTCGGCGCATGCCCCCAAGAAGGGCATGGTCCCAAGGCGTTTGGCTCGGGAACATGAGCCTCAACAGCTGTCTGGACCACTCCTGCCTGATGCGGACAGTGATTCCTGGAAGGTGCTTCCTGGGATCGCGGGAAGTCTCCCACCCTCTCTCTGCCCTGAGCCACAGCACCCAAGCCCACTCCTCTCCTAGGGCCCCCAGGTGCCAGAGGTAGCCTCCAGAGCCCTGCTGCATGAGCAAGGGCCCTCGTCCCCCTGCAGCTGGGCGCCTGGCCGGGGGGCTGCCACTCCTCTCCCCCACAGCACGAGGCATCCCCTCCTCGGGCCCGTCTGCTGCAGTGCTGCCCAGGGCCCTCCATGTAAACGGCTGGCTCTGCTCAGCCTTGCACGCCCATCTTGGCTCGTCTCCCCTCCTGAAGTGACCGGGGGACTTTGCACTTACCCTTAGCCCTCATCTTGAGGCTGCCCAGCCCTCCTTCCAGCTGTGGAGATGGTTCTGGAACCGGGCCCTCCCTGTTCTGCCGCCCGAGTCAGCAGGCCAGGCCCTGCCCACTCTCTGTGCGCTCTGTGCATAGCCATTCGGCTGGGAGCTCTGCCCACCCCTCCTAGAAGTCCCCACATGTCCACCGGGCTCCCTCTTTCTGTGTCTGCCCAGTGTCCTTCCTGCTGCTTGACCCCCACCCCCTCCCGATAGGAGCCTCTGGGCTGCTTGCCTGGACTGGCCGTTGTGGCCTTGGTCTCCCCTGCAGCGCCCTGCCCCAGGCCCCAGGTCACCAGCCCTTCACTCCCAACCCTCCCTCCGCTTCCCAATCACCTTCGTCAGAGGTGCTGGGCCCCCCGACCGGGCCGGCCAGGTCTCAGCGCTCGCTGGCTGGGATTGAAAATTCCCCTCCTTCCAACGGCAGAGCAGGCAGTGCTGGGCTCTGGGTGCTGACCACTCTCAGCACAAGGGTACCGGGGTGGGTTTCTCTTGGTTTCCACTGTGAGCTCACATGCCACCACCTCGTCTAGCCAGGGCTGTCTCCCACCAGGGTGGCCCCCCAGGAAGGGCCAGCCAGCCTCAAGCTGCTGCTGGAGAGCTGTGGCGATGCACACAGTGGCCTCACTCATTGGGGGCCTCATCTTGCAGCTTGTCAGTGCTCTGGGACCTCCCTCCACGGGGGTATTAGGAAATGCCCCACTGCAGACCCCGGGCCGGTCCAGGGGCCTCCTGGGGGAAGCGGGGCGGCTGCCTTGGGCTGGAAATGCCGGGTGTTGCTTCTAGAAGCAGCCTCCCCTCCACGTCTGTGCCCTCTGATGGCTCTGGTCACCCAGCGGTGGCTGCAGGGGAGGCCGGCTCCAGGGCTGCACAGCGGCTCCTGGCTGCAGGGACATCTGCCAGGGCAGACCACCAGGGGCCCAGGACCCCTGCCTCCCAGGCCGTGCCCCACCGCCTCACGGGGCAGAGAGCAGCTCTGTTTGGGTTGGATGAATGAATGAATGAGTGATAGGAGCCTGCCAGCAGGTACCAAAAGAAGGTGAGGCACTGCATGGGTGGGTGAACTTTGGGGTCCCACTCAGACGAGTGAGTCATAAGTGTTTCCCCACCCTGAGAGCAGCCCCTTGCTGTGTGATGTGCATGGTCCTGATAAACATGCAGCAGCTGCTGCCAAGAGGCCTCCTCCCCCAACCCGGCCACAGCCACAGCCCCCGAGCAGCCTGCCCCACCCCCAGTTCACCTCTCTGCTCCCTCAGTCACGTTGTCCGGCCCACAGACCAGGGCTGGAGATGGACACAGAGGCAGAGGAGGTGGTCCCTCTCCCAAGTGAGCTGGCCGGGGGAGGCGGGCAGGCTCTGTGCTCTGGGGGAGACACGGGAACAGCCCAGGAGTGTGGGGTGCAGCGCTGTCAGAGACAGTCAGGGAACGTGAGGGAGAGGGGTCTGGGGCTCAGAGGCCTGGGGCTCTGCCAAGGAGATAACTCTCCTCGGCCCCCCAGTGCCGCCGATGGCAGAGGCAGGGAGGGTTGTGTCACAGGGATGAAAGGCCAGGCTAGGTGCCTCCCTGGGAACCCAAGGCCAAAGGAGCTGTTCAGAGCAGAGTGGGGACCGTGTGGTGGGGGTCAGAGGAGGAACAGAGGGGGTGGTGGCTGAGCGGGTCGTGAGGGACGGGGGCCCGGGCAGATCAGAGGAGGTCAGCGGAAGGCCTCCCAAGCAGATGGCAGGGTACACGGGCCAGGGGTGGTGGAAGGGGCAGGAATGGGCAGATGCAGGAGATTGAGGCAGGGGACATGCATGGGGATGAGGCTTGCAGAATGTGCTCCATCGGGAGCAACACGGAGCCCTGTCGGAGTCCCACATGGAGGCGAGGAGGGTGTGATGAGGCCTTTGGTGGAGAGAGGCCCTTACAGATGCTGCAGAGCAGGCTGGGCTGGGGGCGACAGTGGCATCCGCATCCCTGGGAGGCTCAGAGCTGTGCCTGAGCGCAGGCTCCATCAGAGGGGAGACCCTGGAGGCAGGCAGAGCTCCGAGGGGCCGATGCATGGCCTGCCTCTGTGCCCAGCTCCCAGCCTGACTCAGCCTGTCCTCCAGGGCAATGGAAGGGATGAGCAAGTGTGGAGCAGACGGTGAGACAGCCCAGGAATCCCCCAGCCACCCTGGGTTCAGGACGATCCTCACTTACTCTTGCAGGGCACCAGGCACGTGGGCCAGGGAGGCTGAGAGCAGCCCAGAGGCAGAGGCCCCACGGGGGCAGCCAGACTGGGCTGCGGACAGGCATTCTCCCCCATGCTCCCATGGGGACCCTGGACAAGCTCCCCCCTCCAAGTGGCTTTCCAAACCAGGCCTCAGCCCCGAGCAGACTGCGGGCAGAGCTGCAAGTCTAAGGAGGGCAGCTGGGGTGCTTCTGCCCCGACCCCACTGCCTGCTGGCATGTACCTGGGGGAGGACATGGGGTCTCTGGGACAGGCAAGCTGGACCTCTGCAGAGCGGCTGGGAGGTGTGTCTGCAGGTCAGCAGGCCCTGGGCTAGGCCTCCAGGGCTGGCTCCTGTCCCTGGGAGTGGCCTGTGGCCTGACGCCTGGTCCCTGCAACTGGAGGGGTCATCTGACACCCACTGGCCCATGACACCTGCCCCTGTCCCCAGGCGCCCGTGTTTACCCCAAACAAAGGGGGGATGTGCTGGGCGGCGCTCCTCGTCTGTGTGTGTGTCCTCGGCCAGCTGACGCTGGCACTGGGCACTCGGAGCGCAGGGGGTGGGAGGCGGGTGTCTGGGCTCATCTGGCGGCCAGCCGTGCCGGCCATGGCAGACAGGATGCGGCCTTGGGGGGGCTGTCTGGCACATAGGAGAGAGCGTCTGCAGGGAGGCAGTCAGCCTGCCATCAGGTCTAGCCTGGGTTCTGCTACAGACCCCTTCTCCCAGGGCCTCAGTTTCCCTATCTGTCATGGAGCCACACCCCCCGGGTGCAAATGTGGTTGTGGGTGTGAATGTGCGCAGAGAACCTCGAGTGGGGGGATCCCCTCAGGTGTGCTGAGGCGAGGGCAGAGCAAGCACAGGGTGTGGGAGGGTGCCATGACCCCAAGCCCGGGGCCTGTCAGTCACCGTGGGCATTTCTGAATTACTGGCCGTCCCACCCTGACCGTCAGATGGGCTGAAGCAGCATCCAGGGGCAGACTTGGGGTCTGCAGGAAGCGCCCAGCCCTTCTGACGGTCAGGGCTGGGGTCAGCTGCTGCCCCTCCTCCCCCACCTCATCAGCATCAGCTCCCTTCATCGCCCTTCCCACCCGAAGCCCCTGTGGTCCCCTCCTGTCTAGTGTGCTGTGGGGCACCCCTCCTTGGCTCCCAGACCCACGCCGCCTTGTCCTTCCTGCCTCCCCCATCATTTGCTCAGAGCCTGCCGTCAGCTCCCGCAGCCAACCACCCGGAAGTCCCAGGGCCGGCTGGGCCCCGCCGGGGAGGGGGCAGGACCGCCTGCCGGACACAGTCGAGCTGTGTGGCAGGGCGAGGAATGCAGACCTGGATCACGGAGACCCCAGGAGTCTGTTAGAGACGGCAGACCTGCCGCGAAGTCCTCCAGCTGACCTCTGAATGACCATGTGTCAGAGGCGTGGGGAGCAGACCCAGACGGCCTCGCACACCCATTCCCCAAGCAGACGGCTCGGATGTCTAGGGACCTCGTGGAGCTGGTTTCTGGCAAGGCCATCTCGGGAAGCTGGTGCCCATCGTAGGGCCTGAGCCCGGGTGACGGGCGCACCGGAGAGGTTGCAGAATGTACTAGGGCTCCAGCCCCACCTCTTAATTTACTGATGCATGAAGTGGGGTCCAGGAGGGGGAGCCCCTGGCCTGGGGTCTCCTGGCATCTGCACCTCGCTGCCCCCAGCACCCCACCTGCCCCCACCTGGGGCTGGGAGACTTGTAAATCTCCCCCAGACCATTGAACAGGTGGAGGGGAGGGGAGGGACCAACAGCCTGGGGGGCCACAGCACCCTCTCGTGGCGGGAACCTTCCCAGGCTCCCCCACCAGGGAGCTCCCCCCACCCCCCAGCCCACCTCAGCCATGGTCAGCAGGAGTTCCAAAAAGAAGCGAGCCTGTTGCCCAGGTGTCCTCAGATCCCAGCTGGCGTCAGAATTGTTTTTTCGTTTTTGTTCTTAGTGGGAGGCGTGGGCCCAAAGGGAGGGGTCCCTCCTAGGGGGGTGAGGGGCGCTGGCCCTGCTGGCCTGGGATGGCACCTGTTCCCCTCACCCGGCCCCAGAGGGGCGGTGCTGCCTCGCCCGCCTTGGCCACCGCAGAGTTCGGGCTGTGTGGCACATGGCAGCTCAGGCCATGGGCACCTGAGTTTGTACCTCCCAAAAGGGCGGCCCCCTCATTCCTGCATCAGGGGGCCTCATGGGCGGGCGGGGCTCCGAGTGTGTCCCGGCTTCAGAACCTGTGCTGAGCCAGCCTCCTTGGGGCATCAGCACATGCCTGCGAGATGGTCCCGGATGTTGGGACCAGCCTGGGCCAGCCCCTCTCCTGCCAGTCCCCTGGCCAGGCCCTGTACCCCATCCAAGGGGCAGGGCACTAACCCAGCACGGCCCAGACACACATCAGAGCCGACCACTTAACCAGACTTCCCGAGTTCAAGCATGGACGGTATCTCACGCACCCTGGGGGACAGAACCGCCACCCCAGGCAGCACAGAGGCGGCTCCTGAGTGCCTGCATTTAGAGCTGGCCTGGAGAGGCTGGGCGCCCTGCAGGCCCATCCAGGGTGGGTCCAAGTTCCGGGGCTCCTGGACACTCAGCCGGGTTTCTATCCCCAGGGGGGCAACAATGCTGGCCACACCGTGGTGGTGGATGGCAAGGAGTACGACTTCCACCTGCTGCCCAGCGGCATCATCAACACCAAGGCTGTGTCCTTCATTGGTGAGTGCCCCGCCCACCCACACTGGGACTGGGCACAGACACCCAGATTCCAAGCATGTGAGCGGGAAGGCCTGGGACGTTGTCCAGGTCAGGGGCCCCATGTGCAGGGCTGCACGCAGGGGGAGAGCTGGGCTGGACCTCAGCCTGCCTGGCCTGCCCAGAAGCTTGTGCAGGAATAACCTGCTCGGCCTGGGGGTGGGGGTGGGGAGGGATTTGAGGTCTCAGCTCCTATGTGGGAGCCCTCGCAGAGGCATCTGATCTGGGGGCCTCTCCTCAGAGCCCAGAGCCCAGGATGCCTGCCCAGCCTGGGCAAAAGGGAGAGAGGACGCAGGAGCCTCCCCTGAACTCTCAGACCTCAAGTGTGTGCACGTGCCTGTGTGCACGTGCGTGAGTGAGTGTGGTGTGTAGGGGGCTGTGTACACACGTGTGTGTGTGCACAAGTGTGAGCACATGAGTGCGTTGCATGAGTGGGTGAGTGTGCGTGTGTTTAAGTTTCTATGCATGTGTGTATGCAGGCATTGTGTGAGTGTGCTTGTGTGTAAATGTGTGTGCTTAGGGGACTGATTGTGTGCGTGTGCATGCCTGTGAGTGAGCATGCCTGTGCACGTGTGAGCAAGTGTGCATGTCTGTGTGTGTGTGTGCAGGCGACAGGCCCGGCTTCCTGCTGCGTGGATGGAGGCCGAGCCTGGGTGGGGGAGCTGAGCGCTTCCTGGCCGCTCCCAGGGCCGGCTTCCCACAGGCCTCCCTCAGCCAGGCCAGGCCCACTCTGCAGAGGGGCCACCTCACTCCCTGCTCCCAGCCCTTCCCCATTGCCCTCACGGCAGCCACCCTCTCTCTCTCTCTCTCTCTCTCTCTCTCTCTCTCTCTCTCTCTCGCTCTCTCGCTCTCTCGCTCTCTCTCTCTCTCTCTCTGTCTCTTTGTCTCTCTCTCTTTCTGTCTCTCTCTCTCTCAGTCACAAGGCCCGAATGATTGTCCTGGCCTCAGCTCATGGCCTCCTTGCTCAGGAGCCTTTCCTGGTCCCCTAGGCCAGGCCAGGCCCAGGGTTGCCCTCTCAAAGCTTCCAGTACTTCTCCTTCCAGCTCTTTCCACAACTTAGCAAGACCTCCCTGAGACGTATCTATGCCCACCCCTCCCAGGTCGGGACGCAGGGGCTGCAGCTGCTGGGGTGCGCCCAGCGATACACAGTGTCCGGCCCACTCCCTGGGAGCACAGGAAGGACAATGTCGGCGAGGGCTGCGGGCTGCGTGCAGTCAGGCTGAGCAGGAGGAGGGCCGCCCAGGGCCTTCTCCACGGGGTGCAGACTCGGCCCGGCAGTGGCTGAGGACAGTGCACGACGACCCTGGTTCATGTGAGGGGCCCTAGCCTGCACCCCCGGCCTGGAGCCCAGGAAGGCTTCTCCAGCATCAGCCCCATCGGCTGGGCCCTGGGCCCACTTGGCAGGAAATGAGGCCAGGGAGGCACCGCTGGCCCAGGAGGGCACTCTGCCCAGCCTCCAAGGAGCTGGGGATGGGTCAGGGCTGGTGGCTGGAGCCCCCGCTGGGTGGTCCCCAGGGAGCATCAGCAGAGGGTCGGCTCAGCCGTCCGTGCGACAGACAGCACCCTGAGGGGCTGGCTTAGCAAGAGCAGGACGTGCCCAAGCGCACGCAGCTCCCTCAGCCTGGGGCACTCCCCGGGTCCCTGCCACATGGCATTTCAGGACGCCATGGCATTTAGGTGACCTTTTGTGCTCAGTGTGGCTTGCATAGTCTCTGAGTCACTCCCAACTGGACTGATGTCCAGTCTCCCTCGGCCGAGCCTGTGACACCACCAACCCTGGCCAGGATGCACAGGAGCAGAGTTCGCCCCAGGCAGGCAGCAGGCAGCCTGGCCCAGCTGCTTTTGGTCTTAGAGGAAAGGGCCAGCGCCCGGCTCTAAGCTGGACCGCGCGCTATGGTGCTATGTGACCGCAGGCGAGTCTCTGCCGTGCAGAACATCCGCACAGACCCTGCGTCTGCTTTATGTGTAGGGGACGCCCGGCTCCCTGGAGGCCAGCTGGGTCCTGGGCTGCATTTCTCCATGCCTCCTGCTTTCCCATTTTCATTCCTTTTAAATAAAATGTCACAGTTTTATCAAGGTTTAATCTCTGTGCCCTGAAACGTACCCACGGTTGTGCAGCTGTCACAATTCCGTTCTAGAACTTTGTCATCACCCCGAGAACTGCCCTCGTGCCCATGTGCTGGTGATCCCCTCCCGCCCAGCCCCAGCCACCGCCAGGCTGCTCTCCGACTCTGTAAATGCTTCATGCTGGCTTTTGTTTTGTTTGGGTCATTTCTGTTATGCGACGAAATACATAAATTTATCATCCTAGCCATTTTTAAGTGTCCACTTCAGTGGCATTAAGTACATTCACATGTGCTGCCATCCCCAGCGTCCATCTCCAGCACTTTTCATCTTCTCAACCTGAAACTCTGTCCCCGTTAAACACTGACTCCCTGTCCCCTCCCCCAGCCCCTGGCACCCACCATTCTGCTCTCTGTCTCTATGACTCTGACGACTCCAGGGATCCATGAGTGGAATCATACGGGATTTATCCTCCTGTGACTGCCTTATTTCACTCCGCATGATGTCCTTAGCGCGTGTCAGGATTTCCTTCCTTATTGAGGTGGAATAATACTCCATCATGTGGATAGACCACATTTTCTTTATCCGTGCGTCCCTCGATGGACCTTGGGTTGCTTCCACGTCTTAGCTCTTGTGAATAACCCTGCTATGAACACGGGGGTGCAACTTTCATGCTGTTTTGAATGTATGTCCCCAGTGTCTGCGATACGATGCGGTCTCGTGTCTATGTGTTGCAGGGAACGGGGTGGTCGTCCACTTACCAGGCTTGTTTGAAGAGGCAGAGAAGAATGAGAAGAAAGGTAGGTCTGAGTCCCTGCAGACTCGCCCTGCCCTGGGCAGGTGAGTGTTCCTAGCGGCGGTGCTGGCTGGCGCCTCGCTGCATGGTTTCTCTCGAGGGCAGGCGGGCGGGCAGACACGGGGGCGGCTTCCACGGCTGCGCCCCTGCCCGCCACCTGCTGGCTCTGCCTGTGCAGAAAGCCAGGTTACCGCTCAGAAAGCAGAGAGTGGGGCAGCCCCGCGGCCCCAAATTCTGGCTGCGGGTCGTGGCCTTGGCATCTCAGGGGAGCTTTCGTGACACTAGGGACAGGTGGCACCTGGAAATGTGGATTCAGGAAGTCCAGGAAGGGGCCCCAAGACCTGGAATTTGACAAAGCTCCTCAGGGAACGCTGATGTCCAGCTAGGATTGGGGACCGTGGGGCTGACTATGCCTACAGGAAAGGATGTGGTTACTGGGCGCTCCTTGGGAGCAGGAGGCAGTGACCGGGGCCACCGGCCAGGGTGTCTGGGCCAGTCAGACCCTGTAAAGGTTGTCTAGAGGCGGGCCGATGACACAGAAACCCTGAGACCCCGATAGGGTCCATGGAGGAAGCAGAGCCTTGGCCTCAGGCTCAAGTTCAGGGCAGGCATGAACAGAAAGAGTGGGAACCTGACCCTCCCTGGGACATAGGCCCCAGGAGGTGCCAGGACGGAGGCCCCACAGGGAGATGGGCCAGCCCACAGGGATGTGGGTGGGCGTCTCCTGGGAGTGAGGGTCCTGGACACCCAGCCGAGGGAGAAGCCACCAGGGGTGGGCCCCTCGCTTGCCACGCACCAGAGGTGACTATTGTGGCCTCTTGCCTGGTAGGATCTGGGCCAGCTGGCTGGCCCTCCCCCTGTGAACACTGACCACGTGTGCCATGTCCCCACAGGTCTGAAAGACTGGGAGAAGAGGCTCGTCATCTCTGACCGAGCTCACCTCGGTGAGTTTCTCCCCCGGGGCCTGGCATGGGGCTTGCCCCTACCCCCGGCCCCTGAGCAGCTGACCCCACCATGGCCCCCTCCACGGCCACCCAGCCCACACGGCTCCACGAGCCCGTCTCAGAGAGCTTCTGGGTGGGTGCTAGGTGGGGATCCCGGTCCCCATGGCAGATGGGGAAACAGGCCCAGGGGGATTCGGGGTCACAGTGAGTGGGTGCCGAGTGGATGCCGATGCCAGCGTGTCCCCTTTCAAACTGGACCAGCCCTCTGGGAGGCCGGGCGCGCACGGCGAGGCCCTGACCCCGTCTGTCTCCCCTGCACCCTCGCCTGCCCGCAGTGTTTGATTTTCACCAGGCCGTCGACGGGCTGCAGGAGGTGCAGCGGCAGGCCCAGGAGGGGAAGAAGTGAGTGTCCGAAGAGCCGCTGGCTGGTGACTGGGCGTCTGGTCCAGCAGGATGGGGGGGAACATGGATCCATGGAAGCCCCTCAAGAACAGCATCGGTTCACCCGAGGCCACCCCAGTCCCAAAACCCCAACAAGCCCACCCCTCCCCGGGGTCACGCCACTGCCACCCCCGAGGAGTACACAGGCCCTCCCGGCCACGCCCACCATGACTGCTGGAGTCCTGGGCCGGCCTTGACCCCACACATGGGCAGCAGCTCCCACCACAGCACCTGGACCCCGCTGGCACCCAGTGGTCGTGTGTTTGTCCTTCAAAGACAGTTGTCAGAATATGCCAGGACTGTGGTTCTCAAAGCCAGGACAGGGGTGAAGCAGAGAAGCACCCTGCCTCATGGAGTCATGCACTTGCACATGCAACACACATGTGCATGCGTGGTCACACATATGTGCACACACGGCACACATTCACACACCCGCGTGCACACTCGTGCTGACACACGTACATGCACTCATGTGTTTGTGCACACGTGTGTGTGCGCGCACACGGCCCAGCCAGATGCAGGTGGCAATACTGAGCATGCTGATTTGCTGAGGGGGGTGTGCCCAGGGGAGGGTTAGGACTGGGACCTGGACCACCTGCCACTGCCTGGCCGCTGGGTCCCTGAGAGCTGGCCGTCCGGGGGTCCCGGCGGTTCTCCCAGACTCCAGGGTGCCGCTACTAGGACAGCACCTTAGATGCCGCCAGCTAACCCTTCACCCATAGGGGCGGAAACTGAGGCCTGGGGCGCCTGGCGGGGCCCCAAGTTTCCAGGCTCCTCCCCGGGGTGCCCGAGGCTCGTCCCCCACCCCGCCCCCATGCTCACTGCTGCCCCCATCTCTCAGCATCGGCACCACGAGGAAGGGGATCGGGCCAGCCTACTCCTCCAAGGCGGCCCGCACGGGCCTCCGCGTCTGCGACCTCCTGGCGGACTTCGACGAATTTTCCACCAGGTACCCGAGCTGTCTGCAGCCCAGGGGGACTCCGGCTAGTGGGGGGCACTCGGGGATCCAGGCAGGGTGAGGAGTCACGGTCCTTGTCACTTCCGCAGATTCAAGAACCTGGCCCACCAGCACCAGTCCATGTTCCCCACTTTGGAAATAGACGTTGAGGGTCAACTCAAAAAGCTCAAGGTAGAGCTGTGGGGGCGGTGTCGGGGGTGGGGGCGGTGTCGGGGGGCCGGTGTCAGGGTGGGGGTGGTGTCGGGGGGATGGTGTTTGGGCACAGTGTCAGGGAGCGGGGAAGCACAGCAGTGGGACCCACCGAGGTGTGACATCTCACCTGGCATTCATGGAATGCTCGTGGAGTACACCCATCATGGGGCATTACTCTGGGATGGCTGGCCTTCTGGGGACCGTGGACCTCCTGTGTGAGCCTCCGGCCAGCTGAGGTCAGGGCAGTCCTCTCCAGGAGCAGGGGGCTCAGCTGCTCCACCTGGCTCCTTGCCTCCTTTCTTGGGAAATTGCCCAGGACAGGCTGGGGGAAGGAGGCGGACCCTGTCCTGTCTGGAGCAGGAGGTAAGGGGTCCCAGCTCGCTCTCAGAGGGGCGGAGCAGGGCAGGGGACAGGATGATGTCAGTGCAAAGTCCTTTCAGAAGTTTCCAAGGCTGGGATCCCAGCCCATCCAGCCCTGGTCTGGGGCTGTAAATGAGGACAGAGATGGGCCGATGCTGCCACAGGGGCAAGACAGCAGCTGGGGAGCTCCGTGCACCGCCACACGGAGTCCATGGGGCACACACAGATGCCTTGTCCTCAAACAGCAGGGCTCGGGGGCGGCACCTCCGCTCCAGGGGAGGTGGGTCAGCAGGCCCACCTGGGGAGTCTGCCCCGGACACAGGCCCTGACGCCTGTAGGAAACGTCACTGAATTGTCAGGCTGTCCGGCTCGTCCCCCCGCCTTCAAGTGAGGTCAGCACCCCAAGTTTCCCATGGACACGTTCACACTGTCTCAGCTCAGGCTGCTATAAGGAAGAACCACGGACGGGGAGGATGAATCAGGGGCGCATGGTCCTGGAGGCCGGACGTCCGAGAGCAGGGTGTCAGCAGGGTGGTTCCTCCTGAGGGTTCACTCGTGGGCGTGTGGACGCCGTCTTCTCCCCGTGTCCTCACGTGGTCGTCCCTGTATGTGTGTCTGTGTCCTGATCTCCTCTTCTTATGAGGACACAAGTCGTACTGGATTAGGGTCCCCCTTAATGTCCACATTTTAACTTGATCACCTCTTTACAGACCCCATCTCCAAACACAGTCCCATTCTGAGGTCCTGGGGGTAAGGGTGTCGACAGATGAAGTTGGGGGATACAATTCATCCCGTAACAGCCAGCGAGAGGCTGGTGCTGAATCTCATGGACGCGACCCAGCCGGCGCCTCAGTGCTTGCTCCCGTCTCAGGACAGCTTTGCCGACCAGGCCTCTCGCTGGGAAGGAATGTGCTGGAAGAGTGAGGCCGTGGGGTGGAGGCCGGGGCTGGCTGGACGCAGCCCTGCCCCGCCGCAGCCCCATTCCTCCTTCTCGCAGGGCTTTGCCGAGCGGATCCGACCCATGGTCCGGGACGGCGTTTACTTCATGTACGAGGCGCTCCACGGCCCCCCCAAGAAAATCCTCGTGGAAGGCGCCAACGCGGCCCTCCTCGACATTGACTTCGGTGTGTCCCAGCCGGGCTGATCCCAAGGAACCCCCATTTTCTTATCTGCTGGGAGACTGGGCTGGCTGCTGGCGGGGCGTGGCAGGGCCACCAACCACGGTCACGCTGCTGTCCCTGCCCATGAAAATGATCAGGCTGCCCCAGGTCTTCCTAACTTCAGCCAGGAGGGGAGAGAAGAGAGGGCTGAGCTGGACAGGAGGGAACAGGGCTGTCAGAGAAGCACCTCACCAGTCCTAGGGACACACCAGCACCAGGCAGCCTGGTGCAGCCAGGGGAGGCACCCGCCTTCTCCCTCCCCTCACTCCCCACACTCACACATGAGCCGCAGAGGGCCAGCACACAGCACCCCAGGCCAGCCACTCCCCCAGGGTGGTCCTTCAGACCGCCAGCCCTGGAGACCCCACTGAGGGGACATGCAGGGGCTGAACCACCCACTGCCTTTTGCGGCGAGGGACCCCTGGGCCAGGGCGATCTGCGGGATTGGCAGGTGGCCCCCCGACTGGCTCTGTCTTGCAGGGACCTACCCCTTCGTGACGTCATCCAACTGCACGGTGGGCGGCGTGTGCACGGGCCTGGGCATCCCCCCCCAGAACGTGGGCGACGTCTATGGCGTGGTGAAGGCCTACACCACCCGCGTGGGCATCGGCGCCTTCCCCACCGAGCAGATCAACGTGAGTCCCTGGCCCCGAGAGCCATATAAGGGCATGGAGGCAGGTGGGGTGCCCAGTGGTGGGGCGAGCAGTGGTGCACAAGGTGGGCAGGGGTGACAAGATGCTCCCCCTGCATCACACCACGAAAGCTTATGCTAAGGACATGCTGTGCACACACATACCCATGACCCAACTTCCCTGGGAAGTGCCGCAGGTGAGCGGGTACCGGGCTGAGGGGGCTGCAGCTCAGGGCCCCATTGACTCAGGAAGGAACCCTCAGGATGCCACCAGCCTTCCTTCTCAGCCTGGCCTTGTGCCCTCGTGGCCAGTGAGGACATGAGGCTCTGGTCCCGAGCAGGTATGTGTGAGGGCCGGAGTGGGAAGGGAAGCGTGCTGTGTCCAGAAGTGTCTGGTGGCTTTAACAGGGCAGGGGGCGCAGGGATTGGACCCCCTGAGAAATAAACACACGCCTTGTCCCAAAGCTAAGCTACAGACCAGGTTCAGCCTTCACCTCCTGGCACGTAAGCGAGGGGTAAGGGGGGAGGCGAGCAAGGCTGTTCCCCACCCCCATGAGGCCGCATGTTCAGGAGGCAGCTCTCGACAGGCGGCACCCCAACCTGCCATCAGCAAGACCCTACCGGTGGGAGCCTCAGCTGGGGCCGTTAGCCAGGAACACGGGATGGGGGAAGCCAGGCATGAGGAGGGGATTCGTAGGGGCTGCAGCCTCAAGCTTTCCCCTGAGCCCAGGCTGGGGGGAGGGGGTGGTGGAGGGGAGGAGGGGAGGGGAGGACGAACGGGGAGGGGTGAGGTGGCTGCGGCAGGGCAGGCAGAGGCAGGGCCGGCTGGCTTTCCTGCCACACGTGGTCCTGCTCTGTTCTCACTAGGAGATCGGGGACCTGCTGCAGAGCCGCGGCCACGAGTGGGGGGTGACCACGGGCAGGAAGAGGCGCTGCGGCTGGCTGGACCTGATGATCCTGAGATACGCCCACATGCTCAATGGATTTACCGCGTAAGCAGCACGCTTGTTACTGCACGGCCATCCGGTGCCCGTCCACACCCGGGACATCCCTGACTCTCTGACAGCACGGGAACACGTGGAGTTGGGCATCAGGGCTCAGGGCCACAGTCTTCCCGTGCGGGCTGTGCACCCCATCTAGAACCTTACGCACGGCGGGGCCACAACGGGGGTGACGTGGAGACCCATCCAGGGCACGTCGGAGCCGGCCCTCCCGTCTGCTCCTGCACATGTGCAGGGAAGGCGACAGGCTGAAGGCCAGAGGGCGCCCGGTGCCTGTAGGAGGTTAACGTGGTTCGTCCAGGGATGAGGAGTAAGGCCAGACATTGGTCCTCACAGACCCGACACTCTACTAAATGGGAACTGGGCTCGGCTTGGCTGAGCCAGACTGTCAGGATCCCTGTCAGGTCTGTTAGGGTTCGGGGCCGGGCCGTGGGAGGGACATGCCATCCCAACACAGCATATGACCACGTGCTTCTGCGCTTGGAGCACTGACACCCCAGTGAGGCCCTTGGAGCTGGGGAGCAGGCTTCCTGCAGGGTCGGGGGGCCAGCAGACAACTTGCAGCCCCACGATGCGCCGAGGGCCACGGCAAAGCACAGGACGGGCATCACCATGCACTCTGGCCACCACGGGCTCCCGGAGCACAGCCCCCGGGAGGTCTCGAGGCCTTGCCCACAGAGGGCGCATCAAAGGAAAAGGGAAGACACTGCGGGAAAGCCCTGCGCTCAGGGCCTGCTGCCCCGTTGTTGGCGTCGGTGGTCTCGGCACTGTTGCTGGTCTCTGAGGGGCGGCTGGGGGTGGGCGGGCCACAGGAGCATGAACGAGCCACAGGCACGAGGCTCATGCACTGGCCGCTTGGGAGTGCTAAGACCCTGAAGGCGGCCGTGACGGAGGGCAGGTGTGGCAGGAGCCACTGACCAGTCCTGAGAGGTATTCGAGGTGAGGAGAGCTTGCTCCGGCAGAAGTTGCACTCCTGGCCCGCCAGTTGACTGCATCTTTGTGAGACTACCTAAGCTTTATTTTCTCTCCACTGTAAATGGCGGAGGAGAGGCGAGGGGTGGAACCCAAACCAAAGGGTGAGCAATCACCGAAGGCGTCTCCCATCTGTCTCTGTTGGTTTTTGCACAGGCTGGCCTTAACAAAGCTGGACATCCTGGATGCCCTGGACGAGATTAAAGTCGGCGTCTCGTACAAGCTGAATGGGAAAAGGATCCCCTACTTCCCAGGTACGTGGGCATGGCGGCTCTCCTGTCCATTGGGCGGTCTCCACTGGGCAGCTACACGGGATGGAGTCACTGTGGTTCCTGGAGACAAGGGGATAAGGGTTTGCACTTAAAATATGCTAAGAGTGCATGCTCATCTCGGAAGACTCGCCCCACCTCGCAGGTTCGCACCCCCGCGGGGAGGCCTGGCTAGTCTCCAGGTGGCTGCAGGCGTGTCCCATGGTTTTCGAGCTGCTCAGAGGGACGGGCCTAGGTTTGCAGGAGGGAACCAACTCTGCGACAACCCCGGGAGCCTGGGGGACCCTCAGGCACCTTGGTGTCAAGGCCCACCTCCTGGGAGCACTGGCAGCCCGCCTGAGTTAGCAGACATGGACTGCTCTGGATAACGGAAGTTCTGTGCAAGTGTGAAGATGACGTTTTACTAAGAAAGCACACTTTCGGTTAGACTATTTAACCCTAACTGGGGTTTCTGGTCCCACATGTCCCTTCTTTTAAAAAGTGTGAGGGCGATGCTGCGTCCCTGGATTTCACAGTTCCTGATGCGTCTGGACTGGGGCACGGGTTCCAGCCCACGCCCACGGGCAGCTTCCTCCCCCCGACCGTGCAGAGCTTCCCTCACTCCCCTCCCAGCACACGAGTGTAGACCCAGCAGCGCCGCTTGGCTACAAGAGCCGCATGTGCCCTCTTGGCAGTGTCCCCCAGCCCTGCTGACCCCTGAGCTTTGAGAGGGCACAGCAGAAGTGTGGCGTGACCCCAGGGGATCCAGGGCCCAAGGGAATGTGCAAACTCAGAGCACACGGAGGCTCTAGGGCCCTCGCAGTGGACAGCTTGTTCCAGCATCTTCAGTCGGCATCTGCTGTCAGCTTCCAAGTCCAGCCGAAGAGGGGGGGTCCCTGCCCTGGTGGGAGAGCGGGGACAGGTCCTTCAGCATCCTTTAACACTTCAGGATCCTTGGGCCCCTTGGAATTTCCCATGGGGTCCTTGGAGTTCCTCCACCGAGTCACCATGGATATTCCAGCAGAATGCATAGTGAATCCATGTCCAGGGTGGACGTGTCCGCCTGGTCTGGAAGGGGGACAGCCTGTGTCAGAGAACCACTCCCCAACCCCGAGAACACCAGTCAGGGCGACTCACCTTCCTCGCCGCTGAGCCCCCGGGGCAAGCAGGCCCTGGGCTGGGGGTCCTGAGCCACCCAGCGTCTGCTCCAGGGCTGGAGTGCACGTCTGTGGGCCACCATCCGTCCTGCCGTGTGTCCCCCCAGCTAACCAGGAGATGCTGCAGAAGGTTGAGGTCGAATACGAAACGCTGCCTGGGTGGAAAGTGGACACCACGGGGGCCAGGAAGTGGGAGGACCTCCCCCCGCAGGCCCAGAACTACATTCGCTTCGTGGAGAATCACATCGGAGTGGCAGGTGAGTGCCCTGCGGCGGCCCGCCGTCCCTCTCCTGGCCGCGCGCGCCCCCCGATGACAGACCCTTTGCCTTTTCAGTGAAATGGGTTGGTGTCGGCAAGTCCAGAGATTCGATGATCCAGCTGTTTTAGACAAAGATGGAGCCGATCCCAGTGGGCCGCAGCGGGTCCCCGTCCCACTCAAACAGCGGCCGTCGTGGTCCTCGCCGACAAAACCGGCGCCGTGAACAAAGAAATATGAAAATTCGTTCCTGTATTTGGTATTTCTCTCTAAGCCTTCAGCCCAACCCGTTGATTTCTGCAATGATTTTAAACATCTGAAAGCCAGCGTTGTGTACATTTTTAAAATCCTGCTATTTAAAATGAGC
This sequence comes from Equus caballus, assembly GCF_041296265.1. Taxonomy (NCBI): domain Eukaryota; kingdom Metazoa; phylum Chordata; class Mammalia; order Perissodactyla; family Equidae; genus Equus; species Equus caballus. The sequence goes on from NC_091707.1 coordinate 58,938,902, forward strand.
TGGAGCGCTTAAAACACAGACCTCCTAGGGCACGTTCATTGTCCCGTGGTCGTGCGTCCGGTTGGAGCAGTTTGGTAATAAACACATCCAACAGCCACTGAGCGGTGTGGTTAGCACGTGTTTTGTTCTGACGTTGTCATTTTGTTTTGACTTTTAAACACCAAAAGGTGCCACTGACGCTCAAACAGTCCGGGCGACGCACGTGTTTGGTGGCCCAGGGCCAAGGCGTTCATTTGTTCAGATGACAAAACAGAACCAGCCCGTGTAAGAGACACGGGTCCTAAATATGTTTTCCCAAATTACATGTTTAAGTCAATGTCACCTAGATCCCTGAGCCCCCTGCCCCGGGGAGATGGAGTCATGCCAGCAGCCTCTTTTCGCTTCGATTGGGTACCCTCTGCCGTCACCCTCCGAATGTCACCAAAGAGCTGCCGAGAGCTTATGGTGTCTCAACCAGAAGCTGTGTAGCTTCCCTCAACACCTCCTCATGGTTTGGGGCAAACTTAGAAAAACTGCCCTTTCAACATTTCAGAGAGGGAAGGAATTATATGGAGAGACGCAGAGTCCGCCAGGGTTAAATCCTGGCTTTTTAGAGCTGAGAACGTCAGCTGGCGTCACTGAAATCGGTCAAGTGCCTGCTCGGCTGGCTTCCTGTGGACCCACTGGTCCAGGAAGGTCTGGCTGGCTCACACCGTGGGGACGCTAACTCATGTGACAGCATCTCAGGGGAGTGGGCCAAATTCGGAAACTCCTGTGACTTCACGCTCGCTAGCAAACTTGTCCAAACAGTGCCCAGCACAGCCTCCAGCGACTTGAAGGAAGGCAGGAAAACGAGTTCGCTATGCACCAGCTTCCTCCTCCTTCCCGGCACGCAGCGGCGTGGCTGCTTGGGGGCACAGGGCAGAAGCACAAGCAGAAACCGTTCTTGGAGTTTTCTGAGAATTCTTTCTTTCCGTGATCCAGCAAGAGGGACGACAGGAGAGAGCCCCGCGGCAGGGTAAGTTCTCAGGGAAGGAGGCGCCCCCTCAGCAGCACGGGACCCCACGCTCCTCCTCACCGCCTGGGGACGGGCTTCTTCTTGCGAGATGACTGTCTGGTAGCATGTTGTACAACAGACTGATGCACGCTCCTGACAATCAACCAGAGCAGGCATTTTTTTCAAAAGAAAGAGAAGTCATTTCATTCTACATAAAAAGCTCCACACCTGAGTTCACCTGCAGTTCAAAGCAGAGAGCTGCAAAGAAGGGCGAGGTTTACACACTGCCCTGGGGTGTGTGTAGATGGTTCACGGGTGGAAGACGTGAGCTTCGAGCGGAAATAGTTCTTCCCCGGTGCCTCTTCCTCACCCGCACACAGCCAGGCGCAGGACGCTCTGCTCTCGGAGGGAAGGGTCCGTGGAGGAAGCCTCCTTCTTTCCGGTACCAGATGTTTTGAGGGTCTGAGTAATTACAATAAGGTGCTCTCTACATTGCACCAATAACACAACCTCAGTGTAGACGAGCTCGTAGTGGTAAAGACAAATGATTGGATAATGTTGTTTGATAAAATGTGTTTCCAAGAACTTTGGAAAGCTGCCAGTTTCCTTAGAAGTTAAACCCCGTCTACCCCACCACCCAGCCCTCCACTCCAGGTGCCTCCCGCAATGAATGAACAGGAATGTCCAGAAAAAGCCTTAAACAGGGATCTGCAGAGCAGCCGTCTTCATCACAGCCCAGACTGGCACCAGCCCAGGTGTCTGTCGACAGGCAGACAAGCTGAGGTCCATCCACACATGGAATACACTCAGCCCCAGAGGAACGGACCACCCAGGGCTGCGAGAAGGTGGAGAGTCTCAAAGCCGGCATGTTGAGAGAAGAAGCCAGACACAAGAGCGCGTGGAAGTGCAGGATGGGCCTGCACATGTGAGGCTCCAGGACAGCAACGCTGCCCTGCAGGGACAGAAAGCAGAGCAATGGTGGCTTCTGCCAGGGTGGGGAGGGTGACTGGGGCACCCAGGAGTGTGCATTCATCCTAACGGATGGAACTGTACACTTACCCTCTGGGCATCCCACTGGGTGTAAATACAGTTTCACTATAAGGAAATGATGCCCCAGTTTAAAAGTTACTGCAAGTAATACAACCACATTACACAACCTTGGAACAGTTGAGACCCTGTCACTCAAAATTCTAGGACTCTGAGGCTACTTTGACTGAACCCTTTAATGATGCTCTTCCTGCTGGCCTCATCCTCTATGCCTCTGTTGCAGGGGAAAGTGCACTGCACTTCTCGTGGGAAAAGAGAAAGCGTGTTCCTTCCTCAACCTGATAAATAGTCACTTCCAGAATGTCCAATTTCTGAGGTCAAATCATGCCATTCAAATGGCAGATGCTTCGCATGAGCCCAGTTCCTTGCCAGCCAGCTCCCCTGGGCTATCCCCCCCCTCGGCAGGGCAGGTCTCCTCCCTCTGTGCTTCCACAGCCTCTTGCACTTCCCCTTTTGTGACATTTGTCCCACCAGAGGGCAGGGACCCAGGCTCTGTCAACCTAAAACACAGACTCGCCTGTTATTTTATCTCAAAATGAGCTTATGTGGGATAGCCAAAGTAATTGCAATTTGGGATGTGCACACTACGGCAAACCATAGGCAAATCCAGAGAACAAGGCAGGGAGCTGCTTTTATGGAGAAAAAAGGGGAGCAGGGAGGGGCTGTTCTGATGGAAAGGCCATTGGGGGAAAGTAGCAGTTTGGGGCAGCAACTGCTTCTCATTGGCTGAGCTGAAGTGTTTCTCGTTGGCTGAGCTGAGGCGTTTCTCATTGGCTGAGCTGAGGCGTTTCTCATTGGCTGAGCTGAGGCGTTTCTCATTGGCTGAGCTGAGGCGTTTCTCATTGGCTAGGTTATTACCACGAAAGGAGAAAAATCTTCCTCCAGTAGTAAAGTGGTTGTACTTCCAGTGGGAGATGCGAGCATCAGTCTCTTTCTGTTGGGTGTAATTGATGATGTGATAGGGTAGGGGAGTTCCACCTACACCCCGTCTTGACTCCAATTTAGTTAAGGTTTCTTTTAGTAATTTCCACAGCTCTACACAAGGCCACCCCCAAAGGCTTAGCACAGAGTTTGGCACTTGTTATGGGCTGAATTGTTTCCCCCTAAAACTCAAATGTTGAAGTCCCAACTCCCAGGACCTCAAAACAGGACTGTGTTTGAAGACAGGGCCTTAAGGACATAATTAATTTCCCCCCCAGCTTTATTGAGATATAATTGACATATAACATATTGAGATATAATTTTCATATAACATATAATTGACATATAATGTGTACCTTAGTTGTACATTAAGGTGTATAATGTGATGATTTGATACACATATATTGGGAAATGTGTTTTTTTTTAAAGATTGGCACCTGAGCTAACATCTGTTGCAAATCTCTTTTTTTTCCTTCTTCTTCTTCTTCTCCCCAGAGCTCCCCAGGACACAGTTGTATATTCTATTGCAGGTCCTTCCACTTGTGCTATGTGGGACACTGCCTCAGCATGGCCTGATGAGCAGTGCTAGGTCTGTACCCAGGATCTGAAGCTGTGAAACCCTGGGCCAGCCTTGTGAAATGTTTACCACAGTAAGGTTAGTTAATACTTCCTTCTCACATAATTACCCTTTTGGTGTTGCTGTTGTTATGGTGAGAACACTTAAGATCTACTCTCTGGGGCTGGCCCGGTGGCACAGTGGTTAAGTTCGCACTTTCTGCTTCGGTAGCCTGGGGTTCACTGGTTTGGATCCCTGGTGTGGACATGGCACCACTTGGCACGCCATGCTGTGGTAGGCATCCCACATATAAAGTAGAGGAAGATGGGCACAGATGTCAGCTCAGGGCCAGTCTTCCTCAGCAAAAAGAGGAGGATTGGCAGCAGATGTTAGCTCAGGGCTAATCTTCCTAAAAAAAAAAACAAAAATCTATCTCTTAGCAACTTTCAAGTACACAATGTGATATTGTTAACTATAGTCACCATGCTGTACATTAAATCCCTGAAAATTATCCATCTTATAAGTGGAAGTTTATACCCCTTGACCAACATCCCCATTTCCTCCACCCCCCAGCCCCTGGCAACTACCCTTCTACTCCGTTTCTATGAGTTCCATGATTTTAGATTCCACATATAAGTGAAGTCATACAGTATTTGTCTTTCTCTGTCTGACTTACATCACTTAGTATAGTGTCCTCCAGGCTCATTGCAAATGGCAGGATGTCTTTTTTTATGGCTGAATAATATTCCATTGTATACATATTGTCAACCTGAAAAACAAAGCAGCCAGCTATTTTATCAGTAAAATGAGTTTATTCAGGAATAGCCAAAGAATTGCAATTTGGGATATGCATGCTATGGCAGACCATGGGCAAATCCAACAATCAAAGGAGAGGAACATTATCTTATAGGGAAAAAGGAGGAAATTGGGAGGGGTTGTTTTGAAGGAAAGTCCATTGGAGAAAAGCAAGAGTTCAGGATGGTGATGGTTACTCGTTGGCTGAGTTGCTGGGGTCACTGATTTCTGCTTGTGACGCAATGTACATTTCTTCCAGTAATTGATGATTCTTTCCTCTAGAGGACTTCTGTTGGGGCCTGTAATTGATCATTTTCCTTTCCTATAATTGACCAAGAGTGGTACTGCATAGGAGATCCCTCTTCTGGCTTCCTGACTCCATTTTAAATGAGGTTTACCTTTTCACAATATATATATGATAACGAATTCTTAATCTCAGGTCTGTGTGCTGGATGCCCAGTAAGCCAATCAGTGAGACACCAGTGCTTGGAGATGGAGAAAGGTTTATCAGAATTGGCCAAAACGAGAAAGCAGGAGAACAGGTTCTCTCAGATTCAGTTTAACAAAAGAAGGAAGCAGGGCTCCTTTTAGGGCTGAGGAGCTTGGGAGGTGGAGTTTTTGGGAAACAAAGGGGAAGTCCTTGTTTCTTTCACTTCACATAAGACCTTAAGCTACTAAACTTCTTGGCACCAGTGGCAGCTGGGGTCAGGTCATCTGGTGCTCATAACTTCCTTAAAGGCATTCCTTTTCTTCTTCAAAACGAGCTGATAAATCTTTGTGCCCACTGAGTCACCCCTCAGGTTAAACAAGAAAACAGCAAATTAACAAGCTGTAACAATGTGTGGGCTGCGAAGAAAGCATTTGGGCTCAACAAATACATCTAACAGGGATTGAGGTTATTTATCTAGGATTTTCATGAGAACGAACTTCTTTTCATCTGTGGCTGTGTTGGGAACAAGGTCAAAGGGTAACCATGTTCTTATGGAATATTTACAGTAACCCTCAGGTACCCAGCTTCATATACACCACATCTTCTTTACCCATTCATCTGTCAATGGACACTTAGGTTGTTCCCATGTCTTGGCTATTGTGAATAGTGCTGCACTGAAGAAGGGGTGCAGATATTGCTTCTAGACCCTTATTTCACTCCCTTCATAAACTCAGAGGTGGGAGTGCTGGATCACATGGTAGTTCTATTTTCAATTTTTTGAGTAACCAGGAGATAAGTTTTAAAGAGGTCGTATGGGTGGGCTTTAATCCAATCTGATGGTGTCCTTATAAGAAGAGGATATGAGGACACAGACACGCACAGAGGTACGACCATGTGAGGACACAGGGAGAAGACGGTGTCTGCACGCCCAGGAAGAGAGGCCTCGGGAGGAATCAGCCCTGCCAACACCCTGACCTCGGACCTCCAGCCTCCAGGACAAGGAGAGAAGGTGGATGTAAGCCGTCCTGTCCGGGCGCTTTGTTGTGGCGGCCCTCGAAAACTCCTACAACACTTAGTGGACCCGCCACACCTATTTCTTAAACTGAAATTAGATCGGAATGAGAGAGCTGACAAGATTCTCTTTTAATGTTTTGCATCTATTTGCTGTGTCTTAAAAGATCCTAAGGCATTCTCAAATCTGAACACAAATCTTAAATAATTCCCAGACCTGTAAGACTAAAAGACTCCCAGGCATTCATCGATTTCTGGGACAAAACCAACAAGTGTGTGTTTCGGCACAACTGACTCTAGAACCGCACACCCTTCCAGTCGTTTTCTAACAGCTAGATCTTAAGTCAGCACGAGGGAGGCCATCTTAGGGAAAGGAAGCAACATTGTAACTGTACAAGACCCTGACTCACTTGTCTCTGTGGATACATTCTAGCCTGCGCGGAGCCTAGATGATCAAGCACCTCTCACTTTTACAAAATACGTGATCTCTAGTTCTACGACTCTTGCTTACCTATATCTGCCAGCTGTGATAAGACGACAACTTTGTCCCCTGAGTTCCCCAGGAACGTGACGCCCTCCAGAAATAAAATTCTGCGTTGGTACCCGTCACGAATGACAGAAGGAAGAGATCCCTAAACCCCTCCTTCCCCGCCCCTCTCCCCTGTGTAACCGCCTCAAGATGCTGTACGCTTTTAAGATGGTTGTTTAGGACACTAGTCCAGCATCTTGCGATTATGCTAGCTAATCCTATAAACTTTTCCTTTCTGAACCACTGGCTTGTTTGCAATTGATTGGCACCTGATTGCAGCGAGCACAACCAGCCCCTATTTGCTCCGTTACAGTTCGCCTAGAACAGAACAAGCACGATCGTGCGGGCGACGCGGCAACGAGACCCTGCGGAGCCCCTGGCGGCCTGGCCCCCGGGAGGAGGGCGGGGCGCGCGGGGCAAAGGGCGGCCCTGCCCGCGCGCGGGGCCACCGAGCACGTCCCCGGCCGGGACGAGGCGTCATGTGTGACGTGGACTCCGTGTGCGACGCGGTGTCGTGACGTGGACGTCACGTGTGACGTGGTGTGTAAGAGCGAGGCATCCAGCCTTCGTCTCGGGAAGCGCAGGGGACAGAGGAGCAGGCTGAACGGCAGCGGCGGGCTGGGGCCGCGTCCGCCTGGTCGGCGGGAGCCCGGGGTGGGACGCGGGACGGCGGCCGGACCGCAGGAACCGGCTGTAAAGAGCACTTCCGGGCCACCGAGGCAGCGCTCATACGTCACCCTCCACTTCCGGGAGGGCTGGGAATCCCTCCCAATTAAAAGTTAGGAAAAAGTGAATCATCCTCGAACTTTGGTGACTTAAACGAGGAGATATAACCAGTTTCTATACTTGTTTAGGGGCCGAAAAAACCAGGGGAGACACCCCGCGTCCCCCTGCGCCGCCGCGCCGACTTCCTAATCGACGTCGCCCTCGGCCTTTCCCTCCCCGCCAAGCTCCGCCCCCGTCTTCGCCTCTGGCCAATCTCGCACCGCGCCACGCGCGAATCCCGCCCCCGCCCGCGGCCTTTCCCGCGCCTCCGAGTCCCGCCCCCCAGTGCACAAGCCCCGCCCTTTCCCTCACCGTCGACCTATCCCGCGCCGCCCGCGAGTCCCGACCTCCCACTCGCCCCGCCCCCGACGCGCCGCCTCCGACCCTCGACCTCGCCCCCGGCCTTTCCCGCGCCGCCGAGTCCCGCCCCCGGCGCACGAGCCCCGCCCGCGCTCTCGCCCCCGGCCTATCCTGCGCCACGCCGGCCTCAAGACCCGCCCCCTCCCCTGCTCCCGGCCTACCCCCGCCGCGCGCCGCGCACGAGCCCGCCCCCGACCCCCCGCGGGGCTTGGCGCGCGGCTGTGGCGTCACCAGTGGCGGCGAGGCGCGGCCGCCGAGCTGCGCCGCTCCGGCCCCGCGGCCATGCCCAAGCGGGGCTGCCCCTTCGCGGACGCGGCCCCGCTGCAGCTCAAAGTCCGCGTGGGCCAGAGGGAGCTGAGCCGCGGCGTGTGCGCCGAGCGCTATTCGCGGGAGATCTTCGGTGAGTGCGGCGTTGGGCGTACTCGCCGCGGCGCGGGGCCTGGGCGGGCGGTCTCTGCAGGCCGCGCCCCCGGGAGCCGGGAGGCCTCGGGGCCGGCCGTCCGGCCGGGACTTGGGAGCAGTGAGTGGGGCGTGAATGCGTCCGCACCCACCCGTTCTGGCCACAGGAAGTGCTCCTGCTCCTGGCTCCCCTGGCCCCTTAAACGTGCTGTCTCAGGGCTCTGTCCCGCGGGAGATGCTCGACCTGGTCTAGCCCTGGTCTCATCGGCACTAGGGTCCCTCAGGCCCAGCGAGAGGTCGTGGGGCGGGATGTCCTGGATGGAGTAAGCCGGCAGAAGTACCGGTTCCAAACCTCAGAAGTGTTTGTGGAGCGCGCCCTCCCTGCCAGGCACTGTGGCCGCGCATACACCCTGCCTGGCGGGAGCTCCCCGGTCCAGTGGGGGATCAGCAGGAGAAGGAAGTTTCGGTGGCCATCAGGGCACAACCCCCTGGAGGGCTGTCAGAGGTGTCATGGAGGAACAGAGACTAGCCGAATCCTGCAGTGAGTAGGAGTTAGGCAGAGAGGGAGAGGAAGGGAATTCCAAGCAGAGGGAAGAGAGTATGCAAAGGCCGGGAAGCAGGAGAGTGCGGCAGGACTCAGTGTGGCTGGAACGTCCAGTTCAAGGTGAGATGTGAGGGCACTGAGCTATCGGAGGCCTTCTCATTGGGCTTTCTCATGCATATTTTTAGGGGCGTTGATATTATTGATGATCATTTGGGGGTGATTAATACCCTGGGGCAGGTACAAAGGGGAGTTTACTTACCTAGTGCTTGGGGGCATTAGTTTCGTACCCACAGAGCACTTAGAAAAGGACCTGGGTGTTTGTAATTGAGTGGGGCTGCTGTGCTTTAGGCATGTGGGGAAGAACCCAGCCTCTGGAGGCCCCGGTTCTCTTTCTCCTGCTGCTCCCCCCATCAGATAAAAAAGAGTGGAGCCGTGGGGACTGTGGCCTGACTGCAAGTGTGTGCCCTGTCAGGATGTGCAAAGCGTGTAAACACGGAGCAGGCAGAAAGAAGAGTTACAAACAAGCGGGGACTCAGTCAGTCTAGCTTTTCACCCTCTCCGTTAACCACACCATCCTGGGGTGTTTGCAGAGGGTTGTCACTCCAAGCCCTAACCCTGACCTCTTTACTTTGAATGGACCACAGGCCCTTAAAGACAAGCATTAGCCTCACCATGTGACGCTCCCCCCATTCCCATCCCATCATAATTGGGGGGGGGGGGCGGAAGGAGCTGGGTGTGGCAGGGCTGTCGTCAGCCACTCGGTTTGAGTTACCTGATAACTATCATGTAGAGCCAGCAGCTTCTAAGATGTGCACCCGGGCTCTGTTGGGACAAGGCAGAAAACCACGAACAAAGCATTTCTGGGGCTGGCACCCGGCTTTGGATCTTGTGAAAGCCCCTGCATGACTGACATGTAGTCCGGTGGAAAGCCACCGCTCCTGATGCTGAGCAGCCACTTCAGCTCCAGGGGTTGGGGGTGTCCAAGGCCCACAGAGGTCTGGAAAGTTCTGGGATACCTTTATCAGGAGCTGGGTGCTGCCTTGTCTTTTGCCAGTAGCTCTGCAGGAGAGGAAGGGGGTGCACATGGCCTGGAGTCACAGACCCAGCTCTAAGCTGCCTCCGGCTGTGAAGTAGTGCCAGCTTGCCGGGTGCTGGGGAGGAGACGAACAACAGTGAGGTGAGGCCACTCGTCCACAGAGCCGTGTGGAAAAGGAGCAGAGTGACAGGAGAGGGAGCCCAGGTGGGGCTGCAGGGTCCAGGAGCTTCCTGCAGGAGGTGGCAGCTGAGCTCGGGTAAGGAAGGGTGGGAGGGCAGAGTGGGATTCAGCTGGCCAAGGAGCAGCCTAGGCCGGGGTGACAGAATCACAGAGCACAAAAGAGGCCTCACCATGCCCGGCTTGCAGGATGAGCTGGCTGCGCAAGGGCTTCCACTCTGCAAAAGTGTAAACGGGAGGAATGATTTGTCTTCCCCAGAGAAGACCAAGCAACTCCTTTTTCGAGGGGCCCAGGCCTACATGGACCACGCGTGGGAGGAAGACTGCGCTATCGTTGACCTGCCAGAGTCCCCAAAGCCCAGCCCCACGGAGGCCTCTCGGGCAGCACGTGGACAGATGCTAATCGGCCCGGATGGCCGGCTGACCAGGAGCCGGGCCCAGGCCGCCGAAGCCGGTGAGTGAGGTCCGCAGCAGACCTTGGAGCTGTGTGCCCAGGATGTGGCAGCAAGTACGGTTCCCTCCATCTGTGACACTGTCTGCCCAGGGGCTTTTCCTCCCCTGGCAAGCGGGAGCCAGGCCAACACCAGAAGGCTCCTGACAGTGGGAGGCTCTGCCCCTACCACCATCCAAGTCTGGGAGTTGTGAAACAGCTTCTATCTGTTGGGTCAGAAAAGGAAAACAAACCCACCTGGGGCTCCCGCCTGCTCACCACCTGCAGCTCCCCCCCCAGAGTCCCGTCCAGGTGGGATCAACCCGATTAGGTCCCTATGCAGTGTAGTCAGCTCTGTTGCTGGTTAAAAACCACAGTCTCCGGGCCAGCCCCCTGGTCTGGGCAGGGCCCAGGAACCTCGTTAACTGGTGATGCAGGGGCCACAGTTTGAGACACAGATGCTAGACACACAGGGGAAGGCCATGAGGGCTCTGGTGCAAGCCGTCGGGGGCCGAGCTGATCCTTCCAGTCCGACAGCTCGGTGGCGGGAGGTGTAGGTAGCAGTGATGGAGGAGCGCTCAACTGGAGTGAGTCACAGAAACCCTGGTCATGTACTCCGTGGGCACCTGGGACCTCTCCCGACTCAGGTCTGTTTGCTATCCTTGCTCACAGGCTGTTCTGAGGACCCAGTGGTCCATCAGGTGGGGGAGGTGGCTCAGCCCTCTGTCCTCAGGTCAGGGAGGCGGTGGTCCTGCAGCACCCAGCATTTCGAGTCCCCTTCCGGGCCTGACAGGTGGCGTTTCTTCCTGCCAGACCCGTCTGGGGCAGCATCCGGAGCCTGCTCCTCGTGCGTGCGAGCCGTGGACGGGAAGGCGGCATGTGGCCAGTGTGAGCGTGCCCTCTGCAGGCTGTGCGTGCGCAGTTGCGGCGGCTGTGGGGCCGTGGTCTGCGCCGTGTGTGGCCTCGTGGAGTAAGTACTGGGCTGCTGGGGCTGGGTTGGGGGCCAGGCAGTTGGGAGAGTGGGCCCATTCTGGCATGGCCTATGGGGCGTGGTGATGGCGGTGAATGCCTCACCCAACTTGAAGCTCTTTTGAAGTCTGTCATCCTTTCTAAAGGAGATCTGGATCTCGCAGGTTGCCAGCTCTGTGCCGGATTGTGGTCTTCTATCTTAAGCCATTCGTGGTATGGTCCTTTAGGCCCTCACATTAGGACCGTCTCCCGTGGGTTTCCTCCGTTGGTGCCCGTGGCAGCCGCACCCCATCTCTGGGAGTCTGGCAGGGTACGGGCTGTCTAGAGCAGGAAAGCCAGTGTTTGTCAGCCTGTCCTGTGAGTGTGTGCCTGGATCCCGTCCCTACTCGTGAGGTGTCGGGCAGCGGCCGCAGCCAGTGGCCAGTCTTGGCTGACAGGTGGGACAGGCAGTGCCCTGTAAGAAAGGCGAGTGCCCCAGACAGACTCGGAGCTGGTTCCGTAGACCCCAAACTACCTGAGTCCCCGCGGTCTTTCAAACCGAGCACAGGAAGTTGAGAAGGCCCGTTAGGTGGGCGGTGGCAGGGCCTGGCAGGGGGACACGGGCCTGGGGAAGTCTCGCGCCACCCAGCTCGGGGCTCATGTGTTGGCGGGTTATGAATGTGGAATTCTTCTTTCGTCTTCACCAGCTTCATCCTTCTCTTCCTGTTTCTGTGTGAGCTGAATAGGGCAGGGGCTTCCCAGTGCCCACGGCCTTCTTGCGTGGGGGCGGGACGGAGGGGGTGAGAGGCGGCACCCTCCTCCCGCTGGCCCCACGCTGGAAGCTTGGAACCTTCCTCCTGCCCCACACAGGTCTTCACAGGACTTTCCACACGGTTTTCTCCTACCTCTGCTGCTTGCTTCCTTCTCCCCAGCTACCCACAGAATTCACACTGATGTGGCTGCACCCAGGGCCCGGGGCTCTCCGCCCGTTGTGCAAACCCACGGCCTACTCCACTGTAGTGGTCACAGGCCTCCTGCCCTCTCCTGGTGCGCTCGGGGCTGTGTGCTGAGCCGCGGTCGAGAGCTGGGCTTGTCACGGGGCCTGCAGGCAGGTGCCACAGCTGCAACCCGCTGCGGACGCAGCTCAGACGGAACGTCCCGCCTCATGTCTCCTGTAGCATCACCAGTTTCCGGTCCTTTCAGGATCTCTGACAGGTTTCCCTGCGACTTGTTGAATTTCCTCGTCCTTATCTATGTGACATGCTTCCACTGGAACCATCGTGATCCAGTAAATCCTAACTGGACACCTGGGAGGGTTCTAGGGGCTTCCGTCTGATTTAAAACCTGGGTTGGGCCCCAGACGAGCTCTTCAGCTGTCGCTGTCAGCCCAGGCTGCTCTGACACACCCACCGCTTGGCGGCTTCAGCCATAGACAGTTCTCAGCTCCCAGACCGCGGCGTCTTGGGGCTGGCTCCTCTTTGCCATGAGGCGGGACCTCCTGTGGGCCTTCTCCCCATGGCCTCACCACCTTCCCTCTGTGGGCTTTTCCTCCTCCTGTGGCCTTCTTCTTCTGAGGACCTGGCCCTGTGGGGTCAGGGCCCACCCTGCTACAGTGTGACCTTGTCCTGACTCGTTAGACATGTAGCCAGTGGCCCTGCTGCCACATGAGGTCCTTACGTCAGGGTAGCACCTCAGCATAGACACTGGGGGCACACTCCTCAGCCTAACAGCAGCTCTTCTCTGTCCTCCCTGTGATGTCGCAGCTGTGGTGCCGTTCACGAGAAGGTGCTGTGTGCCAGCTGTGCCATGTTCGAAGCCTGAGCCTGCGCGTGCGTGAATGGCAGCCCCGCCTGGACGGCTGCGCCTGTGTCAACGTGGAGAAGCCGGGGAGCGGCCTTTCGTTTTATATTTTGTACTCCTGAGGACAGAAGTGAATAAACCCTTTATATTTGGACAAGAGGACTCGCTTGGTAACAGGTCCAAGGGTGTCGCCTCCTGGAGCGCGTGACCGCCGGGTGCGGTGGTGTGCGGGCCTCTGTGCCGGCTCTCACACGTGGCGGCTCAGTTAGTGCCCACCAAGCTCCATGTGAGGTTCATGCCCATCACCCCATCTCACAGACGGGAAAGCTGCAGCCAGGTGGGCTGCTTACCGTGACCAGCCAGTGATGGTAGGACGGATGTGAAGCCAGGTCCTCTGAGCCCACAGTGCAGAACCATTGTGCCAGCACACCTCGGGAAAAGGGCTGATGTCCCCAAGGTGCCACTGTAACACCCCCATGTGGGTGTCCGCTCGCTTTTCTGGATGTATGTGTGAAGGGGGACCTGGGTGACCTGACAGTCCCTGTCCTCCAGGAGCATTGCCCATGGGGGTCATGTCCTCTCTCGTTTTGGGACAGTGCAGTTTGTGAGGCCTGAAGGGAGAGGAGTTGAGAGAGGTGGTGGGGTGGCCAGGAGGATGAGGAGGAGGCACAGACAGAATCTTGGACAAGCAGGCTGCAGGTCCTCCTTGGCTGGCACTTGGGTTCTGGTTCCCACACACAAGGGTCCCCTGCAGGGTCACCTCAGCGCTGTGGGCCCTGTGCCCCGCAGGGACGAGTCAGAGGGTAGATGCTGATTCTGAGAGGCAGCCAGGTGATGGGTTGAAGCCGGGCCCGGGGTGGGCTTTGCTGTTGTGGGCGGAGCGTAGAGCCACTGAAGTGGGGACGGGGACCCACAGCGAGGCATCGGGACAGCAGGTTGCTGGTGGCGGTCAGGCTGTGGAGTGGGATTGCAGATGGCTGCCTGGGGGCTTCCTGAACTGAGAGCATTCTGAGGCTGCTCCTGCCCAGCTGGCCTGAGGGCTGTGGCTGACAGGAGGTCTGGGCCAGGAGCACCAGAAACAGTGAGCTGTCCAAACAGTGAGCCATCCAGTGGCCACCTCATGGGCTTGCCCACCTCCTATCCCCTGGCTTCCTCTAGGGACCCTGGGCCTCCCTCCAGGTGTCCACCTGCAGCCCACAGCCCCAGTAAGCACCTAGAAAGATGCTCCCCATCACTAATCCTTAGGGAAATGCAAGTCAAAACCACGAGGACATGCCACCTCACGCCCATCAGGATGGCCCCTGTGAAAAAATAGCAGCCAACGAGTGTTCGCGAGGATGAGGAAAGACGGGAGCCCTGTGCACTGTTGGTGGGAAGGTAACACGGTGCAGCCACTGTGGGACAGGATAGTGGTTCCTCCAAACATGAAAAATAGAATTTCCATGGGTCCTAGCACCCCCCTTCTGGTCTGCACACAAGAGGACTGACAGCGCAGACCAGGACAGTGATCTGCACAGCCACGTTCACAGCGGCATTACTCACAGCAGCCAAAAGGTGGCAGCACCTAAGTGTCCATTGACGGAAGAATGGCTAGACGAAATGTGGTCCATCCACAGTGGAATATTACTCAGCCCTAAAAAGGTGGGAAATTCTGACACACGCTTCAACACAGATGAACCTTGAGGACCTTAGGTTCAGTGAAATAAGCCAGTCGGAAAAAGATAAGTTCTGTGTGATTCCACTCATGAGGTCCCGCGAGGAGTCAGCTTCATAGAGACAGAGGGTAGAATGGTGGGTGCCAGGGGCTGGGGAAAGGCAGGGGGTGTTAGTGTTTAATGGGGACAGAGTTTCAGTTTGAGAAAATGAAAAGTTCTGGAGATGGATGGTGGGGATGGCCGCACAACAGTGTGAATGTGCCTAATGCCACTGAACTGCACTCTTAACAATGGTTAAGATGGTAAAATTTACGTATACTTCACCAATAAAAAATATTTGAAATGTTAAAAAGACAATCGACTATTGAAAGTAAAAGTAACAACGGTGTATTTTGGGGGTTTTGACGTGGAAATAAAATTTCTGACGACAGCACAAAGACGGAAACGGAAGGTACTGTTTGAAGGGTCTCACCTGTGAAGGGCTGAACTGTCGCTGGAAGGGAACAGTTCCTGAGAAATAAGACAGATCCCAAAGCAGCCAGGCTGGGGCTGCGCTCCTGCAGTCATTCTACATGCAACGCAGCGTCCTTGATTGGATCCTGGGGCAGAGAAGGAACAGTGGTGGGGAAAAGTGGTGAAATGAGCGAATAAAGGAGATAAAATGGGATGTTTAAAAAAATACTCATTTAATCCAAAATAAGGCAGAAAAAGAGGAAAGAAGGAACGAAGAACAAATGGGCCACAGATGGCAAGGTGGTGGTGAAGCTTTGCCATGTATGTTGGGAGCGTCTGAACAGCTCAGGGCACACTATTCGATTGTCTGAAACACAACAAAAAGGCAAGACCCAACTCTGTGTTGTTTACGAGAAATGCACCTTAGGTATAAAGACACAAATGAAAGCCAGAGGCTGGAATAAGCGTCTGGAACAACGAACTGCTGCTTTGAGCAACACTCCCTGGGGTGGCGTCCACCGGAGGGTGGGCCCGGCCATGCTCCCTCGGCAGTGGGACCCCACGCCCGACCTGGACACCGGCCTGGGCTTGTCAGCCCCTCACTGGGATCTGCCCATCCAGCCCACAGCCCCAGCTCAGGGCCTCCTTTACTCACACCTGCCCACATGTGGGCAGACCAAGTGCTAAGGTCACTTCTGTGTCTATTTCCCTGTCCCCCGCCCCATGTGCTGGGAGGAGCCGATGTGGGTCTGTGGGACACAGGTGTGGGCCCTGGTTACAGGACCCTGGCCCCGCTGACCCTCACTGTGCCAATCTGCGACTCACCAGGCCCTGGCCATGGCCGCAGGGCCTGGCGCTCCCAGTCTGCTCTGGCTTTCCTGGCCCGGACAGATGGCCCTCAGTTTTCTGTCTGAGGTGCCTGTCTCCCGCACCCCGGGGCGCTCTTCCCAGGCTGCTGCAGGACGTGCCTGCGCAGCCCCCATCGTGGCCTCCTGGAAGGTGAGGGCTTTTCTGCCCCTTGCTCATCCCCTCGTGGCCCTCCCACCTGGGATGGGGGTGCAAGATAGGTCCATGCTTGTGTCCATGCCCAAGACCTTGAAGCGTCTCCACAGCCACAGGAATGTCCCCAGCGCATCTCCCATCACCCAAGGGGGTCCCGTGGGAAGGAACAACTCCACCCCTCGGCCTGACAGCCCAGCTCCAGCTTCAAAGGCACCGCCCCATTCTCCACATCACATCTGCCACTTTTTTTGATAGCCATATGCTCAAAATTTGAGGAAGGGGATTGCTGTATTTTCTGGTTTCTATGATGTACATTTTTTCCCTTTTATTGTGTTAAAATACACAAAGCATAGACTTCACCATCTTGACCATTTTTAAATGTACAGTTCAGTGACATTAAGTACATTCACATTGTTGCAGAGCTACCAGCACCATCACCCCCAGAACTGTTTTCATCTTGCAAATCTGAAACTGTCCCCATTAAACACTAACTCCCCAGCCCCTCCCCCAGCCCCTGGCACCCTCCGTTCTGCTTCCTGTCTCTCTGAATTTGATGACTAGGGACCTCCTACGAGTGGAATCACACAGTATTTGTCCTTTTATGACTGGCTTATTTCACTCAGCATGATGTCCTCAGGGTTCATCCACGTTGTAGTGTTAGGATTTCCTCCTTAAGGCTGGCTAGGATTCCAGTGTCTGGGTGTACTGCGTTTTATCTGTTCGTCAGTTGATAGACACGTGTTGCTTCCACCTCTTGGCTGTTGTGAATAATGCTGCTATGAACATGGGTGTAGAAATATTTCTTCGAGACCCTGCTTACCCAGAAGCGGGATGGCTGGATCACATGGTAATTATATTTTTAATTTCTTGAGGAATCTTCATACTGTTTTTCTCAGTGGCTGTACCATTTTACATTCCCACCAGCAGTACACAAGGCTTCCAATCTGATGTGCATTTTCATGTGTCTGAAATCTGGGTGTCTCTTACCTCCAGAGCATCATTTCGTTTGTAACATTTGTTGTATGTTTGTAATTTCCAAAATAGCTTTGTAGTGGTGACATCCTTCACAGCCTGTCAAAACTGAGGCAATAGGGACCAGCCAGAGGAGAACTGGGGGCCCCTCCAGAAGTGCCCCCAGGCCCAGACTGTCCCCCACCCCGTGCTCCTCGCAGGCGCCCCCTCCAGCAGAAGGGGGGCAGCCACCCCACCCTACCCCAGGGAATGCCAACCACCTAGGAGCCTGGAGAGGCTGTCTCGTTCTTCAGGCCCAGGCCCTATAAATGTCCGGACATCCGGCCACACCTGCGGACTGGTGGACTGGAGAGATGAGGAAGCTGAGGCACCACTGCCCCACCCACGCCTCTCACTGGACCCAGGCCCCCAGGGATCCCGCCTGTTACTTGCCGCCCGCCAGGCGTCCACCAGGTGGCGCCCACAGCACGTCCTGCTGGGCTGCTAGACTCAGGGCAGGTCCCCGTGTCTGGGGGCATCATGGGCCCAACGCTGGCAGCCCCTCCTCCCAGCTGTCCCAGACTTGCTGTGACCTTCAGCAGGTCCTTCCTGTTGGTTAGGATCCACTGGACGGATAGGGCTGTGAGTAGATGGCCATGCTCTGGGTGGCCTTCAGGGTATGGGGCTGGGGTGAAGCCAGGTGGGGACAGGGACAGCCAGAGCCTCTCCTCCCTCCAGCAAGGCCTGCCAGAGCTGGGAGAGAGACATCTCCCCTCAGAGGCTGTCCCTGGGCCTGGGGGCAAGCTGACCCACGCACAGGCCAGGCAGGAAAGATGGGTGCTGCCCACGAGCCAGCCAGCCCACACGATCCTTCACCCGCCACCCAGCAAAACAAGCCACCAAGTTGAAAAGCAATCTTTATTGAAGAATTTAGAGGGAGAGTCTCATATTATAATAGTAAAAATACTAAAGTTGAATGTAAAAAACGCCATGGTGCAGGGCAGCGTCTGGACGGGGCGCGGGGGGGCGCAGTGACGGCCCCTCGGGGGTTGGGGGCCAGGGGGCGGGCGGGAGAGTAAAGCGTCTATAAGGACAAGTGCTACCAGGGGCAGCCAGAGGTGAGCCGTCCCGCAGGGAGAGAAGGCGCGGCGGGAGGGGCTTTCTCCTCACTACGATTAAAAACCCCAAGATGCACGTGAACAGCGTAATACACAGCAACAGATTTCAGCCTTGTTCCCCTGTCTCCCGGGGCCAACCCCGCCCAACCCAGGCCCAGCCCCATCTCAGGGCCACTCTCCTCCGGCCTTGGCGCCAGGGGCTGCCACATGCCCCCACCACAAGGGAGAGGGCGCCAGGCCAGCATGCCACAACTAGGTTGCTTCTAGCGTCCCCAAGTGGGACTGAGATAAGTGGGAGCCAGGGACAGCTGGCGAGAGGGCCTGAGGGGCCACAGGCAGGGCCCGTGGACCCCCGATTGCACGTGGCTGCAGAAGTCCTCAACGTTTTCCTACGTGGATCTAACTGTTCTGAAGACCGAGGCCACACCGGATGAAATAAATTAAGAAAAGCCGCAGGACAATTCTCCTCCCGACCTGGCTGGTGGGAGGACGCCGCCTCCAAAGTGGGCAGCCCTGCCCGCAGCACAAGACGCTTTCCCATCCGCAGAGGAGCGCGTGGTTCCTCTCACGCATCCAGAAATAAAAAACGTTAAATACAGATCATCCGAGAGCGAGACGTCCTCGCGATCCATCGAAGCCAACATCTGGAGCATGTGGCTGCCCAGGCGGCGTCCACCAGCACGGCCAGCTGGCCCTCCTCAGGCCGTGCCGCTGGCCGAGTAGGAGAACTGGGGGAAGTGGGGCCTCCGCTCGCTGTCCACACCCTCCATCGTGTCGTCTGTAGGCAGGCAGGGGCAGGAAGCAGCTCAGACCCCAGAGCACAGCTGCCACCCATCGGGGGAAACCGAGGCAGGCCCCTGCAGGCCAGCCTCCCAGACTCTATTTGGTGACCCCCGACCCTCACAATGCCGGGGCAGGAGGACAGCGGCCCTCCCACCCACATCAGCACTCCCCCGAGGGAACCTTTTTCATCAAACGTGGACCTGCAGGCCTCCCGCACTCTGTGGTCTGGAGAGGAGGGAGGGACAGGCTGGGGAGGGAGTCAGCAGGGAGCCCACCCCTCACCTTGGTCGGGCGGCGTGATGGTGATCATCTGGGCCGTGAACTCCTCATCAAAATACCTGGTGTCTGTCTCCGATGTGACCTGGGGCTTGAAGGGCGGGCTGAGCTGCAGGACAGGGCAGGGGGCCAGTTACAGGACTCGCTCTGCACTGCCCAGCACCCCGACCCAACCGCAGCCCCAGGGAGCCAAGCCCCAACTTAGGAAGTACCTCACGTCTCCCAGTGGACTGTGCCCAGGTGGTACGGATGCCCCAAAAAAGGGGCAAGGCCACCCACGCCCAGACAAAGCTCTGGGAAGGAGACACAGGGGAGGGGCAGTGGTCTGGGGCCTGAGCAGTCGGACAGGCTCCTCAGACCAGGGCAGGCCCTGCTCACAGTGGCCCCTGCAGGTGACAGGAGGGAGTGCAGCCCAGCTTTGCTGGACCTCCCATGCCTCCAGACATAAGGGGACCGGCCCACTTTTCTTTTTTCTTTTTTTTCTAGCTTTCTTAGTTTTCTTTCTGGTTTTCTGACAAACTGGGAGGGGGATGAAAAGGAACACCATGGAAGGTGTCTAGGGTGGGCTCCCGGCCCTACCCCCCCAGGTACCATTCATACCCCTTCCTGACCAGAGTGGCTCAGCCCAGCTGCCAGGGACTTCCCTGGGGCCCAAGAATGCCCCTCTTGAGTAAGGCATGACGGAGGACTGTTACGTCCCCTCAGTCCCTTGACCCACCTGGGCCAGGAGTGGCATTCCCACGCAGTGGGCCTACAGGACAGCCATGGCTCCCACAGGCCCAAGGAGCAAAGGCCAATGACAGCCAAGTGGAGGGCAGGGCTTGAGGGGCCCGCTGCCACCCTGCAAGGGGACCCAAGGAGCAGCCAGCCCGTGTCCAGTGGCCATGGCAGCCCCAGCCAGGGGCCTGGGGTGAAAGGGGAACTGCTCTGCCCAAGCCCTGCCTGTACCTGCCCCCCAAATCCACAGGGGGCTCCGGGGGCGCTCCCTGCCCAACCTCCCCCAGGAAATGAGGAAGGATTGAGGTCAGACAACCAGAAGAACTGGGAAAGTGGGGCACTGCCCCACTCCATTGCCAGCCTCAGGCACGCACCATTAGGGAAGGGAGCTCTGGTACTCAAACCTGACGGGGGCGGAGGTGCGGGGAGTCCACACGCACGTGGCTCCTCCTGGGAGGAACGAGGACCCCGGACGGTGCCGAGGAAGAAACCTTCTGAGCCCGGGCAGGGGCATGGGTGGGTGTGAGCGGGTGTGTGCAGCTGTGTGAGCGGGTGGGTGTGCATCAAGCCCCACGCACCTTCTTCTCATACACGTCCTGCCACACGATGCTGGCAAAGAAGCGGTGCTGCATGATCTCCTTGGCGTCCTCGGAGCCCCCGCCCAGCCTAGGGAAGGACACAGGCCGGTGATGGCATCGCCACCTACCCGGCTCCTCCTCCCCCTTGGTGAGGTGGACAGCCTGGTCCCGGGGGGTGGGGGCCCAGTGCCGTGGGGACACTGCAGCCTCCCCAGGAGACTGGAGGACGGGGTGCTGGCGCGGCTTCCTGCCAGCCCAGGGCCCGGGCAGGGGGCGCACCTCTGCTTGGGGTCCTTCTTGAGCAGCCCCGAGAGCAGGGACTTGGCCTCAGGGCTGAGCGTGCGCGGGAAGCGGATCTCCTCCATGAGGATGAGCTCGAAGAGCTTCTCGTGGTCCTGGTTGTAGAAGGGCAGGCGGCCGCACACCATCTCGTACATGACCACGCCCAGCCCCCACCAGTCCACCGCCCGGCCGTAATCGTTGTCCTCCAGCACCTGGGGGACGCAGGGGCACGGGGTCAGAGGGTTCCCGGGACACAGGGAGCATGGGGGAACTCAGGGGACCCGGGGGGACTTGGAGAACAGGGGGACATGGGGGAAACCAGGGACACAGGATCACAGGGCACCCAGGACACGGAGAACATGGACACAGAGGACAAGGAGACACGGGGACATGGGGGGACAGGGGACATGGGGACACAGGGGACATGGGGAGACACAGGGGACTCAGGGGCACATGGCAGATGTGCACCTCGGGGGCCAGGTACTCAGGTGTCCCGCAGAAGGTCTTCATGGTGGCCCCATCCTTGATGCCCTCCTTGCACAGCCCAAAGTCAGTGATCTTGATGTGCCCGTCCTTGTCCAGCATGAGGTTCTCCAGCTGTCGGGGAGGCAGCCTCTGGTCAGCGCCTGCCCTCCCATGCCCCAGGCCCCAGGCCCCGCCCCCAGCCGCCACGGGCCCACCTTGAGGTCACGGTAGACGACATTCTTCTCAGAGTGCAGGTAGTCCAGGGCCGACACGATCTCGGCGCCGTAAAAGCGGGCCCGGTCCTCGGGGAACACGCGCTCCCGGGACAGGTGGAAGAAGAGCTGCAGGACCACGAGCCTGAGCAGCGGCCAGGCCAGGTGCCCTCCCCATCCCAGCCACCTCCACCAGGGTCCCCGGGCGAGGCGCACGGGCAGGCTGAGACCCTAACTCAGAAGGGGGCACTGGGAGCCTTGTGGGGGGAGCGGGGCAGGTCACCCACAGGGCAGGCACCCCACACAGCTGGGGCAGCAGCACCGTCCCCGCCCTACCTCGCCCCCGTTGGCGTACTCCATGACGAAGCACAGGCGGTCATGGGTCTGGAAGGAGTACTTGAGAGCCTGCAAGGAAGAGGAGCTGGGACCTCGGCCTGGAGCCGGGCGGGCACCTGCCACCGGGCTGCCCCACGCGCCCTGCTGGAGAGATGGTCACTGGGGGTCTGGGCAAGTCTGGGGCTGGGGAGGCAGGATCTCAGAAGCCGGCAGGCTCCGGCAGCTGTGCGGAGGCTCCCCTGCAGGGAAGGCCGAGGCCACCAACTGGGAAGTGGGCCGGCAGCACGAGCACCCCCAGCCAGAGGAGAACACATCCTCCAGGGCAGAGTGGCCGGGCGCCTTCCCACCTCAAACCACAGGTGGCCTTGCTCGACGAGGAGCACCCCCAGAGGACCGACTCTCACCCACAAATGCTGACCCTGAACCTCGACAAGCGGCTGAGCCTCACTCACAGAAATACGGGACAACAGGCTACAGGCCTCAGGCAGCGGGGGACCCGTGCCCACAATGCTCCAGCCCCCACACCCCGTCCCCCGGAGACCCAATATGAGGGTGCATGGGGCAGGGGGACACCATCGCCAAGACGGACACGGGTGAGCTAGACTGGAGGGACCAAGGAGTTTCTGTCGAATGCGACACGGTGTTGGGTTACAGGGACACACGGAAGGGTGGGAGGCAATGACACAAAGCCTGGGCTTTTCCTCAGAATCCTTCAGCCAGGTGAAGGGAAAGGGGCGAGATGGAGCAAAGGAGGCAAAACCACAAGAACGAACGAGCTGGGCGAAGAGACACGACGCCTGGTTTTAACAGCGCCTGATGTTTCTTGTGGAAAAGGTTTTAAGGAACCAAAATGCCAGGGAAGTGCGACGGCTTCCTGCTTTGCCCCTGCTTTGGGCAAGGAAACCGTGCTGGGCAGAGGGGATGGCCTGGGGTGGCCCCGGGGAGAGCCCATTGAGTGTGGCCCAGCAGATCCCCAAGGCCTGACCCCCAGGGGCACAAGGCCCATCTGCCCGACTGCCAACCAGCCTACCCTGCCTCCAGGAGTGAGCCGGCTGGGCCTCCTCCTGGGCGGAGTCATCCCACCCCCAGCCCTGCCACAACCCCCCACCCCTCCCCAGGACAGGGAGCCCCCAGCTTGAGCCTCCTCAGAGGGGAAGCAGCCAGCGGGCTGTGTGCAGGAGGCAGGGCCTCGGGCAGAGCCGAGGGAAGACCCAGGTCACCTGCCCCTACTGCCAGCGGGGCAGCCAGCACAACCCCACCAGCCCCGCATTGGACACCTCCACCCTGACCTCCTCCGAGCCTGCCCACCGCCGGCTCAAGTTGTGAAGCACAGGGAGCCCTCGGTCCCAGAACAGACATCCATCCTTCAGTGACAGGCTGGTGCGAGTGACCGTCTGACCCTGTGCCCCACTCCCGTGCCACCCACCCAGGGCACAGAGGGGACGCCCCTGAGGTGGCCAGAGGCCACTCACCGTCAGGAAGGGATGCCGGGAGTTCTGGAGCACGCGGTTCTCCGTGAGCGTGTGGGCCACCTCGTCCTGAAAGACAGGTCCCAGTGAGCCGCCGCCCCTGCTCCCAGCCAGCCCCTCCCAGCCCGGCACCCCACCTTGGCCACGATGACTTCCTTCTTCAGGATCTTCATGGCGTAGTAGCGGCCCGTGGCCTTCTCCTTCACCAGAATCACCTTCCCAAAGGTGCCTTTGCCCAGGAGCTTCAGGTACTCAAACTCGTTCATGGTCTGAGGGGGCAGAGGGCAGGCACCCAGGGTCAGGGGCAGTGGGGTGACAGCCTGCAGCCCGACAGCAATGTGGGCGACAGGGGCCCGGGGCCACCACAGCCGACCTTGGGGCTGGGCACAAGCGGGTCCCCTTCCTCACCATGGACCTGGGGGCCCATGGGGAGCCCGGGGCTGGGGGAGAACGCAGAGCTGTGCGCCCCAACTCAAAGCTCTGGGGCTGGGGGACGGTGGGAGCCCGGGGCTGGGGGAGAACACGGAGCTGTGCGCCCCAACTCAAAGCTCTGGGGCTGGGGGACGGTGGTAGTCCAGGGCTGGGGGAGAACGTGGGGCTGTGCGCCCCAACTCAAAGCTCTGGGGCTGGGGGACGGTGGGAGTCCAGGGCTGGGGGAGAACGTGGGGCTGTGCACCCCGACTCAGAGCTCTGGGGCTGGGGGACGGTGGGAGTCCAGGGCTGGGGGAGAACGTGGGGCTGTGCGCCCCAACCCAAAGCTCTGGGGCTGGGGGACAGTGGGAGTCCAGGGCTGGGGGAGAACGTGGGGCTGTGCACCCCAACTCAAAGCTCTGGGGCTGGAGGACGGTGGGAGTCCAGGGCTGGGGGAAAACGCGGGGCTGTGCGCCCCGACTCAGAGCTCTGGGGCTGGGGGACGGTGGGAGTCCAGGACTGGGGGAGAATGCGGGGCTGCGAGCCCCAACTCAAAGTGCTGGGGCTGGGGGACGGTGGGAGTGACAGCGCCCGGGTCTCTGGAACCTCACTTCCGACACAGGGCTCTGAGGGTCAGACTGCTGCCCACAGGCAAGGCCCAAGAGGGAGCTAAGCTGGGGCGGGGGGACCCAGAGTAGTGTGGGGGTTCTCCTGGCCCCGCCTGCTGGGACCCCGTGTCCGCCAGACCCCCCAGAGGCAGGGGACAGGCCTCACCACACGGTGTTTGGGCTTGGCCAGGGACACCTCCATCTCCTCGGCCCCAGAGTTGTCACTGGGTGAGCCCGATCGGAAGTCCATCTCTTCCTCCTGCCTCTTGAGCCCATCAGCCACTGTCTGGATGGCAGTCGTCCACTCCTCCCTGCAGGGTGGTCAGGTAAGGCCCCCGGCCCCCAGGCCAGGGTCCCCTCCCTCCGCAGCCCCAGCTCAGAGACCCCAGAGAGAGAGGCCCAAGGAGACCACCCCCCTATGACCTGGGCCGGCCACACCAGGTCCTGGACACTGGCAACCCGGAGGCCCAGCCCCCCAGCAAGGTCGCATCCCCTCCCCACTTGGGGCCTGGCCAGCCGTTTCTGGAGCAGGCTCTGAGGAGGCCTGGGAGCAGCAGGGAGCAAGGGCGGGGTGAGCAGGAGTCCACGCGTCCGTCGCGTACCGCTCCTCGGGCGTCTCCACGTGGAAGGTGCGCTCGATCACCGTGGTCCACTGCAGGCAGCGGATGATGAAGGTGTTGGGCCTGGGCCGCTCCGTCTTCATCAGCTGGCACTCTGGGGGGGACCAGCAGGTGGGCATCCTGTCCGCACACATGCCCTCCTCTCGGCCCACCTGGCCCACCCGAGCACCCCACCCATGGGGTCCTGGGAAGCCCTGTCCCATCCCCTCTCCAAGCCTAGTTTCCCTCTATAAAACAGGGCTGGGACCCCTCTGGCGGCTCGGACACTGCTCTGGAGCTGCGATGCGGCCCCATGGGTGTGTCTGAGGCGAGGTCAGGCCAGGCCCAGCTCCTGCCTTCATCTCCTCCTGCAGTCCTTCCTGCAGTGTTTGACCCCGCTGCGCACCAGACCACAGCCCTCGACTGGCCACAGGGTGAGGATATGGGGGTCTCAGGGAGGGGGCCGGCAGGAGGGGGCCTCGTGGGAAAGCAGCTCGCCCCCCGAGCAGCGACGTCCCGCCATTCTCCCAATCACACAGTGACTGCCAGTCCCACCGCCCCCTCTCCACACAGGGCCAATCCCAGGGTGGTGGCTGGTGGCGACTCGCCCTGCAGAGAGGTTGGCTGTCCTGCAAGACATGACCCCTGGAGGCTGCTCAGGCCATACGCACCCTACTCTGACGCCCACCCCTTCCACCACCACGGGGACTGGGGAGTCCAGACACATACAGGAGTATAAACGGGCTGGCAGGCCCGGGAGTGGGCACACACCTGGAGCACACACACACCTAGAACACGCACACCTGGAGCACACGCACACCTAGAACGCACACCTGGAGCACACACACCTAGAATATGCACATCTGGAGCACTGACATCTGGAGCGCGCACACACCTGGAACACAGATGCCTAGAGCACTCACACCTGGGGCACACGCACACATGGAGCACACACACCTGGGGCACACGCACACCTGCAGCTGCGGGACTGTGGGGATGCACCAGGCCCACAGAGAGGCGTGAGTGTGGGGGACTGCTGAGGGCTTCTGGGTGGGGTTCTGACCCAGCCTGTGGGAGGCGGGAGGGGGCCGCAGGGCCAGCAAAGGGGCTCCCAACATTCCAGTGTGTGGGCCCTGGCAACCGCGAGGGTCCCCAGCTGGGCTCAGCCAAGTGCAAAGGAGCTGTCTCCCAGGCCTGGAGGCCAGGAGGGGGCTTGGGGCCGGCCTCATAGGGAAGGCTGTGTCAACACGGGGATGGGCAGGGGGGGGGGGGCGGGTGTAAAACATCCTCCTCATCGGCTTTCTCGGTCCCTGTACACCCACCTCCCACTCACGCATCAGGGACCACCAGGTGCTCCAGGACCAGGCACCCATCCCAGAGCCTGGCTTCCCTGGCCCTGGGATCCATCCCCAAGGAAAGGCCCCCGATGCAGAGGCCCCAGCACAGCCACCTCCCTGACTGGCATGGCTCTGCCCCTGGGCCGGAGCTCCGGCTGGCCTAGGGGCTGGTCCAAGGCCCCAGCACCCCCTCTGCTCAGGCAGCCCCTCTGGCTGGTGCTCGCCTCCCGTGTGCCTCTGGAAAGCCCGCCCACCCCCCACACTCACCCTGGGAACACTCCTGAGGGGTCTTGCCACCTAGAAAGGCAGCACCCACCCTGGCTGAGCCTCCTTCCGAGCCCTGAAGCCCTGGATCCCTGCCGAGCTGGCACTGGGGGGTGCCCGGACACCACAGTGAGGTCTCCCGCTCTGCCCCAAGGTTGTGGGGATGGGAGTGTCCGCCTCCTTGGTCTCCCCCTCTCCCCAGGGCCACTGCCCTACCAGCAAACGGTGGCTTGAGAAGGTGGGGCGGGGGGTAGGGGGAGGCAGGAGGAAGGTTCAGGTCTCACAGGAACTGGGTCCCCGTAAAGCCCCCCACCCCAGGAGCCTCGTGGGGCAAGAGCTCTGCTCCTCCCCAACAGAAGCCCTGGGGAGAGGTACACTGGCTGCGCCCCTCGCCCCTGCAGCACAGGGCCAGGCAAGCTGGGGGTGGGCAGACAGCCAAGGTGCCAGAACTGCCCACCTCTGTATCTGCAGGCACAGAGGCTACGAGTCCTTCCCTGTCAGCCTACCTCCTCCTACGACCTGGACCAGAACCTGGGGTCTGGTGAGGTGAGGGTGCTGGGGGACCCCAGGCTCCCAGGCCGCATGGCAGTGAGGGCAGAGAGGTATGAAGGAGGCTGGGGGGAAGCCTTGGACTCCCACGGTGGGCACTGCACCCCGCACCCAAGATGGCAACCCGAGACGGACCCTGGGGGTCTGCCAGCTTATAAGGCCATCACTCACCCATCCACCCAGGCAGAGCTGGGCTCCAGGCGGCCGTACTGAGAACGGGGACCCGGCTAGAGGCCCACCTGCCCAGCACCCCACCCACCGGCCCATCTCCACACCTGGTCTCCACAGCCCCGTGGGTAGGCCACGCCTGCGGCCCCCTCACAGGTACGGAACGAGGCCACAGTAGCACATGGGTTAAAAACTGCTGGGTTGTCCAGCTTTGCGAGATGCCCCAGGCCAGCCATGCCACACTTGTCTATCCTACGTGGGGCACCCCTACCCCAACCCCAGCTGAGGGTGGAAGCAAACGCACCCCACAGGGGTCCAAGAACCTTCACCGGGAGAGCCACGGGCTCCTGCTGGGGGTGACAGGGCACCCCAAAGCTAGGTGCCCCTCAGCACTCTCTCCCTGCCTCTGCACCCAAGGGCTGCATGGGCCCCCGCTGGAGGAGGGGCACCCCGTTGGCTGCCTGCCCCAGGCCCGGCTCTGTCCCGACTTGGCCAGGCCCTCCAGCCCCCAGAGCAGGAGTGCCCAGGGGCAGGTCCAGGGTCGCCAGCCTTGGGACTCGGCACAGAGACCCCGTCAGCCAGAGGCAGCCACTAAGCCGTCCCCAAGGTGACTCGGAGCCAGTGCTGCCCAATCCGGCCCCTGGTGGGCTGCCGGCCCCAGACACAGAGGCTCAGGGGCCCTCAGCATGGCGGCTGCTGGGCACAGAGGGCTCCCACCACCCTGCCGTCTGGGGCCAGGGCCGACCCCAGCGCCCCAGTTCCCAGGCCGGGCGGCCGCGGCACACTCACGTGCCACCGAGAAGTTGTTGAGGGGCGACTCGCGCTGCTCCACGTCCTGCGGCCGCTCCTTGTAGCCGATGAAGGTGCCGTCGTTCTTGAGGAGGAAGTACCGGGGCCGCCAGGTCTTGATGTACTCTCCTGAGGACACGAGGGCAGTGAGGGGCTGTGCCCACCAGGCTGCGCTCCCAGCCCCCCGCAGATCTCCATCCTAGTGGCGAATCAGCAGTTGACTCTACCCAAAGGCACAGGTACCAACCCTGATTGCCCCTGGGTGGCAGGTGATGGGTGGGCAGGCAGGGCTTGCCATGTGGAAGTGCCCACATCTGATAAAGAGCCCACCCCACCTGTGTTGGAAAGGGGGCCAGGTGGGCACCTGGACATGGGGGGAGGGGCACGACTGACAAGAGGCTAGCCTAGTCCAGAGAGCCTTCCTGGAGGAGGCGGCGCCAAGCCAGTGGGTCTCCAGCAGGCACCAGCAATAGCTCAGATACCAGCTATGGCAACCTGCCGGGGCTTCAGGGCTGAGAGCTCTCCCCACTCACCCCGGGTCCAGCCAGGGGGTGGCTGCAACAATTACTGTGATGACGGTAGCAGTGGCTGCCCACCACAGCTGGCCCCTGGCTGAGAGGAGGCAGCCTGGCATCCAGTGGTGAGGGGAGAGCCCCACACTCAGCCTGAGACTCAGGGGCTCCCCTGGCAGACACAGGCCCATCTGTAGCCCGCCCCCTCGGGCTGGGCCTCAGGACAAGGCCCCCACCACCGTGTGACAACACTCGCTGTCCAGGGGCCCAGACACAGTCGTGGGCACCATGGTGAAGCCAGACCCCGGCAGTGGCCGTGCGGCCTTCGGGCTCAGACCTGCCACCCTGGCCCCCACAAGTCACCCAGGTACACGGGAAAGTTCCCCGAAGTTGTGCAACATGAGCCGCACACAGGGCTCCCGTGCAGGAATCCGAGCAGATGTCCTCTGCCATATTCGAGCAACTGTCATTTTTCATACTGACACCCGGAAAAAATGTTCCATTTACATTTTGCCGAGCAAGGAGTTTGAACAACAACAGAGAACTTACTAATTAGGCAACTGCTTCATCAGAGGAGCCGCTGGGCAGAGGGCAGAGAGGGGCTGGGGTCCCTGAGCTCTGGGTCCGGGCTTTCCAGCCAGGCTGAGCCGCGGACATGGGCACCTGCAGGGACGTGGGCGGCTCCTCCTCCCCAAGCCGCACTGCCCAGACCCCTTCCAACAAAGCGCCCTGGGCGTGGCCTCTGGGGTCCAGCCCTCACCCTGCATGATGCAGGGCTGCTGGGGGTATGCTGGGAGATGGGAGCTCCAGCCACTCCCAGCATCTGTCCCCAGGGGGCCCACCTGCAGACCGTGTCCCTGGCTCCAGGCGGGGGTCACCACCAGCCCAGACACCGCCAGCACAGGGAGGACCTGAGTAGCAGCCAGTAAGCTGCCCCAACCCCAACAGCACTTAGCAGGGTCTCTGCCGAGCCCTCCGAGCCCCTGGAGACAGTCAGCTGGGAAGGCTGTGGTCCAGCCACCTTCTGATGCTAGCCCCTGGCCCTGGCCCGGCACCCCCCACGCCATGCCACGCAGTCCCACCCAGCCTCCCAGGCACTCCTTCCCCATCGGTGCAGCGGGTAGGCGCAAGAAGACTAGGCTCCGGGGGCTGTGTGCACCCCAGCGCCCGCGCCGTCCCGGGCCGCCCGCTGCTTGCTCCCACCCGCCTGCACGCCAGTCTGGAGCTGTCGGCCCCTGATGGAGTGCCTCCCATCCCGCCAGCTGCCGCTCCCCAGGACGCTAACTGAGCGAGGAGAGTGATGAGTGCCTTACCCGAGCAGCCCTGAAAATCCATCTTGATTCACCAACTGCCACGGGCCCCCACCGTGCCCAGTGCAGCCCCCCAGCGCTGTACCCCGCACATGCAGTCAGCATGTGTGCCCCACACGGAGGGTCCACACAGGTCCCCCATTCAGCAGGACCCGCACACCAGACTGCGTGTCAGTTTCCCCACCATGGGTGAGGCCGTCAGTCCACCGGGGTCCAGGATCCCCTGGAACAGGGGTGCCAGAGCCACTAAGCACTGAGGACCTGCCCGGCCATGTGACCCTGCACCTGCCATCTACCAGCTTTCACACCACAGGCCCAACCCCAGGGCTGGGAAGGTTCAAGAACCCAGAGCTAGAGGGGAGGGGCCCAAGGGAGTGGCACTCGCTCTGGCTGGGAGGAGGCTGAGAGGAAGGAGCCCAACCCCACCGAGCCCACAGGGAGGGGCCGGGGATGGGCCGTGAGCCTGCGGGGCCTTCCACCAGGCCCCAGCCCCAGGGCACTGCAGGGGGGCAGCTCTGGCCGAGCTCTGCCTGGCCCCACAGGCTGGGCCCAGGAACCGGGCGTCACACAGGTGGGAGCAAGGACCAGGGAAGGCGGTCTCACTCAGCCCCTCACCCTCAGCAGCCAGGCACAGACCCCTCGAGGAGGAGAGGCACCCTGGGGGGGCCTGGGGAGGCCTAGGGAGGCCGGGGCCAAAGCTCTGAGACACACAGACCCCCTTCTTCAGCATCTCGGACGCTCCCGCCTGCGGAGGTCCAGCCAAGCGGTTACTGGGGGGCCACCAGCAGCGCCAGCTGCGGCCTGGGCCGTGACCTGCATCTCAATGAGTTCAGCCCAGACGGGATGCCCGGCGGGCAGGCGGGCAGCCGGCCCAGACAGACGGGAGCCCAGGGCCCTGCTTACTCCCAGAGCTGGGGGTGACACAAGAGGGGGCAAATAGAGGAGACAGCGATCCCTGTGAACGCCTGTGCCCGGCCACCGCTGTCCTCTCGGCCACAGGGTTCCTGCGGCCATGGGGGCCAGACATACACATCAACCAGTGCTGGCGGGGGAGGGCAGCCTTCACTCCGGGCACAGATATGGGCAAGTGACAAATGAGGAACCCAAGTCTGCCCCTCAGGACACTGCTCCCTAAACAGGGGTCCCCCCTGTTCCCCAGGGCCAGATGCCCACCCACAACCAGGGTGATCGCCTGGCAGCAGCCACTCGGGTGGACACCAGGACCTGGTTCCAGGCCATGTCTCTTCTGTCCCTGCCACTCACGCCCATGCTCAGCCTGGGCCCCCCACCAGCCACTCCATCCTACCCGCTGCAAACACTTCAGACCAGCACCCTGGAGGCCACACGGGGCCTCAGCACAGCCCCGGGACCAGGCCATGCAGTCCCACATCGCAGTCGGCTCGGGTCCCCGCACGCAGGTCAGTAGCCCAGCCAGGAGGACCCCCACACCCACTGCCAGGAGACAGGAGCCACGGCCGAGCTGGGGGCAGGCGCTGGGAGGCACTGGGGGTCTGGTGCCCACCCCCACCCAGAGGGGCTGTCCTGGGCAGGCAGGCAGGATGGGGGGCAGATCGGTTCCCCCTCAGGGTCCTCTCAGAAGCACAGCTGGGGGTGGAGGAGGGACCCACACTGCCCTGGGCCCTGCGGCACCACACCCACCCCTCCGAGACCACCTGCTGCCCAGCTGCCAGGGAAAGGGACACGTGCCCCATGAACCCTTAACCCCCAGGCTGGCCCACCCGCAGCAAGGGCTACAGGCTGGAGGAAGCAGTTGCCCAGGGCGGGGGGCAGCACGCAGGCTTAGCTGGACTCCTGTGCCTGGACCGAGGCTCCCCCACCTCTTCCTGCCTCTCACGGCCCCTCAGCTCCCAGCCCTGGTCCCCTCGGCATCCCCGTGTGCCATCCACCAGGAGGTCCCTGCCACCAATCATGCTCATCCCGGGAGCCAATTCCTCCCAAGGAAGGGACTGGGGGACCTCCAAGGAAGGGGGATTCCTCGCCAGCAGCCCCAGCCTCCCACAGCCCAAATCACCCCAATTGGGCCACCGAGCTGGGGCTTGGGGACAAGATGAGCACAGGCCAAGCACCTACCCTCTCCACGCCTCCCAGCCACATGTCCAGGCCACACCGTGGGTCACCGGGCCTCGGACTAGGGGGCCTGGACGGGGTGCTGTGGGTGGGACTGGGGCACACAGTATGCAGGCTCCCTCAGTATGCCACAGCCTGGGCCTGAGGCGTGAGTCCTCCCAGCTCCCTCGTGTCTTGGCCCCTGTGAACTATGCACACAGCCGCGAGGCCACCGAGCCCCTGCACACAGCCACCAGGCCACTGAGCCTCTGCACGTGGTCACCAAGCCATTGAGTTTTTGCAAGCGGCCGCTAGGCCACCGTGATTTTGCACGCGGCCACCAGGCCATGGCGCCCTGAGTTCCGAGAGCATTCTCCTCAAGTCCCCAGTTCTTGGCGAAACTGCTGGATAAACACTTTGCCGCAGTGGTGGTGGCGGTGGCAGGCGGTGGCTGGCGGGGTGCCAGGCGGCACCGAGCTGTTTCTCCACAGCAAAGCGAGCCCCAGCAGGCCCGGGGAGCGGGTGCCAGCTGACAGCGGCGACCGCGCGGTCCCCCGCCGCCGACACATCCATCGCGCCGACAGCTGCAGGGCGCCCATCCACTTTCTCCGGCACAGCGAGCACACGGCCGGCTGACGGCGCCCATCCATCGCCGCCCACCAGGCAGGGGCAGGCGGCGGGCACGGGTCACCTTGGGGGACCCAGCCTACTAGGTCTCTGCCTGTGCCCAGGTCGGGGTCCCACGTCCCTGTCCCATCAGCAACTGACGGCCAGAGCCCTGGAGCCCCATAAAGCAGACCCAGGGCAGGCAGGAGGGTGCAAACCTCCAGGGCCCCCTCCTCGGGCCTGAGCCTTCCCACGGGCGGCACTCACAGGTCAGCACAGGTCAGGGCATGAATGGCCAGTGTGGACGAGAGAGGAGAGGAGAGGTGTCCACTGCTGGCCCAGCAGAGGGCTGACAGGTGGAGGAGGACAGACGTTCCCCGACTGGGCCACTGAGCCTGGCCAGGCCTTCCCCTGGCCCATGATCCAGCCCCGCCCTCCTAGAAGGCCTGCCTGGCAGGCAGGGATCATTATGCCCACTACTCAGGGAAACTGAGGCCCAAGGGAGAGCACTCTCAAGCTCACAGAGGCAGATGGTGACCAGAGACCCAGGTCCCGCTGCCCGGGCTGGGCTGGCTCCTTGACACAAACCGACAGCTCTTCACCACTGTTCAGTTCTACCATCAAGCAGGTGTGCCCAACACACAGACTCGGGAGCAGCCGGGGCGTGCAGGGCGGGAGGCAGGGTCGCGGTCAGGGGGTACCGCCATGCCCACTTCCACCTCCATCGAGGCACAGCAGAAGGTGCTGGGGGCCACTTACCCGCTTCAGCTGCCCCAGGACAGCGCCTGGTTTGGGGCCTCTTGCCGACTGCCACCTCCAGCGCCCCTCCAGCTGCAGCCCCCTGCAGAGGACCTTGGTCTGGACATACCACCCAACTGGCCATCTTCCCGGAAACTCTGCCTCCCCCTCAGGCACCAAACTCACCCTCCTGCAGGCCTTGACCCCAGCCCACCACACACCCGACCTGTCGCCCAGCTGGCTGATGCTGAGTCCCAGGCCATGCCTCTGGCCTGGTCCAGCTGGCCCCCTGCCTCACTTCTAGTCTCCCTGCCCCAAGCAGCCCACTCACCTACCCACGTCATCGCTTCTTCAGGGACCCTCCTCAGACAAGGCCACAGCCCCACTGCCCAGTGCCCCCGCTCGCTCTCCCTGCACAGGGCCCGACAGGCCTTGTCCGGCCACCCAGGGCCTGCATAGGCGCCCTGCCCACAGCCCAGTCCCATGGACTCCTCCTTAATTGAGCCCGCTTCTGGGTCACCAGCCTCCCCTGCCCTCTCCACACGGCATGTGCCCGGCCTCACCACAGCGGGGTATGGGGAGCTGGGCTGGAAAGACCCAGGCTGGGTCCAGGGTTCAGCAGCAGCCACAGCCACACACACCTCCACTTGAAGAGGCATCCTGTGGGTAACACTTTCCTGGGGGGCCAGGGGAGGGTAGCGGACAGTCCCCGGAGCTGTCAGTCCACCAGCTTCCCCCATCTGCTGGCCCCTTGGGTCACAGGCCCCAGGAGAGGGGGCTCCTGACACCCCTAGCCCTGGCCCAGGCCCTCCAGTGGCCCCTGCCCAAGGCCACACGACATGTGAGTTCTGGGTTTCCAGAAGATTTCCCCAGGGACACGCCTGACTCCTGTGCCAGGAGCCCAGGATGCACCCAACCAAACCAAGGAAGGTACCAGGGCGGGAAGGAGGCGGCCAGGAGGGGCCAGAAGACAGAGAGAAGGGACAAGCAGCACAGCCCCAGAGTGGGTGCAGGGACGGCCAGCGAGCCCTCCTGCAGACACAGCCCGCGGGGAAAGACAGGAGCGCCACAGCAGGCCCCTTCCAGGGCCAGGACAGGGACACCGTGCAAGTTGCCGTGGGCGCCGGCCCACACCCCCTGCCCGCAAACACTTGAGAGGGGGCAAAGGCCAAGACCTTGTCGTCTACGGGACCCCAGCCTCTGTCGAGCCAGGGCCTTCCCGCTGGGGTGAGGGGCCCCAGCACTGACGGCGGACACGGGCCTCACTCCCAACACCCCCAGGAAAAAGCAGCCCTGTGGGCAGGGACCCGAGTCTCCCAAGCCAGGACGGGACACGCCCTGCACAGGTAGGGCCTTCACAGCACTGTGACCGTTTCTTACTTATTTTTGCCGGAACTGGGAGCCACTCCCTGCAGTGGGAGAGCCCCGAGGGCAGTGAGGCCGGCTCATGTGGCCACCTCTATCACCCCCTTTCCTCCTGTGACAGAGGCAGACTGTGTCCTTCCAGCTGCCAGCCCTGTCACCTCACATCCCTGGCCACACCCACTCGGCCCCCCCCCTTCCCCACCGAGCTCATCACAGGCCCCCAAACTCTGGCCTGCCCTGTGTCCTACAGAGGGCCGGCCACCCCGACTCCCCCTGCCAAAGCGGAGCACCAGCCCCCTGCCAGCCACAGGGCGCCCCCCAGTGCAGGGCTCCCGCCCCCGGCTCTCCTCAAAAGCAGCCTCCAGTGCTGGAAACCCCCACCCCTGATGGGACAACCAGCTGAGGCCTCTGGGCTGGCAGGACCACCTGGGAGATTACTGGGGGATCAGTGACCCCAAACCCAGCCCAAAGGACCCTGCCCCAAAGGCACCAGGGCTGGCAGAAGCAACACCAAAGAACCCCCACCCTCAATTTCAATGTTTCTGAAACACAGGGCCGTTATCTCCTAGGGTTGAAGAGACGCACCTGAAGGCTGGGAGAAAGGCAGCCAGGGAGGCGGGAGCTGGCCTGGGGCCCACCCTGACCGGCAATCCCAGCCCGGAGCCCCAGGGCCCTCTGCCCACCTGCACATGGCCAGGTCTGGGCTGCGGGCCTTGACGGGGGGACATGGGCAGGGGCTGGGCAGGGCGAGTGGGCGGGAGCAGCGGGCGGCGGCCCACCAAGGGGTGGCCCTGGGGAGCAGGCTTCAAGTGACAGCTGCTGGCTCTGCTGAAGGGAGGCCCACGGGGAGGGCGCTGGCCCCGAGCCTGGCTGGGTGTGCCCGGGCGGAGGGGATGCCAGCCACAGCCGAGCCAGCTCCCTCCCCGCACTCCCGCAGCCCTTCTGGGAACCTGGCGGGACCTGGGCCTCTCCTGAGAAGTGGTGGTGGTTTGGGTGCCAGGCTCCGGCCTACGCCACTGACATTCCAGCCTCCTCTCATTCCAAGCCTCAGTTTCCCTTCTGTGTAATGTGCACAGTGCTGCCCCGGCCCCACCCCTCCTTCCGGCCCCCCATGAGTCAGGCCCCCAAGGGGCAGCCCTGTGGAGTCAGCACTGCCTGCTCGGGGGGGCCCCCAGGCGCAGGCCCAGGGACCAGGGCCAGGCAGGCGGTGACCCCACACCCCCAGCATGGGGCAGCTGAGCTTCCTCTTTTGTTGTTTGTTTTGAAGGGAGAACTCAACACTCACAAAACAGGAAACAGCCCCCAAACCAGCCGCAGCCTCAGTCACAGCCACAGCCACGCGCCACATCTCAGCCATGGCCCAAAGACACAGGGGCACACCTCCAGGACAGGTGCCCTTGTCCCCAGCCCCGGCCCAGGTCCTCAGAGCAGAGGCCCTGCAACTGCTCCCGCCCTTGGGCCCGGCCCACAGTGACCTGCCCCGGGGCAGTTCCGGACCCTTGTGGACATGGGGTGTTGTATGTATGAGTGGCCTTGGTGAATGGAGGGGACTGCCGGGACCCAGTCCGCAGCCACCGTGGCACAACCTGGCCAAGAGGCAGAGCTGTCCCTCACCTGACAGCCAGGGAAACCGAGGCACAGAGACCTAGGGCAGCCCTGCCCCTGAACCCGGGCGTGGGGTGAGGGGAGCAGGCTCTGTCCCTCGGTGTCCTGCTGAGCCCCTGACCCTGGTGGCACCAGGAGCAGCCATGTGCACACAAGCCATTAACCTGCAGGGCCTCAGGGATGTCTGTGCTCAACAGGCCCCGCAGGCCTCGTCCCCCTGGTGTGTGCTCGGCAAAGCTGCCACAGCCTCCAGAGAGCAGCCCGCGGCCCCGCCCCGCAGGAACCCCAGGACTGGGGAAGGGGCAGGAGGCGGTGTCAGCAAGGTAGAACCACTGTCTTCCCACCTCAGAGGCACACGGGGGCGCGGGGGACGCCCATGCCCACGACGGGAAACAGGGCCCACCACGACTGAGGGAGGGGCGGTGGGAGGAGCTGCGGTTCGGGAGCCCACTCCTGACCGGGACGCCTGGGACCAACCCACGGGGGGGCAAGGACCTCCCCACTGGAGCCAGGAAGTAGGGGAGGGTCTGGGCCAGGAGTGGGCTCAGGGCTGGGGCACAGCAAGGCCGGAGATGCACAGGGTCTGGGCCAGGAGTGGGCTCAGGGCTGGGGCACAGCAAGGCCGGAGATGCACAGGGTCTGGGCCAGGAGTGGGCTCAGGGCTGGGGCACAGCAAGGCCGGAGATGCACAGGGACTGGGCCAGGAGTGGGCTCAGGGCTGGGGCACAGCAAGGCCGGAGATGCACAGGGTCTGGGCCGGGAGTGGGCTCAGGGCTGGGGCACAGCAAGGCCGGAGATGCACAGGGTCTGGACCGGGAGTGGGCTCAGGGCTGGGGCACAGCAAGGCCGGAGATGCACAGGGTCTGGGCCAGGAGTGGGCTCAGGGCTGGGGCACAGCAAGGCCGGAGATGCACAGGGACTGGACCAGGAGTGGGCTCAGGGCTGGGGCACAGCAAGGCCGGAGATGCACAGGGACTGGACCAGGAGTGGGCTCAGGGATGGGGCACAGCAAGGCCGGAGATGCACAGGGACTGGACCTGCTGATCTCTGTGAACCCCGGCCAGGTGCCCGCTCTCAGTGGTGAAATTAACCTGAGGTGCAGCCACACTCCTCCTACGTGCACGGGCACCCACCGACCTCGCAGGTGACCACTTCCAGGCAGGGTCCCGGGGGCAGGGGAACCCCACACCCACAGGCCAGCTCTCCTCGATACCGCCCCTCAACCCCGGCTGCCAGACTGTGACCTGGAGATGACAGCCAGGCCCACTCCTCTACTGCGTCCCTCCCGGCCAGCAGCCAGCTTGAGTGAGCCTAGGGGGTGCCCAGAGGCCGGCATCCCCCCTCTCTACCCAGGCCAGGCCTGTTCTCACAAGCCCACACCCCCTTCCACCATCCTGTGGCCCAGCATCTCACTGCCCTCCCGCACTCTCCTGGCCCACCTGGTCCAGCTGGCCTGTCCGTGGGTTGGGGACACCCAGGAGGATGACAACCACAAGCCTGGCTGGGTAGACGGTGCGCATGCCAGAAGATCCGAGAGCAGGACCCGGGGGCTCTGCCAGCACAGCTCTCCATGGGCTGGGCTGCAGCCTGGGCGGTGGCGGCCCGGTGTCATCAGAGCAAGTGGGCAGAGACGGGGAGGCCTGAGGGGGACACCCCAAAACAGCTGCGCAGACTCGGGCTGCAGCCTGAGCAAAGAGCACGCAGCGTGAAGACAAAACCGGAGGCTGCAGGTCAAGTTCAGCCAGACCTACTTCCTGGAATAGGGTTGGTGTTTTAAACTGTCAACCTTCAAAAATCAGCAGAGTGCACATAATAGACCAAATCTTTGAAAATGCAAATTTCTGAGCAACACTGAGCCCACCAGCCCCCAGCATCAACGGCTGGCGCCGAGCGGCAGCTGCTGATCACTCGGGGTAGCTGCTCATTGCTTGAGGTGTCTGCCTGTCACTCAGGAAGTCTGTCCATCTCTGGGGACACCCACTCCTACTCAGGACGTCCGCCTGTCATGCAGGACATCTGCCCAAGGTCCAGGCAGCCCCATGTGGCCCGGCTGCCTCCTCGCCCTATCTGAGTCTTCAGCAGCTTGATCTCCCTCTCCTGGGGACATGGGGATGCTGAGGCCCAGAGGGCTCTCCGGGGTCCCGCAGCAGGTCAGTGCTGGGCTGGAACGCAAGCTCCAGTGTCGGCTGGCCCAGGCCTGGCCCCCCTCTGCCCTGTGAGACTGCTCTGGCCCAGAGCACACGGTGTCTGGTCACCTGGGAAGCAGCCAGGGTCACTTCCCAGAAATAGGTGCCCACTTCCCCAGGAAGTGGGACAAGGAGCCGGTCTGCCCTCCACTGACCGAGCTCCCCCAGCCCCCTAGCTCTCATCTCAATGTCCACACGGCCTCTGAAGGCATCGCCGCCCCTCGTGTGCTGGGCCTGCGCTGGCCACGGGACAGGGCAGCAGAGCGGACAGGGGCAGGCCTGGCTCCACAGCAGCTCCCTAACCCCCAGGGGCAGGAAGGGGCGTGGCAGGCGCCGAGTGGGGCCTCAGGGGTCTGCACAAGGCTGGGCCCTGGAGGACAGTCACAGCTCCCCCCACCCCTGCAAAGAACCAGACCCACAGCCAGGGGAGGGGCCAGACCAACCAGCCAGGGACGGGGAGGGGCCTGGAGCCTCCAACCAGCACTGCACTCGAGCCCTCTGCCCACTCCCAGGCCCTCCCAGCCCAGGGCCCCCCACTCCACCCAGAGCTGCCCCCTTGGGGGGGGGGGGCCTCATCTCCCTCCTGCAGCCCCATCCTCCAAGCCTTCCCGAGAGGTGGGGGCAGGGCGGGGGTTAGCCAGCAGAGGAGCTCTGCCCCGCTGGAGGAGGAAGCCGGCCCCGAGGCAGTCAGGAAGGCTTTTTGGAGGCGGTGGCAGGAAGGCAGGACCTCCCTCAAGGGCTGGGTGAGACAAGGAAAGTGGTGGGCAGCCCAGCACGCGCATGGGAAGGGTTTTCGAACCGTCCTTCTCCTGTCTGCTGAGCAGGCTCAGACCTGGACATCGGCCTGCCGACCTGGCAGGGACGCGGTCCCCACCCCGAAAAGAACACTCGCTCCGGCCCCATCTCAGGAAATGGCACTGCCAGGTACCTCCAGCCCCAAATCAGGGGTCGCTCTTGTTCCCCCAGCATCTAATCCAAACCACCCATTCCCCACCCCCCTCCAGAGGGACCTCTGCCCTCTCGCCTGGTCACCCCAAAGCCCAGCACACAGGAAGAGCCCAAACACTTGTGGGTAAGAACAGACCAGTGAAAGGACAGATGGACGGACAGAGGAGGGATGGCAGGAAACAGCACAGCGGCAGGAGAGTTTGGGGGAGCAGCCAGCTGGGGGCAGTGGGACGAGCCTGTGACACACCTGGGTTGCTGGGGTGCACCGGGAAGGAGGACCGGGGGGAACGAGGGGCGCCCACAAGGGCAGGCAGTGCAGGCAGGACACGGGCCCGACCCAGAGCAGGGCACCCACCCTCACAAGGCACGTCCCCTTCCAGGCTACGTGAGGGCCCAGGGCCACCCCCCACGCAGCCGCCCCACCACACCACATGCTGCCTGGGTTGGCACATGGGCTGGGGGAGGAAGAGCAGGCACGCGGGGACATAGGACCCTCCCTCCTGACCTGAGGCTGCTGCACCCCGACTTAGGCCCCCCCACCCCCAAACCACACTCCTTCCTCCACCAGGCCTTTCTCTGCCACCACTCCCATCATACAGATGGGGAAACTGAGGCCCGAGGAACTCAACAGACTGGCCCTTGAAGAGGGACACAGTGACGGGGAGCCGAATCAGTTCAAACCCAGGTCTCTGGATGTCCCCCTAGGCCCAACACCCCATCCCCCCAGACCCTTTAGAAGCCCTGCACCCGGAGTGGCAACCTGAAATTCATCCAGGCACTGGGGGACACTCCTGCCCGAGCCTGGCTGGCCAGTGACACCCCAGTAACTAGGGCAGGGGCCCTGGCAGCCCTGAGACCCAGGTATCTCCTGGGTGGGTGCTTAATCTAACAGTCAGTCAACAAACATTTGACAAGGATTAGGAGGTACAGGTCCCAGGTAGGAGACCTTGCTTTGGTGCTGCCGCCAGGCATAGAGAAGAACAGGGGCCAGGGCCAAGGGGTGGGGTCCCTGACACCAAAGACAGCGATGAGAGGCAGCAGAGAGGACCTGCTGGAGGGGCTACGGGCACAGGAAGCAGAAGTGCTGGGGAGCAAAGAGGGCGAGCACTGGGCAGACGATCGAGAGGGCAAGGGGGCAAGGAGGGCTTGCGGGAAGCCAAGTGGAGGGGCTCCCCACAGACCACAAGCCCCAGCGGCCTCCTCGCCTCCTTCTCAAGGCCCAGCACACTGTCCTCCCTATGGCCACCACAGTGAGCTCTGAAGACACTCTGCTGACCACATCCTGGATCCCCTGCTTCAAGCCCTCTGCAGCCCCCCTGGTATCTCTTCCCTGCTTTGCCTCCCATCCCAGCTCCTGTGGCTTCCCAGCCTGCTCTGCTGAGGAACTCCTATGCATCCCACAAAACCCAGTCTCGTGACACCCGCTTTTACGATACCTCCCTGTCTGCTCCATCTGTGTCTGAGGTCCCCCTTCCCAACAGTCTGTGAGGTCCTGGGGTAGGGAGGGGGACAGCCTCATGTCATCTGCCGGAAGGCACATTTGAGGAGTGGCTAGTAGCTAGCTAGCTGGGATCACCAGAACTTTGGGAGGGAACAGGTCTGGAGAAAGAGGAAGTCAGGAGGGAGAGAGGTGGCTGGCCAATCCCCGCCCTGGGGCAGGAGGGAGTGACTGGCCCCAGGCACCTGGGGGTGAGGCTTGTCCATCCCCCACTGCTGCCCTGAGCAACAGAGGGCGGCGGGGCAGGGGGCCATGAGGGGCCTAGGGCGCAGCTCTTGTCCTGCCAGCTCCCTGCCTGGCCCCTCCCTGGGCGCAGGGCCACGTGAGCAAGGAGAGAGGAGGCTGGGCAGGCACCGGGCTCGGCCAGCTCTGCAGCTCCAGCACAAACAGGCCCCGGGCCCGGGCCCCCGGGGGATGTGCAGCCCCCCCTTGCCCGCAGCCCAGGCCTGAGGCCGGCACGGGGCCAGGCCAAGCAGCCCTGCCCTGCCCTCAGGAGCCCTCGGGCAGTGCCCTGGGCGCCAGTGAGCCAGGCCTTGGAACGGCCCCAGTGTCCTCACTACCTTCCAGGAAAGCGCGGAGGGAGGCAGCAGTGGCTCTCCACGCCCGTGGGGCCCGGCCAGGCAGCCACACAGGCGGCCACACGGGCTGCACACCAGGCCTTGGGCCCCACATCCTGCCACCCAGGGGGTCCCATGAGGCCGTGCCCTCCATGCCAAGGGGACATCGGGCCCTGGATGCTCACCTGGGCTGGTGGGTCCAGGAGCCCCAGGGAGATTTCTCCCGCCCAGCTGGCTTAGGCACGGCCCCAGGCAGCCGCCACCTGAGGGCAGCACACAGGCCGGCTCTGGGCCCCCTGCCTCAGGCCCCTGGCCCCAGGCCCAGCCCCCGAGGGCACTGACCTCGTTTGTGCAGCCAGCCCTCCTTCACGATGGCCACGTCGTTCATGGTGCCCGGGCTCAGTGGGCTGCGTGGCCCAGGCGTCACTTGCTCCTCTCAGCAGGGTCCCCAAGCCCAGCGGCGCCCACAGCCTCTGGAAGAAGCGAAGGAAGTGTGTGAGGCTGTGTCCCAGTCGGCGCCACTCACAGGAGCCCAGGAGGCCCGTCACACCTGGGGTCTCAGCCCAGGTCTGCCTCCCCTCGCGGCCTGCCTGCTCTTAGCCCTCCGAGCACGGCTGCCCCTCACCTCTTACCGCCACAGCTCCTGATACCAAGTTCTTGTTACTCAAACTGCTCCCTGGGCCCTGCCATCACCCCTCCTGGACCCCCAGACTCTCAGAGCCCACTGCCCTTCCCCCTCATTCCCACCTCCCCTGGCCTTTGTACACTCCCAACCCCAAAAGTCCCTCCCAGCATATCCCAGCCTCCCTAACCTGCCAACCCAGCAGGGGCCGCCTCCTCCAGGCAGCCCCTCTGACTGCTTCAGCCCATGCCCCTCAGCCTCCCCAAGCCCCTGGTGAGGGCACCCCTGTATTCCCTGTCCGTGGGGCTCCCACCCATGCGCTGGGGTTCCCGGGGCAGGGTGCTGGCTCCTCCCCCTGCCCCAGACTGGGAAAGGAGAGAAATTCAAACACGAAGAAGGCAGGGCTGGGCGTGCAGGCGGCTGGCGCAGAGGAGCCGTCCGGGGTGACATGAAACACCTCCCCCCAGAAAGCCCAGGCCCCTCCTAAACCACAGCGCCCCTGCCGGTCTGAATCTGGCTCATTCATTCGGCCCCCGTGTACCAGGCATCTCTGGTTTTGCCAGGCTCAGGGCTGGGCGCCGGGGACAAAGAGAGGTTCAGACAGGCCCTGTCTGTAAGGAGCACCCCGTCCAGGGTGGTTACAGACCCATAATTACGGCATTCATGAGGCAAAAATGGGGGGCGGCAGTGTAGAGCGCAGGGGCACTGGCGCCGGCCCCACAGCAGCCCCCTGGCCAGCCCTCACCTGAGCAGACACTCAGCCATTGATCCCACACAGCCCTCCCCACTGCTCCCCTGCTGGATGAACTCCTAGGCACCCCTCAAAACCCAGTTCCCCCATCACCCATTCTGGGCATCCTGGGAAAACGCCCTCACCCCATGAGCAGTCCTCTGCTACCCCTCCAGACAGGCGCTCCCGGGGGGCAGGCCCAGAGTGAGTCCTCTCTGGGACCTCCAGGCCAGGGAGAAACCCCTGAGGACCTCTAGAATGGATCCCAACATGGGTCTTCCTACAACTATCTAGACACCCTCCCAAAGGACACTTGACTGGCCTCTTGAGGCAGGGGCTGGGCACCCAGAGGGCCGTGTTGCACCCATCGTCTTAGGCTGGATTTAGAAGGCAGGAAGACCCCTCGGCCTTGCGCCTGGTGCCAGAACCGGGAAGGCGTACTTGGTCCAGAGAAGAAAGTGACCAGCGAGCTCAGCAGGCCCATGGGCAGCGACAGGAAGCAAGCGAGATTGGAAGATAGGCCAGAGCCTGGGGCACAGGGGGCTCTGGCGACATGAGTGGGCGTGGCCTGGAGGCAGGGGGCTGGACTCAAAGACCTCTGGATGGCCCCCCACCCCCACCTGGGCCTGAGCAGGGCCTGCTGCTGACAGAGCCAGACAGCTGTTGAGAGCCCCATGTGTAAAAATATATCTGTGCACACACACAGGGTGGTGTGCATCTGCACAGAAACGTACACACCACCCCAGCGCCTGGGCGCCTCTCGGCGCGGGGCCGGCGGGACGAGGGACCTCTGCTTCCCGCTGCTTCCTTACTGTGAGTGCCTTTACCATAAACGCCTATTACCGCGATTATTATTTAAGCCACAACTTTCATAAAAATAATCTGTGCTCTGAAAGGCCCCCATCCCTCTGCCTTCAAAACACTGGTTTGTGACCTCTATGCTCAGCTCAGGGGCAGGGAACGGAGCCCCCAGAAAGCACTCTGCCCTTCACCTGCACCAGGGGCGCAGAGCAGTCAGGAGTGGCCTGGAGCGAGGGGGGCGGCAGGAGTGAATGTCGGGGGCCCTGGCCACAGAGCACAGGCCCATGCCCCCCAGCCTGTCCACCAGGGCAGTAAGCAGGAACCGGTGTGGCCGCGGACCAAGCCCACCAGCTGCCCTGGCTCCCCCAAACTAGGGGCAGGAGGAGAGGGAGCCCCATCGCCCTCCGGGCCCCAGTCTCTGGAGAGGGTGGGCAGCACCTCCACAGCCCTCCCGGGTCAGGAAGCAGATTCAGGGCCCAGGAGCGTAACAGCCCTTTGTGGGCTGGCCCGGGCACCTCGCCACCATGTACAACTTTTTGTCTATGGGAAAATGAGGTCTCCTTCCAAGGGCCCACCCACAAACTTGACCGAGGGCCGGGCAAGCCTTTTCCGACGGCCCCTGGGCGCCTACTGTGCGCCGCGGCCGCGCTGGCCAGGCGCCCGGCAGCCCCCGAGCAGGGGCCTGCGCCCCCGCCCGCGGCCCCGGCGCCCGCCGCGCCCCTCCGCCCCGGCCCCGGCCTCGCCCGGCGGGGCCGCTTCCCCAAGGTCAGGCGGGAGGCCGGGCGGGCGGCCCGCACCCCCGGCGCCGGCCCGGCCCGCGCCCTCCCCGCCCAGGCCGCGCTCGGCCACTTCCTGCTCCCGCTCCTCCATTCCGGCGGCGCGCGGCCCGCGCCCCGGCCCCGC
The DNA here is from genome assembly GCF_041296265.1 of Equus caballus. NCBI lineage: Eukaryota > Metazoa > Chordata > Mammalia > Perissodactyla > Equidae > Equus > Equus caballus. The sequence continues at coordinate 58,983,096 of NC_091707.1, forward strand.
GGCCGGGAACAAAGCGGCCGGGCGCGGGAGGAAATCCGGGCCCCGGCGGCGCGGCGGCGGGCGGGACTCACCGGGCGCCGCGTCCGGGCGCGAGCGCGGGCCTAGCCGGGCCGCGGCCTCCGGCGCCCGCCGCTCCGCATCCCCGCGGGCCGGGCCAGGCGGGCGCGCGGGCGGGGCCGGGCTGGGCGGCGGCCGGCTGCTCGGGCGGCCTCGCGCGCCTCGGCCGCTGCGGTGCGCCCGCCGGCTCGCGTCCTCCGGCTGCGCTGGCTGCGCTGGCTGCGCTGGGCCGGCCGCCCGCCGCCCGCCGCGCTCGGTCCCGCCGCCGGCCCGCCCTCTCCCCGCCCCGCGCCGCCCAGCCCGCCGCCCGCCCACATCCGCCTCCGCCGCCCGGGGCGCCCCCACCGCGGCCCGGGCGAGGGCGCGGCGCCGGGAGCGCGCGGCGGGTGGCGGGCGGGTCGGCGGGTCGGCGGCTCCGGGGGCCCGGGCAGGGCTGGCCCGCTAACGGAGCCGGCCGCCGGCCGCCGCTGGGGCCGGGGCGGGCCACGTCCCCTCTGGCCTCAGTTTCCTGGATTGTCCAGGGAGCCCGCACTTCTCGGCCCGCTTCTGCCACGAGTCTATTAAAAGGGCCGGGCTGGGACCGATCCCGGGCTTGAGCCTCCATTGGGTGGGGGTTGCAGTAGGGGGTAGGTTAATTGGACTTTCAGATTGCGCCCCAAGTGGGCAGTCCCCTGCTGGGGGCAGGGGAGGGAGCAGCCAAGATTTTCCTAAAAGACACCGCCCAAGGCCCCTGGCCGGCCAGCGCACAGTGCCGGTCCCTGAGGGCGTGCAGGTCCCTGAGGGCATGCAGGAGGCTGGACAAGGTCAGGTTTGAGGTGGGCCTGGAAGGCTGGCTGCACCGTGGACAGGAGAGGGCAGGCTAGGGAATCAGTCATCTGTCTCTGTGCTGAGGGCCTGCTGTGGACCTGGCCCTGGGCGGAGCCCTCAGGCCCTGAGGGGGATCTTCCAGGAGGCCCGCTCCCCAAGAAAGAAGATCTGACACACGGCGGCTACAAAAGTGGATGGGGACTTCACGTGGTGACAGAGAGGGCCACAGGGACCAGTGGAGGGGCGTCCACCTGGCACCTGGCTTCATGAAACACACCTGGCCTTGGGGGCCTGCTGGGGCCTGAGCACAGACACTCTGGGCAGGGCGGGGGCTGGGTGGCAGACTCAGAGGGGCTGTGGCTGCCCAGGCAGCCTGGACCCTCCCTGCTGTGTGAATGGCCCTGGGCACCCACAGTCCACTGGCGGGCAGCTAAGGGCTGGCGAGGCAGAGGGACTAGCCCCCTCCTTCGGATTCCCAGGACTCTGTAGACAACTGCCCCCCACCCCCACCCCTCCCGGGCCCTGGCCCTCAGCTAGAGCCAGCAGTTTCTCCAGCAGCCTCCCCTCCCCCCAACCCTGAGGCCTCCCAGTAGATAGTTGTCTTTCTGTGAAAGGAAGACTCCTGTGAGTTGCTGTCCTGGGGTTGGCATGTGTTGCGGGGAGGGCGGGGATTTTTGTTCTTCATCCAGGGTCACAGTTCAGCCTGAGGGGGCATGGACCCTTCATCTGGGTCAGAGGCAGTCCAGCCCAGCTGAGCATCCAGGACAGTGTCTTCAGCCGAAACTGGGGCCCCATCCCTGCCTCTTGGGGCTGACCCAAAGAAGCACGCTCCTCAGAGAAGGACTGTCTCTCCTGCTCAGGGGACACTCGCTCCTCAGGAAGGGGACTCCCAGTTCCCCGCCTCTCCCCTTGGCGCTTCTGCCCCCCACCCTCCCACCACAGTGCAGCTGTCCCAGCTCTGATTGTGTACCCCCAGGCAAGGCCCTGCTCCCAGGGGGCCAAGTGAAAGGCCCCGACAGTCCATGCCGCTGGGACCAGACGCCAGACCTGAGGGTCACCCCAGATGTCCGATGTCTGTCCATTGCTCACCCTGCACACCTTCCATGGACCCCCCACCTGCCCACTGCTCTCCCAGGAAGGGTTTCTGTGTCCACCCCGCATCCTGGTCTGGCATTACTATGGAGAAGGCTGAAGAGGCAGAGGACCAGAGGACAGGGCAGGGTGGCAGCCAGTGGCCACTAGGGGACCAGGAGGGCACCGTCTTGTGGAAAATGTGTCAACTCCCCAGGCGCTCCTGGGCCTGCTGGCCATTTGAGGAACGGCATCTTGGCCAGGAGGCTGCATCTCGGTGGTCCAAAACCTCCCGGCTTCTTGGCCGCTGGCCCGTCTCCAGGAGGCCTCCTGCCTACTCCATACCAAGCTCTAGCGCCCCCACAGTGCCCGTGACCTGCTGTGAGCCCCACGCCCCATCCACGCAGCGCCAGTCCTGTCTGCGCGGAAGCCAGCTCAGTGACTGGGTTATTCCTGCGCACAGAGCCAGCGCCCTCCTCCTCCGGCCTCCCGGGGAGAAAGCAGAGCCCCTCTCCTCCAGAACACCCCCCTCGCCCCCCTAGACAGAATGGCAAGGAGAGGACCCAGCGCATCAGCTCGCCCTGGCCACTGCTGCAGCTTCTGGGGACCCCCTTGGCCAGATGTTTCCAACAAAAATTGCTGCACTGGCCCCTGAGGAGGGTGGGCGCCTGCCCCCTCCCAGGGCACAGGCGCCTCTAGCCTGTCACCTCCTGCAGCTGCCGGCCTTCGAGCAGGACTTGTGGGCCATTGCCCCGGGCTGCCTAGTCTCTGCAGCAGCTGCAGGGCGGGGCCTCCGGGCAGCTCCCAGGCCAGATGGCCGCCTGGTCGGCTGCATCCGGGAAGGCTCTGCCCGCACCACTGCGACAGCCTCCTGTCATCCCTGTGGCTGAGACCACACAGGGCCAGAGAGGGGAGCCGAGGGCCGAGGGATGGCCGGCTCCTGAGTGCCATCTCAGGGCTGCCTGGGACAGCCCCTCCTGGGGGAGCAGGTACAGAGACAGGACTTACTCAGACCTTCCGACCTGAGAGGTACAGGGGCCTCTCTCCCACTGTCCCCTCCCCCAGTGACGTGCCTCCCCTAGCCTGTCCCTACCTGGGCCGGCCTCCCAGCCCCAGCCCCAGGCTCTTGCAGGCAGTGTGCTAACTTGCTTCAGCCTCTGTCTGGCCCCCAAGGAGCACTTTGTCCCACCAGCCAGGCAGGGACTCTGCCTAGCCCAGGCCTCACTCCCCGCCAGCAGCCTGTGGGGGGAGCTGTTGGCCCAGAGCCCCAGCAAGGCTGGCCTCTGCAGGCTCAAGGTCCTGCCCAGGGAGGCTGCAATGGGCACATGTGGTGCCACAGAGCAGTGGGAATTCAGATGGCAGCACCCAGTGGATGTCCCTCACAGAAGCCACACCATGCATTCATGCAAGAGACATTGACTAAACCCCACTTTGTGCCCAGCCGGCTCCTTAGCCCCAAGAGTACTGCGGGGGAGCCGTGAATGGCATGGGCACATGGCACGGGGCATGCTCTGGAGAAGGATGAGGAATGGAGAACATGGGCTCGCGGGACCTTGGCAGGGTGGTCAGGAAAAACCACTCTCGGGGGGCTGGTGGAGCAGAGACAGGAGTGGGAAGAGCCAGGGGACTGCTGCCTGAGACCCCGAGGTCTTGCTTTGGGCCAGGCCCTGCGGTGAATCTGCCCATTTTGCAGATGAGGATATTAAGGTTCAAGGAGGTTAAGGGTCATGCCCGAGGTTGGGAGGGGGCAGGGGCAGAGCTCTGACGCTGGCAAGACCTCTGGGTTCACTCTGACCGGACTCGAAGTCAGCTCCTCCTGCTGGGGACTGGCGAGGGGGTGGAGGGGTGGCCCTTCTCAGAAGGGATCCCAAGAGGAAGGGCAGCAGTAGCCAGGGATGTCTCAGTGGCTGGGTGCAGGGTGAGTCCAGAGCTCCACACTGAAGTTGCCAGGTTTATTAAGAAGCAAAAAATACAGGATACCCAGTCAAATTTAAATTTCAGACAAACAAGGAATACTTTTCTAGGGCAAGAACGCGGCTTTCCTTCTTACAGACTTTAGATCCTAATTGTGGTGGGCTCCAGGGCCTGGGGCCACTCCTCAGGCCCCCAGCCCACCAGGTCTGACCAGGACCCCTGGACGGCTGCCCCTCCACCATCTCACACTTACACCTCGGGAGCGTCAAGGAGCACGGCTGGAGGGCTCCCCACTCCTCTTGCAGCTTCCTCTGCCCACGTACACCTGGCCTACTGTTGTCCCATCCTGTGTCATCCAGGCCCTCCCCCAGTGCCACCCCCACCCCCGCCCCCTAATCAAGGTCTCCTTTCTGCTCCTGGCTGGGGCTCCCCCTCCCCAGCCCGTCCTGCATCTCCAGGGCTGCCCGACAGTGCAGGTGGGAGTTCAGGAGCCTGCTGGGCTTGGAATCCTGGTTCAGCGACTTAGTGCCTGCTGTGTGCTAAGCACCTTACCTAACCTGCCCCACCAACGCAGGTGTAGTAGCAAGGGCTTCTAACTAACGGGACTGTCGGGAAGGTACAGCAAGCAATGGTCCAGAGGGCCGCAGTCCTGCTCCATCCAGGGCAGCACCATTCCTTGTGTCCCTGGGAAAAGACTGCAGCCAGCCAGATACCCACCTTGGGGGCCCCAGCTTCTCCAAGATGATTGCCTTCCATGTCTCTTGGGCTGTGTGCATCTCCCTGCAGACCTACCTGTCCCCTCCCATCTTCACGGTGCTCTGGCACCTGAAATACCCTGTCCCCAGCTTGCCAACCTGGCCCCTCACAGTGTCTTCCCCCTCCTTGAATCCTTTCCCACCTGCTCTGGGCTCTGGTGGTGCTTGGCCCCCCTCTATCACAGCGTTTATCCCCCGCGCCCTGCCACGTCTGCTGGGATGTGCCCTGTCCCGGGGCCTCTCCGGCACTCAGCTCCGTATGCCTGGACCCCAGCAAACACTGAGCTAGGGTCTGCTGAGAGGGTGAGAGTGCCCTGTTCTGGACTCCAAGGTCGAGATCCAGCTTGTGTGTTTGGAAGAGGGCCCCATCTAAATTAACTTAAATTAAGAAGAGGCTTTCAACCAAGAAGGGAGTGTCACATCTTCAAAATTTATGACTTTCCCCTCATGTGCCCCTCTTCCATCCCAGGGCCAGCGCCCCGCGAGGAGGCCGTGATCCCGGCTGAGCCCTCAGGTGACTGCCCCAGCGCGGGCCGGGAAAGGAGCTGGTCTTCAGAAAGGGTCCCTTAGCAGACGGGCGCAGTTGGCACCCCGTGGGGGGGACACCGAAGCCGAGGCGGCAAGTATCGCGAGACAGCCCCCTTCCCCGCCGCGCCCCGCATCCGCTCCCACCCCAGCGCCCCAGCTGGTGGCGCGCGGGGCCCGGCCGGGCGGGGCGGACAGGGAAGGGGCGGCGAGAGTGACCTCAGCGGTTCCGTCGCTCCGGGAAGTCGCCTCGGCCCGCCCCCTCCAGCCCCCGCCCCGAGTTTCGCTCTCTCCGGGGCGGGGCGAGCGGCGGGCGGTGCCGGGCCGACCAAGTTGGAGCGCGCCCCGCCCGGCTCCCTCCCCGTCCCCGCGCCCTCCCCGCCGGGGCGCGCTGCCCGTAGCTCCGCGCGCGCCGGTACCACACTGGGGAGGGCGCGCGGCGCGAGCGGCGGCCGGAGAGGAGCTCCGGGCGGCGGAGGTGAGCGCGGGGGGCGGGCGCCTGGCTCTGCCCGCCCCGCTCGCTGGCCCGCTCCCCGCGGCCGCGCTGCCATAAATGGGGCCCGCAGCGGCGGCGGCGGCATCTGGCGGGCCGGGCGGCAGCTGGAGGCGGCGTGGAGGCGCGGGCCGGAGGCGGCGGCGACTCCGGCGTCGGGGGACGCGGCGGGCGGCAGCCCGAGAGTGAAGTTCAGGGGCGCCCGGGCAGGGAGGGGCTCCCCGGGCGGAGGCAAGCGCAGGTTCTCGCTGCTCTGGCCCCCTCTGCCCGCGCCCCGGGACCCGCCCCCGCGGCAGCGGCTTCTGTTTACTTTCGATCGAGTTTTTCCTGCTCGAGGCAGGTGCCCAGGGCGGCTCGGGACGGGCGGTTACGCACAGCGCCGCGCGCCCCTCTCTGCGCCCTGCCTGCCCCCGGGAAGGGCGCGTCGGGCGGCCGGGGGTGAACGGCGGCCGCGGCGTCTCCAGGCGCGCTCACGGGCGTCCCGTCTATGCCCAGGTGATGACGGCGGCGGCATGGAGTTCCCGGAGCACGGCGGGCGGCTGCTGGGCCGCCTGAGGCAGCAGCGCGAGCTGGGCTTCCTGTGCGACTGCACCGTGCTGGTGGGCGACGCGCGCTTCCCGGCCCACCGCGCCGTGCTGGCCGCGTGCAGCGTCTACTTCCATCTCTTCTATAGGGACCGGCCCGCGGGCAGCCGCGACACGGTGCGGCTCAACGGCGACATTGTCACGGCGCCCGCCTTCGGCCGTCTGCTGAACTTCATGTATGAGGGCCGCCTGGACTTGCGCAGCCTGCCGGTCGAGGACGTCCTGGCTGCCGCCAGCTACCTGCACATGTACGACATCGTCAAGGTCTGCAAGGGCAGGCTCAGGGAGAAGGACCACGCGCTGCAGCCGGAGACGCCCGCCCCTGGAGCAGAGCCGCCTGGCCAGTCCCCATACTCCCTGCCCACCTGGACGCCAGAGCTCTGCCCAGCTGCCCAGAAGGCCAGGCTCCCCCAGGCTGGGGTCAAAGCAGCCCTCCCTCCACGAGCACTGGGACCTCCTCCCTGGCAGGCCCCAGGAGAGTCAGACCTGGCCCTGGACCTGTCAGTGAAGCCCAGCCCGAGGCCAGAGCTGGTCCACCCACCCTTCGTCCTCCAGACACCCCCCTGCGGCCGGATGCAGCCAGGGGCCCAGCAACTAGTGAAGGATGAGCCGGACTCAGTGTCAGAACGGGAGGACAGCAGCAGCCCTCAGAGCCCCCACAGCCCCCTGCAGCCACCCTGTGTTCCTGCAGCTGAGTGCCAGGCAGGGGGCCTGGAGCCGCTGCCTGTCGGCATGGCGGACAGCGGGCAGCTGGAGCTGGATGCCCAGCGGGGAGCAAGCAGGGCGGAGCTGGGGCCTGCCGGGCACCTCTGCCTCTGCCCGCTGTGCAGCAGGCTGTTCCCCAGCGCCCACGTGCTGCAGCTGCACCTCAGCGGCCACTTCCGCGAGCGGGATGGCACCCGGGCCCGAGTCTCACCCGACGGCGCCGTGCCCACTTGCCCGCTCTGTGGAAAGACCTTCTCCTGCACGTACACGCTGAAGAGGCACGAGCGCACACACTCTGGCGAGAAGCCCTACACGTGTGTGCAGTGCGGCAAGAGCTTCCAGTACTCCCACAACCTGAGCCGCCACGCCGTGGTGCACACCCGTGAGAAGCCGCATGCCTGCCGCTGGTGTGAGCGCCGTTTCACGCAGTCCGGGGACCTTTACCGCCACGTCCGCAAGTTCCACTGTGGCCTGGTCAAGTCCCTGCTGGTGTGACGCGTCCCTGTGGGGCTGAGGATGGAAGGGAGGGGCGGGACCTCCCCAGAGGGGCACTGGGATGGAGAGCAAGGGACTGGGCGCTCAGCCTGGTGGAAGCCCCTGAGGCTGGGCTTGCCCACCAGAAAGAATCCTGCTGCCCCTGGAACGTGGCCCCGACCCGGTGACCCCGAGGGACACGGGCAGCCCTCCTCCATGCCTACTCTCCAACTCACTCCTGTCCCCAGGCTGTGCCCTCACCTGACGCTGTCTTCCTCTCTGTCCCCTCTTGCCAGTTCCAAGGGGTGTCGGAAGGGCCCACAAGCATGGGCCCAGGCTTCTCGGGGCAAGGCAGCACATTTGTCCTCCCTCTGGAGCTTCCCAGACCACCTCACTTGCACACTCAGGGGTCCCCTTCTGAGCCTGGCCCCACACGTGGTGAAGGATGCACACGTCGCCGGAGGCCTTGGTGTGAGTCCCTGACGGGGCTTGGACAGAACGGGTCACTCCTGCTGGGTGGCAGCAGCAGCCGTGCGGGGGAGGCCCCGGGCACTCTGAGTGCCAGCAGGGGCCATCAGCGCACCGCTGGTGTTGCAGAGGGGTGCAGCCCCCCGTGGGGACCCCGGCGTGGCAGGAGCAGAGCCAGCCAGAAGCTGAGTGGCTCCGGAGTTACCAGCCCTGGGGTGGGAGGTGGGTGTCCTGGAGCTTTTGATCCTGACCGCACTGTAACTCGGAGCAAAGAAAGTCGGGATTTGGAAATGATTCTCTAGATGCAGAAAGAGCCTCCCCGAGGTTGCCAGATGTCTGCCTGTGGGCAATGGGTTGTGCTACTTCCCCGCCTGCACACAGGGTCCAGGGCGCCTCAGGGTCCCCAGGGTGAGCCAAGGGGGCCTGAGAATGCAGCCATCTGCCTGGAGTACCACAGGCTACAGCTGGGCCATGGTGGACCTCACCCTCAGGGTCCTTCTCCTGTTCGGGGTCTCTGTGGAGCTGCTGGTCATTTCCAGAGCGCCAAGCAGGGAGCCAGAGGCTGCTCTCTTTACCAGCAGTATTGTTCGCAGGCTCTCCCTGCCTTACAGTGGGGTGAGGGTGAAAGTGGCCATCGTCGAGAAAGGGGACGGGGAGGGCAGGCGGCTGCTTGCCTGGGGTCCCAGCCCCCCTCTTCACCCACAGCCTTGGGAGGCTGGCTCTCCTGGACCCTGCAGGGCTGCCGCACATGCAGTTGGCTCGGTCACCCTCCTTGCCCGCCTGCTCACTGGGCACATCCCACTGCTGGAACCTCAGTAGTTGTGGCCAAGGGGTGGGCACAGGGGGGCTGCCCAGCTTCCACGGGTCCTGCAGGTGGCAGAACCACTGGGACTCCTGGATTCCTCAGACCATGGGGGCTATTTCTGCTTTAACTGGAAGTGGCACTGAGGACAGAGTCCACCAAGTTTAAGTTATTATCTCTCCTCCTGACAACACTTGATGTCATATTTATTCCTCTGCCCTGTCTGGAGTGAAGGGACCACTGGCCTTTGCAGCAGGTGGACAGACGGCTCGTCTCCCTGCGCGCCTCACTCTCCTGGTGGGCATGTGGCCAGCCTCATGGCACAGCGCCTTTTGGTGATACTCGGGGCTCAGAGGCCCTGGGCTGCCTGCGGACCACAGAGAGCACTGGGTGAAGGGGACACCCCACCTCCAGAAGGGCTGCTGGGACCTCAGGCTTGGCACGATCGGGTGTCCGTGTGTGTGCGTGTGTGTCCAACATATGGCAAGGTCCCAGCCAATTTGGCAGCCGTGGCAGCCGTGCCGCCCATCCCTGGAGATGTGGCAGCAGCCCTGGTTTTCCCCATGGGGTTTCCATGGGGAAGAAACTTACTTTCCTGGGGCAGGAAGCCCTGAGCTATCAACACTGGATTCATTGTCTTCTGGAAACAGTTACTGTGAAGTTAATGTAAAGAGAAGTGGTCAGTTTTTAACTTGATAACCGACACAGGTCAGATGAAATACATATATATATATTTAAGACACTAACTGTGTGGGGGCGTGTAGCAGAGGTGTGTAGATGTATTTTGGGCGGAACCTGCTAGGTGGGGTCCTCCCTCCCGGGGCCAGCCCAGCCGCCTGCCCCCAGGTCTCCCTCTGCTCTGCCCCTGGGGGCTGGCTCCAGGTCACCCTGAGGGCAGTCGTTGGAGCTCGGAGTTTGGCGGGAGGTTGCGTTTGCTCGCACGCACCTGCCCGCTGTGGCAGTTTGGAAATGAGTGCTGTCTTCCTGTGTTCCCACCGTCGTCCTAATGATGCCAGTGGTAATAAAGCGCACCGCAGCTGGGGATGGCCGTGGTTCCTCCTGGGGCCGGGAGTGTGCGTGTCTCCAAGTGTGTGCCGCAAGCTCGGGCACTGCTGGGCTGGTGTGCTTGGGGTGGGAGAGGTGGGCCCCTGTTCCAGATGCCACCACCTGCTGTGCCCTGTGGGGGGATGGGCCGGGCAGGGCTGTGGACGGGTGGCACATCCTCTTTCCCCAGGTTGGCCCCCCCGTCCTGATTTGGGGGAGAGGCATCCCAGGGGGACAGGTTTGTGTTGGGAGGGCAGAGTGCAGGCTGGAACCAGGTGGGAGGCCTCGTGGCTTCTTGCTCTGGTGGAAGGGAGACACTGCTGAGCAGCCACGGGCCCTGGGGCTTGGATCTGAGGCCTCCCGACCCTGTGCTCCTGGATTCCGTCCTGTCTTACAGAGGCAACCCCAACTCCCCTCGCTCCCATCTCCCTTCCCGCCACACCTCATCTGTACCCCACCTCACTCAGGGGGACTGGGCCCCCAGAGGCCAGGGTTTGGGCAAGAGGAGGGCGGGCTTGGAGGGGCTGTGTCCCTCCTGCCCCACCCTCACCCATGGGGCCCTGCCTGATCTCGGGAGGGTGTCAGGCTGGGCAGGTGACAGGCGGGTGTGGGTGGGCCTCCCAGCACCTGCCCCTTGCGTGGGGGCATGAAGCTGGTGTCAGCCTGAGCCCTCCCTTGTACTGTGCCTTCGTCACTAGGCCTGGGACAGATGGACAGACCGCCTCATGTGTGTCCCAAGCCTCATCCTCACCAGAGCTCCCTCCAAGGCGAGGAGGGACCCGGGCAAACCCCCAGGGGCAGGGCAGTAGGGGGGTATGCCTGCCGAGGGGTCCCCAGAGGTTGGCCTAGCAGAGATGTGCTGGAAGGGCTGCTGGTTCTTGAGCCAACCTTTGAGGCCTTCCCAATCCTGACCCCAAATGCAAGTCCTTGCTTCTGGGAGGTGGGACCTGGCACCTCCCCTCCCCCAGCCCAGCCTGCCTCCAGCGGAGCCTTCCTCCTGGACCCGAGCCACTGTCCTGCAGGGAGGCCCTGTCATGTTCCCAGTTGGGCCCATGACTCAGCCCAGGGCCTTCTCAGAACCTGGGAGGAGGCTGTTGCCATGCCAACCAGGCAGGGGCCGAGGGCTGTCGCAAGGCCCCTTGGGCAGAGGGGCCAACCAGGGGAGGGGGCTTCCAGGGCCCATCCCAGCTGCCCAGCTCTGCCAAGCTGTGCACCGCTCTGAGCACTGAAGCTGTCAGCCCCATTCCTCCGCGGCCGGAGGCCCTGGGGCAGTCAGGAAGAGCCCACAGGGAGTGCAGAGGGTGGACTCTGGGGCAGCAGGGGTCCCAAAGGCTCCCCAGCAGGCTGAGCTCTCAGGGGCCTCCACGTGGACAGCATGGAGATGGGAACCCCAAGCCAAGGGCTGGCCAGTGCAAAGGCCCCAGGGCGAGAGGTCATGGGTGAGCAGGTGTGGGTGAGTGATGGCTGGGGGACCCTGGGGAAGCTGGTGGCTTTGAAGCAGGGAGAAGTCAGAGCAGTCCTGGCCAGCCTCAGGTCTCTGTCCCCCACTTCCTCTGCCCCTTGCCCTTAGGTCAGCTAGCTGCCCGCCCCAACACACCTGGCCTCTCTCCTTCCCTGTATTTGGACCTGGTGCCACAGCCTTCCCTGGTGAGGGAGTTTCAGCCTACACACCCCAAGGAGCCTTAGGACAGACACGCCAGGAACAGAAAAGGCTCCGGGGCCTGCCCTCCCAACCTGGCAGGGTGGTGCTCAAGCCTCATGGCCTCTGCCCCAGTCCTCTGTGCTTCTCTTCCCCCTCGGTCCGTCTTTGTTCCCTTCTAATCCACCCAGGCCCTGCACTGCCATTGTCATCACTCTACTTCCACCACACTCCCCCCTCTCCACCACCTCCTCCTCCTCCCTCTCCTCCCCCTACTCCTCCCGCACCTTCCCCTCTTCCCTCCTGTTCTCCTCTCCTTCCTCCTGCTCCCCCTCCCCATCCTGTTCCTCCTGCTCCCCCTCCTCCATGCCCCACTCTCCCGCCCCTGCTCCTCCTCCCCTTTCTCCACACTTTTTCCCCTCCTCCCCTTCCTCCTTTACCCCCCCCCCCCCCACCTAGTGCCTGACTGTCCCTGTGCTGGGAGGCCTGGGGGAGGGGGCACCTCCACCTCGGGCGCTTCAGTGTCTGCTCCTCCTCCCCTCCAGCCCTCAAGTCCAGGGGTTTTCTCAGCACCGCTTCCTTCCTCCTCCCCCTCCACCCCCTCTAGACACAGAAGAACGCGGGCACATAGGTCTGCGCCCTCCCCACCCACACCACCTGGGCTCCCCAGCACCAGCCTGGAAAGAAGCCCTCCTTTGCCAGTCGTGGTGACCTGCAGGGAGGGCCACCTGTCCCTGTCCCACAAGCTCCTGTCCCGTGTCCCCAGGTCACTTCCTCTCTCCCGCCTCAGTGTTCTCATGTGTAAAATGGGAATGATGGTGGACAGCCGCTGAGGGGTGAGTGGGGTAGTGTCCAGTGGGCACACAGGCAGTGGCCTCTAAGTGACGGCAGTGCTGCTGCTCCTGATGACGAACGCCACGCTGCCTACCTGCCCTGGGACTTCCCCGAGACAGAAGGGCAGCCAGGGTCGAGGGCTTTGGCACCAGCGCTCCGCAGAGCAGGCCGAGCCCACGCCAGGGGTGTTGGCTGTGTGGGCTTGTGGGCGAGGGCAGCTTGAGGAGCGATGCTGTGGTGCCCTGGCCTCCTCAGGGAGCTGCCTGCCTTCCCCGGGGCGTCATCCTCCCCCCAGTCCACTCCTGCAGCTGTCCCTGGCCAGCCCCCAGCAGGTTCTGATGTGCGGTGGACGGCACCGCGGCAGCCAAGGAGTCTGGGGACAGCTGGCTGGAGGGCTGGCAGTTCCAGACTTTGGGGCGGGGGGGTGGGGGGTGGTGGCCGAAAAAGCTGTGGGGATGGAGGGAGAGGGCGGCAGGGGCAGGGCGGGGAGGCGGTTCACAGAGGAAACCAGCTGGGCGGACTTAGTGTCCAGGCACGCCCACCCACCCAGCTCCAGCCTGGCAGCAGATGACCCCGCAGAGAGTCAGTGGATCTAGCGGGGAGAGGGGCTCCCTTCCCCGAGTTGGACCCAAATGGTTTTGTTTTCACCAATTTGAACAGAAGCCTGAGTAAAGAGAAACCCATACCTTTGCCTTCTTCAGCAGAAGGCAGGGCTTGTAAATGAGGTTCTGGACCCAATTCCACTGTGTGTGTGTCGGGGGGGGGGGGTCCCACACACCCAACAAGGAATCTTCCGACACCAGCTGGGTGTCCTGAGTTCACCTCAGTACCTCAGTTCTCACACCAACCCCCTGGAGACGGCGTCAGATCCCACAGGTTAAGGGCACAAGCCTGCCCCCTCCACTTCAGATGCCAGTCCCAAGTCCAGGTTGTCCCCTGTGCTTCTGACCAGCCGGCTTGAGTTCCGAGGTTCCCACGACCCCCTCCTTGGGCTCAATTAATTTGCTAGAGCTGCTCACAGAACTCAGGAAAACTATCTGCTGGATCACCGCTCCAGTGTGAAGGGATGTAACTCAGAACAAGCAGACGAAGCGATGCACAGGGCCCGGTGTGGGGAACGGCTCGGAGCTTCCATGCCCTCTCCTAGGGCACCACTCCCCCAAATCTCCACGTGTTCCCCAGCCCGCGAGTTCTCTGAACCGTCCTTTGGGGTTTTATGGAGGCTTCACTATGTGGGCATGATTGATGAAATCATTGGCCTCAGGTGGCTGATGCTCTCCTCTCTCCTCCCCGAGTCAGGGAGTCCAACTGAAAGTTTCAACCCCCGAACCTCCCGGTTGGTGGCCCTGGCATCCAGCCCCATCCTTGGGTGGGGCCCAAAAGTCACCTCATTAACATAACAAAAGACGCCGTGATCCCTCTCAACACTGGGGATTCCAAGGGCATTAGGATCTCTGTGCCAGGTACTGGCTCAGGTCATTACAAATCACAGTATCACACCTTGTGATTTGTTTATTGGTTCTGTGAGTTTGCCTGGGCGGCCATGACACTCAGCACCCCCTGGGCAGCTTACACAACGACGTTCATTGTCTCCCCGTCCTGGAGGCTGGAAGTCTAAGATCAAAGTGTCAGCAGGGTGGGTGACTCCCTAGGCCTCTCTCCTGGGCGTGTGGATGGCCGTCTTCCCCCAGGGTCCTCAGACGGTCGTCCCTCTGTGCGTGTCTGAGTCCTGATCTCCTCTTCTTCTTCTTCTTCTTTTGAGGAAGATTAGCCCTGAGCTAACATGTGCTGCCAATCCTCCTCTTTTTGCTGAGGAAGACTGGCCCTGAGCTAACATCCATGCCCATCTTCCTCTACTTTATACATGGGACGCCTACCACAGCGTGGCTTGCCACGTGGTAACATGTCCGCACCCGGGATCTGAACCAGCAAACCCCGGGCCACTGAAGCGGAACGTGCGCACTTAACCAGTATGCCACTGGGCCGGCCCCAGATCTCCTCTTCTTACAAGGACACTAGTCCTATTGGATCAGGGCCCACCCTAGCGACCTCGTTTTAACTTGAGTACTTCTGTAAACACCCTATTTCTAAATGCAGTCACACTCTGAGGTCCCAGGGGGTTAGGACTTTAACATATGAATTTTGGGGGACACAGTTCAACGCATACGTTTGGTGTTTGAGAAGGGCATGGAGGCCTGAGGACCCTGACTTAGGGGCTGGGGGGAGCAGATCCCAGCCTGGCTCTGCCCAGATCTGGGCCTGCTGCTGCAGTTTTCTTGTCAATAAGTTTTCCGAATATTTCCATTTTTGCCTTCTGATGTGCTGGGCAGCCCACAGGCAGTCGGGCACAGCTGCCCGATCCCCCAGGCCGCCTGGTACTCAGAGCCACAGCTCAGGGAGCACTGCCCTCCTCGGGAGCCCCCAGGCCCGATCCCATGTGCCCACGCCCTCCACAGCAGTCCCCCATCACCTGAATCTCATCGCCTGCCCACTCCATCCCGGCGCCGACTTCCTGGTGTGTGATGGACACAGGCCCTTTGGGCCCCCTCTTCCCAGAATGGCCCCTCGCCTTGTCCCGCCTGGCTCTCCCTCCCAGACTCTGCTTCCCCTGCAGTATCCGCCCCCACCAACCAGGGCCAGGAAGGGAGGTGGGGACAGCTCTGCCCCTCATTGCCTCTCATGAAATCCCAGCTCCCTTGAGGCGCATGCCCCCAGGTAAACCACCTCCCCTCCTCTCTCTGCCGGGCTCTCCCCACCCCCGCTGTCTGCATTCTCCCCAAGTCTCCCCTCGTTCACAGAAGCTCCGGCTCTGTCTTCTTCATCACCCCTCCAGTGGCCAGCCAAGGCCTTTGACACCCAACCGCCTGCAGGAAAGCACATCCCCCACCTGACCCCAGCCACGGCCTCTTCGTCCCCCTCAGGCCCGCTCCCACTCACAGTCATGAGGAATACCAGCACGGCCCTGGGCTCTGCCGCGAGCACCAGCTCTGTTCCCTGGGTGCCTGGTCAAGCGGCTGCCTGGTAATCATTCTTTGGCCTTGCGGTTTTGAAGCCCTCCACCGTCTCTGGGCCTCCCCTCCTCCCTCCCCTCTTTACTCAGCCCCCGCCCCCCAGGCCTGAGTCTTGGGTCTCTTTTTCTGTCAAACTCCTCGGTAAAACCACAGATGAATGTAAACATCCCCTCCCCGTGCGGCCCAGGGAAAGGAGGGGCAAGGGGCTCTAGGACTCGGGAAAGGCTGCTCCACCTCCTTCACGGGGGCGTAACAGAGAAACGCGGAGACCGTGTGGAAACTCTGGTCACGCCGACTACCCCTCACAGATGACAATGAGAAATTCTGGACGCAAATATATATGTTTCGAAAAACAATGTGAAGGCCCTGGAGCACGAGTAAAAGCAGGCAGAAGCTGGAAAGGAGCCGACCCCTGAAAACAGAAACTGCAGCCAGTGAGACGCATGTTGGTGGCAACGGACTGACAGACGCTCACAAAGGAAGCTGCGGGCTTGGCTACTCAGCACATGGAAAAGTGTGCAGCATCATTAGTCACCAGGGGAATGCAAATTAAAACCACAGGGAGACCCCACTGCACACCCATTCTGAAATTCAAAGACTGACCACACGGACCATCAGTGGGGTGTGGAGAGGGGGAACTCGTATGCCGCCGGTGGGAATTCAGAAATGGCACAACCATTGCAAAACGGATCGCCAGTTTCTTAGGAAGGTAAATATACACCTGACATTTGACCCAACAATTCCACTCCTACGTATTATCCAAGAGAAACGGAATGTGTCCACAAAGGGACCTACCTCAAATGTTGGTAGTAGCTTTATCCGTGTTACCAAGAAACTGGAAACAACCGGCACGTCCATCAAGTGGAGAATGGACACACTAAGTGCAGAATACGACACATGGGCTACTGGGCCACGGAAAGGGAAGGAGCGGTGAAACAGCCACGTGGGTGAGTGTCCCCTCGTGAGGGACAGAAGGCAGACAGAGCCCATCCTGCATGGCTTCACTTGTAGGCTCCAGAGCAGAGAACTCATGGACGGGGGGAACAATCAGAACCACACTTGCCTCCGGGTGGAGAATGAGGATTGACTAGAGAGAGCATGAGGGAATTTTGGGGGGTGGTGGACATTTCTAGAGTCTTAGAGGGGGCTGTGCTATGCACCTGTAACCATTTGTCCAAATTTACGGTTAAGATTTGTGCATCTCAACACTTGTACTCTAAGACTATAAAAATAGTTGTGGGAGGACAACAGAGGGAGGTCAAGATGCAGCACGAAAGCTGGAAGGAGGGGCACAGGGCGAGTTTGCTGTACTTAAAAAGACGTGTATGTTTGAAAACTTCCCATAATAAAACGTTTACAGGAAAAAAAAATACACAGAGAGACCATTTTGCATCAGACCAGGAAAGATAACTGTGAAGCTGCCTTTATCGGTGAGGCTGCGGCAGGGTCTCAGCTGGTCCTCGTCTGATTCCCAGGGCAAATGGTAACTGCTGCCCCCATTACAGTGGCACGAATGCTCTGACCCAGGAGCTCCGGGAATCCATCCTGCAGACCAGCTCGCACATGTGCAAAACGACTTATGTGTCAGGGTCTTTGTCGGCAGAGCAAATATTGGAAAAGGTTTAAATGCCCACGAGCCGGAGGGGAATGGTGAAATCAGCCACAGTCCACACGTTGACCCAGATAATGCACAGCCATAAAGTGAAGGTGCTCTGCATGTGCCTGTGGTACGGGGTGATCTCCAGAGGGTGGTAAAAGGGACGTGTGAGAAGAGGGGAAATTATGTGCACATACTTTCGCATGTGTATAAAATATTTCTGGAAGGATGTTAGAGAAATAGGTAACTTGGAAATCTTGGTCACTTACGGGGAGAGAACTTGGTGTCTGGAGGATGGGAGAAGAGGGGGCCCTTTTTAAATTTTGAGTCATGTCACCAGCAATTAGTTTCCAGTTCTAATGAATCAGATTAAAATTAAAACCTCTTCCTTTATCCCACATCTTACATTTTTCTGCTCTTTCCAGCAAGATTTCTCACTTGACTGGTTAATTCTGTGTACTTTCTATTTCCTTTTCCCCTAAGCATTGTGTCGTAATCTTTATTCTTTGTCATTAAAAGATAAACATTGAGATGCTCCCTCCAGACTATGTTCCCTGCCTGTTCTGTGCCCCATCACCGGCCCTGTTGGTCCCTGCCTTCAGGTAACCACTATTTGTGTCTTACATATTCTCCAATGTTTCTCTTTGTAAATACAAGAAAATATTCTTTTCCCCCCATTATCACCCCAAAAGGTGGCATACCGTATATGCTGTTCTGTAGGTTTTTCTTTTTCACTTAAAAATAGATCAGAGAGGGGCCAGACAGGTGGTGGAGTGGTTGAGTTTGCGTACTCTGCTTTGGCAGCCCAGAGTTCACAGGTTCGGATCCCTGGCATGGACCTACACACTGCTCATCAAGCCACGCTGTGGCAGCGTCCCACATACAAAAAAGAGGAAGATTGACAACTCATGTTAGCCCAGGGCCAATCTTCCTCACCAAAACAAACAAACAAAAAAGATTGTAGAGATCTTTCCATATCAGCACATAGAAACTTCCTTGACTTTTATTTCTGAACAGCTGCAGTGTTTCAGTGTTTGTACCATCGTACATTCAGTCTCCTGGAGACGGATGCTGGGGTGTTCCAAACTTCTGCTGTTACAAGCAATGCTATAGTGAGTAACCTGGGTCATGCATTGTTTGGCCCCTGGAGGCATTAGGTATAAACTCCCACAAATGGAATTTGCAATCCCGTTACAGCATCAGATTGCCTGCAGCGAGGTGGCACCTGTCTTCACCCCCGACCTGTTTCCCAATCTTGCCAACTACAGTATACTATCAAACTTTACTTTTCAAGACCTGATAAGAAAAATGGTGTGTCAGTATCACTTTAATTTGCATTTCTCATCACGAGTGAGGTTAGATGTCTTGTCCTCTGCTTGGGGCTCATCCCTATTTTGTTTGGGCCGATTCTTTACTCTTGTCTTTTGCCCATTTTCCTGTTGGGCATTTTCACTCCAATGTAAAGGGACTCACCATTTTTCTCCTAGCATTTTTATGGTTTCACTTCTTTCACATTTATATCTTTGGTCCTTTTGGTTTTAACTTGTATGTGGTCAAGGTATGGATCTAACCTCATCATTACTCAGACGAGCCACACCGTCTACTGAAATGTCCATCTCCACCTTCGCTGACTCGAGAGCAACCCTTGTCATGTACAAATGCCCATTAGTGTCTTGGAATGTCTGACATTTCCCTTGCACGGCTCTGTCCATATTATCCTGCAGCCATGTGCCCTGGCGGCACTGAATCGAGCCTTATAACATGTTTTGACCTCTGGCAAGGCTAGCCACTCTCATTCCTCTTCTTTTTCAGAGTTTTCTTGACTATTTTTGCTTGTCCCTGTTCCACATGGACTCAGTTCATTTACTACAAGGGAGGAGCTGCCATTTACTCTGCAACCCACTCCACTAAAACTGCTGGGAAACCAGCAGCCTGCAGGTTGCCATCAGACAAGGCTGTCACATCATGCGCTGGGTACTCGTTCTCTTGGCAGCATTCTGCTCAGTGGCCCACTCCCTCCTTCAAATACTCCTCTCCCGGTTTTCTCCTCACCTCCATGGATCCCTACATCTGCTGGCACTCCTCAGCCCCGGGCGGGCTCTGTTCTGTTTCTCTGTTAATGCCCGTTCCTTAGGGACTCTCATCCTTTCCCATGTGACAGATGCCCTCTCCTGCTGGCGCCTCCTAAACTGATGCTGCTGGCCACGAGCTCCCCTTTGAGTCGAGGCACACAGGCGGCACCTCCGCACATCTCCTGAGAACCTTCCGGGAGCACAAAGGAAATCCGGACTTCCCCCACGAACCGGTTCCTGACCAGCTGTCCCCACTGGCTAGGTAGGACCACCAGGGAGCCTGCCGTTCAAGCTGAGAGCCCCGAGGGCCCCCTTGGTTCTTTCCTCTACCTTCCTCCCACGTTCCACAGCAAGTCCCGCAGGTTCTGCCTGCACCAGCTACCTTGGATCGCTCCACCTCCACCGCCCGAGTCCAAGTCACGACTGTGTCGCACGCACAACGACCGGAGTGGCCTCCTAAGGGCATTAATTAGCTCACACCACTTACCGGCTTACAATCCCCACCGGTCCCTCCCCTCTCTTGGAAGGACATCCCATCTCCTCCTTGCCCGGCCCGTGCCGCCCGCTGACCTCATCCCCCGAGCGCCCCGGCCCGGCCTTTCCGCTCTGAGTCCCCGTCCCGGGCCGTGCTGGCGCTTCCTGCCCGGCTTGGTCATCCCTGCAGGCGAGGGCTCCCCTCCAGCTCGAGCCGGGGCGGCCGGGGAGCTGGGCTACGGGGTCCGAAGCCCGGCCCGCCGTCTCACGCCCCATCCTCGCTCTCACGACCTGCCCTTTTCTCTGACGCCCCCGCGGAGGATCTAGAGCCGCGACCCCCGCCCCGGCCCGCCGCGCGCCCGGAAGTCGCGGTCCCCGGCCGCGCATGCTCGCTCCCTCCTCCCCCCCGCGCTCTCGCGTCACGTGGGAGGGCGCGCGAGCGGCCCGGGAAGTCCCGTCCGGAAACGCGAGCCGTGGGGCCGCGGGCTCCGCCCCCCGGCGCTGGGGGTTGGATCACGTGTCGCCTCTGTGACGTCTGCTGCCACGTGGCCCGGGGGGCGGGGCGGGCTGCCGACACCCGCGCGTCCTGCGCGCTCCGCGTGGCTACCTGAGCACGCGCAGGCGGGCGGCGCCCGGGCCTCGGCGCCCGCTCCCCTGGGATCTTCCTGGTGGGCTCCTCCCGGGCCTGCAGTGGCCGGCCTGAGGGCAGGGCCCCTGTCTTTCTTGGCATGTCCATCGGTGCCTGGCACTGTCACTTAATATTGGGGGCTTGAGTAGGGAGGCGTGGGAGATGGGTTATCCTCACGCACGCACGCTGCGGCCACCCAGTGTGACAGCAGGCCCTGAGGCAGAGGGGCACGGTGAGCTGCAGGCTAGGGTCCGCCCTCTGAATGTGGGGGAACCCCAGCCTGCACACTTGATGGGGTCTGCCGAGTCTGTGGCTTCACTGAGGCCTCACACCTGGTGTCGAGCCCTCCTCTTCCCCGGTGCGGCTCCAGCCGTCCCGATGAGGAGCCACGACATGGTCTGGTGCTTGCTCGGCCCTGGGTTCCAGGCAGGGTGCTCTGGGCCTGACCCTCCGCACCCACGGCTGTCTGCATTTCCTCCTCAGCTCTTCCAGTCCTCGTCTGTCTAGATAGGACCCTTCCACCAGCCTGACTGGGCCCAGCTTGGGGAAGACGTTCTTGGGTTTGTCCCTGGCTGGGCTCATCCTGGGCCTCACCAGGCCAGGGCTGGGCGGGAAGAGGGTGATGCAACCGAGATGGCTCCAGGTGGAGCGTGAATTTCTCTCCCGGACAGAGGAATGGTTTGGAGGCAGCAGTGGGATGGAGGAGAATTCTGACTCTGTCGCCAAAGGCTAAGATAGTGAGCTCCAAGAGAAAAACCACCACTATTTGAGAGGGTTCTAGTGCATGTGGGATCCGCATGGGAGAGCTTGGTTTGGTTCAAATCTAGGAATCCTTCAAAACTTTCCATTTCCCCAATCCTCCTCCTGACAGTAAACGACTTTCTACAGGTGACCTCTCTGGAATAAACTCCTTAATCTGCATTCCCACTTCTACCTTCCAGTTGGTCTCTATGCCGCCTCTGTCCTTTCCTCCACTCCTTTCTGAAAAGCAAACTTAACTTGCTTCTTAAACTCACTAGAGTAAATTTAAGCAAATTAACTCCTTTGCTTAAAAGCTTTGTTAACTCTGTGCTGGATGGATGGATGGTTGGATTATGGATGGATGGATGGATGGATGGTGGATGGGTGGGTGGCTAGTGTATCAGCAATTTTGGCTTCAAATGGCAGAGACTCTGACAAGTGCAGTGTTTGAATCAGTAGAGGTTTATTTTTCTCCCATAACAAGAAGTCTGGAGGCAGGCATGGCTGTTAGTTCCACAGCCCAGAGGTGTCAGCCCAGCATTTCTGCAATCCTATTGGCCTTTCCCTCATGGTCACAGAAGGTTGCTATAGCTCCAGACATCACTTCCACGTTCCAGGCTGGGTGAAGGGTGGAAAGCATCATGACAGAGATGTCTTTTTTTCTCTTTTATCATGAAAAAAAAAAAAAACCACTCCCAGAAGCTCCCCAATAGGCCTCCAGCTACATCTCACTGCTCAGAACTATGTCACAAGACCAATGCTACTGCAGCATAGTTGGGAGAGTGGCACTAAGCTTTTCCAGTGTTTCTAGTGAAAGCGAGAAGGGGAGAAGGTGGTGGAGTTAACCACTGTGGTGGGCATCTGTCCCTGGGGCTGCCCAGGCTGTTGAATATCCCCCGTTCCCACATGTGAATCCTGTCTTTCCCACTTAGAATTCAGAAGGGTTACGCCGCCCTGCCTCCCTGGCCTCTAGTGGCAGATGTCTGACTTGATGTGTGACGGGCTGCTACACCAGGACCCCGGTGGGCTGCTGGGGCGACCGTATGGCTGGATCTGGTCCTGGCAAAGGCAGCATCTTTCTAGGGTTGGGCTGCTGGTGTCCGCTTCCTGCTGCCATGGAGATGCAGCCATTCTGGGCTTGGTGGGGCAGCAGATCCCTTACCCAGACCGGTGCCGGCAGGCGGTCTGGGCACTGTTCCTGGAAGCCTAACCTGATCCCTGAGCCATCCTACAGCTCCTTATAAACCCATTTCTGCTTAAACTCGCCAGAAGGGATCCTATTAGCTGCGAGTGTTATGGGTTGGATTGTGTCCCCCCAAACGCTATATTGAAGACCTAATCCCCGCTGGCTGTGAATGTGACCCTATTTGGAAATAGGGTCTTTACAGATGTCATCAAGTTAGGAAGAGGTTATTAGAGTGGGCCCATCCAATATGACTGGTGTCCTTATAAAAAGAGGGATATTTGGACCCAGACACACAGGGAGGGATCACCATGTGATGAAGGAGGCAGAGATGGCGGTGCTTCAGCCACTGGCCGAGGAACACCAGGACCGGCAGCTACCACCAGCAGCTAGGAGAGAGGCGAGGAAGGGTCCTCCCCAGGAGCCGTCAGAGGGAGCGACGCCTTGACTTTGGACTTCTGGCCTCCAGAATGTGCGAGAATGAACTTCTACTCTTTGAAGCCCCCCAGTTTGTGATACGTTGTTACCACAGCCATGGGACACTGATACAGCAACTAAGCACCCCAAACGACAGTGTCCATGCGAGTGGAAGGGAGGGCGGGTGGGCGGGCATGCAGCCCCGTCCTGAGTGGTGGGATTTGCTGAGTGATGAGGTTGCGCGCATCCCGAAGGGAGATGGCACCACCGGGCCAGACTCCTCCCTCTGCGCTTTCCAAGAAGCAGAACTGCCAGTGTGGCAGCCATCCTCACACACACTGTCCACCTACGGGGAGGACTGGGGAGGCAAGAAGTGGGGGGAGCCCTTGGCTTTACAGGAGCGCAGTGTGCACAGGTGCAGTGACTGCCACCTCCCATCGCGCCTGAAGCAGAGTGAGGGTGTGCTCCAAAAGACCGCTCAGAAGTGCTGTTGAAACACCTGCAGGACGAGGAGACCGGCATCTGGTGCCCCAGTTGGAAGCCTGCTGAGCTGCAGAGCCCGCAGACCCCCAACACCCCTGTCGGAGCAGAGCAATCCTGGCCCCCTGGGGAATGGTCCACACCAGGGGCGCTGGCCTTGCCCCTGCGGTGGTGAGATGACCACCCAGCAGTCAGAGCTGCTGGAAGAATCCGGGTGAGTGCAGAGCCTGGATTGCCACCACACCTGCTCTTGTGCCAGGCCTGGGGTGCCTTGGCAGGGAGCTGACTGACACCCGCAGGAGGTACTATTCTGTCGACTGATTCTGGAGAGCCTCCTCTGCAGGGGATCCTTCTGGGGGCATCTCCGTGGAGCACAAATATCTTCTCGCTCTGCCCATTTCAAGTGACTCATCAGAAGACCCCTCCCCAAACCTCCATGCCGCCAATCACCCCAACTTGTTTCTGCCAAATCATCCTGCCTGGGCGCTCCACCTCACGAAGCCATGTAGATCCGTGTTCCAGGTATTTGCGTGCTTGCCCTTCACACCGTCCTTCGGGGCCTTCCCTGCGGGGGATGCAGCAGCTGTGGTGGCAGCTGGCCACTCAGACCCCTATGTCAACCAGTTCAGTTCTTTTCTGTTAGCCAGCCAACCAGGTGCCCCCTGAGGCCATAACATGTCTCACCTGGGGAATGATCTGAGCAGCAGGCCTCAATGTCAACGGAGGCACCCGCCTCTGCTCACGTGAACACCTGCGCCTTTGGACCTATGCGCCGGGTCTCACGTCTGTGTCCTCATTCAACGATAGGAACGCTGCAGGGCATGTTTCATTCTATCGAACATCCCCGGTCCACGCCAAGCCGCCTGTGCGGTCGCTTCATGACCCGTGGTCGGGTCTTCAGAGCCCAGGAGCCAAGCTGGGGGCTGCCTCTCAGACGGAGAATGTCATCAGCTGGTGCGAGCATGACCTTGCTGCAGACATCGAGGGGACTTCATTGTGATTCTCCCATGGGGGCTTACCAGAGGCTCATACAGAACCCCACCTTCTACGGGCCCTGCAGGCAGCACTTAGGACCCCAGTGGGTCCTAAGTCCCAGCTGGCAGCACAGCCTGGACTGCTGCCGGGCCCCAGAGGAGTGCTCTCTCGCTCTGGGCCCCCCTCGACCCTGGAGCCCGTGTGTTACTTAGGAAACGTGCTGGGGAGGCTCGTCCAAAAGGCGATGTGCTGCCTCCAGCTCCCAAGGGTCTCAGCGAGTGTGGGGGTGGGGGGGCCATGTAGCAACTCACCCTGCACTTTAGGGGGAGGGATCATTGCCCGCCCCAGATCGCTAGACCCCTGGAAATGTCGCCACCTGAGATTCCATGAGGCTCCTTGCCCTCCCTTGGGCACACAGGCCTGGACAGGACATCTGGTGTGCTTAGCACTTCCCGGAGACCTGATCCGATGAGGACAATACCCTACAGCTGAGGTTTGGCGGGACATCAGTATGACCGAGGCCCCTGGGACCCTGTGACAGAAGCTGGGGGTTAGCGCCATCGTGGGAAGATCACCAGGATGTCCTGACACCCCTGCCAGGTAGAGGCACGCTGGTTCCGGTCCTCACCCTATGGACTGCTTTATCTGTATCCTTTAAAAGGAAAAGGTAAACGTAAGTAAATGTTTCCCTGGGTTTTGCGAGCCATTCTAGCAAACTGTCGAACCCGAGGAGAGGATCAGGAGAACCCCGATTAATAGGCTCTCGGTCAGAAGCTCAGGTGACAGCCTGGACTTACAATTGGCATCTCAGGTGGGGTCCTCCACCTGTGGGGTCTGGGGCTATTGCCCGGTACATAGTGTCAGAATTGAGTTAAGTTTGTAGGACCCCCAGCCTGTTCTCTCAGAATCAGAGAACGCCTTGATGTGGGAAACCACCCCCCGCCTACATCTGGTGTCAGAAGTACTGAGAAGAGAAAAATACAGCTTCCTTTACCCTGGCTTATTAGCTCCTGCTCCACAGATCAGGGAGCCAGAAAGGAGACCAGGCCAGTGGCCAAGTGAGCTGACCTCAGTCCATGCAGAAGTGGGGAAATGCCCCAGGACTGGTCCCTGCTGAGACAGACTTGCACCGAACTCCTTTGTCACTTACCTCCGTCAGCCTCCACTCTGACTCGGTGGCCCTTGGAAGCCCCAGGGGTTGGTGTCAATTCAGAGCCGGTGGTGACAATGCCCGGAGGGTGTGGCTGTTTCCTCCTCCTCACAGTCCCCCCTGGGTGGCCACAGTCCCCTGGGGAAGGCTTGGAGAAAGACTGACAGTAGACACGTGTGACCTGCAGTGGCACCCTTCCTCAGAGGGACCCAGCCTCCCCTCCCATTAAGGGGCTTGGGGTCCGGGACCTGGCTCGGGCTGGGAACTGGGTGAGGGTCTTGGATTCCCAGTCTGGTGACTGGAGTCGGCGTTCTGCTTTGACTAACCAATCGAGCAAGCTGTTGGGGCTGCTCCCTGCTGCTCTGTTGCGGCATCAACTCCAGATCCTGCCTGAGGGCACCCCCCTGGGCAAATGCAGCCCCCCAGTCTGGTGTTCCACCCGCCTGGCTCCTACCCCTGCAGACTCTGTTTTCACAGACAGAACGATTCTGCAGGTTCCTGCCGATACAGGTTAGCAAGCCCTGTTATCTCCCCCAGGAGCACATTTGAATTGTCCCCTTGGCCGTGCAGCTGGCCTGGAAGCGACGACAGTGACAGTGGTTAGCCTGGAAAGCCAGGGTCCTCTTACAAGGGGACTGTCCCAGGTGGCGTTATTCAAAGATGGTCGCATTTTCTCCATCGAGGCAGCTCTTTCTTCTGGCAAAGGAGGCTAGGTGGGGATATGGGAGTTCAAGTTCCTTCATGTGTGTCTGCACGTATGTCCCCATTTCTTCCCACCCAGTCCCCCCAAACTCTGCCTGAAGACTTGCTGAGGGCTGGCCTCTAACGTGCTCAGCAGCTCTGCAGCCTCACGACCCCGTCCGAGGCCAAGTCCTAGCCACGTCTTCCCTGGGGTTCATGAGCTGAGGGACTCTTCCAGGACCACCATAGTGCAGCCAGAAACCACCACACCACTGCATCATCTTTGTCGTCACCGTGGCACCGAGGCCAACTGCACTGGTCTCTCTACCTTGCCCCTCACTGGTTCTCTGCCCGCCTCTGGTGATGACCTGAGTAGCTGTGGGCACCACATGCCATGGGGTCTCGGTGCCCCACGGTCCCCTCATGGAGTCAGTGGGTTCTCACCAGCCCCAAGTTGCATTTGGAAGGTCTGTTTCCTGGGGCCACTCCAGTGGCCAGTGCTGGGTCAGTCAGGAAGCCGGCTTCAGCCCAGCCAGTGCCAATGCAGAAATGGGACAGAAGGCACTGGTTGCAGAGGTGTGGGCATGCCTCGGGGAGCAAAGGAGGGGTGGTGAGATGGCGAGGCACCCAGAGGCCCTCCAAAGCAGAAGGCCATTCCCATCTTTCGAGCTGAAAGGACAGAGGTAGCGGAGAATGTTTCCAGAGCCCATGAAGAGCTGGGCCGTGCAGGAGGGCTGCCCGGGGGACTGTCGTCAACATGGCAGGTGTGGCTGCTGCCAGAGACGTGGCACTAAAGCTGGGAGGGAGCTGGAGAAGCACTCAGCCGCCTAGGAATCCCCTGCCCCAGGCATGGGCTGAACCCAGCCAGAAGTCAGCTGGCGTGGGAGCCCACATTGGTGCTGTCCCAAGCCGTCAGCCTCCTGGGGCACAGAGCAGGCAGAGGCTCCAAGGGCAGCAGCGAGGGGTTAAAGGGGGACCAGGAAATGAGACCCCCCAGGTGGTCAGGCCGGTTGGAGGATGCCATCTTGGTGAAGAGCTTGAAGCCAGGAACTACTGGTGGGTCCAAGACATGCAGCTGCCCCCTGGGGGTCTCAGCAATGGAAGGGTTCAGCTGAAGCTGAGCATTGTCCCGAGACAACCATGGCCTCTGCTTCTGTAGGGACATCAAATTGTAGGGGCAACAAGACCAGCCAGAGCAGGAGCAGGGACAGGTCCACACAGCGTTGATCCTTGCCTCCCCACCTCTCCTCCATGCCCCCAACCGCGGAGGGCCAAGACCCAGGGAGGGAGGTCGAGGCTTGTCCCAGAGGGAGATCCATTCCTCTCCTTCTTGGCCCCACGTGCTGGAGCTAATGAGTGAATGAGACCCCACTGCCACCCCAAGTTAGACCCCTTGCGTCACAGGTGTGGCCAGAAGTGAGGGATTAGCAGCGGATGGGGGCTTAAGTTGGGTATTTTAAACTGACTGGGCTGTGTTGATACCTGAACGTTGTGGACCCTGCCTGAGCCTGAGATGTAGTTACAGGATGAAAAGGGGGCATTGGACAGAGCACGATGGGGTGCCTCAAAAGAATAGGTCCAGGTGGGTGATTGGAAAGATTGAGGATAGAAGGATGGACGGATGGATGATGGAAGGATGGATGGACAGAAGGATGTTTGGATGATTGGATGGATCAAGATTGAGTGGATGGGGATAAGGATGGATGAATAGATGGATATGTGGATGGGGATAAGGATGGATGCTGAGCGTGCCCCCCACGCCCCCTCCACCCCCTGTGTTGAGAGAGCCTGAGCACCTGGACGAAAGGGGCCTTTCCTTGCAGACACTGGGTTCCATCCTGGGGAGCTGCGGAGCGAGAGTATGGGGCTGGCCACTGTGGGGCTGGGGGATGACTTGGGACCCCCGCCCAACTGTCCTAGTCTGCACAGCTTTCCAGATGGACTAAACCCTTCACCCAGTAGCCCTCATTTGGGAACTTTAAAGCGCTCAGTTTACCTCGCAGGGCCTGGGAGAGCCATGGCCCACTCTCCTAGGGGCAGTGCCCACCCCACCTGAGCGCTCTCTGCACCCCAGGGCGTTCTCAGGATCCTGGGCAGCTCTTACCATCCCGGGAGCACTCTCAGCATCCCCGGAGCTCTCAGCAACCTGAGGGGGTGCTCTTAGCATCCCAGGGGCACTCTCAGCATCCCAGGGGCACTTTCAGCATCCCAGGGCACTCTCAGCGTCCCGGGGGCACTCTCAGCATCCCCGGAGCTCTCAGCGTCCTGAGGAGGCACTCTCAGCATCCCAGGGCACTCTCAGCGTCTCGGGGGCACTCTCAGCATCCCAGGACACTCTCAGCGTCCGGAGGGCACTCCACGAGGCCGGCCAGCCTGGTTCCCGCGACCAGCGCGCCACCTGGCGGCGTCACCTCGCAATAGCGCCCGCTCCGGGCTCCCCTCCTCCCGGGCTGCGCTGAGGGGCTTCTCCGTGGAAACCCCCACCGCCCTCGGAGCGCGGAAGCGAAGGAAAATGCAGCCCTTTGACCACAGCTGACGCCGGTGGAATCTGGGTCCCCGCCCTGCCGCGGGGTCTGGGGGAGCAGGCTCAGGCGGCGGTAGACCTGGGGCGCCCCTCTCCATCCGCGCTGGGCAAGAGGGCCCCCCCCCCCCGAGAGCGCAGCGAGGGTCTGCGGGGGCGGGGGGCGCTCGGGGGGCGCTGGGAGGATGGGCCCGAGCTCTCCGGGAAGGGGAGGGCGTCGCGGTGGAGGTGACCGCAGGTGCCAAGACCAGGCCGGCAGCCAGGACGTTTAGTCCCGCAGACACCGGGGCGCAGCAGCAGCCCTGGGGCTGAGGATACCAGAGAGGAGCGGGGTGAACGGGGCTGAATCATGTGTGTGTGTGTGTGTGTGTGTGTGTGTGTGTGTGTGTGTGTTGGGGGGGGGGGGTCCTAGGAGGAATGGGGAAGCGGGGGAGATTTGAGTAGGCGCGCGCCCAGGTGGGCTCTGCATGAGTAGGAGGGTTGCTTTGTGTACTGAGTGGAGATGGGAGGTGGCCGCCCTGTTCCGGGGGCGAGGACCAGGCCTGGACCGCCCCGCAGTGGTGAATGCCTTGGTGGCCGACCCGGTGTGGAGGGAGGACGGGAGGGGGCAGTGGGGCGGTGCCCAGGGCGGGTATGAGGTGGACAGGGAAGTTTGGGGTCACCGGGGCGGTGGCCTCAGCTCTCGCCCTGAGTGGGGAGCTGTGGTGGAACCTGAGGGGCAGAGAGAGGCTTGGTGGGAACCGGGCTTGGGGAGCGGCCAGCACAGGCCTGTGCCGAATCGAGGGGAGGGCTGGGGGAGGCGGGGGTGGGGGGCAGTGCAGGAGGACTGGAGGAGGGGCACGTGGAGAGGTGGCCCGCGTTTCTGAGGGCGCGGGGCGATGACAGGCCGGGTTTGGGTAAGGACCCGGCAAAGGTCTCCATGCAGGGTGGGGGTGGCAGCCCGAGGCAAGAGCCGTAGAGGCTCCACGTGCCCTCGGACGGCCGGGGGTCCTCAAGGAAGCCTCCGGTCCCCTCGCCCAGCCTGCCCCCTTCCCTTCCTCCTCTCCGGCCCGTCGGGGGCCCGGGCAGTCCGGGGCTGAGGCCTCTGGGGCACACCGGTGCCCTGGGCTCCCTCCTCTGCTCAACTGTCTCTGAGTGAGTCACCGCAGCCTCTCCGCAAAGCTGCTCCCTCTGGGGTCTCCGTGATGGGACGCCCGTCCTCCCGCGCCTCCACCTCCCCCAGGCGCTGCCGCGGGTGGCCGCAGGTGCTGTCGGAATCTATCCTGGGGAAAACTGCCCGCAGCCTCTCCCGGAACCCGGTCCCAGGAGTGGCCGGCGCGGGTGGGTGTGGCACGGTGGCCGCAGCGGCGGGCAGGTGGCGCGCAGGTTACTGCCGGGTCCCTGCGCGGCCCCAGCTGGGAGACTCGGGGCGGGGGGTTGGGGGGGAGCGGTTTGGACAGAGAGAGGGCGGGCCAGGCAGGTGGCGTGTGCCCTGGCCGGGGAGGGAGAGGTGCGCCCAGCCTCAACGGGGCGCAGAGCGGAGGGCTGCGCCCGGGCCGGCGTGAGCTCCTGGTCCACGCCGCCGCCGCCATCCGTTTACCCTGGCCCACCTCCCGGGGTCGCTCCGGGCGTCGGCTGCTCCCAGAATAAAGTCTTCATGTTTGTTTTAAAAAATATTTAAGCTTGTTTCATGTGTGTGTTTTAAACTTACATGAATAGCAATGTGCTAAAAATCATGCTGTTTCTTTCCTGATTTAACGTGTTTCCATTGAGTATAACTTACATGACGCTGGGCCCCCAAATCTAAAGTGGACAGTTAGATCATTTTTACCTGTGTAGACGCCCCTGTAGACATCTGTGTTCACGTGCCCCCAGCGGGCACCCTTGTGCCCACTCTGTGGCCCCAAGCCAGCCGTTCCCCTGACCTCAACACCACACATGAGCTTCACCTGTTTTTGAACTTCATCTAAATGGACTCATACAGTTTATTCTCTTTTGCAGCCAACTTTTTTTTTTTCTCAAAACTATGTGCATGAGATCCATCCATGTTGCCTGGAGCAAAAGTTGTTTTTTTTATCGTTCAGCCGAGGTCCATGCGTGACTATACCCACTTCCCTGTCCGTGGACCTCTGGGTGGTTGTTTCCAATTTTGGGTTCTTAGGAATAAAGCCACTCTGATTGTTCTTTTGATGGATATAAGGATGTGCTTATTGTGTTGTTTTTTTTTAACAACTCTCTTATTCATTTTAGTGCAAATTTCTCCATTTTTACTCATTCATTCATGAAACTTTTATTAAGAAGATGCCAAATGAAGTTTTCACCAATATGACCACGGAAAGGGGGAGGCAGCGCAAAGACCTGGTCCTGCAGGAGCTGGCCATCCAACAGGAAAAAGGCGGCACAGAACTCTGCCAGCTCCCAGGGAGTGGAAAGGGAAAAAAGATGCCATTTAAGAATGAAGTCTGGCTTTCGTGAGGTTTGGGACATATTTATACTTGTCAACAACAGACCCTCCAATATTCTGGTTGCAGTGCTCGGCTCACGGTCGTGAGACACTGCAGTCCCGACGGTGTGAGTCCTTTGGATGAGCTCCTCGTATTTAAAGCCAGATCATATATCTTGGTCATAAATTCCATAACTTCACTGTTGAGTTTCTTCATATGTTTTGGAAAAAAAGACCTCTGACTTATTTACAACTAACTTGTCAGTTACATGTACACTTTCCTGTGCTCTGGTCACTGTTTAATGTAGGATTTTAGGTTTGCGTGAAAGGACCATTGAAAGTGGATGTTTCCTTAACTTTTCATCAGAACGACAGGCAGCTCTGCACGTACTCGCCCCTGCTGACCTGCATGCGGTTCCCTCCTGTGGGGCCCGTATGCCTCCGCCCTGCCTGCCACCTGGGCGCGTGCCTCCGTCCCGTGCGTAAGCGCTCTCTGCGTGTTGGGTAACATCTTTCCTCACGTATCGCATCTTTTCACTTTTCTCTTTAGTCTTCAGCTGTGTTCCCTTCGAGAGCTGATCTTTTTCTGGACACAGGTTCCAGTGAGGTGCTAATGTAATTTCCAAGCTTTTTGTGTTTTAAAAAATAACTCTGCCTTTAACTTTTTACCATATCTTTATTCTCTTGTAGTTCTGGTTTCCAGTATTCACTGATCACATGTTAGATTTTTTACATTTTCGCTGTCAATGCGTCACTAGTAAATGCCATCTTCTTGTTCCTCCTCCTCATCATTATTTTGTACACTTTTTGCTGTTATTGTGGTTTTTTAATTTATTTTTATTAGATATAATTCTGTATAATTTACCTGCAATAAAAGGCACAGATCTTTACTGCAAAATACCTGTGGAATATCACCTGTACACCATGCCTCTGATGCCTCTCTTGTCATTCTCTTTCTAAGAACTCTAAAAATGGAGACTTAATTCGTATGTCATAAAATTCACCCCTTGAAAGTGTACAACTCAGTGGTTTTTATTTCAGAGTTGTGCATCTGTCACCCATCCCCACAACCAAATTCCAGAACATTTCATCACCTCCAAAAGAACCCTGTACCCATTAGCTGTCGTTTCCTTTCCTCCCTCCAGCCCTTGGCAACTACGAATCCACTTTCTGTCTCGATAGATTTCCCTCTTCTGAAAATTTCATATAAATGAATCAAACAATATGTGGCCCTTTGTGTCTGGCTTCTTTCACTTTAGCATGATGATTTCAGGTTCATCCGTGATACGGCACGTGCGAGCACATCATTTCTCTTTATGGCTGAGTAATAGTCCAGGGGATGGGCGGGCCACATTTTGTTTATTCATTCATCCGTTGATGGACATGTGGGCTGTTTCTCTTTTGGGCTATTTGACTAATGCTGCTCTGAACATTCATGTGCACGTCTTCTGTGGATATATGTTATCAGTTCTCCTGGTTATCTATCTGGAAGTGGAATTTCTGGGTCATATGGTAATTCTCTGCTTAACTTGTCAAGGAGCCGCGGAACTGTTTTCTGGAATGCCTGCACCATTTTCCATTGCCAGCAGTAATGGATGAGGGCTCCACTTTCTCTGCATCCTCACCAGCACTGGTTATTTTTCATTATAGCCATCCTAGTGGTTGTGAAATGGTATCTTACTGTGCTTTAAATTTGCATTTCCCTAATGACCAGTGAGATTGAGTATCTGTTAATGTGCTCATTGGCCTTGGACAAATGTCTGTTCAAATCCTTTGCCCATGTTTTAGTTAGATTGTTGTTTTATTATTATTTAGTTGTAAGAGTTCTTTATACATTCTGGTTACTAGACTTCTCAGATGTAAGATTTGCAAATATTTTCTCCCATTTGTGTGTGTGTTGTCTTTTCATTTTCTTGATCGTGTCCTTTGAAGCAGAAAAGTTTTTAATTTTTTGGAAGTCAAATTTATCTACTTTTTCTTTTGTTGCTCGTGCTTTTGGTGTCATATTTAAGAAAAAGTTGGCTGATCCAAGGTCGTGGATGTTTACCTCTGTTTTCTTCCTAGAGTTTTATGCCTCTAGCCCTTACATGTAGGTCTTTGATGCATGTTGAGTTAATGTTTGTCTATGGTGGCGGGAAAGGGTCCATCTTCATTCTTTGCATGTGGAGATCCAATTTTCCCAGCACCTTTTGTTGAAAAGACTGTCCTTTCCCCGATTAAATGGTCTTGGCAACTTTGTCATGAATCAATTGATCGTATATATGAGGGTTTATTTCTGGACTGTGTGTGCTATTCCAGTGGTCTGGACATCTGTCCACAGCCAGTACCATGCTGTTTTAATTACCATAGCTTTAGAGTAAGTTTCAAAGTCAGGAAGCATGCGTCCTCCAACTTTATTCTTTTTCAAGACGGTTTTGGCTATTTGGGGCCCCTTGCAATTCCATAAGAATTTGAGGATTGGCTTTTGTTTCTCTGTGGGAAAAGCCTGTCGGAATTTTCAGAGAGACTGTGCTGAATCTGTAGATTGCTTTGGGCAGTACTGATGTCTTAACAACGTTGAGTCTTCCTATCCATGAACATGGGATGTCTCCCCATGTCCTTAGTTCTTCTTTCATTCCTTTTGGCAATGTTTTGTGGTTATTAACATACAAGGCTTTCACCAACTTGGTTAGACTTATTCCTATGTATTTAATTCTTTTAGACGCTATTTTAGGTGGCATTACTTTCTTAATTTCCTTTTCTCTCCGGAATTATTTTTGATCTTAGTACTTACCACTACCTAACATTTTAAATATAGTTATTTGGTTTTTTTCTATCTCCTTTACAAGAATAAAACTCCCATGAGGGATAGAGCTTTGATTTGTTTATTGCCCTAGTCTCGAATCTTAAAACTGCATCAGGCCCATAGTTCAGTATGTCATTGTTGGCCAGATTCATGAATGAAGGAATCATTTACCTATATTGCTACTCACTCTATTTACCATCATTTTGTTCTTGTGCCACTACAAAGAATGCTGCACTAGACAGCTGTGAACATGTATTTTCTGCAGTGGAGATTTTATTTTTATGGCAGAAATTCTCAGTCAGGGGATGGATGCCCATTGGTCTTTTTAATTGCATTTGTGGTTGACAGTCTGCTATTCAAGCTGCTGTAACGGTTCTCATTTCTGCCATCAGCGTACGAGGGTCCCCGATCCCTTACCCCCCAGCTAGCTCGTTCATTCTCAAGGTCTGGCAGCCTGGCGGTGCAGCCCTGTGTCAGGGGTGCTTTATCGGCACTTCCCTGATGGCCCGTGAGTTTGAACATCATCACATGTCTTTGCTCTTCTGCGAAATGCTTATTTATATCCTTTGTCCATCTTTCCATGGGTTTCTAAAAATCCATTTCTTGTCAATTTCCAAGAGCCTTCTGTATATTATAGATATTCATCATTTTTCTGTCATCTACTTTACAAACATGTGTTTTTCCAAATTTATCACTTTTATATCGAGTTTGTTTATAGCTTCTTTTTCCAAACAAAATTTATTATTTCTATGCAGTCAAATACATCCACCTTTTTCTCACAGTTCTAGGGTACCCAGCTTAAGTTAAGACGTTCTTCTCAACCCTAGATTACGTATGTGCTGATCGAGTCTCTTCCAATTCTTTTTATTTCTCCATTTAATGATTTAATCAGTCTGGCTTTCACATTGACATCCTCTGTAAGTTTCTCTCACAGACGGTTACCCAGTTGTGCCAGCCCCGCTGGTTAGATGACCCGTTCTTTCCCGCAAACTCACCCTCCTCTTCTGTCAGGAATGCCGTTGCCCTGTTCCGTGCCGTCTGTTTTTGGAATTCCTGTTCTGGTCCGTGGGTCTCCCTGTCTATTCCTAAGTCGACACCACATCTGTTGGTAGCTTTAGAGATGGCTAGTATCTGGGAAGGCGGAGCCTCTCTTGCTCTTTTTCATTCTTTTCTTGTCTGCTCTTGGGCATTTATTCCTCCGTGTAAGTTTGAAGATCCTTTTAGCCATTGAAGGACCTTCTGGGGTTCTAAGTGGCCGTGCTGCTCTATGGCTTTGACCCCGTTCTGTAAGATCTGCTCTCTAAGATTTTACAGCTGTCCTCATATCGGTCCTGTGCCTTCCTCAGTGGTCTTCTTAATATTTTATATCTCTTTGTCCCTGTAGTGAATGGAACAGATTTTCCATTTCTTTTTTTTTTTTTTAAAGATTGTTTTTTAAATTTTTTTCCTTTTTCTCCCCAAAGCCCCCCGGTACATAGTTGTATATTCTTCGTTGTGGGTCCTTCTAGTTGTGGCATGTGGGACGCTGCCTCAGCGTGGCTTGATGAGCAGTGCCATGTCCGCGCCCAGGATTCGAACCAACGAAGCACTGGGCCGCCTGCAGCGGAGCGCGCGAACTTAACCACTCGGCCACGGGGCCAGCCCCAGATTTTCCATTTCTAGAAGCTCATTATTGGAATAGAAAAGAATGATTGATTATTCCATACCCTTCTTTCTTGCCAATCTCCAGAGGATTTTATTGGCGCCGGTAGTTTTTACTAGACTCTTAGATGGTCCGGACGTCCGAGCACGTCATCCTGAGCAAGAGCCGGCTTTGCCATTCTCCCTTCTCAGCGTTTATGCCAACTGTCTCACGTTCATCTATATTCATAAGTGGGAGGGCTGCCTTCTCTTTCTGTACCATCTGTTATCAGCCGGGGGGGTCCCGCCTTTCCCTCTGGGATGGAATAGTCAGTACTCAGGACTGTCTGTTCTCTAAAGGCAGGCAGAGCTCTGCTCCCCTGCGTCTCCCAGCGCCTCTGCTCACCGCCTGGTCTGGGTCCCGCAGGACAATCCAGCAGCTCCCCACCGGCTCCTGGCCCGTCCTCCGCTCGTCAGTGGAGGTTTTGATGACTGTTTCCTGCCGGCCTGGAGCCAGGGGTCCTGTGGGACAGGCCAGGCCCTTCAGCTGATGGCTCCTCTCAGCCTGGGGTGCAAGTGTGAGCCCCAACTTGTAGGCCTGGGGGCTGAGAAGGAAAAGCCCAGAACCCACTGTCCTGGGGGCCCCCAGAGGAGCCAAGTCAGCTCTCCTGCCGAGCGTGCTGTCACCATCAGGGTCATGGAGACTTCC
The DNA here is from genome assembly GCF_041296265.1 of Equus caballus. Taxonomy (NCBI): domain Eukaryota; kingdom Metazoa; phylum Chordata; class Mammalia; order Perissodactyla; family Equidae; genus Equus; species Equus caballus. Next base: position 59,018,734 of record NC_091707.1, read on the forward strand.
CCGGCCCAGCCCACCTGTAAGGGGAGGCGATGTACGACGTCCACGTAGGCCAGGGCTTCGCAGGGCCCTGAGGTGCTCAATCCTGGAAGTGTCCCTCCCTCCTGGCCAGAGTGGAGCCCCCTTGCTCCACCCAGGGCCCCTGGGCCCCTGATTCCCGCCCCCCCCCTGCCAGCCGGGGGCTCCCTCTTCCCGGCATCTGCACCCTCTCCACTGACACCCTTCACCGCAGGCTCCCCATCCTGAGAAACAAATGCAGCCAGTCCCCCCAACCGCTAACCCCAGGGAGAAGCTCTGCCCAGGTCAGGGGCTGCTCCGCGATCAGCAGAGCTGCACTGCTGGGATCCCAGAAAACCCCTTCTCTCCCGGGCACCCAGCTGCTGGAAAGGAAGAACACGCTGGCTTTGAGACTAGAGTCCCGGCCATGGACTCGGGAACTAGAAGAAAAGAAGCTGGCGCTGCTCTGCGGAAATGCGGTTTTGCGACGCTTCTTGTAGGAAAAGAGAGCGCACCCTTAGAAACCATCTCATCTGTCCCCACTGGCCTGGGGGCAGTTTCCCGGCTCCTCGCCCCCATGCATCCCATCTCCCAGCTCCCCTCTGCCCTGGGCTTCTAGCCCTGCAGCCGCCAGGCGGGGCTGCTTCTGCCCAGCCAGGCTACCCTTCCTGTGCCCGGTCGGCACCTGGTATGTGGCACCAAGTGACGGCCTCCATCCCACAGGCTCCATGCCACCGGACAAGGCCACATTTGGTCTTCCTGATGGCAGGGTGAGGAAACTGAGTCACAGAGCCGCCATGTGACTTGCTTCAAATCACCAGCTAGTGGGGTGGGGCTGGAGTGCCCCTTCACCCTCTCCTCTGCGACAGCAGGGCTTCTGTCTGCACAGCGTCACCCACCCATCCCTCCCTCTTTTCCGGGGGCAGCTGTCTCCGGGATGCCTCTCTACGCCCAGACTCACTCACCTCCAGGAGGCCTTTCCGGCAGCGAGTTTGTCCAGGGAAAGGGCGTCTGTTCTTCCTAGTTTGGGAACCAACTCAGAGCAGAGTGGGCGCAGAGGGGACGTTCCCTTGTGTCTGGAGCCCGCCTGGGAAGGCGGAGGGGCTGACCCACCCTCAGTGGAGGCAAGGACCTTGGTGGAGGGTGCGCTCTGCCCACTAGCTTCTTCCCCTCCACACCCAGCCACGCCCACATGTGGCAAATGCATGACAGCGGGGCACATCCAGGGCCTGCAGGAGCAAACAGCCGGGGCAGACTGAGGAGTGGGAGTCAACAATGTCTCCTGGGGGAACAGACAGTTAAGCCAGGGCCAGAGGGCGTGTGGGACACAGCCCTTGAAGGGAGGGAAGGGCGGTGGAACGGCATGTGCAAAAGCTCAGAGTCGGGAGAGTGGTGGCCTGGAGCTTCAAGACAGGCAATGAGGCCAGTGGTGAGGGACCAGGTCGGGTGGTCTCCTACCCGGCTCAGGTACGCCCCTTGACCCCGTGGGCCACGGGGAGCCAGTCTGTGTTTTGGGGCGGCCAATCTCTGCTGGGCAGAGATGGGAGCCAGAGCACAGGGTGGGGATGAGGGGCGAAGGAGGCCAGGCCCCTGCCATCGGCTGCCCCAGTGTCCCAGGATCTGGAGGAATAAGCTCCCGTCCTCTGTCCCCTCCTGTCCAGACGAGGGGAGGCAGTGGGGTGTTCTGGAGAAAGCAGGGCTCCTCCTTCTCCAACCAGCACCCCCCCGGAGCCCCCCGAGTCAGGCCTGCCCAGACCCTCCTATTCTCACTGTGCCTGTGGCCCCACGGGCCCAGCACCCCTCACCCCCAGAGTGAGGACTCCCACACGGTGGGGACACTGCACGTCTGCAGGGTGTCCCAGAGGCAGGCCTTGAGACCAGAAAGGGGGTGAGTGAGGTGTGGACAGAAGGCAGCCATGGTGGGCGGCCAGAGTCTCATCTCCAGGGGAATTCGGGGAGAGAGCTGGGAGCTGCCCCTCCAGGGAGCAAGGGCGCGGTCCAGATGCAGTGGCTCCTTCTGGGCCGGCTGAGGGCTGTCCTTGGGCTGATCAGCTATTGAGCCTTGTCTATCAAGCTCTCCATTTCAGTTATTTTATTTCTAATTCTGGAATTTCCATCTGATAGTTTTTTTCATCGATTCCAGGTCCCTTTATTTCATGAATGTTTTAATCATAATTATTTAAAAATCCATGTCTGATAGCACCCATATCTGGATCATTTGTGAGTCTGTTTCTTTTAATTTTTTCTTGTTTTTTCCTTTCTTTCTTTCTTTTTTTTTGGTCTTTTTTTCCTGTCTCCTGCCATGCCTGGTGATTTTTTTTTTTTTTTTTGGTGAGGAAGATTGGCCCTGAGCTAACATCTGTGCCAATCCTCCTCTATTTTATGTGGGATGCTGCCACAGTGCGGCTTGATAAGTCGTGTGTAGGTCTGTGCCCAGGATCCAAACCTGCAAACCCTGGGCTGCCAAAGTGGAGTGTGCAAACCTAACCACTACACCACCGGGCTGGCCCTGGCGCCTGGTGATTTTTGAGGGCGTGTTGGACATTGTGTATGCAAAACTGTCCAGGGTGGGGACGATGTGTATTTCTGGTTTGCTGGAGAGTCACATCCAGGGGCCTCATTTCCAAGGTGCCTTCTCTTTGATGCCAGAACTGACTTCTCTCTCGAACATCATTCTGCTTAGATTTTTAGGCTTTTAGCTGCCACTTTCTGCTTGGCTTTTTACCCCAAACAGCTTAGAAATGGGCCAACACCTTAAGAAAAGAGGCACCGAAGGTTGGGTGGCAACTCCCAGCACCAACATTTGTCTCCCCAGGCCCAAGAGACCGTTGACGAGAGCTTAGAGCTGCCAGCACCAGCCACACATTAGCAAACGCCCCGAGGAGGAAGCCGGCTGAGAAGGCCGGGCCGCCTCAGTGCGATTCCCTCTGGGCAGGGGCTCAAGTCCTGGCTGCCTCGGTTGCTCCCTGATGCCTCCCAACAGCCGTGTGTTTTTAAGTCTGGCCTTTAGAGTTGCTTGTGGTGCAAAGTTTTGTCTGCTATTTGCTGCTCATCACAGGCAGAGGCAGAAGGTTTTCTTTAATCTTACTTCGGGTGAATAGAGTTTAATCATTATTATTAAAAAGTAAATGGTCTAATAACCTACAATGAGTGCTGTAGATTTGCTTGGCAAATATAATCTACTGCATGATTTAATTGATGTAAAAATTATTTAAATTGTATATGTATGTGTTTTAAATTTTGTAACAGAATAATGAGAGATAAGGTGGCATCTATTTTACCAAGAACCGTGTTAAGAAAGAAAACATATAGAGATAGAGTATTCATTTTTCTTTTCTTCTCCTCCTCATAAAATTTCACCCGAGAGAGAGCAAGACCCTTACCCAGGCCTGTCTGACCCCCCACCGGCGTGTGGTTCCCGGGTGGGAAACTTACACTAAGCGCAGCCTGAATCTCACTCCAGAATGGTCTGAAAACCGGGGTTTCCCTGCAGCAAAGGGAAGCAGCCTGCCGGCCACCCGGGACGCCTTGTTCTGACACCGGGGCCTGCCCGCCCCCAGGAGGCGGCAGCTCCTTGTCTTTACTTGGAGGAATTCCCATCTCCGCCTGATTTGATTCGGGTCCAGTTTGAGACCATAAGAGCCTGCTACGTTTCGCTTAATGCTTCCCTATTTGAGCCACAGAACTGACACCAAAGAATGTCAACAAAAATCCCCGCCATACCAGAACTCAGGAAAGCTCTACTGCTCACACAGTTCGCAAACCGGGGCGCCTACTTCCGTTTGCTCCCGAGGGCTGCGTCTCCCGGGTTTGTAAACCATACAAGCAATAAAGCTTTCCTAACCTAATTCCCATATTCCAGAGATTTTTGTTGACAAGCCACAGAACCGGGAGAAACCAATCTGCACAGCGCACACGTTTGGTGCGCAGCGGACACTGAAGGGCACCGTGACACGTGCTGAAATTGCAAGGCGAGATGCTGGCTTGGAACGGGAGCAGGCGCGGCCGGCGGTGCCGCCTGGACAGGGACGAGCAGGCGCTGGGCTCCAGGCTGGTGTGTGCGGGGATCGAAGGACGGTTGTGCCTAACAACACCTGTAAATGTTGTAACACATTTAAAAAAACATGCTGACTTTTATTAAAGGTCTAATGCTATTCAAAGAGCATATGTGCATGAGTTAAAACACACAAAGGAAATAAGTGTGAAGTGTCAAAAAATACAAAATCAATCCGAGACATGAAACAAAAACTTCCATTCTGTGACTCAAAATCGAAAGGCACTTTGCTTCACAAAAAGTGGTCTTTTGACGAATGCGGAAGCCTTCAGTTCCCAGGGCCGGGGGACTCTCCCGCCAGTCTTCATTCGAAGCTCCACTGCCGGCTTGCTGACTACAGAAGGGACCAGAACATCACCCCACGGCCCCAGCAGGTGACCACACGTATGTGCACACGGTGCCACATCTGTGGGCAGCAAATGAGTCAGTTTTTCACTAGCCATTCGACAAAGTCACCCACGGGTGTCACAGCGTCAACTTTCACTGGGGGGACCTCGTCTCCAGGCCCGGCTTTCCTCCGGTGACTCATGTGTGAGCCAAGTCGTCCCCACAGTGCCAGGGCTGGCTTTGCACGGTCCCGCTTCCCAGGCAGGAGGAGAATCCAAGTGACCACGAGGAAGGCCACCCACTGGACAAGTGCCGCCATCACTCAGGCACCCCGACCTGTCGGGAGTCTGCTTGCTTCCTGAGAGAGCCCTCGGAGACCCGCGGGCAGGTCTCAGTCTGGGCAGGGGTGGGTGAGAAAGGCCCCGGGAGAAGAGCTTCGGGACGGTCACTTCTGCTAATACAGTGGCAGCGATCACCACCATCACCCCGTTCCTGCCCACTGTCGGTGTGCATGCCGCCCATGCCAGGATTAACACACGACGCAGAGAACTGCCACACAAGTCCACCAAATGACGGGGTGGGGAGGCTGCCCCTCTTCCTGGCTGTGTTCTCGGTGCCTCCATCCACAGCTGCATCCATGATCCGTGGGATGTCCCCAACTCGCTGTCAGAGGGGCCGGTGCTCCAGACATCTCCCTGATGGGACGTGCCTTTCTTTGCCCGTCCTCCCACGGCCACGCTCCGGGCTGCGCAGTGCGTACGTAGGGCTGATGGAATGGACGGACGTCACAGGGAGGTTCTCGAGAGCTCGGTCCCAGCCCGTTCTGCAGGTATCCTGGCTCACGGGTCATCCTGGAGAAGCCCTCAAGGAGTTTCTTCCCAACTTCCCCCTCCCTAAAGAGAAGAGACCGCATCGTGGCGGTCGCCAGAAACAGAGGCTCAGTGCCCAGAGGTCACGCCCGGGGCGGGGCGGGGCAGGGATAACACATTTTTATTTTTAAAAATATATACATATATCACTAAAATTGACTTTTCTTTTACAGAAACATTTACCACTAATATCTAAACAACAGTCTGGAGAAAGCTGATCTAAACACACTATGATACACAGATGTTTGGACTGCAAGTAACAGAACATTCAACCCAAAGGAGCTTAAACGACAGTGAGGGCTTTTTGCCTGTTTGACTGAATAAGAGAAAGGCGTTTATCGGCGCTGGGTCCAGGTCAGCAATGGCAGGAATCTGGACTGGTCTCTCTGCTCTGTTCCTGGTCTTCTCCTCTTGGTTGTCTGATGGCTGCTGCAGCTCCAAGCATCACATCCTCATCTGGCAAAGGCAGTGAGTGGAGGGCAGAGTGTCTTACCTCAACTCACCTCTTAAATGGGATGAACGGCATTCCCAGAAGCGCCTTTCCCCACCCGGCTGCCCACAGTAGACCTCCCCTCACATCTCCTGGGCTGAAAACTGGGCCCGGCCCCTCCCCGCCGAGATCAAGAGTGCTCCCTCTCCACTGGTGGCTGAAAGGCCCCGGTTCTGTTTGGAGGAACGAGGGGGAGAGGTGCTGGGGCAGAGCCCTCAGTGCCCCCCATGGTGGGGAGCGGAGGCAGCGAGCTGCAGAAGGTGGGCCCCGAGGAACCCTGAGCAAGGCCCCCGTGAGCAGGCAGGAGGCGACTCCCCGAGTCCTTCTCCACCCACCAGTCCATCACAGGAGCCGCAGGGTATGGGGGCGTGGGGGGGACAGTGAGCCGGACCCCGAGCGGAGACGGGCTCTGTGCTCCAGCCTGAGGGTGCCAGAGACGAGGACCAGCTTCGTGAATGGGCGGTCTCCTAGCTCGCCACTGTCCGACTCTGTGCCCCAGACAGAACACGGACCACAGCCCACGCCAGGGGCAAGGGGGCATGAATGGGGGCAGTGGGGGCATGAATGGGGGCACGACTATGGGGTGGGGGTGTGAATGTGGGGTGAGGGCATAATTAGGACAGTGAGGGGCACGAATGGGTGCATGAATGTGAAGTGGGGAATGAATGGAGGGCAGTGGGGGCATGAATGTGGGGTGGGAGCATGAATGGGGACATGAATGTTGAGTGGGGCAGGAATAGGGGACAGTGGGGGTATGAATGGGGACAGTCGGGGCATGCATGGGGGCATGAATGTGGAGTGGGGCGTGAATGTGGGGGCAGTGGGGGCCTAAATAGGCGGGCCTGAATGGGGGACATGGCCACTGCCCTCCTGCTCTTGGATTCCCTGTGTAGGGGTGACTCCTGCAAGGGGTGCAACAGACCCCATGCCCTTCAGGAGAGAGGCTCAGAGTGGGATTAGGGGTGACAGCCTGGCACCCTCGCCTCAGTGGTCTTGGGACTAACGAGCATCCTGCCGTGGCCCAGCTGGTCTCAGCTGGGGCGGACCATTAAACGTGGACACAATGCAGCTCTGGCTTTGCGGAGCGGCCCTCCCGCTGTTTGGGGATAATTGTCCCAGCGGCGGGTCTCAGCCTGCGTCCAGAAGACGGCGTCTCAGACGGGCAGGCCGGCAGGCCTGGGAGCACGGCCAGGGCCCTCCACGGGCCTGAGGAGGAGCCAGGCCGGAGGGGAGGGCCCTGGCTAGGCCACTTGCCGCCTGTCCCTGTGTGCAGCCCCCGTTCCAGCTGCCCAGGCTGCAGACAAGCGCCACCGAGGACTCTCCCAGCTGGGGGCTGGCGGGGCCCGGCCTGCAGACGGCTCCTGTCCTCTGCTGGGCTGGAGACATATGCACGGACCGGGGCAGCCACGCAGACGACACATAAAATGGGGAAGTCGTTGGTCTGCTCACAGCCCAGGCGCTAAGTGGCCTCACCTCTGGGAGGCCCAGCTCCTGGCTGCAGCTGGTCCTTGGCTGCTGGTCACCAGTAAGGGTGTGCCTGGCCCGGGCAGACAACAGAGGGGAAAGAGCCAGCCTCTGGGCACGTCTCCTCTGCCAGGGTCTGTGTCTGTCACCTTCCGGTCCTGCTGTCTGTCTACACGGAGGATTCCTTCTCCCCTAGCAGCAACCACACCCAGTTTGTAGTGCTCTGCTGGCGGCTGGAAGCTTTTAACATATTTGCAACTAGGGACTAAATGCAAAAATCCAAAGGCTGGAGGGACGGCTGGAGCCCACAGTCCCTGACCAAGGGGACAGGGCAGCCGGGCTGAGGGAGGCCCGGCTTATGCAAGTTCAGCCAGAGACCCCTCCGGAATCCTGAGGAGCACTGGAGAGCAGCGTGTGGGTTCAGGAGGAGACTGGAGGGAACGGGGGCTGACGTTGGTCCCGGTCCCAGCCCCAAGTAAAGGCTGCCAAGTCCAGTGGGGGCTGCAGAGCCTGGGGGCTGGGGACAGGCTGGGAGGGGGCGGGGAGGCCTCTGCCCCCACAAACCCCCTGCTTTTATCTCTTCTGCTCATCCCCTGGCTCCACTCCCATCCCCCGAAGAGGGCATCTGCACACTCCACCTCAAGCCCTGGGCACCAGCTCAGGTCCCTCCTGGCCCTGAAACCATGCGTCCTTGGCCCCAAGCCCACCGGACCTGCTGGGCACTCTCTTGACTCTGCCACATTCCGCAGGGGGACCCCCGCCCCCTCCTGACTGTCTCTTCCCTAAAGAATACAGCAATTTTTGTAATCCTTAATACAGCTTCCTGGTTTAAAAAATTCAGGCTGGGGGCCGGCCTGGTGGCACAGTGGTTAAGTTCGCATGTTCCGCTTCAGCGGTCCAGGGTTTGCTGGTTGGGATCCCAGGTGCAGACATGGCACCGCTTGGCACGCCATGCTGTGGTAGGCATCCCACATATAAAGTAGAGGAAGATGGGCACGGATGTTAGCTCAGGGCCAGTCTTCCTCAGCAAAAAGAGGAGGACTGGCAGCAGTTAGCTCAGGGCTAATCTTCCTCAAAAAAAAAAAAATTCAGGCTGAACCAAGGGCAGACATGGAAACAAGGTCTCCCCTGTCGCTAGTTCCCAGGGGCAGAGGCCACCACCGTGACCAGACATGTGGAAGAGTGAGGGGGCTGTGGGCTCACTTAGAACATCGAGGCAATGGCTCTGGGTTGTGAGGTGCCGCATGGTGCCTCAGGCTGCACAGCATCCACCCTCACTCACTGGTGCCCTCAGATGGATACGCGTCCAGGTGTTTCCAGCTTTGCCTAGAGCATGTGCACGCAGGCGAACATCCCCCAGGATGGAGCCGGGCAGGGGAAAGGCTGGCTGGACCTGGGCCTTGGTTAAGTTGATGGGCACTGTCTCTCCTCCCTGAATCTCAGACTCAAACTCTGGCCAGTAACTGGGGGTGCCTGTCTCCCCACCCTGCCCTCCCGGCCCCTCTCAAAACCCGCAGTCCGTAGGTGACAATACTCTTTCTGGGCAGCCTGTGTTTACATTTCTCTGCTTATGGGTGAAGTCAAGGAGCCTTTAGCAAGCAGCGGCCCGGGTTTGCTCTTGCACACTGCGTGTAGGCCGCCTGACGGCAGTCCTTACTCACTGACGGGAGCGCCGTGGGAGCAAAGCGGCCCTTTGTCAGCCAGATGAGTTAGACACAGTTCTTCCCAGTTTGTCGCACATCCTTTGGCTTAAAAGGTTACATCTGTGCAAAATGTCACAACTTGTAATTTAATTAAATGCATCAGAAATTTTTTTTCTGGCTTCTGCTTTTGTGTCATGCGGAGGGAAGCCTTCCTCACCCTGAGCCTGTAAAGCTGCCTCCTGCGGTTTTCCGAATGCTTTCGTGGCGCAGCTTTTTTTGCCTTTATATTTCTGGTCCATATGGAATTTATTTTGGAGTGAGGAGACCAGTGTCATGTTTTTTTCCCCAGACAGCCAACTCCTTGTCCCAGTACCCTTTATTAAATAATGCCATTTTCCTCATGGATTTAAATGCCAAAGAATTCTATGTTAAAGAGTCACACAGACCTCCGATCTGTGTGTCCAGTCTACCGCCCATAACAAAATATTCCAATCGGTTCTATGACAGTCCACCCTCGGGCAGGACTACAGCCTTCTTTCTCAGAATTTTATAGGCTTGTCTTTTTTCTTTTTTTTTACTTTTTTAATTGTGATAAAATATACCTAAAATTTACCATTTTAACCATTTTTACGTGCACTGTTCAGTGGCATTAAGTACGTTTACATCATTGTATAGCCGTAACCGCCGTCCGTTTCCTGAACTTTCCCATCTTCCCACACTGACTCTGTCCCCATTAGACACTCACTCCCTGGCCCCCGGCCCCCACCATTGCGCTTTCTGTCTATGAATTTGACTGCCCTAGGGACCTCGCATGAGTGGAATCATAAAGAATTTGTCCCTTTGTGACTGGCTTATTCTACTTAGCATAATGTCTTCAAGGTTCATCCATGTTGTAGTGTGTGATAGAATTTCCTTCCTTTTTAAGGCTGCATAATAGTCCATCGCATGGATTGTTTGCTTGTCCATTCATCTAACAATGGACATCTGGGTTGTTGCCAGCTTTCGGCTACTGTGAATAACGCTGCTATGAACACAGGTGTACAATATCTATGGACGTCCTTGCTGTCAATTATTTTGGGCATATACTCAGAAGTGGGATTGCTGGACCATATGGTAATTCTATTTTTGAGGAACCACTATCCTGTTTTCCATAGTAGCTGCACCGTTTACACGCCCAACACGGGGTTCCAATTTCTCCACACCCTTGCCAACACTTACTATTTTCTTTTTTTGGATTTTTTTTGATAGTAGCCATCCCAGTGGGTGTGAGGTGTTACCTCACCGAGGGTGTGATTTGCATTTCCCCGTGACAAACGATGCTGAGCATCTTTCCATGTGCTGTTTGTTGGTCACTGGTGCATTTTCTTTGGAGACATGTCCGTTCAAGTCTTTTTGGGTTCTTTATTCTTGAACCTTTATTTTCCTCATGGACTTCAGAATTGGTTCCTACGGTTATAGAAAAACATCCTGCAGCTACTTTTACTGGGTTGCATTCAATGTATGGATCAATTTGGGGGGACTGTGGCCACACCCCTCCTTGGTTTTCCTTTCCCAGTCTCCTCTGCCCCCTCCCTGTGGTTCTAAGCATCACCACACACGACCATGCCAACAGCTGTTCCCCAGCTCTGTCCTGAACTCCCCAATGCTACCCTACAGCTCACCAGAGTGTCCTCAGGTCTCTCCATGACACTGGATCAAATTTAACTGCTGACCCTACACAACCGCCCTCCTGGCCTGCTCACCTGTTTCCCAGTGGCAGCAGTGGCTCAGGTGACCACTGGGCACCATCCTTGTCTCCCCGCTCCCTCACCTTGGAGGAAGTCAGGGTCCTGGCAGGAGAAAGAGGCAAAGAGAGAAAAGGACTTTTATGAAGGGCCATTTACCAAAGTGGCAACAATGGGTGGGTCGAACCAGAGGGTGGTAAGGGCCCTGGGTAGGGGCTGGTCCTAGAGCCCTGAGAGGGTAGGAAAGTTCACAGGGAGAGGACAGGTCTTCGCCCAGCAGGAAGGGAGCTGGGGAAATTCCCCAACCTCTGGGCAGGAGGCCAGACTCACCAGGAAGCCAGCGGTGGGTGGGGGATGGGGCTGTCTGTCCGGGAGCACTGGGAGGGTGGAAAGGGAGGAGGGCAGGTCTGGGCAGCAAACTGCGAATACCCAGCCCACCCCCTTCCCTACCCTCTGCCCCAACCTCTTCTAGCTCAGGGCCTCTGGGTGGACATCTGACCATCCCCACCCCCAGTCCTGCTCTCCCATCCACTCTGTTTGGCGCCCGGCAGCTCTCCAAAACCCTCATCTGAGCAGGTCTCAGCTGGCATCAAACCCTCCTTTGGCGCCACACTGTCCTTAGGATGAAGTCCGAGCTCCTTGATCACCTGGCCACAGGTCCCGGGCCACAGGTTCCCAGCCTCCTCCCCCACTCCCACCTCAACCCCTCCACGGGTCTGCTCCCACCACGGGTCCTTCCTGGGAGCCTGCACAGTGGCGCCACCCGCTGCCTGGCATCCTCCAGGCCTCTCCTAGCCCTCCCCACTGCAGGTGGGTTTCCGCCTGCACAGCGGGTGTGAGGCTCCCTCCGTGCTCCCACCCGGGGCAGGGCCTGATGGCTGTTACGGCGTTTTGTGGAGTGCCACGGCGAAGCAGCAGCCGGCCCGGGTGCAGGGTACGGTGGGCACTGTCGCAGCGTGTGAATGCTGCCCATGCCGTGAGGCCCAGACCCCCTGGCACAGCGCCCTCCTCAAGCGCATCTCCCACGACTTGCCTCCACTTTCGCCGCTCACCTCCGCGCCTTCCTCAAGGCCCCCCCCCGCACCTGGAAGGGAGGAATGCCGGACGCTCGAGCCCTCCACCAGGCGTCTCCCACGTCGCCCCCGCCCCCAGCGTTAATCCTCCGCCTCCGGGCTCCCGGGACACCGGATACCTGTACTGCAGAGCCTGGCACGGAGCGAGCAGCCCGTGAGAACTTACCCCCGGAACAGTGAGCACCTCCGGAGCCCCCAGACCACCCCCGCCCCTCGGCAGACTCTAGCGCACAGTCGGTGTCCGCGCAGGACAGCGTCCTCGCCCCCGCCCCTCGCCCGGCCTAGAACCCCCGGCAAGGGAGCGCGGGGGCGCGGGAGGAGGGATAAGGGCCGGGCGGGCTGCGCCTCTGGGACTCACCGTACCTCCTCCACCCTCCGCCCCTCATTAGGGCGGGCGGGGCCAAAGGTTGGGGATCGGGGCGCGGCTGGAGCCTGGGCTCCCGGAGCGAGCTTAAGCGTTAACCCGCGGGCCCAGGGCCAGGACGCGGGGATGCTTTGGTCACGGGGTTCCGCCTGGTAAGGAGGGGCGGCTCCCCAAGCCGAGGCGGGGAGGGGAGGGGGTCCGGGGACGAGTGGGGAGGAGGGCGGGGCCCAGGTGGCCGACGGGTGGGCGCGCGGGGCGGGGCTGCTGCGCCACTGGGGGCGGGGGCCGCGCTCACCTGGCGCCCTGGGCCCGCCCTAACCTGGATTTCCGGGGGTCGGGGGCGGGGCTGGACCGGACCGGGGCGGGGCGGGGGCGGGGCTGGACCGGACCGGGGCGGGGCGGGGCGGGGCGGGGCGGGGCGGGCGCCGCAGACGTCAGGGACCCGCCGCGCGAGGCCGCGGGCCGCCGCTCTGCGCGTGGGCTCGGCCGGGGCTGCCGCGAGCGTGCGGGCCGCGCCGGGCATGTCCTAGGCGGCGGCCCCGCCCAGCGCTCGGCGGGCCGGGCGGGAGGGCAGGGGCCGAGCCGGGACGAGCCGGGGCCGAGCCGCAGGTAAGACGCGCCGCCCTGTGCCCGCGGCGCCGGGGCCTCCCTCGCCCGCACCTGCGCGCCTGCGGGGACGGGGCAGGGGACAGGGGGCAGGGGCGCGGGGCCCGGCGGGACCGGACAAAGGCGCGGGGCTAGGGGGCCGCCGGCGCACCTGGCCAGGCCGGTCCCCGCCGGCTCGGAGGCGGCCGAGGTCTCCGCCAGGCCGGGAGGAGCCGCCCGGAGCGCGTCTCCGCGGCCTGGAGAGGGGGGCGCAGGCCCGGGTGCCGGGGTCCCCGCCCAGGCACCGGCTCGGCCATGGCCGCCCCCGGCGAGCGCTGATTCAGGAGAAGGCGCCGCTCCCTCCCCCTCCGGGCCCGGCGCTCCCGCCCGGCCGCCTCCCGGCCTGGTCTCTCCTCCCGCGGTCCCTCCCTCCGTCTTCCTCCTCCTCCTCCCTCTCTCCTCATTTCCCTTCGCCGCCGCCGTCGCTGCCTCCTCTCCCGGCCTCCGTTCCCTCTGCTTCCCGCGGCCGCCCGCCCGCCTCGCCTCTCCCAGCCCCTCGGCGACTCCACCTCCTCCCCTCCTCACCTCCAGCCGGGTGGCTCTTCTGGCTGGGGCGGCCGAGGGGACAAGTTTGAGGTGTTTATTATTCTCCCTCCTAGCAACGATGGCCAGCCCAGCCCCGAGCCGGCCGCAGGCTTTTTTGGAGCGTCCACAGCTCCCAGGCCTGGGCTTTTTCAGGATGGGCTGCGGTGGCAGGGGCGGCCTGGCGCCGGCACAGGCTCTGGGGACTTGGCTTCTCTTTGCCCTAAGCAGAGGCTGCGGCCTCCTCTGGGTGGGGTCTCCGTGCCTACTGCCCAGCGGGAGCTGGTGGCAGGTGATGGCAGAGTGTGCGGCGGCGCTGGGATGCGCCGGGGGCTGGATGGGGGCTGGGAAACGCAGTGACGGGGCGGGGCTCTCCGAGAGAGAGCCCTGTCATCTCCCTCAGTGCACCGCTGAGGGGTGTTCTAGCAGGCTAGGGTTGTGGGGGCCTCCGGAGGGCTGCAGGGGCATGGGAGTCCCCGCCCCCCTTGCTCCAGTGCCTGCCTCTCTGGCTGGACCCTGAGGAAGGAAGGCCAGGGGGCCTGGGGTGAGCCAGCTGGAGCTGCCTTCTCCTGGGGCGGATTTTCCCACGTCTTCCCACCTGCCTGCCGGAGGTGACATGAGGGTATGCCGTGGGATTTGTGGTCACTGGGCCTTCACGGATGGGTGGGGCTTGATGGTCCCCCCGCCCCAAGGAGCTGGGCAAAGAGCCTGGCAGCTGAGGCCTCTGGTACGGGCACTGCAGGGACAGAGCCTGGGGAACCCCCCCCCCACCAAGTGCCACACCATGTCTCTCCCTAGTTATTGTCTGCCTCCTGGCCAGCCTCCCGCCTAACCCCACATCTGTTCTCCATACAGTCGGACATCAGCTCAGGGCCTCCAGGGCCAGCCTCACAGGCGTGTGGCCGGCACACTTGCTCAGACCCTGCTTTCCTTTGATGCTCTGCTCTCGATGTTTTGAAACTCTTGTTAATTTTTGAATAGGGCGTTGTTCGTTTTCATTTCGCACTGAGCCCCACAATGATGCAGCGTGTCCCGGGCCTCCAGGGACTCCCCTCTCACTCTAGGACAAGCCCCAGCACTCCCAGGGGCGTACGACCCCTCGTCTGTGCACTGGCTGCCCCTCTGCCTGGACCGAGGTCCCAGGTGCTCACATGCCCACCTTGCTGCTCCCAGCCTCGCTCAGATGTCACCTTTCCTGCTCGCTGCCCTCCCCTGCCCCCTTTTCTCTGAGTCTCTCGCACCTTCTCTCGGAGCCGTTTGCGGGCTTTGCCGCCTGTCCCCCCAGCTGGAGGGAAGCGCTGGGAGGTGGGGATGCTGTGTGTCTTGGTCACAGCTGTCTGTCAGAGCCCAGGAGACAGCCTGGCATGTGGCGGTGCTCAGGACACACTTTACCCAGTGTGTGTGTGTGTGTGTGTGTGTGTGTGTGTGTGTGAGCACTGTGAGTGTGTTTGCGGAGGAGGGTGGCCGGGGCACTTGTGGGTGGCTCTGGTACATGGGGAGGCTGTGTGTACACATGTGGCATGGGCGTGTCTGCACATTTGGTGCCTGTGCACCCATGCTGGTGTAATGACACAGCTCTGCTTGTATGCTCTGGATGAGCAGGACACATGTGCAGAAATGTGGACACTGGCTGCATGGGGGCCTGTGCTGCCCTGGGGCAGCAGGACCGAGGGCCTCAGGCTGCCCAGGGCCTGGTCTTGGGGTAACATTGGCCCTTGTCATCACTCAACTTGCCCCCACTGTGCCCCTCAAGCCACCTGTGCTCCCTGTCCATCCGGGGCACCCCAGCCCCTCCGACTCCTCCCTCACCAAGGCCCCTGGGACCTCGGGCACCAAGGCCCCACCTCCCTCCTTGGCACTGAGGGGCTACCTGATGTGCTCATCACCCAGTACTGTTCTGGTCTGGGGGTCTCTGTAGGCCGGCCACAGTGGCTACCAAGGGACATTCTGTCTCCTCTCGCTGATAGGCGTATTGATGGCTCGGGGCTCCTGTGTCCAGCGCCTCTCCCCACCCCAGCGCGGAGCCTGTCCCAGAATGTCCATCTGAGGGAGGCAGATCCTCTGGTTCAGAGTTTTTGTCCTGGGGCGGGTCTGGTGCTGTGGGCCCGGCATTGTGGGGACCTGATGGGCCACGCTGAGTCCCACCCGAGAGCTACTCCTGGTAGGTCACAGGGACATATGGGTCCACACGAAGGCAATATGGCCAGTGCCCCACGAATTCAACCCCTGGCACCTAGAAGAGAGGGAAGAGGCTTGTGTGGGGCCTAGAACGTGAGGGAGGAGCAGGAGTCTTCACCAGGCAGGGGTCCACGGGGCAGACACAGTCAGGGAGGCAGGTGGCCCGATGTGGCTCAGTATGTCTAGAAGCCGCCACTGCAGTGGTGTCGTGAAGGGACTTGAACCTCAGGGGCAAGGTGTGTGCTGGGTGTACTGTGTGTCCAGGGGGCCCAGGCCCAGGCAGGGGAGCCCTGCTCTGATGACTCCTCCCCCTCCAGGGCCACACGGGCCTCGCCAGCGCCAAGATGAGTGTCACCTCCTGGTTCCTGGTGAGCAGCAGTGGCACCCGCCACCGGCTCCCCCGAGAGCTCATCTTCGTGGGGCGTGATGAGTGTGAGCTCATGCTGCAGGTGAGTGGGGGTGCCCTGGGGCTGAAGACAGGGATCAGGCTGGGGGCCGGGAAGGCACCAACCCCACTTGCTGCAGGACACCTGGTGAGGAGGCCTCGACGCGGCCCCAGGCCCCGGCATCTCCACCTGGGCCCTGGACCCACGGGTGAGCTCTAGGCCTTGGGTGGACATGCACAGCTGGGACATGTGCTCACGGGCATGGGTCCCTACCTCTGCGAGTGGGACCTTTTCCCACAAGAGGGCTCTTGGGCTTCTATCTGATTCTCAAGGTGTTGGGGGCCCATCTTTGGAAGGTGCTGGAAGGCAGATCTGTCCATACCCTTGTAGTCTAGGGGCCCCACCTGTGGCATGAGGCAGGGTAGGGAGCTGCAGGGCCAGCTTTGCCCATCAGATTGCCCAGGGGAAGGCTGATGCCCCTTTGAGGTGCCCTGAGCAGGGGACAGGGGCCTTTCTTGGGCACATGAGGCTGGCAGGGCACCGGGCGCTCGGCAGTCAGGGATTCTCTCTACCCCCGTGTCAGAGTCCACGTTTGGCCTCCAGGGGGCTCACACATCTGGCTGTTGGGGAATAAGGAGGGAGGGGTGATGGACTGACCCTGCAGGGTCCACCAGCTCGGACGTCCTTCTCCCCGCTCCTCATGGGTGGATTGAGTCGGGCTCCCTGCAGCCCCGTCCCCTCCCCAGCCTGGCACATGGGCCCCTTTTCCCAAGCCCCCGAGCTCCATGTCCCCACTGTGGGACTCTCAGAAGGAACTGGTGTCCTGGGTGGGCTGCACTGCCCAGTCTGGCCAGGGGGCCCACTCGGGTGTAGGGTGAGGCCTCGCTCAGGTCCTGGTTCCCATGAGCCACCCCAGGATGCGTGGGCTTGGGCTGCAGCTGGGGGTCCCACCCATGGGCAGCAAACGATTGTTCCCAGACATCCTCTGATTTTTTGACTCTGGACCCCGCCAGGCCTTTCGTTGCCGTCGGTGGTTCGTCTCCTAAGCGCCTGTTACCTAGAACGGCCTCTCCCCTTTTTCTCTTCTCTTCGTGCCTCTGGACGTTGGAGGGACTGAGTCGGTGGCTCTGTACGGGGTGGGTGCACGTTTTTGTGAAGCATTAGGTGCAGCGGGAGGCCTCGCGGGCCACACGCCTCCATCACAGCTACTCGGCTCTGCTGTTGTCGCCAGGAAGTGGCCTCAGCAGTAGTAAACACACGCGTGGCAGCGCCAGTAACACTTTATTTACAGAGGCTGAAATGCCAATTTCACGTCCTCTTCACGTGTCATAGAATAGTCTTTTGATTTTTTTAAAATCATTTCAAGCATAAAGACCGTTCATAGCAGTCAGTTGTCGTGGAGCGGCCGGGGTGAGGTCCAGACCTGGGCGGCTGTCTCCCGATGGTGTCATGAGACGTGACCCCAGTTCTCTCTCAATGGGAAGATCTGAAATGGTCACCACATCCGGCCCTGACCCCTGGCAGGGTTATTGTGTGCCATGCTGAGTTGGTGTGGCCTGTTGGCCCTGCCGTTCCACCCGAGGTGTCCAGGAGGGCCTCTTGGAGGAGGTGGCACTTGATGGGAGCCTGTGGGTGCTGAGGGGCAATAGATATTGGGGGCCTGCGGGTGCCCCAGCGTGGGTGCTCCTCCCGCCCCTGCCTGGCCCTGTCCCCCCACACCAGGCCTCACTCGGCTTGCTGCTTTCTCCAGGTGTCGGGGGAGAGACTGCTGGGGCGTGGTCAGGGTGCTCAGAGTGAGCTGGGGTCCTATTCCTAATTTCTGGCTAATCACTGGCGGAGCCCTGAGCAGGGCGGGAGCAACGGGGGCTCCTCAGCCCTCCGTGCTGGGCCGGCCTCTGGCCTGGGTATACCTGCATTTCTGGCCCTTGCTGACCTGGGCTGTGTGGCCGTGTCTCCATCACGTGGGGAAAGCGAGGCTTGGGGAGGTCGTGCAGGTGTGGAGTGAGTGTGGGATTGCTGTCCCCTCCCCACCCCTGCAGTCGCCCCCCACCCTCCTGCCCCCGCCCAACTGCCCCTTGCTCAGGGTGCCCCATCCTCTTGTCCTCCCAGGGGCCACGCCCTCCTGCCACCTCCTTCACCCCTCACTGTGCTAGAGCCCCCGCTAGAGAGTTCCTTCCCTCCCACCACCGCAGCCCGGCCCTGAGTCCACACTGCCATCCAGTCCCATGTCCACACCGCAGCCTGGCCCCCCCTTGTCCACACTGCTGCCACCTAGCCCTGAGTCCACACCACTGCCCAGCCTTGTGTCTACCCCACCACCGCCCTGCCCAAAGTCCATACCACTGATGCCTGGCCTCATGTCCACACTGCTGCCCAGCCCTGTGTCTCCACTGCACTTTCCTGGGATGGCAGCTCCAGGCTTCCTCCAGCCTCTCGCCTCTCCCTGTCTGCCCACTCACCTCTCTCTGGAGGTGCTGTCCACACCCGCAGCCTTGGTTTCCCCCTCTGCTCAGATGATGCAAAGGGTGTCTCCTGCCTCCTGCATTCGTCAGCCTGCTCCGGTGCCTCAGAGGCAGCCCAGACTTGGTGCCACTGAGTGAAACCTGTCATCCTCCTCCCCTCCACCAGGGTCACCATCAGGGTCCCTGCCACGCATACAGGGTCAGACCCTGACCTTCCTTCTCCCTGACCTGCGCCTCGCACATCCCTGAATGCTGTTCCCACCCCAGCGGGTGCAGGGAGAGGCACCCTGGTCCGTCGGGCCCCGCCTCTCCCCACACCTGCCCTGCCGCTCCGGGATCCACCTCGCCCCATTGCAGCCCCTCGGGCGCCGTCGCCCGCGCTGTCCTCAGCAGGCAGCTCCTGTGCACCTCGCCCTGCCCGTGCTCCCAGACCAACGGCCCCCTCTGCGGCTCCTTGAGTTCATTCCCGCGTTTGAAACTCAGTCGTTTTTGTGGGCTCCGCTGTGCCTGGCACTCAGAGAGCCATGCAGGACCCTGCCCTCCTTGGTCTCCACTCCAGGGGGGACTGGCCACAAACGTGTAAGCAGGAGCCCGATGATTCCCCAAGGAGAAACCTGAAGGAGGTGGCACTGGGGGCTGAGGGGCTGACTGCACACGGGGATGGTGTGCTGGTGTTGTGCTGAGAGCTCAGGAGGAGGGGCAGGGGCGGGGCAGAGGCGCTGGTGGGGAGGGGCCTCCATTTGCAGGGGAGAGAGAGGGGGCAGTGTGGTGAGGGGGAAACAAAGCAGCAAGGGACCATCCAGGAGGAGGCCAGGGAGCAGGGGGCCCTTGGGGAGCCTCCAGGCAGGAGGGGGCCGTGGCTTGGAGCTGGGGGCCAGAAGAGGTGGGGAGAACTGTGTTCTGGAGGCAGAGCCTGCCAGCCTGGCCAGGAGCCACCCGTGTCCCCAGTGGCCTGTGTTTGCTCACCACAGTGTCCTGGCTCCCAGTGCAAGTCTGGCACAGAGCTGGTGCCCAGCGAGCGCGTGTTAAATAACACGAATGTGAGCAGGGATGCAGCCCAGGTCTGTCTGGTGTCAGAGCTGAGACTGCCTGCTGTGGCTCCCGCCCCCGGGCGGCCCAGGTGGTCTGGTGCAGGGCCTGTGTGCATGGACACATGCAGCTGTGTATGCGCACACATGTGAGCGCACACGCATGCGCAAACGCACGTACACGTGTATGCACATGTGTGTATGTGCACAAGCACGCGTGCGGATGTGTTGCACATGTGTGTCTGTGTGTGCACGTGTGTATGCGTGCTCATAGCAAGGTGTCCTCTCTGCTCCTGCCGGCTCACCCTGTGGGAGTGTGTGACGGCCGGGATCCGTCTGCTCGCATCCTCACCCAGAAACTGTGGCCCTGAGCGAGCGAGCCCTGGGGCCCCCTGCACACACAGCAGGCTGAGCCTATCACTGTGGGCACTGTGGCGTCGCTGGGTGACGCTGGCTCTGAGCTGGCAGTAGGGTGACCCCAGAGCCCTGGGCTGTGGCACTGCTGGGATCTGCATGGCCGGGTGGGGCTTTTCCCCCCCGGAAGGTGTCAGACACGAATTTTGGAAGCTCGTGTTTATTCTGTTTTAAAGTGAGTAGGAACAGTTAGACCCTTTTCCAAAAATCTGTGTGTTTGGAGCTTCTTCGGGTTGTTTTATGTGTCTGTTCCACACCCGCTCCTCTTCTTGTGCGGTAGGCTGTTCTCCAGAGGACCTGATTCGTGTCCTTTTAAGTCTCGAGTCCTGGGCCGAGGGGCTACCTCCAGCCCTCAGAGGGGACTTCCAGCCTCTGAGCACTGGGGCTCGATGGGTTGGAGTCTGCTTCTGGCCTGGGGTATCGGGGCTGGGAAGGAGGGCTCCGGAGGTGGGGTCCTCCCTGCCATTCCCCGTGAGCCCTGTGCTCCATGCAGTCTGGGGAGGGGCTTGACGGGTGCTGTGCCTGGTGCCGGAGCCCTGGCTGGGAGCAGAGTGTTGGTCGGGGGAGTGGATGGGGCAGCCCGGGCTCTGGGTGCAAATGGAGAGCAGGGGGCTGTGCCAAGTCCAAGGAGACAGAAGGTGGGTGGGTGGGCAGGGTGGGGCTTCTCGCTGGGAGAGGGAAGGTGGGCTCAGGGAGGGTGGTGGCCCTGGGCAGAGGACCCAGGCCTAGGAGAGGGCAGAGCTCCTCCAGAGCCCGCAGAGCGGTCTGGCCAGCAGGCCAGCTGGGGCGGGGTGGGGAGGGGAAGGTTTAGAGAGGCCTCCAGGGTCTGTGGCTCGTGGGACAAGCCTGGCCTTTCCTCCCCGGCTGGGAGCCCCAGGAAGTTTCAGCAGAAGAGGGACAGGCAGCGCCTGATGGGGGCTGGGAGGACAGGACAGAGGTGGGGATGGAAGCAGGTGGACGGACCGAGGGGTGCCAAGGAGGAAGGCCAGAGGGCCTTGGTGCCTGGGGGGCTGGAGAGCGTGGCTGGAGCAACTGGGGGCTTGGATGGCGGCATTCCCCAGGGAAGGCCATCAGGTCAGGCAGGCAGGGAGGAACTGGGTTTGGCCGGGCCGGGCTTGAGACGCGGAAGGTGGCCGGGGATGTGTCTGGGAGCTGGGGATCTGAGGCTCAGGAGGGAAGGGAGTGGGTCACGCTGGAAAGATCATCCCCAAAGCCTCTCTGGGGGATTACTCCTCAGCAGAGGTGGCGTCCAAGCCCAAGGGACAGAATCCCCTTAGTGCTGCCCACCCCACCCCCGTCCGCCTTGGCCAGACAGAGCCTGGGGCTGGCCCGTGTCCCACTGCATCCTGGTGCAGAGTTGGTAAGCCCTTTCCACACCCACGGACCCCCGGGAGGTCTGATGTCTGGCCGCGAGGAGGGCAGAGCCTGGCCCTCAGGCCCACTTTCGGGAGACAGTGGGTGCCTCAGGCCCAGTGGCACCCGAGTGTGGAGCAGGCTGAGGCGGGCAGCTGGCCTGTCCTCGAGCCCTGGGCTGAGCACCGGAGGGCGCACAGGAGGCGGTGAGGCCCCGTCCTCCCAGCTGCCAGGCTGGACTCTAGGAGTCGTGGTGCCTGAGCCAGCGGCCGCCGAGGGGACAGTTCACTGACCTGAGGTGGGTGAGCTTGAGCACCAGGCAGCCCCGGAGACCTGCTGATTCTTGTCAGCCCCACCCCCTGGCTGGGTCCTGGGGAAGCCCCTTCAAGGCCCTACAGCCAGGAGACCGAGGCCAGGAGAAGGGAGTGCCAGCATCTCCCAGCGGTCCCTGTCCCCCCGCCCCCTGCCTGTGCCAGGTAGGGGAGGCCCAGGCCAGGGCCACCGGGAGGGCTGCAGTGGAGGGTCACCAGGGCTGGCTTCTGGGGGAGGTGAGCACTGGGCGGTCTGGGTCGGGGACAGGCTGAGGAGTCTGATGGAGGAGATGGTGCCCAGCGTCCAGGGCAGAGGCTGTGGCCAGGAGCGTCCAGCTTTGGAGCCAACTTTGGGTGAGGAATTCAGGATGGGGGTGGCAGAGGGGATGCCTAGGGGAGAGGGAGTAGGTCTCAAGGTCAGAATCACCTTGCCAGAGGTGCTTGGCTTTGGGAGGTAGGTGAGTTGGCCCCAGGAGGCCATCAGGAGCAGTCCTGGGGGCCTCTCAGGGAGGACACCTGGAGCAGGCTGAGCTGCTGACGTGTGCTTCCCTGGTTCACGTGGACGGCACTGGGGCAGGTGCTTGGGGTGGCCCTCGTGTCAAGGAGGCCCTGGCTGGCCCCCGCAGACTCTGCTCTGCCCTCTAAACTGCCCCTGCACCCCTTCTGGACGATCAGGGGTTGGTGGCAGAATGAGGTGTGGGCCCTGCCCCCCTCTCTCTTCATACCACCCCTCCCCCATGGTCCCCCACTGCAGTGTCCTTGTTGTGGGTCAGGCCAGCCACCGTGGGGCCTCTGAGTCCAGGAGAGGCTGGAGCACGGAGGCCGGTGCTCAGGTCGAGGGCTGTGGCCCCCACCAGCCCCATCCGTTACCGTCTCCTCCAGGGCCCGCCCTGGCATCTCTGCTGAGCTGAGTGACCTTGGGTGGGGGCAGGGCTGATGGAGAGCCTCTGTCCACCCCCATCCTGACCCCGCTGTGCCCTCAGGTCTCTGGATGAGGAAGGAGGCCCTGCCCTGGAACTGGTCACTACAAGATGGTGCTGGAGGGACTGGGCAGGTGGGGAGTGTCAGAGAGGGCTCCGTGGTTGTGGCTGACTCTGGGGGAATGCGAGACTGGGCACTCACCTGTGAGAACTGAGACGCCCGGCGGTGTGGTGACGTCGGGACTTGGGTCCTGGGCCACCCTCTCGTGGGCTGGGGCCATCCTGTCCAGGCAGACAACGAGTGTGCAGGCCCCATCATTCCCACTTGCGTCCTGGAGGCGGGCCTGGGTGTCTTGTGGCGTACCACCTGGCAGGTCCACAGGGTCACGGACTGTCACCTGGGCCAGGGCTGGACAATGCCCCTGGGTGGCCACTTCTGCTGGCCTCTCCTGAGCTGGGCCCCAGGCCTGCAGCTCCTCACGTGGTAGGGGACCTGTGAGGGAGATGGGTGACTGGCCTCAGGGAGGGGGTCCCGGGGGCCTGGGAAGAGTTAGAATTGCTCAGGGCTGAAGTACCTGTGTGTGTGCCTGTGTGCACGTGTGCAAGGAGGCTGGGTGGCAGGGTGTGCTCAGGATGTGTGAGCTATGTGCATGTGAGCGTACAGCGGTGGGGTCTGAGAGGCATCACACATGCGTGTGTGTGCACGTGTGCATCACTTGGAGAGGTTATATGTGCCCCTGCGCGGATGGCTGGGCAGCAGGTTGGGGAGGCCTCTCCCTGAAGCCCCCCAACCCTTTGATCCTCCCTCTGGGCTCTGCCCGACTTGCCTAGCCGCCCCCGCCTGCCCTTGGGAGTGAGCAGCGTGTCCCAGATGATCAGAGGTTTCCCAGCCGCTCCCACGGCTGACCCAGGAGCAGCCTCCAGGATGGGAGCAGCACTGGCCTATTGGTGCTGGGGAGGGGGGTCACACGGGGAGGGGCTGGGTGGTAGCTGCAGGGTGAGAGGAACTGGCCCTGGCATCTTGGAAAATCCCTGTGGCCAGCTCCAGTGGCCGGGAGGGCTGGCTGGGCCAGGCCTTGGTGGGCTTTCCAGGTGCGCACAGTCAAGGTGTGCGAGTGTGACTGGGGCCTTGCCAGCTCTGGGGCCCAGGGGTCTGGGGTTGGTAGTGTGGTGGTATGGGAGAGGATGGGGGCTCCGGTGGGGTGGTGCCTCTGCCTCTTGGGCCTTGCCTCACCAGGAAGGGCACCTGAGGCCACCTGTGTCTTCCTAGTCCCGCAGCGTGGACAAGCAGCATGCCGTCATCAACTACGACCAGGAAAGGGACGAACACTGGGTAAAGGACCTGGGCAGCCTGAACGGGGTGAGTGCGCCCAGCCCCTCTGTGCCGGCCCCACCCCTGTCCGTGACCCCGCCCTTTGTGCTGGCCCTGCCCCTCTGCATGTCCTTCCCTCCCGTGACGGCCCCCGACCCTCCATACCCCCTTTCTCTGTGCCAGCCCCGCCCCTCTCCGTGCCCCGCCTCTGTGCCAGCCCCGCCCTTCTCCATGCCCCTCCATCTGTTCCGGCCCCACCCATCTCCGTGCCCCTCCCTCCTGTGCCAGCCCCGCCCATCTCCATGCGCCTCCCTCTGTGCAGGCCCTGCCCCTCTCCATGCCCCTTCCCGGTGCCTACCCGGCCCCTCCATATCCCCTCCACCTGTATGGGTGTCCTCTTTTTTTTCTGTATTTGGTGGACAGCAGCCTGCTCTGCAACACTGTTCCAATAAGAAAGAAAAACCACCAGCCTCGGTTCCCTTGTGCCAGAGCCAAGGAGGGCTCTTCCCCTGCCCTCTCCAGCCTGTGCAGTCTGCTCCCCTATCCTGAGCTGGGGGTCCCACTGCAGCCTCAGGCTGGCCCTGCCTCCACCTGGGAGCGCTCCCCAAGTGCTGGGCACCACCCACTGGCTCCCCTCTCAGGGTGTTCCCAACTGGGGTCTCACTCTCTGCCTGTGAGCCCCTCCTCCCTCAGCCTTCTTTCAGAGGAGGTGACCCTACCCAAATGGGGCTGCAGGAGGCGCAGACCTGCCCTCTGCCACGTGGGTGACACTGAGGCGCTGGCCCAGACTGCATGGGCTTCCAGAGGGTCCCAGGACTGCTGGCCTGGTTCCTGCTCCTGGACCCTGCAGGGACACGGTTCTCAGAGGCCTGTGATGTCCACAGAGCTGGGCCAACTCCTGCCTGCCCGTGTGACACCAGGCTCAGCCAGGGACACAGGCTGGCAGGGCTGGTCTACAGAGACTCGCTGCTGTCCGCACGCCAGGCCTGGTAGCCTCTGCTGCTTGCTCAGAGCCCAGGACGCTGTGTCCAAAACCAAGTTTGTATCTCGAGCCCGCGCCCAGGCTCTGCTCCATGTTTCTAGTCACGTTTGCTGCCCTCCCATCTGCGCACAGGCAGCCCCCCAGGCCTGGGCCGCCTCCCTGGGGAGCCATCCTCCTTCTGGTCCCCTCAGTCCCTCCTCATGTTCCTTGTTTCTTCTACCAGACTCTGGGCACAATTGCCATGCCTGGGACACAGCTGTCTTCCCTCTGTCACCCTGGCCTGCCCCAGAAGCCCTCAGAGTGCACTGGGGTCTTTCCTTCATCCGACCACAGCATGGTGGCCGGTGGCCGGCTGACTAGAAGCCCCTGATGAAGGGAAGAGGGTTTCCAGGGACTGGCGCTTCCCCTGCGAGCAGGCAGCCTGCATGGAGGCGTTGTCAGACAGCCTCACACAGCCTGACCCGCCTTGCAATGGGGCCACACTGTGGACATGCCTCGGCCACTCCAGGGGGAATTGTGAGGTCGGGCAGGGGGGAGCTGGGGCCAGCATGAGGCATTGTGTGGAGGAGAATGGGTCCGTTTCACAAAGACGCCCAAGGGTTTTGTGCTTGAAGGGCTGTGTCAGGGGCCCTGGGCGCTGGGCGAGCCCTGGTGCCTCAGCTCCCCTCGGCCAGTCCTTCAAGGCTGTCTGTCTTCTGGTCCCTTCCCGGCTAGGGGCTGGGCACACACGTGCTGGAGGGACAGTGCCGGGCCCAGAGCACAGAAGGAGAGCCCGGGTTGTCCGTTTGCTGGGGACCCCAGAGTTGTGCCTCACCTGCCATCGGCTCAGTTCCGCCCTGTTTTCTCCGCAGACATTTGTGAATGACGTGCGCATCCCGGATCAGAAGTACGTCACGCTGAAGCTCAACGATGTCATCCGATTCGGCTATGATATCCTTTCCCAGCAGCTCACCCTGCCTGGGGCCTCTCGCTTGGTCCCCCAGCCCCAGTCCTACTATCCCAGAAGCAGGTGGTGGCCTTGGAGGTCGCAGCTAGGGCCACAGAGGTCAGAGGGCTGTGAGGGTGAACCCCAGGCTGGGCTCCAGCCTGAACCCCAGCCCCTGCCACCTGCCCCTCTAATCTGAGGTCCCAGCCACTGGCACCTACTGTCCGCCTGGCCTGAGCTCTCACAGGGCCTGAGGAACGGGTGACCTCTCTCTGGGACCCGGAGTCCCCACGTGACCCAGGGGCTGCCCAGATCATGGGTGGGTGGGGGCTGTGCCTCTGCCCTGGACTCCAGGGCGCACAGCAGGAGTGCATCCTCTCCTCCTCCCACCTTGGCCCCATTCCCATTGGCACACCCACCCATGGGCCCTCCCCACTCCTGGAACCTTGGGAGGCCAGGGGCTGAGGGGTGGTCTGAGAGGGGAGCTGGGAGCTGGATGTGCCATGGCCTCCAGGGCCCCCCTGGCTCCTGGGCACGTCACCCGTGGTGCTTTGGGCTGTGAGCTGAGGGGTGGAGAGTGTGCCCGTGGCCTGAGGGCATGTGCATGCTGTGACCTGGAGCGGCCCCTGTCCTGCCCCTCTGAGTGGGCGCAGCACGGGCTGCAGGCCGCTTCTGCAGTGTAGACACTTGCTGGGTGCCCAGAGGCCCAGGCCTACACGGGGCAGGTGGTAGTGTGGGTGTGGGAGATCGTGCTTGCAGGTGTCCACACTGGGGTGGGCAGCACAGACGCCTCGCGTGCCCCTCCTTGATCTGCCTCCCTGGGAGTGGCCCTTTCATCTCTTTGGCTGAGGACACCTGCACTGCATGGCCCGAGGCCGCTGTCTGAGGCCCTGCCCGGCTCTTCCTGCTCCCTGTTCTCCTTAACGCGCTGCCACATTCCAACATGTACGTGCTGGAGCGCGTGCAGCACCGTGTCCCCGAGGAGGCGCTCAGGGTCAGTGCTGACCCCCGGGCCCCGCATCCCCGCAGCCCTCTGCTTCCCACTGGCCGGCCCACCCTGGCCCACACTCCAGGCCTCTCGGCTGCCTGGGTGGCTGTGGCTGCGCTGCTGTGAGTCAGCCCGGCCCAGCCTGCTCTGCCGGACGGCCCAGTCTGGCAGGTGGGGAGGTAGTCATTCCCCCCCGAGGCTGATGCACCCACAGATGGTGGGCGTGGCAGCGGCCCCAGCAGAGGCTGCTGTGCTCAGCAAGAGGGGTGGCTGAGAAGACCCACCTGACATCTTGGGTACTGGGGAGGACCCTGGTCAGGCCCCCTGGGTGGGGGTGGCCAAGAACAGGCAGGACGGGGTGTCTGCAGGCTGGCGGCAGCAACCTTGTGGGAGGTCCTCAGTGATCGGGGCCCCTGGGTACCCTTCCTCCTTGAGGGCACAAAGGTCCCGGGTGGGGCATCTCCCCTTGCTCGTTTGGAGGAGTCATGGAACACAGACTCAGGGACCCTACCCACAGCTTTACCCGGGAGCCCCATGTGAGACGGGCAGGCCTTAGCCCCATCTTACAAATGAACCTCGGGTGGCGCAGGGAACATGAGTGGCCTTCCAAGAGTCACACGCCAGTGAGGGCAAGGCCAGGTTGAGCCTGACTCTGATGACTGCAGAGCTCGGCCAGTTCGGGCCCACAGCTGCTGCTGTATCTGGCACACATGCACACACGCATGTACACGAAAGCCCACACGTGCACACATACATACATGCACGAGTGCACACATGCATATGGGCACTCTGCTCAGACAGGCCACCGCTCCCCACCCGCCAGCTCCTGACCCCTTCTTCCCCGTGGGGGCTGGGGTGACCGTCTCCCCCAGATGCTTGCTGCCCACTCCTCACCCCCCAAACAAGCACAGCTCCCTCCCAGAGGCTTCGTGGTCCTGAGGAAGCCCCCAGGCTTGGGCGTGGACCCCCACCTTAGCTGCTGACCTGGGCAGGTGTCCGGCTGTCTGCTCTGCGGGGGTCCTGAGGAGTCAGCGCCGGGCCCACTCTTGATGGAGAAGAGAGGCGGTGGCCCTGGGTGGGGATGTCTTCCTGAGGTGTCGCCCCTGCCCCCTGCCCTGTGCCCACAGCACGAGAAGTACACCAGCCAACTGCAGGTGAGCGTCAGGGGCCCAGTACCCAAGCGGGGTGAGGCGCAGCCAGAGCACACGCCGTACTGCGAGGCCTCGACCCCCAGGCCGGAGCGGGGTGACCGGAGACCAGGAGCAGGTGGGACGGCATGCCAGCTGGGCATGCAGGCCTGCACCCCACCCCCACCCCCGGGGCCCACACCCCTTGCCCCACTTCTCAGGGCCTCCTGGGCTCACGCCCCCAACAGCCGCCAGAGCACAAACCTGCTCTTGTGTGAGCTCAGACACCTGTGCACGTCTGCACCTCCTCACCCCTGTAGACATGCTCACTTATGCCCCCCTGCACCCCTGTAGATGCTCCCCCACATGCACACCTGTGCCCCTGCACTCCCTGTGATCCAGTTGGACTTTGGGCACTCAGCCCCCAGGGTCACCCGTTTGTGGCCAGAAATATTTACAGAGCCTTGGAGGGGGGCCGAGGCTCAGCTTGGGTGTGGGCTCACTGCTGGCCTCCTGCCTCTCAGTTGGGCAGGCTCTGGGGCAAAGGGCCAGGAGCAGGGCTGGAGGGACTGCCTACCCCAGGTTGGGGGCACTGAGGACAGTGCCACCCCAGGGAACAGCCAACCTGCAGGGAGGCCCAGGCAGGGACAGGGGGAGGTGGAGGGTGAGTGTCCACGGGACTCTCTGCACTTGTCAGCCCCCCATCGATGCAGAAATGGGGCTCAGAGTGCTTAGTGGCTGACCAGAGTCCTGGGTTGCTGTAGGTTGGAGCTGGCAGGTGATGCCAGGCTCCCTCCAGAGCCCAGCGTCCCCTCCAGTTCCAGGTTTCCCCTCCTGTCTGTGTTGGGGCCATGGCGACCCAGGGTCAAACTCTCTCTCCCCCTGCAGAGGCAGCGACCTACCGCACGCCCCTGTACGGGCAGCCCTCCTGGTGGGGTGAGGATGATGGTGGCACCTCACCCGAGGACCGGCGCCAGGAGGAGCCCTACCCAGGTAGGTCCTGGGGGCCTGCCCGTGAGACCCCCAAACTCCCCGAGGGTAGCCTGGCAGTGTCAGCTCATGGGGAGACGGAGCCAGCGGTCCCCGCAGAGGTGGGTGGGGTGAGGGTGCCGCCCTGTGGCAGCCTGAGGACGTCTCCCCCCACCAGAGCGGCCCAAGGAGCTAACGCAGCAGGATGGGGAGCTCACTGGGACGTTGGCCGGCTTCCGGTCCACCACGGAGCCTCAGGGCTACTCGTTCCGGCGGGAGCCCAGCTACTTCGAGATCCCCACGAAGGAGGCCCCGCAGCCACCAAGGCCCCCCGAGGTGCCGGTGCACGAAGCACCCACCAAGGACGTGGAGCCCGGCGGGGGCGGGGTGGCCCCCGTGGTGCAGAGCCACGCGTCCTTCACCATCGAGTTTGACGACTGCAGCCCGGGCAAGGTGAAGATCAAGGACCACGTCACCAAGTTCTCCCTGCGCCAGCGGCGGCCCCAGGGCAAGGAGGCCACGCCTGTCGAGGTGGTCTCTGCCGAGACCAAGGTGGCCGACTGGCTGGTGCAGAACGACCCCAGCCTGCTGCGCCGGGCCGGCCCCGGAGACGACCGCCACAGCACCAAGAGCGACCTGCCTGTCCACACCCGCACCCTGAAGGGTGAGTGCCTGGCTGGTTGGCCCCCTGGGCGGCCTGTGACCACACATCTGCCCAGGTCTGCCCGCTTGCCTCGCCCGTGGGAGGCCATAATCATCTTGATTGATTTCTGTTTTTCTCTTAATTGCCTGAGAATCGCCTGCCCAGTTGGGACAGTCCAGTGTGTTCTCGTGGCTCATCTCGACCTCGTGTGCTGGGTTCCATGTGGTGTGGGGTGCTGTGTCCCCAACCACGTGTGACAGCTGTGGTTGTGTGTGTCATCCCCCTCGGGCACGGGGTGAGGAGGCCCCCCAGCATCGCTCTGTTTCCTTTCCCTTGGCCTTATGAGTTGGGGTCCCTCCTGCCCCCAGGCCACAAGCACGAGGATGGCACACAGAGCGATTCGGAGGACCCCGCGGCCAAGGCAGCCGCAGAGAGCACCGGGGAGCAGGTGCGGCTGCAGAGGCAGATCAAGCGGGATCCCCAGGAGCTGTTGCACAACCAGCAGGCCTTCGTCATCGAGTTCTTTGATGAGGACACACCCCGCAAGAAACGCTCCCAGTCCTTCACGCATGCCCCGCCCGGGGACCCCAAGGCCGACAAGCGCCGAGGCCCTGGGCCCCCCGACAGGGACCGCACGGGGGCACCAGCCCCAGCCCGGGGGGCGGGCGGCAGCTCAGGGCCTCAGCGAGCCGGCTCGCTCAAGCGGGAGAAGACGGAGGAGCGGCTGGGCAGTCCCTCGCCCGCCACCCGGGCCCCTGCTCGCCCCTTCGGCAGCGTGGGGCGCCGCTCCCGCCTGGCCCAGGACTTCATGGCCCAGTGCCTGCGGGACAGCTCCCCGGCCACCCGGCCTGCCCCCGAGAAGGCACCCCCAGCACTGCCCACCCCCCTGACGCCCCGTGGGGCCAGCCCGGTGGCCCCCTCGACCCCGCCTCCACCGCCTGCTGACCCCCAGCTGAGCAAAACGCGCAAGCAGGAGGAGGATGACAGTCTCAGTGATGCAGGGACGTACACCATCGAGACGGAGACGCAGGACCAGGAGGTGGAGGAGGCCCGCAAGATGATCGACCAGGTGCCGTGGGGGTGGGGTCCGCCTCGGGCGTGGGCTGCCCACTCTGGCCCTACCTCTTGCTTTCCCAGGGCTGGGGCTGTTTTCCCACCCAATGCATGAACTGGACAGCCAGGCTGCATGTCCCAGCCACTGGCCACTCTGGCCAACCAGGGCCCCTGTTTTCCCAGTGTCTGGGGATGGAGCCTGTGTTTGAGTGGAGGGAGGGGTCTGGGCGCTCTGACCTCTGGTGCCTTACCATCCCTTCCGGTAGGTCTTCGGGGTACTTGAGTCCCCTGAACTCTCCAGGGTGTCCTCGGCCACCTTCCGTCCAGTCATCAGAGGGGACAGAGACGAGTCTGGTGATGGAGTGGTCCAGCGGATGGCCCTGCTGCAGGAGTTTGCGTCCCGGCCAGTGGGCGTGGTCCCCCAGGGGGAGCTCCAGGTGGGCAAGACGGAGCCCGGACACCGCCCTGTGGATGGGCCGGGCAGGGGAAGGACAGCGTCGGGCTGGGGCCCCGGTCATCGGGTCCTCTGTGCATGGAAGGCTCTGGTCCTGCCTGGAGGCGGACTCCAGATGAGGCTGGGCTGGACCTTTTCCTAAGGCGCATGTCCTCTGCCAGGCCCCGAGTTGGCTCGGGGGCCTGGGTGTGTGCTGCCCACAGGCGGGGCTGGGCTGAGTCCGACGGGCCAGGCAGAGCCGCAGGGACTGACCTCTGAGCTGCTGAACCAGGCTCATTTGGGGTCCCACAAGCCCAGCAAGGCAACAGCAGGCCTGCTCGCTGTTTCTGCAGGGGGCGCCTATTGCAGGCCTGGGGCTGGCAAGCATGGATTCAGGCGTTGGGGTGGGCTGCCTTTCATGCTCCCTCCTGCCCCTGGCACCTCCACGAGGGGCCTGTGTCACAGATGCATTTTGCTGTTTTCTCTGCAGGGCCTCCCATTGCCAGGCTCCCCCGGGGGTCAGAAGTGGGTGTCCCGCTGGGCCAGCCTGGCTGACAGCTATTCGGACCCAGGCCTGGCAGGTAAGCGACTCCAGTGCTGGATGGGGAGTGGCTAGGGTGGCCTAAGGCCAACGACTGGGGTTGCTGGTGGAGCACACACCAGCCATGCCTGTAGGAGGGCCTGCAGGCCAGCGACCACTCTAACCGGGCTACCCTTGTCTTCACAGACGACGGCCCTGGGCGCAGAGCTGGGGAGCTCGAGGGGGCCCTTCCTGTGCGCCAGCGGCGACTACTCCCACAGCTGCCCAGCGACAGGGCGGACAGCCCCGCTGGCCCCGAGGCTGCCAGGAAGAGTGGGCCTGGGCCGCCAGAGCCAGGCAGTGAACAGGCCAGCCGCCTCTTGGGCCAGGAGGACCTGGAACCCGACAGCCTCAGTGATGCCAGTGGGTCAGACGGGGGACGAGGCCCTGAGCCGGGCGGAGGTCTGCAGGAGGAGAGACGCAGGAGCCCACAGGAGGGACTGGCATGGACGAGGGGCCGGCGCTCGCCGAGGGCCCCCGGGGAGCTGGCCCCCACCTCTTTCTTCATCGGGGACCAAAACGGAGAGGCCACTTTCCCCAGGAAACCATCTGTGGCTCCAGGGGAGGTCGAGGGCCCGGGACAGGCAGCCCAGCCCAGTCTCCCAGCGAGGGATGGTGTCTACGTGAGCTCCAGCGGGAGAATGGTCATCCAGCTGCGGCCAGGGCGGTCCCCAGAGCCCGAGGGCCCCGCCCCAGCCCCACCCAAGGAGGCTCTGGCCTTCATCCGGCAAGAGAGCTTCACCAAGGAGCCAGCCAGTGGCCCCCCAGCACCTGGTCAACTCCCGCACATCTCTAGCCACCCCCTCCTGCAGGACCTGGCCGCAGCCCGGGCCTCACGCATGGACCTCCACTCCCAGGACACCCACCTGATCTTGAAGGAGACAGAGACAGCCCTGGCAGCCCTGGAGGCCCGCCTGCTCTCCAAGTCCACAGAAGAGGCGGAGGGTGAGGTTGGCAGTGCCCCTGGTCCACCAGAGGACTCCCTGTCTGGGGACTCCGACGTGGACACGGCTAGTACCGTCAGCCTGCTCAGTGGCAAGAACGGGCCCAGCCCGACCAGCCCCCAGCCCACGGGGCTGCAGAAGGAGAAGCCACCATCCCCGCCAGCAGCACAAGACCCAGGGAGCAGCGCCCGGGAGCGACTCTCAGAGAAGCAGCGCCACCCATCAGGCCCGACGGATGTGGGCCGCGGAGAGCCAGCACGGCGCCTGGCCGTGCGGCGTGGCTGCGGTCCCCGGGGGTCCTTGGACTGGCCTGATGAAGAACGAGGCTCTGGTCTCACCCACCCACCCAGCTCAGACACGGTCACCTCTGACCACGAGACCCCTGCAGCCACTGGGGCAGGTCGGCCGGGGCCTCGCCGAAAACCCACAGCGCCGCCGCCGTCCCCGGCTGCCCGGGATGAGCAGAGCCGCCCCTCAGCCGGCGCTCAGAAGGTGCAGCAAGCACTGACCCGCTCCAACAGCCTGTCCACCCCTCGGCCCACGCGTGCCTCCCGGCTGAGACGGGCCCGGCTGGGGGATGCCTCGGACACTGAGGCCACGGATGGTGAACGGGGACCCCTGGTCAACCCCGAGCCAGCGGGGCGGCCGGCCGCTGATCAGGCCAAGAAGCTGTCGCGCCTGGACATCCTGGCCATGCCCCGGAAGCGGGCCGGCTCCTTCACGGGGCCCAGCGACTCAGAGGCAGCTGCCACCCGCACTGGCTTCTCCGGCCGCAGCGTCGAGTTGTACTGTGCCGGCCGCAAGCCCACCATGGCCGAGGCCCGAGCTGCCGCCAGAAAGGCCGCTGCCACTGCCACGGCTGCCCGCCAGCCCTTCAGCAGGGCCCGCCCGGGCAGTGCCCGGTACTCCTCACCCAGTGAGTGTTGGGAGCGGGCGGGTAGCCCTGAGCCTCCTCGGCCCGGGCAGTGGGGTCTGCAGCTTCCTGTGTGGCAGCCCAGTGCCGGGCTGCAGGGCCTCCAGCATCCACAGCCCCCAGGCTGTCCTGGCGTGAGGGCCTCCACCATGTCCAGGGTGGAGCGGCTGCTCCCGTCTCCTAGCTGGGCCTGCCTGCTCTTCCCTGGAGATCCAGACACCAGCTGGGAGCCCGATGGCTTGTGAGGCACATGTGCAGGCCCAAGCTGTCCACTCTTAGGCTGGGTGCCTGGGGAGGGCCATCCACCCCAGGCTGCTGGGGTTGTGCAGCTCCATCAGGGACCCTCTGTGAGCCCAGATCTGTGGCCAGAAGAGGGCTATGTCAGTGTCTCCCACCCCTCTGCGAGCAGAGGCCCCGTGGAACCTGCGATCCATGCGTATCGCAAGGAAGGAGCCGTGGCCACCAGCGTTGGTGTCCTGCCTAGGGGGGCTGGATGTCCACATCCACTCAGGCAGCCTCGCCCTGCTGGGGAGCCACCTGTCCTCTGAGTGAATTTGGCCCAGCTCCTTGCTGCTGCTTCTGCCACTCACCTGACACCCCCGCGGGGCCCCTCCCTGCCCACTGGGTCTGCTGGGGGCAAGGACTGTGGAGGGACAGGCTCACTGGAGGATGGGATGGAGCGGGACAGCATGGCTGCGGGCTGAGGACCACACTTGCTTGGCAGGAACCTGCTGCCCGCCTGTCCCTCCTCATTTGCAGCCGCCCCAGGAGCTCAGAGCAGGGAGGGCGAGGAGTCAGGTCGGAGAAGGCCAGGCAGGTGCAGGGAGAGGTCGTGAGGGCCGAGCTCAGGCTCCAACCACAGGCCGTGCTCGGCCACTCATACGGTCTGGCCCAGGGCCAGGGTCGACCCACATGGTGGGGGTTTACCCCTATTCGGGGTGTCTCAGGACACCACTTCCCTGCCACCAAGGGCGCTGGTTCCCATCTGATGCACATGGCCCCCGCCCACTGGCCCACCAACCACAGCTCTGGGCTACTCCCCAAGGGGCTATGGAAATGCCGGGCTGCGTGTCCCTACATGTGCCTCTTGGCTGGTGGTGGCCTTCTGGTCCCCGGAGCTCAGCAGCTGCTGGCACTTCAGCTGAAGGGCTTCTGGGTGCAGGGGCGCCAGCTGCAGTGTGGCTTGTCCTGCAGCGCTGGGCCTTTGGGGGACCCTGGGGCTGCCCCAGGGTGCTGAATGCTACTGTGGTCTATTCTTGCTTCCGCAAATGATCCGTTCACTGCAGGTACACGTCGCCGGCAGCAGGGCTCGGACTGCACATCCACCTCCGAGGAAGAGTATGGCTCCCACCACGGCTCCCCCAAGCACACACATTCCCAGGCCTCTACAGCCACGCAGACCCCACGGGCTGGCGGCTCTGGACGGCCCCGGCCCCGGGCCCCTGGCCTCCGGGACACAGATGATGAGGAAGAAGAGCCTGACCCCTATGGTTTCATTGTGCAGACAGCCGAGATTGCTGAGATTGCCAGGTGAGTGGCGCCAGTTGACAGCACAAGCCGTTGATCCTCTGGGTGCCTGCCCCTGGAGCCGAGAGCCCCTGAGGGCAGGAACTTGGCTGGGGCTCTCTTCCTAAATAGGCTTGGAAAATGTTTATCAGATGGATGGATGGTTGGATGGATAGATGGATGATGGATGGTTGGGTGGATGATGATTGGATGGTTGGAGAGTTCGATGGTGGGATAGATGATGGATGGGTGGATAGATGATAGGAAGGATGGAAGATGGGTAGATGGATGCTTGGGAGCATGGATGATGGAAAGAGGAAGAGTGAGTGAATGGATGATGGATGGATGGTTGGATGGATGGGTGGCTGGGAGGATGGATGGACAGATGATAGGTGGATGAATGGGTGGGTAGATGGATGGAGAATGGATGAATGGATGGGTAGATAGGTGGATGGGTGGCTGCGAGGATGGACAGGTGGATGGATGGACAGATGATGGATGAATGGACAGATGACGGGTGGATGAATGGGTGGATGGATGGAGAATGGATGAATGGATGGGTAGATAGGTGGATGGGTGGCTGCGAGGATGGACAGGTGGATGGATGGGCAGATGATGGATGAATGGACAGATGGTGGGTGGATGAATGGGTGGGTGGATGGAGAATGGATGAATGGATGGGTAGATAGGTGGATGGGTGGATGGTGGATGGATGGGTAGATGGATGGAAGGGTGGATAAATGGATGAATGCAGATCTGCCTGAGGGTGAATGAGGGTGGGGGACCTCTGGTACAAGGAAGGCCTCCACCAAAATTTTTAAAGGTGAACTCTCTCCTGTGGTCATTCAGTGGAAGAGTCACCTCCGGGCCAGGTGTAGGGGAGGATGGTGCAGAGAAGTGGGCAGGAGGAGTCCTGGGGCTGGGTGGATGGCAAGTGTTTGGTGTTGAGGATGCTGAGCTTGAGCCCATGAGGCACCTGGAAGGAGGTGACCAGAGGCAGTGGCTCCTAGGAGAGTGGCCCATGTGGGGGATGGAGACATGGGTATCGTCAGCATGAAGACGGCGACTGAGGTGGTAGAGCACATGAGCTTGTGCAGAGGACGTGGATGGCGCGAAGGGAAGGAGGCCTGGGACCGAGCCCTCAGGACGCCTGAGGAGGGGTTGGAGGGCAGTCACCTGTGAGAACGGTGGCGAGGAGGGGCTGAGGAGCCAGCCGAGAAGGCAAGGGTGGGGTTCTGGAAGGAGATATGCACTTGGGTGAGAGAGATGAAGGTGGTGGAGGTGGGGAGAGAGGAAGTGGGGAGTGGAGGCCCCTCTGGGCTTCCTGAGGTCCCTGCTTTCAACCTGGGCGGGCTTGAGCCCACCAACCTGCTGAGCGCAGGAGCAGAGAGAGGACCGAGGGGGCTGGGTGGGCACTGAGGCAGGGGCACATGTCGGTTGGGTATCACCGGGAGTTTGAGGGACGTTCTTCTGTGTTTGCGACGTAGGGAGGGTGGGACCAAGTTGGGGACCCCCATCTTGAGGGGGCTGAGGGCAGCGCTGGTGGGGGCAGAGCTCGGGTGGCTGTGCCAGACAGAGGCTGGAGGTGCCGCTGGGAGTGGGTGCGCCTTGAGGGCCAGCTGGGAGGCACCTGGGTGGAGCTGGGACAGCTGAGGGCAGAGACCTGGTCCTCGGTGGGCCCCCGGCTCCCCCGTTGGTTGGGTGACTACAGGCATTGAAGTGCCAAGGAAACCTGAGGGTGAGGGGACCAGGCTGGTACTGGGGGCTCAGCCTTCCTTGGCCTCTCTGCCCTGTGGGGAGGTCCTCAGCCTCTCTGGGTCTGCCTGCCACACCGTCTGGCCTATTCTGATCCTTGTCTGTGACCCCGCCCTCTCCCCTGCCTCAGTTTCCCTGCCTGCAGAGTGGAGCTTGTGTGGCCCATGGCTTCTATGGCAGCCCCAATGCCCAGCCCTGGTGGCCAGAGGAGGAGGTGGTGTGGCCTGCCTGGGAGGCTGTGGGTATCTCCGCACAGCCCTCTGCCTGGGCCCTGCCCCCAGCCCCACCCCCACCACCCCACCTTGGGGCATCAGGCACTTGAGCCTCTTGGTGGGGCCTCGTCAGTTCCGGCATTGCCAGTGACCAGCTGGGAGCAGTTTGGGCCAGGTTGGAGGCTGCATACGCCAGTCCCTGCCCCTCACCCAGCAGCTGCCTCCTGGGAGGGATTCCCGCCCCGACCTGGGAGGGAGCATCTGCCTGGGGAGGGGAACGCTGAGTCCTCTCTGGCTCCCCTCCCCAGCCTCCCCCGTGCTGGCGCTGAGCCAGGAGCACTCACAGGCTCTCCCTTCTTTCCTGCTGGCTGCAGGCTGAGCCAGACACTGGTGAAGGACGTGGCCATCCTGGCCCGGGAGATCCACGATGTGGCTGGGGACGGCGACTCGCTGGGCTCACCGGGGTCCGCCCGCAGCCCCTCCCTCAACAACGTACCCAGTACCCCCGCCTCCACCATCTCTGCCCGAGAGGAGGTGAGCCCGGCCCCCGCCCTGCCGAGGTGGCCCCCTGCGCTCCTCAGCAGAGACCGGTCACAGCCACAAGCCCTCACTGAGGCCCCTCGGTGCTTAGCTCCCCAGACGGACACCCCGAGAACTCGGGCGCAGGACCTGCCTCCATCAGGTCCAGGTACCCTGAGCAGAGGGGGCTTGGGGTCTGCACTGGCCACCTGCTGTCACAGCAGGGGAGGTGCAGCTCTCCACCTCCTGGGGGATGCCCCCACCAGGTGGGCCAACGCCGCCCCCTCCCTGTCTCCACAGCTGGTGCAGCGCATCCCTGAGGCCAGCCTCAACTTCCAGAAGGTGCCGCCTGGCTCCCTGAACTCCCGGGACTTGGACCAGAACATGAATGACCGTCGTGAGGACTCCCTGGCCACCAAGACGCGGCCTCGGAACCGCGAGGAGGCAGGCACCCCACCCACCGCTCTGAGAGCGGGCCCGGCCGTGAGCACACGGGGCCCCCTGGGCCGAGTCAGGGCTGCCGGGGGAGCGGGGTCTCCGTGCTGATGCCTGCCTCCTTGCAGGTGATCTTTGATAACCTGATGCTGAACCCCGTGTCCCAGCTGTCTCAGGCCATCCGTGAGAACACGGAGCACCTCGCCGAGAAGATGAAGTGAGTCGGGCACCTGCATGTCCTGCAGCCCGTGGGAGCCCCTGGGTGCCAAGGAGCACCCACCGCTCAGTGGACACCCCGCCAGACTCCCCTCAGACAGAGACATGAACACGTGTGTGCGAGCTGAGACTGTACCGTGGCTGATGTCCTCCGAGGGCACCCGGGCAGATGTGCACACACAGGCTTACACGGCTCCTGGCAGCCGGACCCTGAGCCTGGCAGAGCCCCCTCCGTCCCATTCCTCCCCTATCGGGCACAGGGACAGGGACTCTGGTACCGGCCAGCCCAGTCCTGCTCCTGGCCTGTTTCCCTTTGCGCGCAGGAGGGGGTGGCACGAGCTTCCCTGGGGCAGGCGGAGAGGGCTGGGTGCCATGCCCAGGTTCCATCGTCACCGTCATCTGCCTGCTGCCGCCCACCCCCCCTTGGCGGGCAGGATCCTCTTTCAGAACACGGGGCGTGCGTGGGAGGAGCTGGAAGCCAGGATCAACGCCGAGAACGAGGTGCCCATCCTGAAGACATCCAACAAGGTGAGGGCCGGGGGGCTGGGACACAGGGACCGGGATGAGATGGGACAGGAGGCCCCTGCCGGTCCCCGGGTCCTGCCCACTCAGCCTGCCTGGCTACAAGGAGGGAGTTGGGGGTCTGGCCCAAGCCTGGGACCCTGACTCCTGCCCCTCGAGCCCCCGGGGAGAGGTGACCCCCTTGGTGATCCTGCTTTATCTACCTCCTTCCTGCCCCGCTTCCAGGAGATCAGCTCCATCCTGAAGGAACTGAGGCGTGTGCAGAAGCAGCTGGAAGGTGGGTGTGGCCCGGGCTGTGGGTGCTGCACCGGGGCTGCCTGCATTGTTCAGGTGGAGGGGGAGCTGGTGGCGACCTTGGTGGGAGAGCTGACTCATACCCAGAGTTAACGGCCAGGAGACCCCTAGGTGGGCCTGGGAGGCCGTGCAGGACCCTCCAGCCAGCCTAACCCTCCCCGCCCCCATAGTCATCAACGCCATCGTGGACCCCAGCGGGAACCTGGACCTGCTGACGGCAAACAGGGGCTCTGCAGGCTCAGCCCAGCTCGGGAAAGGCCGGCCAGCTGCCCAGAGCCCATCGTCGCCCGCCTCGGCCCTGCCCCTGCCCCTGAGAAGCGTCCCGCCGCGGGCGAACTGCGGGGCCCCCGGCCTCTCGGACGCCACCTTCCTCCCCGACTTTCTCCCCGACGCGGAGCGGTTCCTGATCTAGGGGGCAGGCCGGCGGCCCCTCATCGCCCGTCTGTCCCTGCACCGGCCCCTCCTGGCTGCGGACAGCTCATCAGAGACCCCCACATGTGCCATAACCCCCTGGGCGGGCGCCTCCATGCCCAGGTCCCCCCCCCAGCTCCCAACCAGCACCCCAACCGGACTGTCCAGCCCCCGCGGCAGCCCTGCTGGCCTCCTGGCCCAGCTCCTGCTGTGGCCCCTGCCAAGGGCCAGCGTTGCAGGCGAGCGCCGCCTCCTCTCTGTCTCTGTTGTTCTCGTCTTTCGCTTTCAAGGAAAGAGTAGTTTGTGCCATGTGGCAGCCTCCCTGGCCCGGAAGGGCCCCCCCGACCCCCGGGGAGTGGCTGTTCTGCTGGGAGGCCCCATGAGCTTACCTGTCCTGTCCCCGTGTGCTGGACGGGGCAGGCAGAGGAAGAGGGGCTGGGCCGTGTGGTCATTCAGTGCCAAACGGAGCTGGGGGGCTCGTGACTCCCCCGGCTTGGGGACCAGGCAGGGAGCAAGCTGGGCAGGCCGCTTGCAGCCGCCCCAGAGTCCAGAACCTGGGACAGGGATGTGGCCTGTAGAGACGTTCAGGGCAGGACCCCCGCCGCTTTGAGCCTTTGGTGCCAACACAACTGCCAAACCCCGAATCGTGCGGGCTGCTGCGGGGCTGGCCACGCACACGCCAGACACACACACCCGTGCTCGCGGCCAGCCCAGCACATCTCCACGCATCAGGCACAGCCCTGCGAGCAGTGCGGGGCCTCTGTACCCGGCTTTGGGGGTTCTAGGCTGGGTGGGGTGAGCGCTAGACCAAAGTGGCCGGACACCAGGCTTCCAGAAGCTCCCTAGACACGCACCTTCTGCTGTGACCTCGCCCCTGGCCTCCCGGATGTTGTGGGCATTAATTGGGTGTCTGTACCCGGCTTGGGCCTTACAGGCCCCTTTGCTCCTGGTCCCGTGGGGGGCAGAGAGAGGCCCCAGGGACAGTCTTGTTTTCTCAGGATTCTTTCAGCTGGGAGCGTGCCGGGAGAGCCGAGTGCGGCCCCCTCCTGGGGGCTGATGTTTCTCGAGCCTCTAAGCCAAAGAGCCCGGTGGCTGTGGCCCGGGGGGTGGGGTGGGCCCACCTGGACCATCCTGGTGTGGGTGGGCTCTGCAGGACAGCACTGCCTGCTGGGGGACCCCAAGACAGCGTGTCCCTGTGTTTACATTGAGCTGACAAGGAGCCGAGCCCTTGGGTCCTGTGTCCCCACCCGGTGTTTACGTGTGTGTATGTGTGTGTGTGTGAGTGGCGGGGATCCCGCCCGGCCCCGCCCGCGAGCCTGCTGTGTCCGCACGGAGGAGGTGCTAGTCCAGGTCCGCCCCTGCATGCCGCACACTTGCCCGCAGCCTGCCCCCGGAAGCAGCCGTGGCCGTCCCTGTGTCCACGGCCTGCACCCACACCCCCTGGCGATCGCTGTACGGTTTTTTTTATTCACCAGTTCGTGTTCCTCCCCTCCAGTCTTTGACTTGGGATCGGTAACTTATTGTCTGGCTTCTCGGAGGCACCTCTGTGCGTTTGTCCTCAGGTGGTCTTATGGAGGTCTCAGAAAATGGTTATTTTATATGATTTGTCATGGAATTTGTTCTAATAAATCATTCTTCTATCACGTGGCAACATCCTGGCGTCGGTGTCCTTGGCCTCGTTTCTCTACTGGTGGGGTTTGGAGGGCGTGGGGATGCTTGGCCCGAGGGGTCTCCTTTTCTGGGTTGGAAAATCTGATTTGACCCCCGAGACCAGGGGACGCTGCAGTGCGGCATACTGCCACCAGGTGGCGGCCTAGGTGAGAAAGTGGAGCAGGGAACCTCCGAATGTTTGCGTCTCAAAGAGAAAAGCTGTTTTATTCAAGGAGGCTCACCCAGAGCGCTCTAACGTCCAGGCGGCAGCAGGAGGGCACAGCCCTGTGCCAAGACCCGGCTACTCCCATCCCGTCCCCCTTTTCATGGCCTCCAAAGGGTCTCTGACCTCACCCATCACGGGGGACTGCACACCACCGAGCACTCAGAGCCCTGTGCCTTCACACCC
The DNA here is from genome assembly GCF_041296265.1 of Equus caballus. NCBI lineage: Eukaryota > Metazoa > Chordata > Mammalia > Perissodactyla > Equidae > Equus > Equus caballus. The sequence continues at coordinate 59,059,753 of NC_091707.1, forward strand.
GGGCAGTCACGGCCCCACCTCCAGCTGCAGGGAGGACCCAGAGGGAGGGTGGACAAGTCCAGAGGGAGCAAGTGTCCAGCGCACTGGCACTCCACATGGCTGCCTGCCACCAGAGCCTGCTTGCTAGGTCCCCACCAGCAGCACAGGAAGCACTAGTATCCCAGCTCTGTTCCCCACGCCAGCTCTATTCCCCATGTAAAACTCTGTTCCCCATGCCTGCTCTGTTCCCCACGCCAGCTCTGTTCCCTACACAAGCTCAGCTCCCCACACCGGCTCTGTTCCCCGTGCCAGCTCTGTTCCCCTTGCTAGTTGGAGACCTTCAGGAGGCCACCTCTCCACTCCCTGCTCGGTCACCTCTCTGGTGCATGGCAGCCCCCCAGAGCCAGGCGGAAGCAGAGGAGGCGGGGGGCTGGCGAGTGGCACCCTCACACAGCCCCTCGGCCCGCCAGTCATCCTGAAGACCTACGAGCACCTGGCCCCGCCCACTCCAGCTGTGGAAACTCACTGGAGCCCACCTTCCCGGTTCCGAGGTGCAGGCCAGGCCAGTGGGGGAGGGAGGTCCCTGGAGGCGGAAGTGTGGCCGGGCTGGAGCGGCTGGCGGCCCTGGGATCTGTGTTATGCATGGAAGGGGTGGCGGAGATGCAAGGGGCTGGGGGTTCGCTGTTGGGCCTTTCCCTGGGGACCGGGGGCTGCTCTTCCCTTCTGGTTGGATCTGAGCAAGGAAGGTCTTGGGTTGGGTGAGGTCTTAGGGGCTGCCGAGGAGAAAGTGCTTGGGGATGTCGTGGAGGGGGACTGGACGGTGCTGGGAGGCAAGCGGGGACAGGAGACGTGGGCCTGGACCAGGGCAGGTGCCACGGTGGGGAGGGGACCCGGTCACCAAGACGACATCAGAGAGGGTGAGAGGGACAGCGGGTTTCTGGGCTAACGACCTGGAGGTGGGGCCAGACCTGGAGGTGGGGCCAGCCGAGCAGCAGGGGCGGTGTGGGTGGGCGGCGGCTGGGTGTGTGGCCCGGTTCCTGATCTCCCTACTTAGACCCAACAGGTGATTCATATCCAAAATATATACTAACTACTACAAGGCAGAGAGAACTAGGCAAGCAACACAGTCACAAACGATCAGAAGACTGAGCAGGCGCTGTCCAGGGCACAACCACGCAGCCAGACAACTGTGCAAAGATGCCCCACAGCATCTGTCATCAGAGATGCACAAATTAAACTGCAATGAGACACCCCGACACCCACCAGAGGAGCTAAAGCTGGATCCTTGTCAAAGCCGGTGAGAGGGTGGCAGTCAACTATTTTGGGAAAACTGGCAGAATTTATTGCAGCTCTGTGCATGGCGCACGTGAGGCTGCCATTCCCCTCCTGGATTCGCGCCCCGGGGCTGCCTCTCGGAGGAGGGTGTTGACTGAGAAGGCGGTTGAGGGACGGTCCCCCATCTTATCTAGATGGTGCTTACACAGGTGCACGCATGCGCAAAAATTCATCGCACCGTACACTTGAAAATCCACGCCCGCTGCACGTGTATATTATACTGCAAGGAGAATTAGAAAAAGTAACACAGAATAGAAAATGAATTTATTGGCATAAAATAGCTCATAATATGCTCTTGTTGTCTTTTAACTCTTGTAGGATCTTTTCCTGTGCCTTCATGCTCCCTCCTGATGTTGGTGACCATCAGTCTCTCTCTTGTGTTCAGCCTTCTGGGGTTTATCGATTTTGGTATTCCTTTCATAGAACCAACTTTTTGGTTTTGTTGATTTGCTCTGTTATACATTTTTTCCTGTTTTGTTCATTTCTGCTTATTTTTTATTTTCATTTGTTAGCTTTTTCCCTTTCTTCCCTGATTTAGTGTTACTTTCTTTCTTCCCTTCCTCCTTTCTTTCTTTAATTCCTGAGATGGACACCCGTTGATTTTCAGCATTTCTTCTTTTCTGATACATGGATTTAAGGCCACAGATTTCCTTCTGAACGTAAGCTTTAGCTGATCCCATAAAGACTGCTAGATCGTATTTTCATTATCTTTCAGGGAAGACAATTTCTAGAGTCCATTATGATTTCTTCCTTGGCCCATGAGTTACTTACATGTGTGTTGCTAAATTACCAAGCATTTGAGGATTTTCCAGTTATTCTTTTGTGGTCAGAACATATACTTAAAATTATTTCAATCATTTGAAAGGTATTATAGAGTATGCTTTACGGCCCAGAATGTAGACAATTTTGTTAAATGTTTCATGTACCCTTGAAAAGAAGATGTACACTTCCTTTTTTTTTTTTTTTTGAGATATATTCTCTTTTGTCAATTTGATCAGCTTTATTGTGTTCACATTTTCAAATATATCCATACTGATGTTTTGTCTACTGGCTCTACCAGTTACTGCAGGGCTGTGTTAAAGCCACTATGATTGTGGATTTATCTATTTCTCCTTTCAGTTCTGTCAGGTTTTCTTTATGTATTTTGAGGCTATGTTATTAGGTGCATACAAGTTAGAACCATTCTATTCCAGGCTGATGGGCCTTTTGTCATTATGAAGCCTTTGTTATCTCTCGTCATTTTTTCTCACCTTAAAGTCTACTTTGATATTAGCACAGGTATGCCAGCTTTTTTTCTGGCTGATGTTATAATCACTTATCCTTTTCCATCCTTTTACTTGAACTTTCGTGCATTTTGTTTTTAAAAATTCAGTTTGACAATATTTGTCTTTTCATCGGAATATTTTTAGTGCATTTATTACAGTTTTTAGGCTTAAATCTGCTATATTATGTCTGTTATTTGTTCCATTTTTCTTCCTTTTTATCTTTTTTAGGATTAATTGCATTTTTTTAATTGTTCTACATTCTCTGTTTACTTGTTACAATACTTACTTCCATTATACTCTTAGTGGTTAGTTAGAAAACTTATCCTTTACTTCTTACGGTCTCACATAAATTGTTCTATTTACTACCTCCTGGCCATTATAAAATAATTCACAATAAAAAAACTACCCCCACTTATTAGGGCCTCATGTAAATGTGTACTCTGACTGCTTCCTGGACTGCGCAAAGACCCTGTGCCACTTTCAACCCGTCTGCCTCTGCCACCACTTGAGCTGTCGTGGTCAGGCATTTTAATCCCGCACAGACTGTGAACCCCACAATAAACTGTTCTGTTAATTTCTACAGCCCAGACGCACCTAAACTCATCCGAGTGTCCTCTTCTGCTCCTCCTGCATTTCCATGTTCCCACCTGGGACCTTTTTCCAGAAGACCTCCGTTAGCAGTTTTGGTTTCTCGTGTGGTTTTGTTGTCACGACATCTCTCCGTTTCCTGGGTGCAGGTGTTTGAAAATGTTTTTCTTTTGCCTTTTCCTTTCATTTGATAGAGCATTCTGGGCCGGCAGGCGCCGTCTTGCGGCACTTACCCCCTAGCGCCCGCCGTCCTCTGGAGTTCACTGGTCGTGGGGAGAAGCCAAAAGCACTGTCATCCCTTCGAGATGGGGTCTGTTTTTCCTGGCTGTCTCGGATTGTCTGTGTTATTAGTTTTTCAGTGGTTTGACCATGCTGTGCCTAGGAGTATCTCTGTATTTATCTGGGTTGAATTTCCGGCACTTCTTGAATCTGGGGCTTGCTGTGTCTTTCATCAGCCTCGGAAATGTCTCCCCTTTTCTCTTCAGATATTGTTCTGCCCCATTTCCAGTCTCCCCTTTCTTGGGCTCAGGTTTTCTTTACACCCTGCCCTCTGCGCCCCTTGTACTCTTCTCCGTCTCTCTGTACATTTCCCCCTGAGCGTCAGTCCTTTATTCTCTGCTGACCCAAGTGGCCACTCAGAGTCCTCCCTCCGGGTCTGTCCAATTGTCCGTCAACCTGTCCACCGCTCTCCTCACTCTGGTTACTTTATTTTTAGTTCTGAAATTTCTATTTGATTTTTAAAAAAATATTTCATTTCTCCAAGTGAACATTTCCATCTTGTCATTTATTGTTCTGAACATATCGATCACAGTTATTTCACAGCTTGTGTTTGATACCTGGACCCCCTGCTTTTATACTTGGTTCTATTTTTTGACACGTCTGGTGACTCCTGATTTAAAACCACAGACGTTGTGAGTGAAAAAGGAGAGTCTCTGGATGGGGTCGTATTTCATCAGAGAGGACCACCCGCCTCCGCCACGGAGCGGGGGCTGACCCGTCAACCCACTTGGGGACGAGGCTGGCCTGAAGCTGGCTTTGGATGCAATGAGGTTTGTGCTACTTTCGTTTGCTTCTGGGGTGCAGCCCTCCAGGGTCCCGATAGGGGTCAGGCGAGCCTACTGGCACCTCCTCCTTTGAAGGAGATCCTGTTTCACTGATTCAGTGTTGTCTCCCCAGAACCGTAATGTTATTAATCTTTGCTCAACCTTCAGACACGTTATGTCCAGCCTCTCGGTCCTGTGCAGCACAAGAGTCGGCAGAAGCCTCAGAGGGAGACTGGCACCAAGTTCTCTTCTCTGCTCCCCTTTCTCTTAAGAATCCTGGTGGCCCCGGCAGGCCTGGGCTCCGGTGGACGCCCCTCGCTTTGTGAGTCTGCTGAGATGTGTCCTGGTTTCTCCGCCTCCTCACAGCCTCTCACCATCACTGCTTCATCTCTACCAGTTGGAACACCTAGAATCATTAGCTAAAAACAAAATCAAAACCAGACACAAAGCTGAGATGATAAGAGGTAAGGGGAAATCGCCATGTACCAGAAACTAAGCGGGAACTGAAAGCCAGAATGGTCAGGAGCTGACGTTGCAGCATCTCTGGGGGGCAGTTATGAGCCCAGAAATATCCCTTATGTCTAAGCACTTGAGATTTTCTATCCACAGAGAGTCAGGAGACAAGGACCTGTGCCTGGTAAGAGCAGAGTTGAAATTAAGAATCCTGCACAGAGCTGGGCATTCAAAAGGCTGTACTCACAGGAATAGGGGCCGGAAAAACTCTACCTGTGGCCCCAGTGAGAGAGTGAGAGGGCTAAGAAGCTGGTCTGTTCCCAGGCTCTGGGAGAGAGGAAAAAGTCTGCAGTAAGAAATGGAAACCTCAGGGAAAGTTGACCAGCTAATAACAGAGCTGAAGAGGCAACTAGTGATTGGGGAGGCTGACACTGGAAATCAGCCAGATGCAGAAGATGAGATGAAGGTATGCACCATGTGAAAGGAGATTATGAGGCACAGAAGACAGAATGAAAAAGCTCAGCATATACTAATCTGAGATTCACAATGCGAGGATAAAGAAAATGGGCAGAGTCAATAGTCAAAGAGATAATGGCTGAGAACTTTCTAGAATTGATCAAAGGCATAAATCCTCAAATTTAAGATGCACAACTCCTGAGGAGGAGATATGAGAATAAACTTAACCCGGACACATCAGGTTGAAACTGCAGAACACCAAAGTCACAGAGAAAACCTTACAGCAAGCAGAGAGGGAGGAGAAATCCCCTTCAAAGGAACAAGAGTGAGATGGATGCATTTGTTTCCAGGGCAACATCAGAGTTGAGAAGTCAAGATCTTCAAACTAGTGAAAGAAAAGAATTGTCAACCAATAAATTTGCACCCAGACAAAGTCTCGTTCAAGAGTGAGGGAGAAATAGACATTTCCAGACGATAAAACCTGAAGATTTACTGCTCTTAGAGCCGTGAGGACAGAATTACTTAAGAGCCAGCCCTAATGGCCTGGTGGTTAAGGTTCGGAGCTCTCACAGCTTTGGCGGCCAAGGTTCGTTTCCCAGTTGTGGAACCACACCACCCGTCTCTGTCAGTAGCCGTGCTGTGGTGGCATCCCACATAGAAGAACTAGAACGACTTACAACTAAGACATACAACGATGTACTGGGGCTTTGGGGGGCGTGGGGAGAGGAAGATTTGCAATGGATGTAGCTCAGAGTGAACCTTCCCCGGAAAAAGAAAAAAAAGAATTACTTAAGGATTTTTTTACTTAAAGAATTACTTAAGTTCTTTTCTTAGGAAGGAAAAAATTGAATTCAGAAGGAAGATAAGACTTACAAGAAGAAATAGTGAGTAAAGAAATTGGTAAATATGTGGTAAGTCTAAACAATCATTAAACATTAAAAAATTGTAGCGACTCTGAAGGGTTACCCAAAAAGGTGAAATTAAAATGCTAGAGAATAAAGTGGAAGCCTTGAGGAAGCAGCTGGAAGCAGGAAGTTCCAAGCTCCTTTTGTTGTTCAGAAGGGTGGTGGGGCTGGCCCTGTGGTGTAGTGGTTAAGTTTGGCGCACTCCACTTCATCAGCCTGGGTTTGCAGGTTTGGATCCCAGGCGTGGACCGAGACCACTCGTCAGCCACACTGTGGCAGTGACCCACAAAAAGCAGAGGAAGATTGACACAGATGTTAGCTCAGGGCGAATTTTCCTTAAGCAAAAAATAAAAAAAGGTGGAAAGCTCAGTTAGGTCTAGAGTTTAAAGTCCTATTCCCCAGGACACGCAGACTTGCGAGAGGCAAGCTTGGGGGCACCACTGGGCAGGTGCATTGGAGAAAGGACCCTGGGGGTGCACTGGCCACCCTCTTCCGTTCTGTGAAGCGATGCTTTATCATCCACCCATGGGCCTATTCCCGAGCATATTGAGACGCCCCCTGCCCGGGGACACCTGGGGTCCTCACGTAGTTTTAAACTCCACACTTTCACAGTCACATGCACACGGCCTTGGGGCGGGGGCCCTCTCAGACACCACTGGCCTACCCTAAGCCGCTCGCCCTGCCTCCCGCTCCTGCCCACAGAAGCCAGTGAAGCCACTTGCCCACAGTCCCCCTCTGCCTTGTCACCCACCCGGTACTGCCCTGTGTGGCCCTGTGGGGCACAGTGTGTTCTCCCCAGACACTGTGAGTATCATGAAACCTTTAAACTTTTCCAGTCCCTCTCAAGCTGCATCTGGTCATGCCAGACCTCACCCAAGATGATGCCCTTAAAACAGGGGGACGGACCGCATCTCTCGAGAGCTCTCCACACTCAAAGGGAGAGGGGCAGGGGCCGCTGGGCAGCCCACCCCGCAGTGCCTCCTGCCTGGCAGTGGCCTCATATAAAGGGAGCTTCTGGGTCTCAGGACTTGGTATCAGCTTGTTCTTTCATTAATCTAACTGGGAACAGTTAAGCCAGCATCTTCCGAAGCTACAGAAAGAAAGAAGAAAAAGAGCCACGAGGGCCCCCTGGGTGTGTCTCTCTGTGGTCTCAGGCTTGCTTCACGTGGGCTTGGGGTTCACATTTACATGACCCTGGATAGACAGAGGTTCTCTAGGGCAAGAGCAAGTCTGCCAGTGCTTCCCGGTGGACAGCAACCCTGGGGCCCGTAGAAGCAGATGCAAATCGTCTCTCGAGAAAGGCGCCTCAGTCGGGACTCTCAGTATCCCCGCGAGCATGAGCTTACTCTCAAAATCACCAAGCACACCATGGTGACACCAGCCCCAAACGACAAACAAAATGCTGTTGAAGAGGTGAGAAAAGAGCAAAAGAAAATAAAATACAGCTGGTGAGAGGTGGAAAAGCATCCCATTGAAAACTATAATGATGGAAAGTAAAGTTTTTTTAAAACCTCAAACAGAGAGTTGAACAGCAGATTAGACACAGCTGAAGCAAGAATTAGTGAACTGTAAGAAAGAAACGAGGAAACCATCCAGAAGGCAACACATGGGAGCATGGAGATAGAAAATGGGTGAGAGAGGCTGACGGGCACCGAGGACGGAGAGACAGAGGGTGACCTACCTCCACGTGGGCTTCCTGAGTGAGGGGATGGGAGGAATGAGGAGAAGAAATATTCAGGAGACTCACTTGGAATTTTCCAGAACTGGGAAGTCACATACTATGGGCTGAAAGGTGTCCCCTCAGAAGATATTGAAGTCTTAATGCTCAGAACCTGTGAAAGGGACCTTATTTGGAAATAGGGTCTTTACAGATGATCATGTTAAGATGAGGTCATTATGGGGGGCCCTAACCCAGTATTACTGGTGTCCTCATAAAAGGGGGGAATTTGGACACCAACAGACACGTGCAGAGGAAGATGACGTGAAGACACAGGGACAGCACCATCTGCAAGTCAAGGAACGACCAAGCCTACCAGAAACCAGGGGACAGGCCACAACAGACTGTCCTTCACAGCCTCAGCAGGAACCAACCCTGCCAACACCTTGACTGGGTCTTCCAGCCTCCAGAACTGAGCCGATAGATGTCTGCTGTTTAAGCCATTCAGCTTGTGGTGCTTGATTGCAGCAGCCTCGCCAAGAAATAGAACATGTGTCCACAGATCGAGGAAGCACACGGCATGCCAAGCAGGAGAAAAGAAAACTCCAGCCAGACACATCACAGTAACACCGACGAACACCAACGACAAAGAGAATTTGTTAAAAACGACCACAAAGGAAAGAAAGATTCTTTACAAGAAAATGACAGCAGATTTCTCAACAATAGTGGAACTCTAAAACCCTCAGGTTTCCAGAGGAAATAACAGTTAATCAAGAATTCTGTACCTGGAAAAATTATCCTGCACTAAAGAAGGAAAATTAGAGACATTTCATGTGACTAAAAGCCAAGCGTTTACCAACACACCCCACTCAAGGAAAATAGCTGACAACCAAGAATTTCACCTCCAGCTAAATTAGTGTCCCGGTCAATTCTGAAGGACACATTTTAGAAGATGAACGGTGATCACAGAAGGGTCTGAAACACAAGGACGAATGGTGATAGATAAGTTGGTAAAAGTGGATAATTCTAAACACACCCAGATTGGATAAAATAATCATAAAATGCATAATTTGTGGCATTTAAAATAATGATAATGGTATTATTACAAGATAGAACAAAACCAACAAACAACAGAGCGTACGCTGGAGACCCCTGGCGTTAGACATCGGAGGTCCTGTCCTACTCAGGAAGAGGGGAAGACGGCAGTTATGTTTAAGCCTTCTTACGTGCACAGGTGAAAACTTACAGCTAAGCCAAGGAGCATGGTAACACCCCACCTCTGAATGTCAGCAACTCTACACAGCAAAGGAACACTGACTGCTGACGTGAGGGCGGCCAGGGGTCCAAGGCAGTCTTTGGGGGAAGGCATCCTTTGGGCGGGAAGTCAGCGACGAGGCTGAAGGAGACTTCCTCATCTGGGCTGCGCTGTCAGAGCCCAGGACACGACGGGAGGGACTAACGGGACTCCTTCCACTGCAAATGAAAGGCTTGAGAAGAGAAGTGACAGGTGCCATTTTCACTCACAATGCATCGGTCAGAACCCATCACAGGACTGTCACACGACCCACGAGACGGCCAGGGAGAAAAATCCTCTCCTGCGTCTGAAGGTGGTGTGGGTGAGCCCTGGAAGTTTCCATCGCAAAGCACCACCAGCGAAAGAAAGTAATTGGGGCAGCAGGAGAAAACGGAAGAAGCAAAAAGGTCGATCAATCCAAAGGAAGTCAAGAAAAAAAGACAAAAAAGAAACGTAAAACATGGGCCAAGTAGCCCAGTATAAGGAATTAAAAGTAAATAAGAACATATCAGTGATCCCAGTAATCGTGACCAGACTAAACTCAGCTGGAACGGGGAGGGACGGTCAGACGAGATGACTGTTTAAACCCAAGCTCCTTGTCACCTATAAGACACACGTCTGAAATATGAGAACGCACAACTTAATAAAGGATATAAAACAAAGCCAGACAAATACGCATCACGGTAAAGCTGGTATCACTAACTAACATGGGGCAAAACAGACTGTGAGACACACACCATCGTCAGGCACAGAGCGAGTGTCCGGGGATACTGTTTGGTCCGAGGATGTAAGGAGCCTCACTGGGGAGAGCAAAGGCTGAGGGAACTGCGAGGAGAAATTTAGAAATCTACCATCACGCAGGTTTCAACACGACTCCCAGCGAGTCCTAGGTCAGGCTGACCAAATATTAATAAACGGTACATCAGATTTGAACAGCACGATTAGTGAACTGGATTTAAAGACCTCTCTAGACCCCAGATCCTGACAATTAGAGACTTCACGTCCTCCTCAAGCACGTTTACCAAACCTGAGCATCCACGTGGACGTCAAGCAAGTCTTAACAAACGTTAATCATCTCGTGTCGTCTAGACTTTGCTCTCCCAACCGAATGCAAATAAACTATAAACGAATGACTAAGAAAGAGCTTTCCAAGACACTGGGAAATCTTAAGCTGGATTTCTAAATCATTCCTGGGTGAAAGACAACAATAGTGACAAATGCAAAATACTGAGATCCAAACAACGACGGTGCTACACTGGAAATTTTGTGGGATGCAGCAAAAGCAGAATTCTGCAGAAAATGTGTCCCTTCAACGCTTTCATAGTAAAGAACGGCTGAAAATTAAAGAGCTGAGCATCCAACTTAAGAAAGTAGAAAAATAACAACAGAAATATTTACAGAAAGTAGAAAATGGGTATAATAACGGCTAAAACCAGAAATAGATGAAAAACAAAATTACAATAGAAAGAACCCCAAAATATGAAAGTTGACTTCTTGAAAAAAGTTAATAAAATAGCCAAAATTATGGCAAGATTTCCCAAGGGGAAAGGAAAAGGCACAAAAACCAACATGAGGAATGAAAAAGAGGGCCATCACTCCAGACGCAGCAGAGAGTAAAAGAGAACAAGATAGTGAGACACTGTTATGACTAACCTTATGTCAGCACAACTTGAAACTTTAAACAAATGGACACATTCCTAGAAAAATATCGTTTGCCTAATTTGACTCAAAGAGAAACAGAAAGCCTGAATTATCGTATCATCATTAGAGAAATTGAATTATTAATTTAGGATCTTCCCACAAAGATGTCAAAAATCTAAGACAGATTTACATATTCTACCAAAATTAAAAGGAACATTTTATCCCCTTTTTACAAACTTCAAAATGTAGGGAAAAGTGGGTGGACTACCCAATTCGCTCTGGGACTCTCGTATAACTAAACATAGGGACAAGGCGAGCACGCAGCGGGAGAGATGAAGCGTGACCATCCACAGTCTGGAGCACAGATGGACAGTCTGGGATCCAGCATGGCCACAGCCAACCCAGCGATGCATAATGTACATCATGGTTCATGTGGGGTACCCCAGGATCCGAGGTTAAATCCACCTGAGAAAATCCCTAATTCACTCCATTATCAGGTTCAAGGAGAAACCATATAGTTATCTGAACAGGTGCCTACGAAGCACATGGTCCTCCTCTCCAGAGGAGAGGCCTCCTGCCAGGAGTCGAGACTGAGCACAAGGCCACGGTGCTGCAGACGAGCGCGGAGACAAACACCTCAGCAGGAGGGAAAAGGGAGCCCAGAGGGAAAGCGACGCAGATCCCAAGACTCGATGCTCCGCTGAGCTGGCAGGGCAGCCGGAGTGGACTCCTGACTGTCCACCAGGGAAAGAGGTGGAGCTGGACTCAGGCCTCGCGTCTCACGCCGTAACCAGTTCCGGGTGAATCGAATGCCGAAATGTGGAAAAAAGTGACTTCAGTTACAGCTTGCTGTTATATCCTGGGTCAGTGTATTATAATAGCCAAAAAAACCTTGCCAAGAAGTCCTACGTTTCATTTAGTAGTATAATTGTTGTAGTGATATTGGAATTGTTAATTGATGTTAAACATATCCTATCCTAAAGCTAATAGGTAATTTTATCAATGTTGTGAGGAACCAACATTTTCCACGTAAGAGAAAAGAGATACACGTGCAAAACCAGAGCAGTTAAGAAAACTTTGTAACGGAAACAAAGTCGCTCCCCGAGAGCTGCCTGCGGCCACGTCCACAGCAGCGCTCTTCACGGTCGCCGAGACACTGCGACGCGCGAAGGGGCTGCCAGCGGAGGACTGGATAAAGAAAAGGGGCTGTGGATATGTATCGTACTACTCAGCCAAAAAAAGAAGGACTCCTGCCACGTGAGACACCACGGATGGACCTCGAGGCGCTATGCTAAGCGAGGAAGTCAGACAGAGACAGACAAGCGCCGTATGATCTCACTCACACGTGGGATCTAAAAAACCAAACTCATGGACACAGAGAACAGATGAGCCGTCGCCAGAGACGGAGGTGGTGGCTGCGGGAAGTGGGTGCAGGGGGTCAAAAGGTACAGACTTCCAGTTATAAGACAAACATGGCCCGGGGCTGTGGCACACAGCATGGTGACCAGTTAACACTGTCTTGTATATTTGAAAGTTGCTGAGAGTAGATCTTAAAAGTTCTCACCACAAGTGGGAATGCAAACTGGTGCAGCCACTATGGAAAACAGTATGGAGATTTCTCAAAAAGTTAAGAATAGAAATACCTTATGACCCAGCCATCCCACTACTGGGTATCTATCCTAAGAACCTGAAATCAGCAATTCCAAAAGTTCCATGCACCCCTATGTTCATCACAGCATTATTCACAATAGCCAAGTCATGGAACCAACCTAAGCGCCCAGCAACTGATGATTGGATAAAGAAGATGTGGTATATATATACAATGGAATACTACTCAGCCATAAAAAAGGACAATGTCGTCCCATTCACAACAACATGGATGGACCTTGAGGGTATTATGTTGAGTGAAATAAGCCAGACAGAGAAAGACGAACTCTGTATGACTCCACTCATAGGTGGTAGTTAACATACAGACAGAGAGAACTGATCGGTGGTTGCCAGGGGAAAGGGGGGTGGGGGGAGGGCACTAGGGGTGAAGTGGTGTACCCACAACATGACTAATAATGATGTACAACTGTAATTTCACAAGGATGTTAACTTTCATATCCTTAATAAAAAAAAAGGTCTCACCACAAGGGAAAAAATTGTAACTATGTGAGGTGATGGGTTTTAACTAAACTTGTTGTGATGATCATTTTGCAATATACACATATATCAAATCGTTATATTGTACAACTTAAACTTATACACTGTTATATGCCAATTATATCTCAACAAAACTGGAGGAAAATAATTTAAAAAGCAAAAAAAGAAGCTTATAATGTTACATATGACTTAGAAATATCAATAGGAACTTCCGAACACAAGATTGGCAGCCAAAAAAACGTAGAAGGCATAATAATATTCGAAAACCAACGGGTCTAAGTCCATTAGGCACAAGGTAATGAAATTTTCAAGGCACCAAAGTATGAGCCCTCAGGCTGCTTGCTGGGTGCAGGGGAGAAAATGCTGTTTTATAACGATCAGATTGAGCATCACTGATGGTGGGGAAGCCGGGATCCTGCGGGGCCCCTTGCACTGCAATGCGCCACACACAGCACCATCTCCATGGGATCCTTGCCTCCGCCCAGCCAAGCCTTCCGTCTCACGTCCACGGTCCAGACCATCCCGGGAAAAGAGGACAGAGACCCTGTGACAGGAGAGGGTAGGGAAAGGTTGTCTCTGGGGAAGAGTGACTTAAGAGACACAAAGACCAAACTCAGTGTGTGGACCCCAACTTGATATGATAACAAACCATCTGCAAAAGAGATTTTGGTGACAACTGGGAAAATTTGAACACTGCTATAGAATGTTTGTGTCCCCCCAAAATCAATATTTTCAATCCTTCCCCCAAGGTTCCGGTGTTGGGGAGTAGGGCTTTGGAGGTGAGTAGGTCACGAGGGTGGAGCCCTCAGGAAGCGGATCAGTGCCCTTGTAGAAGGGACCCCACAGAGCTCCCTTGCCCCTTCCGCCCTGTGAGGACACAGCGAGGGGGGGCCGTCTGTGACCGGGAAGCGGGCCTCGATTCCGCCGGCACCTTGATCTCAGACTCCGGCCCCAGAACTTTGAGAAATAAATTCCTGTTGTCTGTGAGACGTCCGCTCTACGGTATTCTGTTACAGCTGCCTGAACAGACCAAGACAAATACGGAATATGAATTTGATAAAATTGAGGAATTATTGGTTCTGTCAGGGGTCATAATTGCTTTGTGGTTTTGTTGGAAATTTACGCAGAAATGCATACTCAAGTATCTCAAAGTGGAATGTCGTCTGTGTCCTCATTTACTTTGACATTTCTCGGCAAAAACAGCGAGGAAGGAGATCCGACAAACGTTTGCAACTGTGAAGCCTCAGCGGCCAGTTGCGCTCCTTCATCACGCTCTCCACTCTCTGTGCGGCTGAGATTTTCTAAAAGGGCAAAGGACAAACGAGGAGGCAAAGGGAGAGAAGCTGTTGCTACACACCAAACTGACAATTCAGAAAATACAAGTGAACCCTCCAAATCCATAAGAATAAGTCAACAGCTCAACTTTAAAACGGACAAAACACGCTAACAGGGCTTCTCAGAGGGGAGGCCCACGTGACCGCAGACGCACGAGGATGCGCAGCCTCCCTCACCACCAGGGAGACGCACGCTGAGCCACATCCGGACGCTCGCTCGTTCCCACCCGCCGGCAAACTCAAAAAGTCTCACAGCAGCACGTGTCAGGGAGGATGCGGAACAGCGGGAACTCTGAACTGTTCGAGACGCCAACCTGGCATCATCCTGGAAAGTGAGGCTGTGTGTACCGCTCCCCAAAGAACCGGGGCAGCCGCACTCTGGCATCCAGCCCCAAGCCAGGGAGCAGAGGCCACCCGCTGTGGCCTGGAGACGAGCACCGACCCCAAGGCCGGGTTGGGGCAGAGGGTTCATCCGGGAAGAGCATGCAGGGGTCTGGGGCTCTCTCCCGTTCACTTGCCGGTCCACCCACACTGGCGCCAGAACTCCCTCCTCACGGGCCTGCCCGGAAACTGCTGCCCACCTGAGGGGCGTCCTTCTCCCGTGCTAGGTCAGCACCCTGGACAGGGCCCCTGGAGCCCCTGACCTACACTGGGCCTTGCAAGCTGGAGCCTGGCAGACACGGAGACCTCGTGCAAAGTGAGGGGTATTCTGAAGGTCCCGCCCGTGGGCAACTGTCCTGTATTCAGGGAGCCCCAGTTGGAGCAAGGACGGGGGAGGCAGAGCCCCTCACTGGGAACCCGGGCCCAGCACTGGCAATCTATAGCCAGGCCTGCATTTTCAGACAAGCCAATGAGCGGCCCCACGTGAGTTCTCCCAATGGAGGTCCTGGCTGCCTCTATTTCTGAGCCTCCCTTGCAGCTAGATGCAACCAGGTTCCAAATTACGAGGCACAAGTGAAAGTGCCCTGCAAGATGTCCCAGATATCTCCTCTGGGATGTTCCTTATGCTTTGCTAGGAACTCGGAGGCAATGACTGAGCTCCAGCAGCGATTGTAGCGCCATGAGGCTGCCAGTCAACCTAGGGATTGGGAGCTGAGAGCTGGAGGGACCTGGCTCCCGATCTCTGTGGAGCTAACACCATCTCTAACCCACCAGCCCCTCACCCTGGCTACCGTGAGAAAGAAATAAATGATCTTGCTTACACTCGGTTCCCTGGGCCCTGCGGCTGTACTAACCCTGATGTGCAGGCCTGTGAGTGTGGAGTGCTTCCTCCTTAGGAGGTGAGTGGGAGGGCAGGGGAAGGGATTTTCTCTAGAGGTGGAAGTTCTCAGCCCCTCCCAGCTCCAGCCATCTGCGAGGGGTGCAGACGGAGGTACTCAGGACTAAGAGGAAGTGGCCAGAAGGGGAAGCAGTGGGCTGCAGAGAGGAGGCATCTGGGTGGAGTGGAGGCTGTCCCTGAAGCCCACCCAGCGAGCTGGGGGCTGCAGTCTGTGCCTGGAGCCAAGATGAATGCCAAGGCAGGACCCCCAGAGGTAAGTGCCAGCGAGTCCAGGGCCAGGAGGGAGAGCCAGGCCCCAGGCCCTGGGAAGGGGGCTGCCATCCTCCTCCCCGTGGCCCCATGCTGCCAGCAACCCCAGGCCCAGAGGGTCACCAAGCCTCCTGCAGGGCCTGCAGACAACCCGTTCCTCCTTGACTTGTGCAGCTGGGCCCACCAGGGTCTCAGGGTCTCCTAGCGAGTTGGCAGCAGGTCCCCTGGCCCAGCCTGGGACAGCAGCTACACCCACGCCCTGCAGGGCAGGAAGTCTGGCACCTTCAGCCAAGACCTCTGATGTCTGCAGGGTCCCACAGCTGCCCACGACGGGGCGGGCGACATGGAGCTGCCCCATGGGTGTCTCCCAGCCCATCACAGCCCTGAGATGCCAGCACTAGGGGGTCACCCTCTCCCAACAGCCGGCCCCACTCCAGGGACACAGGGGTCCCCAGGGCTGCAGCGAGTGAACTGGTCCACAGCTGCCTAGAGTTGCCCGGAGTGCCCGCCACCCGCCCCCCCCACCAGGCCCCAGTGTAGCTCCGATGGCAGAGAGGAGGAGACGGTGCATTCTGGGGATCAGCGGCCTGGGAGGGACCTCAGGTGGGCTCCAAGTCTCAGATGGGCACTACGGGGGCTGGGCTGCTGCGCTCTGACCTGCTGTCTGCAGGGCATCTGGGCCATTTCCTATGTGGTGCAGCGCGGGCAGCAGCCTGGCTGAGGAAGTCCCTGTTCCCCCTCCCCCTGGGCCCCGGCCTGGGACTTCACATGGACTGCCTCTCCTGAGAGTTAGTGAAGGGGGTCTGGGGAACCTGTTCACTTGAGCCCTGAGGCGGGACCCTGAACCGTCCCGGGGAGGGGGCAGGCCCCTGAGCTCAGCGCTGCCAGGTGGTGGGGAGGCCCCCTGGAGGCCCTGAGCTCCGCTCTGCAGGGTGGAGGTTGGGGAGCATCCTCCATGGCTGGAGCTAGCTCTGGGGGTGCAGGAGGTACCCCGACTACCCTCTGTGGGGACTCCCCTAGAGGGAGGGGTGCTGGGCCCTGGGGACTCCGCCTGAGCCCCCTCTCATTCTGGCTTCTGGGGTCTGTACCACCCTGTAACCTTCTGGCTCACAGCAGATGCAGCCCCCAGGCTCAGCTCGTAGGGCTGCCCGCTCCCCACGCTGAATAGGCAGGGTGGCCTTTGGGAGGACAGCCCCAGAACAGACCCCAGAGGCCTCGAGGCCGAGCTGGCTGCTCCTGGTCTGACCCCCAGAGCCTGCGGGCATTGTGCTGATGGCCTGGTTCCCTGGCCCTGGCACCCGGCCTTGCTACACACTCAGGCACGCAGCACCGGGCGGGAGGGCTGCTCCTGCCCTCGGGGACAGCTCAGCCAGAGCTTGGCTGGCCAGGGTGACCCAGTCGCTGCACACAGGCCCTTCCCTGAACCTTGAGATCGGAGCACTCCGCTCGTGGTGGCATTTGAGGCTGCTTTGGGGAGAGGCCCAACTCCAGTGGAGGCCCTGCTGGGCTGGCTTCGGGCTCCTTGTGGGAGTGACCACTCTGACGGGACAAGTCCTCCATCCCCAGCTGGCTGCAAAGGGAGAGACCCTGACAGCAACCGGAATCCTGACTCAGCCCACAGCCCCCGACAGCATGGGGGTCCCGACTCAGCCCACAGGCCCCCAACAGCATGGGGGTCCGACTCAGCCCATGCTGGTCCTCTCTGCCTCTTTGTGCCACACCCTCCCAGCCAGGACAGGGGCTGCTGCCCGGGTCCCAGGAGGGGACTGCTGTGGGGCCAGGACAGGGGCCCAGCCCGAGAAGGGAAGTGCTATTTATAGGCCTGTTTTGAGGGGGCCAAGAGCAAAAGCAGAAACTGTGCTGGGACTCCTGCACTTGTGGCTGAAACACGGAACTGAGATTCCAACACCGAGACAATCACAAGAGGGGAAAACAACAGCCTGACCTGTGTCTCGGGCACATGCACACACACACACACGTGCATGCACACACATATGCATGCACACATGTGCACATCTGTGCACACCAACACACGCACATCCATGCATACATGCACACTTGCACACACAGGCACGCACCCCCACATGCACACACACGCATGCATGCACATGCATACCCACACATGCACACTTGCACACACATGCATGCACCCCACACATACACACATGCACACACACATGCAGGTGCACACCCACACATGCACATCCATGCACACTTGCGCATGTACCCACACACATGCATGCACCCACATGAAAGGGGAGGGGCTGTGTCAGCAACAGGTCCACCACCTGCAGGCCGGGCTGCCCAGCTGAGGGCAGCAGGGTGGAGCCCCTCACACCCAGGGTGTGATCTCAGCAGGAGCAGGGAGGCCTCTGGGGGTTTGAAAGGCTGTCTGCAGGATCCCCCACAAACGGGTGCTGTGGGGCTGCTCCGGGCAGGGCGGCAGGTGATGCCAGCTCACATTATGCAGGTGCTGAGACCTCTGCAGAGAACACTGGTGGCCCCTGCGTGGCCCTGCTCCACGCCACCCCACAGCCCACGGGGCAGAGAGGCCAGCACGGTAGGACTGGGGGACCCACTGGAGGGGGCTCAGCAGCCTCATGAGGCCGCTGGACCAGAGCAACAAGGACAAATCCAGCCATGGGGGACCAGGGGCACCCCCTCCTGTGGGCTGCTTGGAACCTGCCCCCTCGCTTCTGTCTCGGGGGACCTGGGAAAACGGGCAGTTACCACATGGTACAGTGGGCCCCAGGCACCCACCTCCAGCACAGGCGGGCTTGGCCCTGCTCGGCGCCATCCTCCCCTCCCCTTGCTCACCCTGGCCCCACCGCAGCTGCAGGCTGGCCCTCACTGGGAGCCGGGGATAGTCTCTGTCCAGCACTGGGGGGCCCTCCGGCCCATCTGGAAGTAGAGCACCCCCATGCCCCCAGGGGCCCCCTGGTGACTCCCCCCTCCAGTTGCAGGTTTTGGCATTGCTGGCCGTGCTGTGGCTGGGCGCTGTGACTCTCACCTACCTCCTGTGGCAAGAGTCCCCTCTGCCCACCTGGGGCCAGGTGCACCCCGAGGAAGGGCCCACCAGGTCCTGTGGCCACGGCTTCAGCCCAGCCCGGGAGGCCCGGCGGCGGCCGTGGCAGAAGGACTCCTGCCGGTGAGTGAGCCTGCGGGGTCTGCAGGGTGGGGGAGGTCTTGGCTCCAGGCCGCTGCCCACGTTCTCCCAACGGATCTCCCCAGCGGGATAAGCATTGCCCTCTGCCAGCTCCTCTTGGAAGATGCAGGTTCCCAGGGAGGCAGGCAGTGAGGCAGGGGAACCAGCTGGGGGGACGGGCAGAGGGCTCCGGCTGAATGGCCTGGAGTGGGGGCAGGGAACGGGGCAGACTTGGGGTGCTCTTTGCAACAAACACGGACTGCCACCTGGGGCCTCTGACAAGGTGGGCGAACCCCGAGCCTCCCTGGGCTGAGGCGAGGCCCCTTCACAGCCCTTTGGCCCCTGGGGCTGGGGTTGCTGCTCCCACCTGCACCGCAGCCTTCCCTCCAGCCCGTCTCCCTGTTGTGCGAGTCCTGGAACCCAGAACCCCTCAGGGAGGAAAGTGCCCTGTGCACACACCTCGAGACGGGCACTCCCCACCTTCCCTCTGGGTCAGCTCTGGCCACCTCCAAGGGCCTCCACATCAGCAGGCAGCCCAGGCTGCAGGGGCAACAGCTCCCCAGGAGCAGGGCCCGGGATTGGGGTGGGGCCTGGCTCCAATCTGCATGCTATCAGGCCCTGCCCTCAGGCCCCCCTGCCACGTGCTCCTAGGTGTCACCCCCAGAGGACTTGCTTGGCTCAGCCTGCCCTGCCCCGTCTGCTCTGCTGCCCCCTCCTGTACCCTTGGCCTGGGCTCCAGCTCAGGGCCATGCAGGCAGCAGGGACAGAGCGAACGACGTGTGCAGGCTGGCAGACCACCCCCCGCTAACACTCCACCTCGCTCGCTCCTCCTGCAGGCTGGTCCTCGTGGAAAGCATCCCCCAGGACCTGCCATCTCCGGCCGGCAGCCCGTGGGCCCAGCCCCTGGCCCAGGCCTGGCTGCAGCTGCT
Source organism: Equus caballus (assembly GCF_041296265.1). Classification (NCBI taxonomy): domain Eukaryota; kingdom Metazoa; phylum Chordata; class Mammalia; order Perissodactyla; family Equidae; genus Equus; species Equus caballus. The sequence continues at coordinate 59,079,450 of NC_091707.1, forward strand.
GGACACTGCCCAGGAGAGTGTCCATGTGGCCTCCTACTACTGGTCCCTCACGGGGCCTGACATTGGGGTCAACGACTCGTCTTCCCAGCAGGTGCGCCCTGACCCCCCTCCCCGACTCTAAGGCTGCAGGCCATCCCATTGCTGGGCACACAGCAAGTCGAGCTGCACACCTGTCTGACTCTGAGCTGTGGGCGGTCAGGGGTGGCATCCTGGGGAAGGTCTGGGTCCTTTCTACTTGGGGTGGGGACAGAGGGCCAGCCTGGGGGTCATCACTTACTGCTGTCCTGGCCCCATAGGGGGAGGCCCTTCTGCAGAAGCTGCAGCAGCTGCTGGACAGGAATATTTCCCTGGTTGTGGCCACCAGCAGCCCGACACTGGCCAAGGAGTCCACCGACCTGCAGGTCCTGGCAGCCCGAGGTACATGCCTGCCCGTCCCAGGCCCTGCTGCCCTGGGGTGAGCGTGGGCCGACCCGTTGGCACCAGGGGACAAGGACAGGACAGAGAGGCTGCCTGCGGGGAGCCAGGAAAGCCTCTCTGTGCTTCCCCTGGACACGGGGCCGGGGACAGGGGCCCAGGGACTGTGAGCTCCTTCACATCGGCTTCACCTGGGGCTGGGCTGGTTCCAAGGACCTGCAAGTGTCATTTTCCAAGGGGCAGAGCTTAGCGTAGCCTTGGCGCCCCGCTGAGCCCAGCTGCTTCGACCTCTGGGTGGAGGCTCAGCCAGGAGCAAGAGGCAGTGGGCACAGTCCTCACAAACGCGGGCTCTGAAGCCCGGCTGCCCGGAGGGATCCGGGGTCCGTCAATGCCTCCGTTTTCCCACCTGTAAGATGGGGACGATAACAGCAGATGGTAGCATCAACTTAGTAGAACTGTGAGGATAAATGAGTCGACCCACCACAATGAGCTGAGCATCGGGCTCACCACGAAGCCAGCTCACCCCGTCGTCCTGACTCCCCGCCAGGTGCCCAGGTGCGACGCGTGCCCATGCGGCAGCTCACCGGGGGCGTTCTACACTCCAAGTTCTGGGTCGTGGATGGGCGGCACGTCTACGTGGGCAGTGCCAACATGGACTGGCGGTCGCTGACGCAGGTGAGTCCCGGAGCCCAGGAGGGGCTCGTCCAGCCCCTGCGCTCCCCCTCCCCGGGTCTGCCTGACGTCCCCCGTGGCTAGGCACCCAAGGGAACCCTGGGTGGGACGGCCACGTCTGGAATGTCACCAGCGTGGAGACAATCGGAGGCTGTTTGATAGCTTACAGAATTCTTCGTGGCCATGAGCTCGTGCTGTGGAGCATCATTTAAGCACATGGAACCGTGTTCTAGTCGCTTTGCCCAGGGGAACTGCAAAGCGTGCTTCCTTTGAGGAAAAGCAATGCATTAAAACCACCAAAGAATGATGGTGTGAAAATGGCAGCAGTGCTGGTCACTTGGTGGTGAAGGGAAGAATAACTTTTCTTTCTTCTCTGTGCTTTTGTGCGTTTTCTGTTGCTGTTTTTGTAATAAAAACATACTGACTTGATCGTTGGAATACAATGTTCAAGGAAAACAGGGACCCACTGGACACCGCCCCACAGCTCCCCCAGCACACTGCCCGTATGGACTGGCCACCAGCAGGGGCTGTCCCCTGCCTGGCATCCCTGGCCGCAGCCGCTGCCCCTCCCGCAGGTGAAGGAGCTGGGCGCCATCATCTACAACTGCAGCCGCCTGGCCCGAGACCTGGAGAAGACCTTCCAGACCTACTGGGTGCTGGGGGCGCCGAAGGCTGTCCTCCCCAAGGCCTGGCCTCGGAACTTCTCGTCTCACATCAACCGCTTCCAGCCCCTCCGGGAGCACTTTGAGGGGGTGCCCACCACCGCCTACTTCTCGGTAAGGGGGGTGGAGGAGGCCCCTCGCAGCCCCCTGCTCTCCTCGCTGGCCAGACCCCCAGGGAGCCGTGCTCCACCTGGGACTGCCCTGCCATGCAGACACCACAGCGCCTGCGACTTCCTCAGGGCGATGGCCCAGAGAGCTGGTGATGTGGACGGGGCCGTGGTCTCAGTGTGAGGGGCAGGCTGGCGTCGGCAGGCCCAGCTCCAGGAGAGGATGCTGGTCTCTGTCAACCACGGGAGACGGGTGGCCTGGGGAGTGGCGGGGTGTCCTGTGGTCCTGGGGGTCTCCAAGCACACTGCTGAGTGGGGTCAAAGGGCTCCAGCTGGGGACCGGGGAAGGGAGGGGGGTCCAGTTCATCCAGCAGTTCTGTTACTCTGCAGGGAAGGAAGGAAGACGAGGGGTGGGCTGGCCATGCCGACAGCAGACGTCCCTCCATCGGGGACGAGGGAGGAGACAGCCCTCCGGCTGCCCAGTGGCTGGTCTAGAGCCAGGGACGCTTCTCTAGATGCGAGGGCCCGCCCTGAGCCCTGAGTGTAGAAGGCTTTTCCACGCAGAGAGCTGTCTTTGTCCAGGAAGTCAGGCCAGCCCAAAGCCCAGAGAGGGCCACATGCCGTCCCCCCCGACCGCCGCCGCCCACTCTCCAGCAGCACCTCTCATCTTCCTCCTGGTTTCCATTGCTGGAGGGCAGGTGCACGGTGGGGTCACAGGTCCAGGAACCACGTGGCTCCGATGGGCTGCCGTGCCCTCAGGGACCTCTCTCCCTGCATAGGCATCACCGCCTGCGCTCTGCCCCCGGGGCCGCACCCGGGACCTGGACGCACTGCTGGCCGTGATGGGGGCGGCCCGGGAGTTCATCTACATCTCGGTGATGGAGTACTTCCCCACCACACGTTTCCGCCACCCTGCCAGGTGGGCCTGGGTGGGAGCGGGGAGGCCCGCTCCGCTGGGGGGCAGCTCCCAGCACAGTGCCTCTCCCGCCAGGACCCTGACCCTCCTTTCCCCCAGGTACTGGCCGGTGCTGGACACCGCCCTGCGGGGGGCGGCCTTCAGCTGGGGTGTGCACGTGCGTCTGCTGGTCAGCTGTTGGCTCAACACAGACCCCCGCATGTTCCCTTTCCTGCGGTCCCTGCAGGCCCTCAGCAACCCCAAGGCGGGCGTCTCGGTGGACGTGGTGAGGACCCGTTCCTGGGCCGTGCGGGGGAAGGCGGCCCTCCTGCCCTCCCTGACACGCCCCCTCTCTGTTCCCTGAAGAAAGTCTTCATCGTGCCCATGAGGAATCACACCAACATCCCATTCAGCAGGGTGAACCACAGCAAATTCATGGTCACGGAGAAGGCAGCCTACATAGGTGAGCGGCGGGGGTCTGCGGGCGGTGGGCTCGGGCCTGGGCAGCTCAGGACCCCTGAGTCTTTGAGGGGTGCCAAGTGAGTAGATATGACACAGAGGCTACACAGCCTGCAGAAGGGGGATGTGTCCCCTGGCAGTGGCCAGGCCAGTGTCCTGAAGGGGGCCCTGTCCTTATGTCCAGTGTGGACCCTTCTGGACAGAGGGGCTGCTGACAGGGGTCAGGGTCCCCAGCAGCGCTCTGAGGACCAGGCCACCAGCCCAGCTGTCACCTGGCTCCTGGGGGCAGGTGGGAAGTCCCAAGCCCCAGGTCCCCAGAACGCTGAGTCAGGACACCTGTCCCAGGATGGTCAGAGCTCCCGGGAGGTCCACACATGGAGAGCTAGCCGGCCCTCCCACACCTGAGGGGCTGCTGTGGCTGCAGTGTGATGACAGCAGGGTAGCAGGTGCCCACCGGGCCCTGAAGCTGCGGCTGCAGCCACAGGACGGAGCTGGGCTGCAGAGGGGCTGGGTGAGCCCCGTCACCCAGCCTCTCTTCCCTGCCCCCACAAGGCACCTCCAACTGGTCAGAAGACTACTTCAGCAGCACCTCGGGCGTGGGGCTGGTGGTCAGCCAGAGGCCCTCGAGCGCCCGGCTGGGGGTGACCACCATCCAGGAGCAGCTGCGGCAACTCTTTGAGCGAGACTGGAGCTCCCCCTACGCCGTAGGCCTGGACGGACAAGCCCAGGGCCAGAACTGTGTGTGGCAGGGCTGAGGTCCAGCCCTTCCCGGCACTGGGCCCCACAGCTCTTCGTGGACACTGCTCCCCACCGGGCCTCCCCATCTGTGTCCCCGTCTGCACTCTAAGCAGCTCCATCCGCACAAGCCCTGGTCAGGGTCAGGACTGCCCAATAACCAGCAGTGCAAACTGTTTGCTCTCCCTCTGCTCTCCCAATCCAGCCCCTCTTAAACCTCTACCTCCTCTAGGGAGCCCTCCAGGATGCCCCTCCCTGACTCCTGCAGAGCCTACCATTGGGGCCTTTAGAACATGCCTGTGCCTCCCCCCACTCTGTGTGAGTCCAGTACAGGGCTGCGCCCCCTTCTCCTCCATCCCACGCTGGAGTTCAGTGCCCCAGAGCCTGCGAGGGGCCTGGGGCCGGCCGCCTGGTGAGGCTGGGCCTCATGTCTGCCGTAGGAGCCACTGTGCCCAGTCCAGGGCTTTCAGGAGCCCAGGGACTAAGACAGGGCAGGGGATGGGTGTGGTGAGAAGGGGGCCCAGGACTGTGGGGGTGGGTCTGGAGTGGGGAGGTGGACCCAGGACTGTGGGGGTGGGGCTGGAGTGGGGAGGTGGACCCAGGACTGTGGGGGTGGGTCTGGAGTGGGGAGGTGGACCCAGGACTGTGGGGGTGGGGCTGGAGTGGGGAGGTGGACCCAGGACTGTGGGGGTGGGGCTGGAGTGGGGAGGTGGACCCAGGACTGTGGGGGTGGGGCTGGAGTGGGGAGGTGGACCCAGGACTGTGGGGGTGGGGCTGGAGTGGGGAGGTGGACCCAGGACTGTGGGGGTGGGGCTGGAGTGGGGAGGTGGACCCAGGACTGTGGGGGTGGGGCTGGAGTGGGGAGGTGGACCCAGGACTGTGGGGGTGGGGCTGGAGTGGGGAGGTGGACCCAGGACTGTGGGGGTGGGGCTGGTGCCTAGTGGGGGGGCCCAGGACGGTGGGGGTTGGGTCTGGATTGGGGAAGTGGACCCAGGACTGCGGGGGGGGCCTGGTGTGGCGGGGGCTAGGACTGTGGGGGTTGGGTCTGGAGTGGGGAGGTGGACCCAGGACTGGGGGTGGGGCTGGTGCCTGGGAAGGGCCCAGGACTGTGGGGGGGCGGAGCGCTGTGTGGCACCCAGGATGCGTGGCTGTCCTCATGTGTAGGGGCCACAACTGTTTGATAGAGTTGAGAGGACCTGGGTTTGAGCTGGGGGGAGGGTGACACCAAGCTGGGATGGGGACTTGGCTGCAGCCCCTCTGGAGCTCACCCTGCCCTGGAAACCGCCTGGGCGTCTGCCCTCCTGGTCTGCCGACTCAGGTCCGGCCCTTCTCCCAGGAGCACGGGTCAGAGGCCTGTCTCAGCAGGCCCTGGCCTTCCGCCTCCTGGTTTCTGGCCAAGGCTTCAGAGCCCACCTGCCCTGATGGAAGCCCCCGAGGCCGCCCTAGGCTGGAGCTTGGGGCTGGCTCAGTGGTCCAAGGGACACTGGACACCGGGGGAGCTAAGCAAGTGGACAGCAGGGTCTGGGCTAGTCCTCAGATCTGGCTCATAATAAACTCACCCTGATTTTGATACACAGACTGATTATGGATTATTTGCATCAACATTCCCCAGTCGAGTCTGGAGATGAGACCACAGCCCAGCCAACATGTTGATTGTAGCCTTGGGGGACCCTGAGCAAAGGACTCAGCTAAGCTGTGCTAGGATTCCTGACCCACAGCACCGGGAGGTCATAAGAGTGTGATGTTTTAAGCAGCTAATTTGTGGTGAGATTGTTATCCAGCATAGATAACTCCTACACGAGAGAATCTAGGCCACACGGGAGGACTGGGAGCTTGGGCTGCTCAGCGGCTCTCATGTGATGTGACAGCTGCCTCTCTGCCCCCAGCACCAAGGGCCCAGTATCTCAGGCCTTGACTCCAGGTTCAGGGAAGGACGAAAACCCCACGGAGCCAGGCAGACCCCCACCGTGGTTTTCCCAGGAGGACTGCACTGCCCTGTCCCTCTGGCACACAGGGAGAGGCAGGGACCTTTGGCTGGGGAGGGTGTGACAGCCTCACTTAGCTGCGGGACAAAGACCCCACTGACTTTTCCTTTCTCCACTCATGAGCCACCCAGGGGCCTCATGTTGGCTTTTCCTGGAGGATTCCACATCCCCTGACTTGGTGACCCTCCCAGTCAGCCACAGGGAAAGACATGACTTGCCCACGGTAGCACTGGGGGCAGGGCCCAGGCTCTCCTCCCCAGCCCAGACTCCTGCCCCTGTGGCCACCGCCGTTTCCGGGCTCTCAAGGCAGCATTGTGGGGGTGCGCAGGGTGTAGCCTCGGGGCAGCCAGCTGCTCTGCAGGCCCAGTCCTCTAGAGGGGCTCTCAGTCCAGCTCTTGCTCCTGCATCTGAGCCACGAGAGCAGCCGCTTCTCCCCAGGAGAGAAGGAGCATGTCACCAGGAGCCCTCCTGGGCCAGGTTCCCACTGCCCCTCAGAACGTGGCATGCCCATGGGTCTAGGAGGGGCACCTGAGGGCATCTGGGAGGGCATCTGACCACTGAGAGGTCACAGGAGACCCCTGGAACCTCGTTCTGCTACCCCACATGGGTTTGCCTCCCGTGGGCTGCTTGGAAGGAGGGTTGCCGTGGTGAAGGATGCTTCCGAGATGGGCTCACCAGGCCAAGGCCCCAGCCAACCCCCCAGGCCAAGGACCTCTCTCTGTGCTGCCCCCGCTCTGCACACAGCCCTCCAGCTGGGTGGGGGGTGGGTGTTGTGTGCCACACTGTGAACTGCAGGGACCGTGCCTTCTTCCTCTTGGCCTCTCACAGCTGCCGGCTCAGAGGAGGGTCTGGACAGACAAACGGATAAGTGACAACCACTCACAGATTGACCCTGGCTCTGTCTCCTAGAGCCAGTGAGCAGAGATTAAGACAGGGAGCGCCCAGGAGGAGCGCAAGCACACGGGTGGAATTCAACCCCGGAACAAAAGCCCTTGCAGCCATCACTGTGGACACATCATTTCCTTTATTGCCCACCCATGGAAAAGCCCAGTAGGTTCCATCCACAGTCTGGCTGCAGCATGCACACGAAGGAGCTCAGGGGCCATGCAGGGGCTGTGCATGCCAGAGAGGCACTGTCCGATGCCAGCAGGCAAGGGGACTCGCACAGACACCTCACGGCAACTCAGGGACGTCTGAAGCTCAGCTGGCTCGCCTCGCCCACAGCTGCCCCGGAGCACGGCCGCCAGTCAGCCGTTAGCCACCACCCTTCTGCCTAGCACGTGCACATCATCACGCAAAGCATCCCAAAGCTTGCCTTGGCGAGACAGTCAGAACGAGTAAATAAGTGAGCAGGGGACGGAATTTCCTTGAATACGCGGACTCTGCCTGAAACGCGGAAAGTACATTCGCTGGGAAGCAGCAGCGGGACGGGAGTTATAGGAACACGGTTCACACCGCGGCCATCGGAACCCCTCCCTCCGAGAAAGAGGCGAGCGCCCGTGGGCACCACGCAGGCCTCTCGAAAGCTCTGTGACGAAGGCTTTCCTCCAGCAGCACTGAGAGCACCGTCAGCCTGCTCTGCGGGCTCCGGTGTCTTGGCTGGGGGGGGCAGCTGAGCATATCTTTGGAGGGCTTTGGAGGACGGTGTGATGGTGGCATGCTGTTCTCGTGCGTCCCTGTTTGTTCTCAGGTCTGTGAACCAAGGGGGACACACACTCCGTGCATGTTGCGGCCTCCGACTTCGTTTGCACACGCGCCCTCTGCTGAAAAGTCAGTGTCCTCTGTGACTCATTCGGTGGCGGGCCCGGGTGCGGGTTCCTCACTGGCTTCTCTGTCCTGCTCCAGCAGGATTAACTCCGTTCTTGCCGCCGATGCCACCATCGCTCCAGAGCCCGGCCCGGCGCCCGAAGCCTCTGCCGGTTCCCTGTCCTTCTCCTCAGGGGAGAAGGTTTCTCGGGCGTCGAAAAAGGTGACTGCTTCTTCCTGGAGATTTTGCTCCGCAGGACCTGCCTCATCTTTAGGGGTTTTGCTTTTCTTGGTAGGAGACGAGGAGAACCCTAATTTGGGAAATCGAAACCAGCCTGCCTTCTCCTGTTTTTTGGGTGGTCCTGCCTCCGGCTGGGCCTCAGGCTGTGTCTGGATGGGGGCGGATTTAGGAACGTCATCTTTGGGTTCAGCGCTTGTCTCATCGACAGAAGAAGAAAATCCGATATTCGGGAGCCAAAACCTGAACAGACCAGCAGATCTTTTACTTTCTGGCTTCTCTTTTGGAGCCCCGTCTTCATCTGCCAGGGGTGCCTCTTGGCTGTCTTCGGGGGGAAATTCGAGAATTTCCGCAGGCTCCTCGTCAGAACAGCTGTCTGCAAACTGGTGGCCAGGGCGAACGTCAAACGCACACATTTGCGGTTCCGGCACGCTGACACCAGGAGAGATAATTTCAAACGGTTCTCCGGTGTCAGGCTGGAGGTCTCCAGAGGTGAGGTCTGCTCCTGGGGTGACTTGTCTGGGAGCCTCTCGCAGACCCTCGCTCAGCCGAGAGTCTCGAGTTACCATGTGCAGCCCAGCCTGCGTCGGGGGCTCTGGAATCTTCGCCTTTAGCAAGGAAAACCCATAAGAAGGTGTTTGGATCTGAGATGCGGGGATGTCCGACTCCCGTACGATCTGAGTGGAAATGGCCTCGGGTCCCAAGAGGTCAGCATACTCTGCTGTCACCCTGCTGTGTATGGTGACCTCCTGGCTCTCAACCTGAGTACCTTGAATGTGCACTCTGACCTTAGAAATGGTGGGAGCTTCTGAGGAGAGGTCAAGGGCCACAGGCTGCTCCCTGGGGACCCCAGCGCCTGTCTTCAGGATGCTGGCGCCCCAGTCTCCAGGGCTTTCCGTACTCAGGGCGAAGTCAAGGCTGCTCTCGGAGCACTGCACTTCTCTCACGGTGGGGACAAAAACATCAGCCTCAGAGCTGGGCGCCGGGAAGCAGAACCTTGGTACCTCTAACTTGGGGAATCTGACAGTTTGCACAGAATCCTCCCAGAGTTGACCCATGGTGACCACGGAAATCTGAGATGGCACATCAGTGCTGGAAGCCTTCAGTCTCAGAGGGCCTTCGGGATGGGAAGACCGTTCCCCTGCTCCCTCTCCTGCCCCGGCGGGTCCTGCTGGGCCCGGAAGAGGAGTCGTGCCTGTGGACATGCTGTCAGCAGGGAGGTCCAGCTTCAAGCCTCTGCTGTCAAGGCTACACCTCAGGACATCTGCGTGGGGTGCGCTCTCCACAGCTGCCGAGTCTGCACCTCCCTCTGGGGACTGCAGAGATGTCGGGGCCTCCACCTCTGACCCAGAAACAGGGGCCCCCTGACTCTTGACTGTAGCTGGTGCCTCTCCTTCCCTGGAGGTGCTGGCAGCAGGCACAGGCGTCTGCGCCCCCGGGCCCCCAGCCCCACCTCTGTCCTTGGAGGAGCGCAGGAAGCTGGGCAGGTGGAGGGCGGGCATCCTAAACCAGCTCTCCTGTGAGGTCGCAGGCACTTCTCCTGCCGTGGCATCCCCCTGGGGGCTTCCCGCAGTGCTGGCCTCAGCATCTGGAGCCCTGCAGGATGGCTGCGGGGGGGCTTCTGTTGGGGGTCCCACCGTCACACTGGTGCCCCCAACACCACCCTCGCCACTGGCCCTCTCTACAGCAGGAGGGCCACCCTCTGCTGGGGGACTAGAGAGGGAGGGATCTGGGCGGCCCTGTGGCAGGTCCGCTCCCGCCTTCAAAGTCTTCATCCTGGGAAGTGCGAGTTTCAAGGTGCCAAAGCCAGGCGTTTTGGCCCTTTTCTCCTCTCCATCCTCCTCAGGAGGCATGTCCCTGTGTGCTTCCATTCCTGGAACAGGAACCTCGGGCGGGACGCCCGTCGGACCCACATCTACAACCACACTGAGCTCTTCATCCTCCAGGCTACGTCCAGGGTCCTCTTTGGGCTCTGCCCCCTTCTTTGGGGACCACCTAAGGGACGGAAGCTTGAACCTCGGCATTTTTAGGGGACTGCTTTTGCCTTCACGGTCAGCTTCTTCAGCTGGGGCTCTGCCTGGAGCCATTGCTGAGGTCTCCACGGTGTCCTGGGGACCCTCTGGCCCCTGGGACACAGACACTTCCGAGGAAGGTAGGTGAGTGCCTGGCAATGGGAACACAGCGGCTTCCGCAGCCGATGAGTCCAGTCCTGGCGTGGGGCTGAGTGGAGACAGGGTGGGGGCACACTCCACACCACGGGGCTCCACCTCAGCATCTGCTGCCTTCGGGACCGAAAACCCAAACTTTGGTCGATGAAATATAGGAAAAGTCACCTGCCCATAAGATGCGGGAAACAGGGGGTCCACTGGGCCAGGGTGACCGTGAGTAGGAGACAAAGAAACTCTCTCAGGGGAAGGGAAGTCTGCAGAGCTTTCCATGCTGGGAAGGTGAGCACCCACCTGAGACCCAGAGAGGGCTTCCTGAGGCACGTCCAGGGGGACAGCAGCTCGGGGGACAGTCACCTGGTATTTTGTAAGTGTGACGCCCTCACACTCGGTGAGGGTGGGGACTTTCGCTTGAGGACCACTGAGCTCAAGCTTCGCTGATGGAAAAGCAGCCCAACCCAGCCTGGACCTCTGCAGAGATGACCTGCTGCCAGGAACCTCTGAGGCGGGCACTGAGACACTCGGGGGAAGAGGATGAGCAGAATCTGTATCGAGCGCAAGACAGTCTCCAGGGGCTCTCTCAGGGGGAGAAAAGAGTTTGGGAAATTTAAAATGGCTTTTCCTCGATTTAACTTTTTCTGCACATTTTTCAACGGACACGCTCCCATCGAAACCTACTCTGGAGACACTAGGATCACCAGCACAGACCTCAGGAAACATGTCGCTGGAAAAGGTAACATCAGTATCTTTGAAACTTCCCTGAATGTCAGGTGAAAGCACCTCAGCCTTACTGGAGGACGGGCCAAACAAAGACAGGCGGAATCGGGGCATCTTGACCTTGCCATCTTTGGTGACCATCTCCTTGTCCCCCAGGGACGCGTCGCCCTCCAGCTTGGCGCCGGGCACCTGGGCGTCCACCTCCACGCTGGGCAGAGACACCTCCACGCCGGGGGCCGTCACCTCGCCATGGGCGCCCTTCACGTCCAGTTTGGGGCCCTTGATGTCCACCTGGGGGGCCTTGAAGTCCACCTTGGGCATCTTGATGCTGGGCATCTGCACCTTGGGCAGGTGCCCTTTGAGTCCGGCTCCGGCGGCGGGCTCCTGGGGCTGTCCCTCGGGCCCGGGGCCCTCCGGGAGCTTCACGCCCGCGCCGGCAGTCTTGACCTCCAGCTCGGCGGAGGGGAGCTCCACGCTGAGGTCTCCGGTCTTGACGTCGGCCTGGATGGAGGGCAGGGACACGTCGGCCTGTACCTTGGGCAGGGACGCGTCCAGCGAGGCCTCGACGGACTTGCTCGGCGCCGACACGCCGAAGGACGGCATCTTGAACTTGGGCATCTTGAGCTTGCTGTCTCTCGCGGCCACCTCCTTGTCCCCCAGGGACGCGTCGCCCTCCAGCTTGGCGCCCGGCACCTGGGCGTCCACCTCCACGCTGGGCAGAGACACCTCCACGCCGGGGGCCGTCGCCTCCCCCTTGAGGCCTTTGAGGTCCGCGCTGGGGCCCTTGATGTCCACCTGGGGGGCCCTGATGTCCACCTTGGGCATCTTGATGCTGGGCATCTGCACCTTGGGCAGGTGGGCCTTGATCCGCGCCCCTTCGGCTTTGCCCTTCAGCTCGGCCCCCGCCGCCTCTCCCTCGGGCAGGGCCACCTCCAGCTCTCCCCCTGGGAGGCGGACTTCAGCAGATGGCACTGGGACGCTGCCCTCTGGGGCTGTGAGCTCGGCTCCCACGGAGGGCAGGGTCGCCTCCCCGCCGACCTTGGGCGCAGGCACGTCCACGGACGTCCCCAAGTCCTTGCCTGAGGCCGACACGCCGAAGGACGGCATCTTGAACTTGGGCATCTTGAGCTTGCTGTCTCTCGCGGCCACCTCCTTGTCCCCCAGGGACGCGTCGCCCTCCAGCTTGGCGCCCGGCACCTGGGCGTCCACCTCCACGCTGGGCAGAGACACCTCCACGCCGGGGGCCGTCACCTCGCCATGGGCGCCCTTCACGTCCAGTTTGGGGCCCTTGATGTCCACCTGGGGGGTCTTGAAGTCCACGTTGGGCATCTTAATGCTGGGCATCTGCACCTTGGGCAGGTGGGCCTTGATGCGCGCCCCTTCGGCTTTGCTCTTCGGCTCGGCCTCCGCCGCCTCTCCCTCGGGCAGGGCCACCTCCAGCTCTCCCCCTGGGAGGCGGACTTCAGCAGATGGCACTGGGACGCTGCCCTCTGGGGCTGTGAGCTCGGCTCCCACGGAGGGCAGGGTCGCCTCCCCGCCGACCTTGGGCGCAGGCACGTCCACGGACGTCCCCAAGTCCTTGCCTGCGGCCGACACGCCGAAGGACGGCATCTTGAACTTGGGCATCTTGAGCTTGCTGTCTCTCGCGGCCACCTCCTTGTCCCCCAGGGACGCGTCGCCCTCCAGCTTGGCGCCCGGCACCTGGGCGTCCACCTCCACGCTGGGCAGAGACACCTCCACGCCGGGGGCCGTCACCTCGCCATGGGCGCCCTTCACGTCCAGTTTGGGGCCCTTGATGTCCACCTGGGGGGCCTTGAAGTCGACCTTGGGCATCTTGATGCTGGGCATCTGCACCTTGGGCAGGTGCCCTTTGAGTCCGGCTCCGGCGGCGGGCTCCTGGGGCTCTCCCTCCGGGAGCTTCACGCCCGCGCCGGCAGTCTTGACCTCCAGCTCGGCGGAGGGGAGCTCCACGCTGAGGTCTCCGGTCTTGACGTCGGCCTGGATGGAGGGCAGGGACACGTCGGCCTGTACCTTGGGCAGGGACGCGTCCAGCGAGGCCTCGACGGACTTGCTCGGCGCCGACACGCCGAAGGACGGCATCTTGAACTTGGGCATCTTGAGCTTGCTGTCTCTCGCGGCCACCTCCTTGTCCCCCAGGGACGCGTCGCCCTCCAGCTTGGCGCCCGGCACCCGGGCGTCCACCTCCACGCTGGGCAGAGACACCTCCACGCCGGAGGCCGTCGCCTCCCCCTTGAGGCTTTTGAGGTCCGCGCTGGGGCCCTTGATGTCCACCTGGGGGGCCCTGATATCCACCTTGGGCATCTTGATGCTGGGCATCTGCACCTTGGGCAGGTGGGCCTTGATGCGCGCCCCTTCGGCTTTGCTCTTCGGCTCGGCCTCCGCCGCCTCTCCCTCGGGCAGGGCCACCTCCAGCTCTCCCCCTGGGAGGCGGACTTCAGCAGATGGCACTGGGACGCTGCCCTCTGGGGCTGTGAGCTCGGCTCCCACGGAGGGCAGGGTCGCCTCCCCGCCGACCTTGGGCGCAGGCACGTCCACGGACGTCCCCAAGTCCTTGCCTGCGGCCGACACGCCGAAGGACGGCATCTTGAACTTGGGCATCTTGAGCTTGCTGTCTCTCGCGGCCACCTCCTTGTCCCCCAGGGACGCGTCGCCCTCCAGCTTGGCGCCCGGCACCTGGGCGTCCACCTCCACGCTGGGCAGAGACACCTCCACGCCGGGGGCCGTCACCTCGCCATGGGCGCCCTTCACGTCCAGTTTGGGGCCCTTGATGTCCACCTGGGGGGCCTTGAAGTCGACCTTGGGCATCTTGATGCTGGGCATCTGCACCTTGGGCAGGTGCCCTTTGAGTCCGGCTCCGGCGGCGGGCTCCTGGGGCTCTCCCTCCGGGAGCTTCACGCCCGCGCCGGCAGTCTTGACCTCCAGCTCGGCGGAGGGGAGCTCCACGCTGAGGTCTCCGGTCTTGACGTCGGCCTGGATGGAGGGCAGGGACACGTCGGCCTGTACCTTGGGCAGGGACGCGTCCAGCGAGGCCTCGACGGACTTGCTCGGCGCCGACACGCCGAAGGACGGCATCTTGAACTTGGGCATCTTGAGCTTGCTGTCTCTCGCGGCCACCTCCGTGTCCCCCAGGGACGCGTCGCCCTCCAGTTTGGCGCCCGGCACCCGGGCGTCCACCTCCATGCTGGGCAGAGACACCTCCACGCCGGGGGCCGTCGCCTCCCCCTTGAGGCCTTTGAGGTCCGCGCTGGGGCCCTTGATGTCCACCTGGGGGGCCCTGATATCCACCTTGGGCATCTTGATGCTGGGCATCTGCACCTTGGGCAGGTGGGCCTTGATCTGCGCCCCTTCGGCTTTGCCCTTCGGCTCGGCCCCCGCCGCCTCTCCCTCGGGCAGGGCCACCTCCAGCTCTCCCCCTGGGAGGCGGACTTCAGCAGATGGCACTGGGACGCTGCCCTCTGGGGCTGTGAGCTCGGCTCCCACGGAGGGCAGGGTCGCCTCCCCGCCGACCTTGGGCGCAGGCACGTCCACGGACGTACGCAAGTCCTTGCCTGCGGCCGACACGCCGAAGGACGGCATCTTGAACTTGGGCATCTTGAGCTTGCTGTCTCTCGCGGCCACCTCCTTGTCCCCCAGGGACGCGTCGCCCTGCAGCTTGGCGCCCGGCACCTGGGCGTCCACCTCCACGCTGGGCAGAGACACCTCCACGCCGGGGGCTGTCACCTCGCTATGGGCGCCATTCACGTCCCGTTTGGGGCCCTTGATGTCCACCTGGGGGGCCTTGAAGTCGACCTTGGGCATCTTGATGCTGGGCATCTGCACCTTGGGCAGGTGCCCTTTGAGTCCGGCTCCGGCGGCGGGCTCCTGGGGCTCTCCCTCCGGGAGCTTCACGCCCGCGCCGGCAGTCTTGACCTCCAGCTCGGCGGAGGGCAGCTCCACGCTGAGGTCTCCGGTCTTGACGTCGGCCTGGATGGAGGGCAGGGACACGTCGGCCTGTACCTTGGGCAGGGACGCGTCCAGCGAGGCCTCGACGGACTTGCTCGGCGCCGACACGCCGAAGGACGGCATCTTGAACTTGGGCATCTTGAACTTGCTGTCTCTCGCGGCCACCTCCTTGTCCCCCAGGGACGCGTCGCCCTCCAGCTTGGCGCCCGGCACCTGGGCGTCCACCTCCACGCTGGGCAGAGACACCTCCACGCCGGGGGCCGTCACCTCGCCCTTGGCGCCCTTCACGTCCAGTTTGGGGCCCTTGATGTCCACCTGGGGGGCCTTGAAGTCGACCTTGGGCATCTTGATGCTGGGCATCTGCACCTTGGGCAGGTGCCCTTTGAGTCCGGCTCTGGCGGCGGGCTCCTGGGGCTCTCCCTCCGGGAGCTTCACGCCCGCGCCGGCAGTCTTGACCTCCAGCTCGGCGGAGGGGAGCTCCACGCTGAGGTCTCCGGTCTTGACGTCGGCCTGGATGGAGGGCAGGGACACGTCGGCCTGTACCTTGGGCAGGGACGCGTCCAGCGAGGCCTCGACGGACTTGCTCGGCGCCGACACGCCGAAGGACGGCATCTTGAACTTGGGCATCTTGAGCTTGCTGTCTCTCGCGGCCACCTCCTTGTCCCCCAGGGACGCGTCGCCCTCCAGCTTGGCGCCCGGCACCTGGGCGTCCACCTCCACGCTGGGCAGAGACACCTCCACGCCGGGGGCCGTCGCCTCCCCCTTGAGGCCTTTGAGGTCCGCGCTGGGGCCCTTGATGTCCACCTGGGGGGCCCTGATGTCCACCTTGGGCATCTTGATGCTGGGCATCTGCACCTTGGGCAGGTGGGCCTTGATCCGCACCCCTTCGGCTTTGCCCTTCAGTTCGGCCCCCGCCGCCTCTCCCTCGGGCAGGGCCACCTCCAGCTCTCCCCCTGGGAGGCGGACTTCAGCAGATGGCACTGGGACGCTGCCCTCTGGGGCTGTGAGCTCGGCTCCCACGGAGGGCAGGGTCGCCTCCCCGCCGACCTTGGGCGCAGGCACGTCCACGGACGTCCCCAAGTCCTTGCCTGCGGCCGACACGCCGAAGGACGGCATCTTGAACTTGGGCATCTTGAGCTTGCTGTCTCTCGCGGCCACCTCCTTGTCCCCCAGGGACGCGTCGCCCTCCAGCTTGGCGCCCGGCACCCGGGCGTCCACCTCCACGCTGGGCAGAGACACCTCCACGCCGGGGGCCGTCACCTCGCCCTTGGCGCCCTTCACGTCCAGTTTGGGGCCCTTGATGTCCACCTGGGGGGCCTTGAAGTCGACCTTGGGCATCTTGATGCTGGGCATGTGCACCTTGGGCAGGTGCCCTTTGAGTCCGGCTCCGGCGGCGGGCTCCTGGGGCTCTCCCTCCGGGAGCTTCACGCCCGCGCCGGCAGTCTTGACCTCCAGCTCGGCGGAGGGGAGCTCCACGCTGAGGTCTCCGGTCTTGACGTCGGCCTGGATGGAGGGCAGGGACACGTCGGCCTGTACCTTGGGCAGGGACGCGTCCAGCGAGGCCTCGATGGACTTGCTCGGCGCCGACACGCCGAAGGACGGCATCTTGAACTTGGGCATCTTGAGCTTGCTGTCTCTCGCGGCCACCTCCTTGTCCCCCAGGGACGCGTCGCCCTCCAGCTTGGCGCCGGGCACCTGGGCGTCCACCTCCACGCTGGGCAGAGACACCTCCACGCCGGGGGCCGTCACCTCGCCATGGGCGCCCTTCACGTCCAGTTTGGGGCCCTTGATGTCCACCTGGGGGGCCCTGAAGTCCACCTTGGGCATCTTGATGCTGGGCATCTGCACCTTGGGCAGGTGCCCTTTGAGTCCGGCTCCGGCGGCGGGCTCCTGGGGCTCTCCCTCCGGGAGCTTCACGCCCGCGCCGGCAGTCTTGACCTCCAGCTCGGCGGAGGGGAGCTCCACGCTGAGGTCTCCGGTCTTGACGTCGGCCTGGATGGAGGGCAGGGACACGTCGGCCTGTACCTTGGGCAGGGACGCGTCCAGCGAGGCCTCGACGGACTTGCTCGGCGCCGACACGCCGAAGGACGGCATCTTGAACTTGGGCATCTTGAGCTTGCTGTCTCTCGCGGCCACCTCCTTGTCCCCCAGGGACGCGTCGCCCTCCAGCTTGGCGCCCGGCACCCGGGCGTCCACCTCCACGCTGGGCAGAGACACCTCCACGCCGGGGGCCGTCGCCTCCCCCTTGAGGCCTTTGAGGTCCGCGCTGGGGCCCATGATGTCCACCTGGGGGGCCCTGATGTCCACCTTGGGCATCTTGATGCTGGGCATCTGCACCTTGGGCAGGTGGGCCTTGATCCGCGCCCCTTCGGCTTTGCCCTTCGGCTCGGCCCCCGCCGCCTCTCCCTCGGGCAGGGCCACCTCCAGCTCTCCCCCTGGGAGGCGGACTTCAGCAGATGGCACTGGGACGCTGCCCTCTGGGGCTGTGAGCTCGGCTCCCACGGAGGGCAGGGTCGCCTCCCCGCCGACCTTGGGCGCAGGCACGTCCACGGACGTCCCCAAGTCCTTGCCTGCGGCCGACACGCCGAAGGACGGCATCTTGAACTTGGGCATCTTGAGCTTGCTGTCTCTCGCGGCCACCTCCTTGTCCCCCAGGGACGCGTCGCCCTCCAGCTTGGCGCCCGGCACCCGGGCGTCCACCTCCACGCTGGGCAGAGACACCTCCACGCCGGGGGCCGTCACCTCGCCCTTGGCGCCCTTCACGTCCAGTTTGGGGCCCTTGATGTCCACCTGGGGGGCCTTGAAGTCGACCTTGGGCATCTTGATGCTGGGCATGTGCACCTTGGGCAGGTGCCCTTTGAGTCCGGCTCCGGCGGCGGGCTCCTGGGGCTCTCCCTCCGGGAGCTTCACGCCCGCGCCGGCAGTCTTGACCTCCAGCTCGGCGGAGGGGAGCTCCACGCTGAGGTCTCCGGTCTTGACGTCGGCCTGGATGGAGGGCAGGGACACGTCGGCCTGTACCTTGGGCAGGGACGCGTCCAGCGAGGCCTCGATGGACTTGCTCGGCGCCGACACGCCGAAGGACGGCATCTTGAACTTGGGCATCTTGAGCTTGCTGTCTCTCGCGGCCACCTCCTTGTCCCCCAGGGACGCGTCGCCCTCCAGCTTGGCGCCCGGCACCTGGGCGTCCACCTCCACGCTGGGCAGAGACACCTCCACGCCGGGGGCCGTCACCTCGCCATGGGCGCCCTTCACGTCCAGTTTGGGGCCCTTGATGTCCACCTGGGGGGCCCTGAAGTCCACCTTGGGCATCTTGATGCTGGGCATCTGCACCTTGGGCAGGTGCCCTTTGAGTCCGGCTCCGGCGGCGGGCTCCTGGGGCTCTCCCTCCGGGAGCTTCACGCCCGCGCCGGCAGTCTTGACCTCCAGCTCGGCGGAGGGGAGCTCCACGCTGAGGTCTCCGGTCTTGACGTCGGCCTGGATGGAGGGCAGGGACACGTCGGCCTGTACCTTGGGCAGGGACGCGTCCAGCGAGGCCTCGACGGACTTGCTCGGCGCCGACACGCCGAAGGACGGCATCTTGAACTTGGGCATCTTGAGCTTGCTGTCTCTCGCGGCCACCTCCTTGTCCCCCAGGGACGCGTCGCCCTCCAGCTTGGCGCCCGGCACCCGGGCGTCCACCTCCACGCTGGGCAGAGACACCTCCACGCCGGGGGCCGTCGCCTCCCCCTTGAGGCCTTTGAGGTCCGCGCTGGGGCCCTTGATGTCCACCTGGGGGGCCCTGATGTCCACCTTGGGCATCTTGATGCTGGGCATCTGCACCTTGGGCAGGTGGGCCTTGATCCGCGCCCCTTCGGCTTTGCCCTTCGGCTCGGCCCCCGCCGCCTCTCCCTCGGGCAGGGCCACCTCCAGCTCTCCCCCTGGGAGGCGGACTTCAGCAGATGGCACTGGGACGCTGCCCTCTGGGGCTGTGAGCTCGGCTCCCACGGAGGGCAGGGTCGCCTCCCCGCCGACCTTGGGCGCAGGCACGTCCACGGACGTCCCCAAGTCCTTGCCTGCGGCCGACACGCCGAAGGACGGCATCTTGAACTTGGGCATCTTGAGCTTGCTGTCTCTCGCGGCCACCTCCTTGTCCCCCAGGGACGCGTCGCCCTCCAGCTTGGCGCCCGGCACCCGGGCGTCCACCTCCACGCTGGGCAGAGACACCTCCACGCCGGGGGCCGTCACCTCGCCCTTGGCGCCCTTCACGTCCAGTTTGGGGCCCTTGATGTCCACCTGGGGGGCCTTGAAGTCGACCTTGGGCATCTTGATGCTGGGCATGTGCACCTTGGGCAGGTGCCCTTTGAGTCCGGCTCCGGCGGCGGGCTCCTGGGGCTCTCCCTCCGGGAGCTTCACGCCCGCGCCGGCAGTCTTGACCTCCAGCTCGGCGGAGGGGAGCTCCACGCTGAGGTCTCCGGTCTTGACGTCGGCCTGGATGGAGGGCAGGGACACGTCGGCCTGTACCTTGGGCAGGGACGCGTCCAGCGAGGCCTCGACGGACTTGCTCGGCGCCGACACGCCGAAGGACGGCATCTTGAACTTGGGCATCTTGAGCTTGCTGTCTCTCGCGGCCACCTCCTTGTCCCCCAGGGACGCGTCGCCCTCCAGCTTGGCGCCCGGCACCTGGGCGTCCACCTCCACGCTGGGCAGAGACACCTCCACGCCGGGGGCCGTCGCCTCCCCCTTGAGGCCTTTGAGGTCCGCGCTGGGGCCCTTGATGTCCACCTGGGGGGCCCTGATGTCCACCTTGGGCATCTTGATGCTGGGCATCTGCACCTTGGGCAGGTGGGCCTTGATCCGCACCCCTTCGGCTTTGCCCTTCAGTTCGGCCCCCGCCGCCTCTCCCTCGGGCAGGGCCACCTCCAGCTCTCCCCCTGGGAGGCGGACTTCAGCAGATGGCACTGGGACGCTGCCCTCTGGGGCTGTGAGCTCGGCTCCCACGGAGGGCAGGGTCGCCTCCCCGCCGACCTTGGGTGCAGGCACGTCCACGGACGTCCCCAAGTCCTTGCCTGCGGCCGACACGCCGAAGGACGGCATCTTGAACTTGGGCATCTTGAGCTTGCTGTCTCTCGCGGCCACCTCCTTGTCCCCCAGGGACGCGTCGCCCTCCAGCTTGGCGCCCGGCACCCGGGCGTCCACCTCCACGCTGGGCAGAGACACCTCCACGCCGGGGGCCGTCACCTCGCCCTTGGCGCCCTTCACGTCCAGTTTGGGGCCCTTGATGTCCACCTGGGGGGCCTTGAAGTCGACCTTGGGCATCTTGATGCTGGGCATGTGCACCTTGGGCAGGTGCCCTTTGAGTCCGGCTCCGGCGGCGGGCTCCTGGGGCTCTCCCTCCGGGAGCTTCACGCCCGCGCCGGCAGTCTTGACCTCCAGCTCGGCGGAGGGGAGCTCCACGCTGAGGTCTCCGGTCTTGACGTCGGCCTGGATGGAGGGCAGGGACACGTCGGCCTGTACCTTGGGCAGGGACGCGTCCAGCGAGGCCTCGATGGACTTGCTCGGCGCCGACACGCCGAAGGACGGCATCTTGAACTTGGGCATCTTGAGCTTGCTGTCTCTCGCGGCCACCTCCTTGTCCCCCAGGGACGCGTCGCCCTCCAGCTTGGCGCCCGGCACCTGGGCGTCCACCTCCACGCTGGGCAGAGACACCTCCACGCCGGGGGCCGTCACCTCGCCATGGGCGCCCTTCACGTCCAGTTTGGGGCCCTTGATGTCCACCTGGGGGGCCCTGAAGTCCACCTTGGGCATCTTGATGCTGGGCATCTGCACCTTGGGCAGGTGCCCTTTGAGTCCGGCTCCGGCGGCGGGCTCCTGGGGCTCTCCCTCCGGGAGCTTCACGCCCGCGCCGGCAGTCTTGACCTCCAGCTCGGCGGAGGGGAGCTCCACGCTGAGGTCTCCGGTCTTGACGTCGGCCTGGATGGAGGGCAGGGACACGTCGGCCTGTACCTTGGGCAGGGACGCGTCCAGCGAGGCCTCGACGGACTTGCTCGGCGCCGACACGCCGAAGGACGGCATCTTGAACTTGGGCATCTTGAGCTTGCTGTCTCTCGCGGCCACCTCCTTGTCCCCCAGGGACGCGTCGCCCTCCAGCTTGGCGCCCGGCACCCGGGCGTCCACCTCCACGCTGGGCAGAGACACCTCCACGCCGGGGGCCGTCGCCTCCCCCTTGAGGCCTTTGAGGTCCGCGCTGGGGCCCATGATGTCCACCTGGGGGGCCCTGATGTCCACCTTGGGCATCTTGATGCTGGGCATCTGCACCTTGGGCAGGTGGGCCTTGATCCGCGCCCCTTCGGCTTTGCCCTTCGGCTCGGCCCCCGCCGCCTCTCCCTCGGGCAGGGCCACCTCCAGCTCTCCCCCTGGGAGGCGGACTTCAGCAGATGGCACTGGGACGCTGCCCTCTGGGGCTGTGAGCTCGGCTCCCACGGAGGGCAGGGTCGCCTCCCCGCCGACCTTGGGCGCAGGCACGTCCACGGACGTCCCCAAGTCCTTGCCTGCGGCCGACACGCCGAAGGACGGCATCTTGAACTTGGGCATCTTGAGCTTGCTGTCTCTCGCGGCCACCTCCTTGTCCCCCAGGGACGCGTCGCCCTCCAGCTTGGCGCCCGGCACCCGGGCGTCCACCTCCACGCTGGGCAGAGACACCTCCACGCCGGGGGCCGTCACCTCGCCCTTGGCGCCCTTCACGTCCAGTTTGGGGCCCTTGATGTCCACCTGGGGGGCCTTGAAGTCGACCTTGGGCATCTTGATGCTGGGCATGTGCACCTTGGGCAGGTGCCCTTTGAGTCCGGCTCCGGCGGCGGGCTCCTGGGGCTCTCCCTCCGGGAGCTTCACGCCCGCGCCGGCAGTCTTGACCTCCAGCTCGGCGGAGGGGAGCTCCACGCTGAGGTCTCCGGTCTTGACGTCGGCCTGGATGGAGGGCAGGGACACGTCGGCCTGTACCTTGGGCAGGGACGCGTCCAGCGAGGCCTCGACGGACTTGCTCGGCGCCGACACGCCGAAGGATGGCATCTTGAACTTGGGCATCTTGAGCTTGCTGTCTCTCGCGGCCACCTCCTTGTCCCCCAGGGACGCGTCGCCCTCCAGCTTGGCGCCCGGCACCCGGGCGTCCACCTCCACGCTGGGCAGAGACACCTCCACGCCGGGGGCCGTCGCCTCCCCCTTGAGGCCTTTGAGGTCCGCGCTGGGGCCCATGATGTCCACCTGGGGGGCCCTGATGTCCACCTTGGGCATCTTGATGCTGGGCATCTGCACCTTGGGCAGGTGGGCCTTGATCTGCGCCCCTTCGGCTTTGCCCTTCGGCTCGGCCCCCGCCGCCTCTCCCTCGGGCAGGGCCACCTCCAGCTCTCCCCCTGGGAGGCGGACTTCAGCAGATGGCACTGGGACGCTGCCCTCTGGGGCTGTGAGCTCGGCTCCCACGGAGGGCAGGGTCGCCTCCCCGCCGACCTTGGGCGCAGGCACGTCCACGGACGTCCCCAAGTCCTTGCCTGCGGCCGACACGCCGAAGGACGGCATCTTGAACTTGGGCATCTTGAGCTTGCTGTCTCTCGCGGCCACCTCCTTGTCCCCCAGGGACGCGTCGCCCTCCAGCTTGGTGCCCGGCACCTGGGCGTCCACCTCCACGCTGGGCAGAGACACCTCCACGCCGGGGGCCGTCACCTCGCCATGGGCGCCCTTCACGTCCAGTTTGGGGCCCTTGATGTCCACCTGGGGGGCCTTGAAGTCCACCTTGGGCATCTTGATGCTGGGCATCTGCACCTTGGGCAGGTGCCCTTTGAGTCCGGCTCCGGCGGCGGGCTCCTGGGGCTCTCCCTCCGGGAGCTTCACGCCCGCGCCGGCAGTCTTGACCTCCAGCTCGGCGGAGGGGAGCTCCACGCTGAGGTCTCCGGTCTTGACGTCGGCCTGGATGGAGGGCAGGGACACGTCGGCCTGTACCTTGGGCAGGGACGCGTCCAGCGAGGCCTCGACGGACTTGCTCGGCGCCGACACGCCGAAGGACGGCATCTTGAACTTGGGCATCTTGAGCTTGCTGTCTCTCGCGGCCACCTCCTTGTCCCCCAGGGACGCGTCGCCCTCCAGCTTGGCGCCCGGCACCTGGGCGTCCACCTCCACGCTGGGCAGAGACACCTCCACGCCGGGGGCCGTCACCTCGCCCTTGGCGCCCTTCACGTCCAGTTTGGGGCCCTTGATGTCCACCTGGGGGGCCTTGAAGTCGACCTTGGGCATCTTGATGCTGGGCATCTGCACCTTGGGCAGGTGGGTCTTGATGCGCGCCCCTTCGGCTTTGCCCTTCAGCTCAGCCCCCGCCGCCTCTCCCTCGGGCAGGGCCACCTCCAGCTCTCCCCCTGGGAGGCGGACTTCAGCAGATGGCACTGGGACGCTGCCCTCTGGGGCTATGAGCTCGGCTCCCACGCACGGCAGGGTCGCCTCCCCCCCGACCTTGGGCGCAGGCACGTCCACGGACGTCCCCAAGTCCTTGCCTGCGGCCGACACGCCGAAGGACGGCATCTTGAACTTGGGCATCTTGAGCTTGCTGTCTCTCGCGGCCACCTCCTTGTCCCCCAGGGACGCGTCGCCCTCCAGCTTGGCACCCGGCACCCGGGCGTCCACCTCCACGCTGGGCAGAGACACCTCCACGCCGGGGGCCGTCACCTCGCCATGGGCGCCCTTCACGTCCAGTTTGGGGCCCTTGATGTCCACCTGGGGGGCCTTGAAGTCCACCTTGGGCATCTTGATGCTGGGCATCTGCACCTTGGGCAGGTGCCCTTTGAGTCCGGCTCCGGCGGCGGGCTCCTGGGGCTCTCTC
Source organism: Equus caballus (assembly GCF_041296265.1). Classification (NCBI taxonomy): domain Eukaryota; kingdom Metazoa; phylum Chordata; class Mammalia; order Perissodactyla; family Equidae; genus Equus; species Equus caballus. The sequence continues at coordinate 59,103,047 of NC_091707.1, forward strand.
TCGGGCCCGGGGCCCTCCGGGAGCTTCATGCCCGCGCCGGCAGTCTTGACCTCCAGCTCGGCGGAGGGGAGCTCCACGCTGAGGTCTCCGGTCTTGACGTCGGCCTGGATGGAGGGCAGGGACACGTCGGCCTGTACCTTGGGCAGGGACGCGTCCAGCGAGGCTTCGGCGGACTTGCTCGGCGCCGACACGCCGAAGGACGGCATCTTGAACTTAGGCATCCTGAACTTGCTGTCTCTTACAGCCACGTCTTTTTCTCCCTGCGTGTCTTCTCCTTCCATCCTCATCTTTTCCTCTCTCTCTCCTGTTATTTCTGGTGGATGCGTCTCTGTGTCTTCACCTATTGCGTCTGTGTCTTTTATCTCTACGTCCAACTTTCCAAGTGTGATGCTGCCTCCTATTTCCTTCTCTCTTTCTTTAGTGGGTTTCCCTCCCACTGTCCTTGGATGTTTTACCGGTGACCACCCAAAGGAGGGCCTCTTGAACTTGAGCATTTTCATCTTTCCCTCCCCAGCCTTTTCCACCATCTTTGCGTCTCCTTTGTGTGCTGAGACGTCCTCCTCTGCTCTTCGTTTTTCCTGCTCTGGCACGGACTCGGGGCCTTCCCTGGCCCCCTCAGTGTCTGTCTCTCCTTCTCTCTCCTCCATGAGCCCCCGCTGTGGGGCAGTCTTGCTTTCTTCTGTCCCTAGCCCTTTTTCTTTGGAGAATCCAAACTTGGGTGTTTTTAACGTCGGGATTCGGATCTGGAATTCTGGTTCGCGTTTCTGTGTGATGTCTTCATCTGCGGTGTCTTTCAGAGACAGTCTGGCAATCCCTATTTCCAGCCCCTGCACCCCTTCTCTCTGGCCCTCCCCACTAACTCCTGGGGCTGGACCCTGATCGGCTCCCCCTTGAGGCACTGGCTCTTCCTGGACCTTCGCCTCCTTTGTCATTGTTGCACGTCCGGGTACCAGGGCTGCCCCTTCCCCCACGGCTCCCTCTCGGGGGTGGCCAAGCTGTGTTGGCTGCTGCGTGCTCAAAGCAGGCATCCCCTCTTCCACCTCCGCTGTCCTGTCTTCTTTCCTGCCGTGTGGGACAGCCCGGGTGTCCTCTCGGCCGTCATCCCCGGGTCCCGCCTCCTCCAGGACCCCGGCCTGGACTGCCCCACCCTGGACCCCTCTGTCTGGTCGCCCCACTGGTGCCAGGCCCCTCCCTGAGCCCATCCTGAATTTCAGGTTCAGGAACCTCCTCCTCCGCTGGCCGCCTGGCCCTGCCTTCTGCTCCTGCTCCTCTGCGGGCAGCTGGGCCTCCGTGTCTGTGCTCGTGGGGGACACGTCAGGCACATCCCCCCGCTCGTAGGCCTCCGAGGAGCTGTGTGACCTTCGGGGCCCTGGTGTGCGCTTGCTCTTTATTGTTTGGAATTTGGGCCAGGAGAGCCTCTCCTTCTGGGGCCGCCTGCCTCTGCCCTCCCTGGGCTTCGAGATGAGTCTCTCTTGGTCTCCATCTCCTTCCAGCGTCTTCGTGGGGGTCTCTGTGGACCCATCACCAACATCTTTGGCCTGAAACAGGGAGAATGAACTTGTTGGTGCCAGCACAAGGAGTCTGAGGCCCTGAGCTCAGGAGACGGGGGGAGGGGGGTCGGCCCCTCCCAGCCTCGGCCCAGGGCTGGGGAGGCCTGCTGGGGCCCAGGCTTGCTGCCCATGGCTGCCTGACCTGCTTCTCGCTGCCCTGCGGGCCACGCTGCGCACTGCTGGACGCCCACGCCTCATCCTCTCTGGCAGGAAGCTTCCGCCTGATCTTGAACTGAACCTTGTACGGCTCTGAGTACTGAAGGATTTTGAGAGCATCTTCATATTTAATGTCGTCAAAGAATATGGTTGCGCTGAGCAGCTGGTCGCCTAGACAAAGACAAGGGGGGCCTGAGGCCTCAGTTCCCCTGGTCTCACCATCATGGTGAGCAAGGGGTCTGCAGGGGCACAGGAAGGAGAAGGGGACACCACCCAGGCTGCCCAGCCCCTGCCCTCCAACGAGCCCCAGGTACGAAGGAGTCCACGCTCTTTCACAGGTGAGAAAACGCAGCACGGCGGGTGGCCCCAGCCTGGACACAGCTGAGCAGTCTCAGGGGGTCATCCTGAGCTCCAGATGTGGCCCCCCATCCCCCTCCAGGTCCCTCCCATCCTGATGGGGACCATGGGGAACCCCAGGGACGGGACGGTCATGGCACCTTCTCTCAGGTTGAAGAGCTTGGCAGCTGAAGAATCCTTTAGCACTTGCTTGACAAAGATCCCCTGGTCCCCGCCGCCGGTGACACTATAGCCACTGGCTCCAACCTCCACTTCGGTCTTCAGTGTCACCTCTGTTGCCTCCTGCATGGACTGGAGCAGAAGCACATGAGGGCTGTGGTGAGCATGTGCCTGTCCCACCATGGGCATCAGTGCTGGGGGATACCTCCCCTGAGGATGAGGACCCCAGAGTCTTGCTCAGCATCCGAGTGACACAGGGCAAGGGTAGTGGCCCCCAGCCAGCTGGGCCCAGGTGGCTGTCTCCAAGCTTTAAATGAAGCCAGCTGCAGGAAGCCTCAGGTGGAAGCGACCTCCTCTTGTCCCCGCCTCCACCTGCCAGGACTCAGGAGCAGCCTGTTCTCAGCTGCCATCCAGCCCTGCAAGGCTCAGAGGGCAGAGAGGAGAGGCTTCTGTGCACAGGGGCCAAAGTGACCCCCGTCGGCTCCCTGTTTGTTCTTCACACTCGCTCCAAGCACTGATCACATACAAGGCAGGTGGCGCTGAAACCAAGGAGGTCATAAATGCCAAGGAAAGCACAGCAAACAGCCTGTCTGGTGACCTCAGACACGACAGGGGCGTCGGGAGCTGGCAGAGCATTAGAATGGCTGGGGCCACCCATGACAGAACAGGCTGCCTTACCCCACCACACTGGGTGCCCACAGCTTCTAGCACCTTCCGGCACCCGTGTACGCAGCAGGCAGCAGCCTCACCCATTGTACAGCTGGGAACACTGAGGTCTGTGCACCCAGGTCCACCTGGCCTGGAGGCTGTGCTCTTCATCACAGGAGTAGAGGGGTCTTGGGGAAAGCCTGGACCAGCCAGGACCCAGGCCTGACGGGAGGATGGGAACAGGGGCTCACGGCAGGCCTCCTTGCTCCCCTCCTTCTGGTGCTTCCCCTGCCTCCCTGGCTGGAACCCTTAGGAAGGGGCCTACCTCCCTGACCCTCATCTCCCACTGTACCCACCTCTGGGCGACTCATCCTGGAAAACGTCCGTGAGTCCCCTGAATCCCGCTTCCACCAGGATCTCCTCCTCCCCGAGGAGACTTGCCTGCTTGGCGTGTCCTCCTGCAGCCACAGACATTGGAGGTTACCCAGCAGCCCAGGGAGCAAGAGGGACTTGGGGATGCTGGGAGACCCCAGTTCAAAGGGCCCAGAACGCCCAGACCACAGCTGTGTGCAGAGGGAGCTGGGGCCCTCCAGGGAGATGGTGACTCCCGGCCTCAGTGCTTCCTGACAGGGCCATACCCAGGGTAAACCCCACAGTAATGGGGGTTTTGTGTGGAGCAGGGTAGAAAGAAATACAAGCAGGATAAGAACGAGTCTGTTAGTAAACATGTCTGTTCCAAGGCCCTCCTCTCCTCCTCGTCTCCAGAGGTGGCTGCAGGGACCCTGTCTGTGTCTCCTCTCCAGAGACGGCATGTGTGCACACACAGCCTGTACCCCGCAGCACACAGAAGCACGAGGTCACACACACCCATGCCCCATCCCGATCATGTCTTATCCAACTGCAGGGAGAGGTCCCGGGGCGAGGGTGCAGGAGTCAGAGAAGACAGCCAAGTGGGCACAGCTGTGACCCAGTGGGCAGCAGGGCAGCGTGGCACGGCTGCTCAGATCCACGAGTGAGTCGCCCACACAGGGTGATGCAGGAGGAGACAGGGCCACCTGTGGCCCCACATCTGGGCCTTCCCTCAGCCTGTGGGTCTCTGTCCAGCAGGCTTACCGGGAGTCCAAAGCCGGCACCCTCAGTCGCACATTCATAGACAGGTGAGGACCCCTGTGGTCGGGGCCGAATGTTCTCGTCCACAGGCCCTTCAGTCACCTGGCAAGAGAGACTCAGGTTACCCTCAGCCACTCGGGCTCTGCTCAGACCCCAAAAGCATGGGGGCAGGGCTATGAGGGGGACATGGGTTCTCCCCCGGCCTCACTTACAGAGTGGTCTTCCTCAGTCTCTGCGTCTGGCTCCCCGGGCTGCAGCTGCCGGTCAGACACTGCGGAGAGAGAGGCTGAGTCAGTGGAACCAGGCAGGTGGGGAGATCAGACAGAGGCACTGGGGGTCAGGGCCCAGGAGCAGACGTATACCATGGAGGTGGTGGAGCCCCGTCCTGGACACCAGGTCTGAGTGCCCATACAGGGGTGGGGGAAGACCCACACCCACTGGGCCAGGGAGGTTGTGACATCGGGTCAGATGGCAGTGAGCCAGGATGGGGGGAGCTCAGACAAAGTAGACAGACTTCACAGCTTTAGACCAAAAAAGTTAGTAAATACACACACAAACCAAACAATAACCACCACCCCGAGGGGAACAAGACTCCAGAGTTGCTCCAGTGTGTAACCTAGAATGTCCAGCCTTCAACAAAAAGTCACACAACCTGCAAAGAAACAGGAAAGTATAACCCACACAGAGAAGCACGGCAGTCATGGAGACTGTGTCTGAACGTCCACAGATGTTGGATTTGGCACCGGCTTCAAAGCAACTGCTATAAATCTGTTAAAAAACACCAAAGGAAACCTTTAAAGAATTAATGGAAAATATGATGACAATGGCTCAATGAAGACAGAATGTCATAAAGAAACAGAAATTATAAAAAAGCCAAGTGAAAATTCCAGACTTAAAAATTCACTAGAGGGGTTCAACAGCAGACCTCAGGTGCCAGAAGAAAGAACTGAAAAACTTGTAGATTAAGAGAAATTAACCAATTTGCAGAACAGAGGAAATAAAGATTGAAGAAAAAATGAACAGACTCTCAGAGATCTGTGGGACAACTATGAGAATACCAATATATGTGCAGTAGAAGTTCAGAAGGAAAGGAGGGGAGAGGCAGAAAAATATTTGAAGAAATAATGGCTGAAAACAACCTACAGATCCAAGAAGCTCAACAAACTCCAAGAGGAAAACACAAAGAGATCCAGACCCAGACACATCACCATCCAAACGTGTAAGAGAAAGAGAACATCCTGGAAGCAGAGAGAGAAAGACGACCCATCCCATATAAGAGCTCAACCATATAATCTACATCTGACACCAGGGAAGCTGGAGGAAAGTGGAGCAACATACTCAAATTGCTGAAAGAAAAACATTGTCACCCAAGAATTTCATGTCTAGCAAATGATTCTGCAAAATAAAGACATTTCAAATGAACAAAGTCTGGGAGAAGTCACTGGGAGAAGCAGATCTGCCTCATAAGAAATTCTAAAGGAACCAACACCAGATACCAACTCAAATCCACAGAAGGAAATGAAGAATGGAGAAAATGGTAAAAATGTGGGCAACTAGAAAAGACTCTATAAATAAATCTTTTTCCTCATTCCATCTCCTAACTTCTTTAAAAGACACAAGATTGTATAAAGTAGCGTTGGCAAACTTTTCTTGCAAAAGGCCAGACAGTAGCTATTTTAGGCTTTGCAGGCCATCCAAGCCCTGACGCGTGGAGCACAGAAGCAGCTGCAGACAACCCATAAACGAATGAGCAAAACTGCGTTCCAACCAAACTTTATGCACAAAACAAGTAACAGGCTGCGTTTAGCACACAGCCCATAGTCTGTCAACTCCTCATATAGGGCAATAATTCTAATGCCATATTGTTGAGATCATAACATATATAGATGTAATATATATGTGACAATAGCAAAAAGGATGGAGAGGAAAAAGGAGATACGTTGGATCAAAATTTCTATAGTTTACCAGAATTAAGCAAATGTTGCCTAGCGCTAGGAGTGGGAGCAGGCACTGACTATAAACAGGCTCAAGAGAATTTGGAGGTGATAGAAATGTTCTAGAACTGGACTGTGGTGATGGCTTCCCAACTCTATAAAGCGACTAAAAACAAATGAACTGAACCCTTACTACAAGTGGGCTTTCTGATACGTAAATTATATATCTCTCAATAGAGCTGGAAAACATAATTAACTTCATAAAACAAAAATAAGAAAATGCAGAACTAACATGCAGAAGTAAGGCACGTGACAGCTACATGAAGGACGGGGTGGGGGTAATGGCAGTTACTGCTGTAAAGCGCTTACATTATCCGTGAGGGAGAACAATGCTGTTTGAAGGGTACTGTGACGAGTAAGCTATAAATAGTATAAATCATAGAGCAACCATTAAAAAAATGCATAGCTAATAAGCCAGTGTGGAAAGAAAATGGGATACTAAAACCAATACATTATATATAAGTATGTACAAGTGTATATATTGTGTATATATAAATATATATGATGTATATGTAGCATAAAATAAGTATATACAATACATGTGTATTATGTATGTTATTGAATAATCACATATGGGTAAATATATTAAATTAATGCTAAAACAAGGTAAGGAAAGAGGAGCAAAGAACGGATGGGAGAAAATGGAAAGCAATCAACAGGGTGGGAGGATTAAAACAAACCATATCGACAATTACATTAAATATGAAGAAACTGAAGCCGGGCCGCTGGCCCAGTGGTTAAGTGCGCACGTTCTGCTTCAGTGCCCCAGGGTTCGCCGGTTCAGATCCCGGGTGCGGACATGGCACTGCTTGGCACGCCATGCTGTGGTAGGTGTCCCACACATAAAGTAGAGGAAGATGGACAGGGATGTTAGCTCAGGGCCAGTCTTCCTCAGCAAAAAGAGGAGGATTGGCGGCAGATGTTAGCTCAGGGCTGATCTTCCTCAAGAAAAAAAAAAATATGAAGAGACTTAAAATGCCAATCAAAAGGTAAAGATTATCTGATGAGATAAAAAAGCAAGACCTAACTATATGCTATCTACGAGAAGTGGACTATAAATATGGTGATATAGATGGGTCAAAAGTGACAGGAAAGAAAAATATATACCATGCAAAAACTAATCACAACATTTCATAAGGATAAAGGGGGTAATTCACCAAAAAGTATAATAAACCTGAGTCTGTCTACACCTAACAACAGAGGTTAAAAACACTGAAGTGAAAACTGGTGAAACTTCAGGGAAAAATAGACAAACCCACAATTACAGTGAGGAGTTTGCACCCCTCTCAGTAGTGACAGCCTTACGAAATAGAACCGGGAAGCCCAGATCAATACCTAGACATCACCCCACTGACAACAGCCGAATACACATCCCTTTTAAGTGCACGTGGGACAGTCAGCAAGACAGACTACATGCTGGCTCATTAAAAATGTCTCAATATGGGGCCGGCCAGGTGGCATAATGGTTAGGTTCACATGCTCCACTTCGGTGGTCCAGGGTTCGCAGGTTCGGATCCCAGGTGCGGACCCAGCACCACTCGTCAAGCCACGCTGTGGCGGCATCCCACATAAAACAGAGGAGGACTGGCACAGATGTTAGCTCTTCGACAATCCTCCTCAAGCAAAAAGAGGAAGATTGGCAAGAGACGTTAGCTCAAGGCTAACCTTCTTCACAAAAACACAAAGTCTCAATACATTTAAAATAATTTAAATCATACCAGGAATTTTCCCTGACCCCCACTGGAATCAAGGCAGTGTGGTATAAGCATAAAGATCAATGGAACAGAAGAGAAAGTCCAGAACAGTCACATACTTTGTACGTCAACTGATTTTTGACAAAGCAGCCAAGTTATTTCAATAGAAAATTAACAGTCTTTTTAACAATGGTGCTGGGAGAACTGAATATTTATTGGGGAAAACCCCACAAAAACCTGAACCCTTACTTCACATACACATCACAATCAACTCAAAATGAATCACAGAGCTAAATGCAAAACCTAAAACTATAAAAATTCTAGGAGAAAACACAGGAGAAATTCTCTGTCACCTTGGGGGAGACAGTTTTCTTAAGCAGGATACAAAAGGAGTGAGTCATAAAAGAAATGTGACAAATTACATTTCATCATAATTAAATACTTCTCAGTCACATACAGAGATTGGATTGGTGGTTACCAGAGGGCAAGGGGGAAGGGACGAGGGCAAAAGGGGTGATTAGGCACATGTGTGTGGTGATGGATGGCAATTAGTCTTTGGGTGGTGAACATGATGTAATCTATGCAGAAATTGACATATAATGATGCACACCTGAAATTTATATAACGTTATAAACCAATGTCACCGCAATTAAAAAATTAATTAATTAATTAAATACTTCTGGTCTTGAAAGACATTCTTAAGGAAATGAAAAGGAAACGCATGTGTCTGACAAAGGACTTACATCCAGAAGAATTCCTACAAATTAATACTAAAGACAAAAAATTCAATCAAAAATGGGTAAAAGATTTGGACAGACACTTCACGAAAGAAGATGGACCAGTAGGCACAAGAAGATGGTCAACATCCTTAGTCATCAGGAAAATGCGAATTAAAACCAGTGCCACAAAGAGCCCAGAACCGGACTCATACAGACGTAGAGCTGTGGGAAACGGATGATCTCTTCAATAACAGGTGCTGGGTCCATCAGATATCCACACAGAAAACACTAATCTCAACCTCTAGGCCAGCCACAAGAAAGTATCAATTTCACGTGGATTGCAGATCCAAAGTTAAAGGTTTAACAATAAGGCATCCAGCAGATAAACAGAAATGACCTTGGGGGTAGGGAAACAATTCTTAACCAGGACAGGGAAAGCTCTAGCCCCAAAGGAAACAACTGATAAATCTGCGCTAAAATGAAGAGCTTCTGTTCATCAAAACGTACTACTGAGGGAGTGAAACGTCAAGGAGGGGACTGGGCAAAGAGATTTGCAATACGTTTACCAAACAAAGGGCTCCCACCCAGACTATGCAAAGAATTCTCCAAAACCGAAAGAAGACAGACAACCCAACAGAAAAACGGGCAAACAAACACTGGAAATGCAATTCACAAAACAAGACAGCCAACTGGTCAATCAACCTGTGGACAGGTGCTCAGTGTCCGCACCCATCAGGACAACAAGGAGACACACTGCACTCCCAGGAGAATGGCTGAAATGAACCAGGCCAACCACACAAAACAGTGTGGAGCACATGGGGCACCTGGAACTGCCCCACGTCGTAGGCAGTGGGATGGATGGACCAACACAGCCACTTTGGAAAACAGCCTGGCAGTGCCTCCTAGTCTAACACATCCCGCCCTGCAGCTCCACATGCGAGTGTATGCCCAACAGAAACGCAGGCATATGGTCCCCAAAAGACGGGTACAAAAACGTGCACGCCAGCACTATCGTAGAACCAGAAATCGCAAGGACTCAAATGTCCAGCAACAGCAGAATGAAAAAGAAAAGTGGGTATCTGTCCAATGGAGTATTACATGGCACTGCAAAGGAGGGGACTACTTCTGTGGGATGTGGGTGAGTCTCACATACAACGTGGAGATACAGCTGGATGTGCACGGTGCTCAGACAGAACTCCACACACGCAGCTCGACTCTATACGGCCCTGCTCGGGTCAGCAGCGCTGCAGGAGCGCAGAGGTGTGGGGCAGGGCCTCTGGTGGTCCTAAGGGTCTCCTTCTCAACACAGGTATTGGCTGCACAGTGTGTCCACTTGGGGAAAACGCATCAAGCGACACACTTAGGACGTGTACCCTTTTTCATGAAAAATTTTTAAAATTCTACATAAAACTGAAATGAGGAAATTATAAACTTTATGCCAACAAATCTGAAAATTTACACGAATTGGACATATTCCTAGAGAAACACCCTGCCAACAGGCACGGGGAGAAAACAGACCATCCGAACAGTTCCGGAACGATTTAACAATCAAATGCCTTACTTAAACCCTGCCCGCAAACAGACCCAACCCCCCACCCCCAACTGTACGAAATATTCAAAGGAACAGCACCCATCTCTCAGCAGCTCAGGACCGGCCTCCCTGGTGTGACCGCATTGCTGGTGACGAGGGGACACGAGGGCCCACTCCCGCCCTGCAAGGTTCCCCCAACCCCAGCCAGTAGAGCCAGGAGCGGGGAGGGAACGAGCCCCTGGCCCACCGGATGGGCACCCTGCCTGACCGCGACTGGGCGCGTCCCGTCCCCACGGAGCGGGTGTGCCGTTTGGCTGCTGCGTTCTGGCCAATTTGCTGTGTGACCCTGAGCAAGCTTCACCCCTCAATGAGCCTTGATTTCCCCACGGATGCCCGAGGGCCCTTCTGCCCACCCAGAACAAGCTGACGCGCCGCAGTGCGGAAGGGGGATGCGGGGAGGAGGGGTCGAAGAGGAGGAGGCGAGGAGGGGGCGGGGCGGGGGAGGGCGGCCGAGAGGCGCTGACTCCGCCTCGGGGCCTTGCCAGAGGGCGTGGCAGGGACCAGAGCCTGCTCCCCATGAACCTGCTCCCCTGCGCGGTAGCCAATGGCAGTGGCAGCTGACTCCATTCTCTCCGGCCTCAGTTTCCCTTCCAGTTGTGCCCAGACCCTCACCTCTGATCCCCAAAGTGAATGCGCTGTGGGTAAACAATGAGAAAACTGAGGCCGGGAGAGGGGAAGCCACTTGCCCGAGGTGGCTCAGCCAGCAGGAGGTGGAGAAGGGGCACGGCGGGGGCTGGGTCCAAACGTGGCAGTGTCCCCGCCCCCAACCGTCCACGGGTCCAGTCTGCGGGGGATGACTCCCCCGCCCGCCCCACCCGGGCCGCTTGAGGGGCGTCGGAGGGTCCCTGCCGGCCGGCGGGCGGGGGCTAGGGCAGCCCCTGCAGAGGGCATGGGGGGCTGCGGAGCTCCCGGTTCCACCCAGAAACCCTGCCGCCCTCTCCTCCCGCAGTCGCCGCCGCTGAGTCAGACAACAAAACAAGGACGGACCGCCCCCTCTGGCGAGCAGGCGGGTCCCTGGGGGCGGCGGTGGCGCAGACCGGGAAGGGCCCTGGACCGAGGCTGCTGGGGAAGGGGAGCCAGGTCCGGGAGTGCGGACTGGCCAGCGGTGGGGCTTGGGGCTGGGCGCCCAGTGCTGGGGGGCCGACTGCCGTGGAAGGCCCGGTAGTCAGCCCTGAGAAGCTGCACCCCCAAACCTGCTCCAAGGGAGTCCGACGGGCGTCAAGGGCTGCACCCCCAAACCTGCTCCAAGGGAGTCCGACGGGCGTCAAGGGCTGCACCCCCAAACCTGCTCCAGGGGAGTCCCGTGGTCGTCAAGGGCTGCACCCCCAAACCTGCTCCAGGAGAGTCCCGTGGTCGTCAAGGGCTGCACCCCCAAGCCTGCTCCAGGGGAGTCCCGTGGGCCTCAAGGACTGCACCCCCAAACCTGCTCCAGGGGAGTCCCGTGGGCGTCAAGGGCTGCACCCCCAAACCTGCTCCAGGGGAGTCCTGTGGGCGTCAAGGGCTGCACCCCCAAACCTGCTCCAGAGGAGTCCCGTGGGCCTCAAGGGCTGCACCCCCAAACCTGCTCCAAGGGAGTCCTGTGGGCCTCAAGGGCTGCACCCCCAAATCTTTTCCAGGGGAGCCCCGTGGGCGTCAAGGGCTACACCCTTAAACCTGCTCCAGGGGAGCCCCGTGGGCGTCAAGGGAGGGACTGAGGAAAGGTGCTTACAGCGGTGGCGGTGATGGGGCACACCCTGCGCTGGGAACCCAAGGGGTGGGGCACCTCAGCCAGCCCTGCTCCAGCTGGCCCACGAGCCTTGTCCTGCCGGCTGGGCCCACACAGCCCTGTCCCACCCTCTCAACCACCCCTCGTGGCACTGAGCCCTGTGCCCGCCACAGGCATGGAGGACAGGGCTCAGGGAGGCAGCAGGCCCAGCCCAAGGCCACCCCGCTGGGAGGTTGCCAGGCTATGGTTTTAAGCTATGGGTCCCTCTGCACAGAACCTTAAGGCAGAACCTGAGGTTGGCCAGAGCCTGGCCCAGGGACACACAGACAGGAAGGAGGAAATGCTGCCTTCCACGGGGCAAGGCTCCAGCTACCCGGCCAGCCTTGGACCTGCGCCCCTGGGGAGGGAAGAGAAGGCACTGCAGTACCCCCAGAGCTTCATCCTCCCAGGCCCCAGGTCCTGAGGGGCCCTCACCTCAGCTGAGTGCAGGGGAGGTGTCCCATCAGCCTGCTTGACCCAGCCCCGGCCCCCCCACAGTGGCCCCACAGACAGGCTCTGCCGACAGGGCAGCCCGGCAGTCACCTTGAATAATGACTAATAATAATAAAGTCACCAGAGCCCTGCTTCATGTAGGAGAACGTGGAGGTGACACGCTGAGCCAGGCCCATCACGTGTGGCTGCTGGCACCTGGTACCTCCCCAGATGCCCTTCCCCCTCCTTGCAGCTCGGGGCCCTGCCGTGGGCCGGCACTCTGGCTGGGCTGCACATCCACCCAGCTCCTAACCCTAACCGGTCCTTCACCTCAAACTCCATGGGAACATGCCACTCCTGCCCTGCAGACGGGTCCCCAGGGGAGGGACTCTGGGTCAGGACTTAAACACTCCATGGGGACATCGGGTGAGTGGGGTCGGGCCCACGGTCAGCAGAAAAGCTTCACTCCCAAGCATTGGAATATTCTGGAGTGGGGCCTCCAGTAAGTATGTCTGGGAAGGGTGCAGAGCCACGGACGCCACGTTGGCTGGGGGACCGAGGGGAGGGGGATGCAGGAAGGGGGCATTTGCCCAGGCGGACTTCTCGACTCACCTTGCCCACAGGGCTCCAGACCAAGTTGGGTCCTCCTCACCTGCTCCTGGCCAAGTGGGAGCTGTTGGAGGCCCAGAGTAGGGCCACCCATGGGTGGGGCAATTTTGCTTAAATAAAACCCAAATTTGCATCCAAACTGGCTGCCCCTGGGGCCCAGCGCCAGCCTCCAGGTGGGGCCAGGTATGAGGGGTACGTTTGCATGCTACCAGGGCAATGGTGGGACTGGGGAACCCTGAGACTGGCAGGGAAAAGGGCCACAAAGGGGGCCCCAGATGGTGACCTAAGAGGTCCATCCTGGGTGTGCGTGCGAGTGTGTGTGTGTGCAGGCACATGTGGCCAAGGGTGTTTGCTCATCGGGTCTTTGTGCTCACGTGCAAGGGTACATGTGGACGTGTGTGTCTGGGCCTGGGACCCTCCCTAGAGCACCAGTGCACAGTCCCAGGAGAGGACCCCTGTGGGCCCAGGGAGCTGTGGGAGTGGGACCCCCCCGAGGCCGGCTTGCCCCTCAGGGACGCTGCCCTCCGGCCTGCAGCCCAGTGCCCCCGGGCCCACACAGATGCTGGGGCCTCACCCCATCCTGGAAGCTCACGAGAAAATGGCTCGGCTTACTGTCATGAGACCTTCAGACTTTCCCAAGCAACACCCGCAGGCACCGAGGCCTGCCCATGCCTCCTGATGTTCCTCAAGATAACTGCTGCCTGGGGAGGCGGGCCTGGGCTCCTGCTTCTGCCTCCAAGGCTCCAGGAGGGCCAGGAAACCAGCCTCAGTCCCCCTACACCAGGGGGCGAGGAACCCACACCCACCCCACAGCCAAGCCCACTGCAGCCCCAGCTGAAACCACAAGGCTTACACATCACCCTCTCCCGCCACACCCCTCCGTAGCTCCCTGGTGCCACCCATCGGTCAGCCTGGCCTTGGAGCCTCTCCAAGCTTGGTCCTTCAGCATCTGCAGCGCCCCAGCCCTCAGGCTGCTACCTGGACCCCAGACCTTCCGAGCAGCGAGCAGCACTCCAAGACAAGGCTCTCCCCCACCCTCTGCACTGTTCACATGCAGCTTCCTCCACCAGCTCAAGGACTGAGCCTGGCCACCCTGCCATCGCTTCTGGCCCCTGCCGGTCCCTGGCCCCTGGAACACTTTGCTCACCAAGCACTCAGAGCCTGGCACACAGTAGGTACATAATGAATGCTAGTGCAGAGAGTAGATGGGGAGAGGAGGGAAGGAGCAGGGCCGATCTCCTGGAAAGGGGCGAGTCCCGCCCAGTCTGCGGGCACTAGGGGTGGGGGCACTGGGAGGGGCAGCAAGTGGGCGCAGCGCATTTCTTTCTGCACCTGGAGAAACTGAGGCCCAGAGCAGGCACACCAGCCCACCAACTGCAAGGGCCCCAGCAGCAGAAAGGAGCGGCCCCATGCTCCTGTCCACCCCAGAGGGGCAAGTGGGCCCGAACCTATTTCTCTCTCTGGGCTCAAAGGCCAGCACCCAGACCCCCGGCACAGTGTGACCCTGTGACAGAGCCCCTACACCCGCCTGGCACCTGCACGTAAACAGGCCTGGGCTTGCCTGACCCTCCCTCCCACACCCCGCCAGGGACCCCGGTGCACCAAACAAGGACAGAGCCAGCATCTGAGGACCCCCTGCAAGTCACATGGTCAACATTGGTGATCTGCCTGTCCTGGGACTGTCTACCCTTGGCCACAATGACCTGGCCCGCCTGCCCCTCCAACATCAGCTGGAGCTGGGGCAGGGCATGGCAGGGGGTCAGGGAGAGGCCCAGCCCAGCTCTGCCCCCTGCCCCTGAGCCCCACACCCGGACCCCAGAGGCCCGCTGGGTGGTGAGCCAGGCAGGCACCCCAGGGCTGGACCAGGAAGGGGGCTGGGGGCAGGGGGGCAAGGGGGAGGACAGAAGACAGCACAGCAGCCGCTTACCGAGGCCGACGTCCTCCCAACTTGCCCAGAAGTGAAGATCCCAGGCTGGCGGCTCCCTCGCTGCCCGCTGGTCCCGCCCCTCCACAGCCCCTCCCTTGCTGCCCGCCCTCAGGCCTCCTTCTCAGGCAGGCCCAGAGCTGCCAAGCTCCCCTGGCCCCACCAGAGGGAGTGGATGGCCCCTTTACAGGCCCCTGGCTGGGCCAGGCCCCTCCCCCCCAGCTTCAAGAAGCTGGGGACCCCACCCCTCCCCCAGAGAGCCCCCCCCAACCCAGCCCGAGCAGCTGACTGAGGGAGGAAACGCCCGCCCAGCACAGGGATGTCTGAGTCACTACCACCCGCCCTGCCCAATCCAGTCCGGTCCAGTCCAGTCCTGCTGTGTGGACAGACAGGTGGACAGACTCCAATGTCAGACAGGACCCTCTGGCAGGCTAGCACAGGCCCTGCGCCTCAGTTTCCCAGGAGGTGCCCAGGCAGAGGCTTGGAACTGGCGGGGCTGGGGTGCAGGGTGCAGGCAAGTGGAGGGATAGCCCAAGGGACAGACGGAGCCCTTCCAGGAGGGACCCGAGATGGGCACAGATGCCTGCTCCACCTGGCACCTTGGTGACAAAGCCCCCAGGCTCTTCTGAGAACCCTGCCCAGGGCACAGCCGGCTCCTTCCACAGCCGAGGCCACGAAGGCCAGAGCCGGGGCAACCGAGCCCACCCATGACCTGGGCCAGTAACCTTGGGGAACGTGGCCTCTGCCACTGCCCACCTGCCCGTGCCCCTCGAGGGCAGCCTGACCCTGGCCCCCTTCCCGCCCTCTCAGCCTAGACTCAGCAGCCCCCACCCCTCAATGCTCCAGAGCATTGATGAGCTGGGCGTGGTGGGGCCCCGGAACCAGCCTTTTTAACCCTGTCCCACTCACTTGGGTGTAAGTGGGGGCTGAGGAGTCCCCAGGTCCGAAGACCTCAAGCCAGCCGCTCCCCAGACTTCTGACTGCCTGGCCTGCCACCTCCTGTCACCTCACCCTGCCATCCCCCGGGACCCTCAGCCCCCCAAGCGCGGAGGGGCTAGGAGGATTTGGACCCTTTCTCTAAGCCCCTGTGGGCTCCAGAGGCCCTGCAGGCCCCAGCAGGACTGCCCTGGCTCTGCCAGCTGCAGGTCTCCTGCTGGATCCCAGGGCTGTCCCGCCTTGCACACCCACAAGCAGTGCCCTGTGGCCCCATGGGGGGATGCTCCGTGGGGGGAGGGGGCACTATCTGCGGGCACCTGTGCCCCACAAGCAGTCAGAGCAGGCCCGTCACGGCTGAGGGGCCCTGCCTAGGGTTCAAGGGCAGTGAAGGGTCAGGCCCAGCCCCAAGGAGGGCAGTGATGGGATGGCCTGCGCCCACACCCCCGCCCGCCACACCAGGCCACGGTCAGCAAGGCAGCTGCAGAGCTGGGGGCTCCTGGGGCAGCTGAGGGCAGCAGGCACGGAAAGGAGCCGGTGGGGAGCCGGGTCCCCAGCCCGGACACGAGAAGCCAGGAGTGGCCTAAGACAGCAAGGGAAGAGCCCTGGCTGCTCAGAGGGCTCCCAGGTAGGGAGAAGGTCCCGGCCAGCCTGGGGCACTGGGGCGCAAACAGGGTGAGAGGTTCTGGGCAGACCCCCAGTCCTGGGAGGAGGGATGGCACCCAGGCCTCTGCCAGCTTCCCCTTCCCTACAAACCTAGCGGGTCACAAACGACTCTATTTACAGTGAGACAGGAAAGCTGGCCAGGCCTGCTGGCAGAGATCCCACTCGCCCCCACGGCCCAGACAGTTCTCACCTGGGAGCTCTGTTTACTCCCTGACACCCACCAGACCATCACGCCCTGGGGGCAGGGCGGCTAGCTGACTCAGCACCCGCCCAGAGGCTGAGCTAGCTGGAAGGGAGCAGGGTGCTGGCACAGAGGGGCCCACTCCGCTCCTTCTCTCCTGAGCCTGGGTGCCCCAAACCAGTCGAGGCACGCCCCCATCCTCCTGAATCCCACCACCTCCCCTGGCTGCCCTGCTGCCGCCCGGCCCTGGACCATCGCCATAGCCTGGTCAGGACCCCACCTCTCGCAGCCAGGGGAGGCGCCCCTCCAGCCCCCCAGCTGCCCTGCAGCCTGCGGGCTGGGGCCTCTCTTCTGGCTGCACCCACCCCAACACCCTAGGCTCTGCTCTCCTGATGACAGGCCCTCGTCAGACTCCCAGTGTGGGCACCTCTGCTTGCTCTGTCCCGAGCGCCCTCCCAGCTCCCACCCTGGACTCTCCCCGCAGGCAGCCAGCGCCAGCAGCCTTGTGCTGTGCACATGTGGCTCCCAGGCTTTCAGGGTGCGTGCTGGCAGGACAGTGCAGACGAAGGCCGGCCGGGAGCACTGGACGGGCAGGGAAGGAGTCAGGCTGGAAGCACAGGGCTCCGGGTCAGGCCCACTGTGACCTTGTAGGGGCAAGAGCCAGGAGCCGCCCTTACCTCCCCTGCGCTGGCATGCAGTCCTGCCAGGGGCGTCCCTGGCTCCCCAGCAGGCAAGGGCTCTGGGCAAGGCCCTGCCCAGCCACCTCAGCTCCCAGGGACCCCACCTGCCGGACCCTGGCTCCATGTGGCCAGGCTCAGTGGGCAGGAAGGTGCTGGGCCAGCTGAAGTGGCAGTGGGCAGGGCATCTGCTGAGCTGCCACATCACGGGTCCTAAGATCCAGGCTGACCAGCATGTGCCCACCGATGCCAGCTGCATGGGCGTTTGTCACTCAAAGCTGCCTAGACCCCCGGCCCCTCTAGAGTCACCAATGGAACTCAGCTGCAGGCAGGGGCCAGGCAGGGCTAAGGCAGCTGATAGTGAATCAGCTGGGGAGGAGGCTGGGGCGGAGCCTGGCATTCTCAGGGGATGTGTCACGGAGGAACCCTCGGGTGCTGGTGCCACCCAGAAGCAGGGCCTGCTGGGAAGGGAACCACCCTCGAGGGGTCCTGCAGCCAGGCGCCCGTGGGAGGCTATCCTCTTCCCCGCCCTAGGAGGGGTCCAGCAAGGCAGGCAGATCTTGGAGAACAAGGCCATCGCCGGGGTCAGGGGACATGCAGGAGGGGGCAGAGTGCCCAGAACTGGATGCATGCAGCCCACAGTCTAACCCCCACCTGGGCAGGCGGCCAGCTGGGGGCTCAAGCCCCAAACAAAGGGGCCTTGCCCTGGCCAAATGGGGCCAGCTGCCATTGCCTGGGCAGCCCCTCCAGCAGACAGTGGGCCTGAGCAAGCCCAGCAACCCCACTGCTCCAACAAGGAAGCAGGGCCCAGATGAGGACCCCAGGAGTCCTGTCTCCAGCCCACTCCTTTCTGAGCCTCGGCAGTGCTCTCGGCAATGGACACCCACATCCGGCGCTGTGTCCAGGCAGGAGTGCACCTTGAGGACCCTTCCCAGGGGTCCTGCCTCAAACGGCCGAGCGGCGGGGAGCCAGCAGCTCTGCCTACACTTCCGTCATCACCTCTCGGCGTGATGTGCCTGCCCCAGTGCCTCCCAAAAAGCTCTCTGCAAAGGGGGGGGCCAACACCGCCCCCACTCTCACATGCACACACTGAGGTCAGCATGGCCTCCTCTGGCTCCCTGCAGGGCAGGAACCGATTGGCCAGCGGGTGAGGGTGTGGGCGCAGGGGGGACACCACCTCCGGCCCCGCCCCAGCCCCTCGGGCTTCTGTGCCCAGCTCCATTTTTCCATTTTAGAAAGTGCTTCTGACTATTAAATATTTATCCCAGCAGGCAGACATTTGGCTCCCAGCCACCTGTGGCTTCCAAAAAAAGAAAAACAAAAGGAAACCTGGAAGTAGAGGCAGGGGCAGGTGGGATGCCCCTGAAGGCTCACCGTGTGACCCGACCCTCCCCCCAAAGGGGCAGCTGCCCTTCAAGTGGGACAGGGGGAGGTCAGGCAAGCACAGCTGGTTCTCACTGTGTTTCCAGCTCAGGCTCCCTGTCCACACCTAGCCTTGTGGCCTCGCCCCACCCACCTCCCCCACTCAGTCCTCAGCTTCCTCCACTTCCCCTTCCTCCCAACCTGGGCTCACCCCTTCCCATGGGGACTGCCCTGAAACCCTTTGGGACTCCCCAGTGCCCTCAGAACACAGCTCTGCCTCCTAGCAGCCTGGCCCCTGCCCCTCTCCACCCTGAACTCCCACCTTCACCCTGTGCCCCTGCCAATGCTCTTTCCAGGCCTCTGTACTCCCTGCTCTCCCCATCAGGTGGCCCTTCCTCCAGGAAGCCCTCGCTGACTCCTCTGTGCGCCCGAGGCTGCACTGATGGCAGGAGCCGTGCCTGACTCACCTTTGCTGGGTGGACAGCAGTGAATCCCTGCTGCCTGAAGTGTGACCTCCCAAGTCCCAGTGGGGGGCAGGCACCCCCCAGACATTAGCCTTGAGCTTATAGTCTGCCTTCTCTTGCCCCTCCCCCTCCCCTGGCAGAGGACCAAGCTGGGAGATCCCAGCTTTTCACCCCTGGAGTCAGTGGCAGGGACCTGTCTATGGTTCTCCTTCCTGGCTCCACTTCCCCACCCCCAGGCAAGCCAGCCGCAGGCTGCACCTGAAACACAGAGACCTTCAGCAAAGCGCAGGCACGGGAGAAAGGGTACCGAGAGGGTCGAAAGCTGAAGGAGAGCGAGAGGTGGGCCCAGCAATCCAGGGGCCTTCCTGAAAGAGGCAGCTCCTAGCCAGGCCCAGGATGGAAGAGCTTGGCCAGAGGAGAGAAGGCCTCGGGGGCATTCCTGCTGCAGGTCCAGCACCATGAGGCCCAGGTGGGGTGGGCACACGTGGCTTCCAGTGCACGGGGGAGTCAGGGGGCTTTGGGGCACTGGACCCTCCTATCCACTCCTGGACCCCGCCCCGCCCCCTTTCCTGAGGGCTTGGGGCAGGAGCAAGCTGTCCAGCTTCAGTTTCCCCACCAGGAAGAGAACGGGGGTGCGGTCAGGCACACATAGGCCATCACCAGAGATGGCTTTGAGACTCCGCCTCCTTCAAGTGTCAGGAAGGTCAGTACCCAGCCCAGGGGGACCTCCACTGCCTCCTCCTCAGTGCCCGCCCTGCCATGGGCACTTTCAGGCTGGAGAATGGCTCATGAGAGCCCTCTTGCCTGTGGGCCCCCCACCTGGTGGAGCAGGGCAGACCCAGAGCCTGTCAGACCACCACACAAAGCATGTGGCATGGCCACTCCGGCCCTGTGGAGGCCAGAGAGGCTCCATGTTGCTTCAGGGCTCCGCCTCACTGCTCTGAGACTCAGTGTCTCTGCCTACAAAATGGGGACACAATCCTCCACCAGTGTACACAATCCAGGGAAAGCCACCAGTCTGGACAGCACAGAGACCGGCTCGCTGGGGCTGGCACTTGGCCTCCCTGCCTACACAGCTCTACCTCTCTGCTCAGCCTTGGCCGTGGACAGCTGTGGTCATTCCTGTTCACAGATTCGAGATGCATCCCACCGCTCCTGGTGGCCCTGAGCCCAGGGCCGTGCAGAGGCCCCCAGCCCGGTTCAGAAGATGCACGCACCAATTGCACTGCTCCTGGGGAAGGCTCCAGTGCTGTCCCGGCCCCCTGCTGAGGAGAGACCACCCAGATCCCCGCCTCATGGTGCATCACTGCACCTGGGGCCTCTCTGGGCCTAGTGGGGGCTTCTCAGGGTGGGAGTGGGGGGCCTCAGGCCAAACTAGGGGATTGCAGGTGCAGGGCAGGTACCCAGGTAGGGGGTGGGGGCTCCCTGTCCGTCTAGCTGCCCAGGACCCAGCTCTGCCTTGGGAAGGATAGGAAAGGCTGGGTCCCATCACCAGGTGAAGTGGTTGGTGCCCTGCATGGGGGCAGTGCACCCAGGCGGACCTGCTGGAATAGGGAGAGGTCACCCAGAAGGTGGGAGCTGGGAGTGGTGGTGGGTTGGGGCCTGCTGGGACTGGCCAGGTGCAGCGAGGCTGGGCGGATCCCTGTGTGGGGATGTTCCCAGCGCAGCCACCAGGGGGCAGCCTCTGCACGCAGGCTGGTCAAGAGATGGCTCCCTCTCCCCTGGGACCAGGGCAGGGGTGCAGACAGGTTCTGGGAGGGGTCTTCAGAGGACCTGGCATGGCTGGCCCAGGAGGGCAGGATCGGACTGGGACGAAAGACCAGGGTGAGGGAGGGCCTGCCCATCTCTGGCCTGCTAGGAGGGAATTGTGGCCAGAAAAGGCCTGGACCAAATCGCCAGGAGGCCTTATCAGGAATGCATGTTCCCTGGCCTCCCGTGGAGGGTGGGGAGGGCCTGGGAACATGCATGTTGGACAGAACCCCAAGGGGCTCTGGTCCAGCAGGTCTCCTATCAATGCCCCATGAGAGCCACTGACCTCGTTCCCTAAGAGCAAATGGTTTTGTGGGCTGGACAGGAGGAAGCCAGGGAACTACGAAATCAAAGCAGAGAATCAGGAGCTCAGCTGAAGAGAGGCACCCAGCACAGGCCTCTGCGGGGCAGGAAGGGGCCTGAGATGGCCCCTCGATCCTGCAGCATGGGAGTCTCTGGCCGGCCTGTGTGCAAGGAAGAGCCCAGTGTGGGAAGCTGGAGGCAGAACAAGGGACCCATGTCCTTCGAGCCCCCTCTCCTCTCCGTGTGATGTGGAGGGTCCTCAGTGATGTGGGCCAGGGCCACCACAGTCGAGGGAGGGGGCTGGGAGCCCACCGACCCATGGCGGCCATCATTCTCCCACCATCTGTCCAGGGAAAATTGGGGCATCTTGGGCTCCCATCTGGGTGAGGGAGGACCAAAGAGGAGGTCAGCTCGGTGCTCACCAGACAAATGGACAACAGGAGGGGCCATGGGGACTCTTGCTGCAGCTGCAAGGGTGAGCCCAGGCTGAGGGGCACCCCTCCCCCTCTGCATCAGCAGCCTCGTCATCATCATCAATCTCCATTTTCCTCAAGGAGTGGGGTCCCGCCTGTGCCAATGCAGCACAGCCCCAGCCCCCCTCACCGGCAGCTGGCCAGGTGTCCTGGGTGTGGCCAGGCTGCCGCATTACTGACCGAGAGCTGGATGGACTGCCCGTGCCCCGCCCCACCCTGCCCTCCAAGATGCTGGGACAACCAGACCCTGGAACCAGGCCCAGTGCAGGGACAGACAGATGTCAGACAGACAGAGAGCACCTGATGCCCATTCCATGGCCAGAGGCGCAGAGGGAGGGGTACCGCCCCATGGGCAACACCAACCTTCCCTTGCCTAGCCCGGGGGATGCTGTGGCCTGAGATCTGGCCCCACTTAGGCCCCTTGCCAAGCTCCAGACCCCAGGTCTAGCCCTGCCACAGCCACCACCTAGCCAGTGACCCAGCCACACCATAGCCACATGGTGGACCGAGACCAACCCAGCCTGGCAGTTGTGGGCCAAGGCCAATAGCCCTAACTCTTGGTCAAGCCAGTCTGCTCTCCCCCAAAACAGGTCAGAGGGCAGGCCAGATGGCAGGTCCCACCACCTGGTGACCCACAGCCCTCATGCCCCACTCTCAAGCGGGGCCCTCCCCAAGCGGCCGTCTCCAGGGACAGCATCCCAGAGGGTTACAGCAGAGGGATAGTGACAGAGAGGGAGAGACAGACAGGGACAGTGAGTGACAGAGGCAGAGTCAGGAGCGACAGAGTGAGCAGCAGAGACGGAGAGAGGAGTGCAGGCCGAGGGACAGGGACAGGTGAAAGGTGAGGCGCAGGAGGAGGGAGGCAGAGACCCCAGCAGCCCCCGAGGCGCAGAAACGTGCGCGAGACCGCGGGGCGGTCCCCGAGGCGCCCCCACCCCGGCCGGCGCCGCAGCCGGGCCCGCACTGCGCCCCCACGCGGAGCCCACCCGCCCCGAGGGGAGCGGGCTGCAGGCAGGGAGGAGGCGCACCGCTGCCGGGGGCTCCGGGCCAGGTGGGCAGCACCACGTGGAAGCAGTCGCACATCGCGGCGGCCGGGCGGTGTGGGCCGGCGGCGGCCCGTCGCGTCCAGTCGCGGGTCTCGGCTCCGGCGCGCGGGCTGCCCGGGGGCGGGCGGGCGCCGCGCTCTGCCTCCGCGGCCGGCGCTGCGGCTGGCGGCCGGCCTCGGACTGCGGACAGAGCCCGCACCCCGCGACCCTGCTGTCGCCCGGACCCCGCCCCGGCCCGCCCAGCCGGCCCGGCCACTGCGGAGCGAGGGCGGGCGGCGCCGCCGGCCTCATTCAGCCCATTGGCTGCCGCCCGCCAGGCCCCGCCCCTCGCACCACGCCCCCGGGCCCGCCCCGCCCGCGTAGCGCCTCTGGTCCGACCCCCGCCCCGGGCCCCGCCGCAGCCCAGCCCCGCCCCGCGCCCCCTGCCGGCCTGTCCCCGCCAGTGAGTAAGCTTCGGACCCCCGCCAGGGAGGGGGTCTCCAGACGCCCCATCGAAGCTCCCGGATTCGACTCGACCCGCGCGCCGGTCTTACCTCCCAGTCCGGAGACGGCCGTTTTTGACACAAGCTGGGGTACGGGGCACCCTGAGGGGGCCGTAGGGGCAGGAGCTCAGAGAGAGAGAGGCTTGTGACCTGACCCGACGGGCCCTGCCCTGGATGTGTGCCCTGCGGGGTAGCACGGTGCGGCGGTGGGGGCGGGGGCACGGTCCTGGAAGGCCAGGACCTCAGGAGTTTGAGAAGTGTTCCGCACAGAGGCAACAGACTGTTGTGTGTGCAGAGGATGGGAATGAGAGAGCCAGCACTGGTGCTCGGGGCTGTGAGCTCGGCCCAGTGGGGCTGGGGGCAGAGGGCAGCAAGTCTGGGCCTGGGAGCTGAGCAAAGACCACCCAGGAGGCTCGGGGGTGGGGGGGGTCCCTGGAGGGGCACTGCTGGAAGTCAGGAGGCCTGCGAGAGGGCAGGGGCTGGACCAGGGGGGCGAGGTGAGGAGGGAGCCCGAGGATCCGAGATGCTCTGGAAGCTGGCAGAGGGGACCCAGAGAGATTGGAGTGGGGATGGGTGGGAACCACCCTGGACTCTAGCTTGGGTGTTGTGCAGAGGGAGGCATGTCTAGGGGAGTGGGCAGGGAGAGGGCAGGTCCAGGAGGATTCTGTTTCCCTGTTAGTAGGGAGGTAGCTGAGGCCCAGCCTTGTGTGGATGTGAGGAAGGGCACCTTGGGGCGTATGACTCCTGCTGGGCCTCGGCGTGGGGAGCCTGGGCCAGGACAGACCCTGGAAAGCATGGCCACCACCAAGGAGGGCCGTTCCCGGATGCTGCCTGGGATGGGCTGGTGGTGCTGCAACTGACGAATGGACACACACACACACACACACACACACACCCCTTTTCCTGGGGTGGAAAGAGGCCAGACTGCAACAGGAGCACCACACAGACTTGACACAGAGACACACATAGACACACACACGACACAGATAGACACACCCGCCAACACACAGACACAGATCTACTTCTACATGTCCCCATGCACTCAGAGACAGGCACACACACACTCATACACGTGCAACCTCTCAGGCCCACATGCCCAAATATGCACAATAGGACAGAGACCCACACATGCGCACACCACTCCCGGGCTGGCTTGGGGATGCACACAGCCGGCAGGCCCAGGTGAGCCTGCCCAGTGGGATGACTCATGCTCGGCAGTTCCCGTTAGCCGGGCTGCAGCCGGGCAGCCTTCCAGCAGCAGGTCAGACAGACACGCACATCACTGCCGGGAAGAGGCCCTGGCAGCCTCCCGCCCCTGGAGCCCATGGCACAATGGGCACAGCCCTGTCCTTCAGGTGGGGACCCTGGGGCATGGTCTCAGGCCTCCTGCCCTCATGTCTTCTTTTGGGCTGGGCAGCATTGCCCAGGGGCCAGAGACCCTGTGCTCGCCTCTCTCCCTGAGGACCCACCCCGCTCTGTCCGTCCAGGAGCCAGTCATTCGTGGGCACAGGGAGGAAGCGTTCTCTGTGTCCCTGGGTGTGCCCAGCGTCTGCCTGGGTCCACTGGGGGTCTCAGCCTGCCTGTCCTGTGTGTGTGTGAGTCTGACTGTGGGGGCCTGGGAACAAGGGGTAGTCTTGCACAATCAGGAACCTTGGGGCACAGACCCAGCTTTGTGTCCCCCTGCCCCATTAGGTGTGTGACCCTGGGCTCCCGTCCAAATGAAGTGGCCTCACTCCATGTGACATACCCTGATTGTCCGGCATGATGCATATGGGGCTACAGTGGCTCCTGTCAGCTCTGCGGGGAGGAGATGGATGGAGCTCTGGGTGGGGAGGCCAGGGGGCTGCCCCACCTAAGCAGAGGCCAGGAAGAGAGGGGTCTCCATAGCTGCCGAAGAAGAATTTGAGCCACGCACCACGGTGTGGACAGCCCCTGCCCTCGCCCAGCCCTTGTGCAGTCGAGTGGTCCCTGGGACCTCTCGCTGGCCAGGGCTAGAGGAGGCTGGGGCAAGGACCCTCCCTGGGGCCACTCCAGCCCTTGGTCTTGGTGAGGGCTGGGCAGCCTTATACTGTCCTGCGGGGGCCTTGGTCAGTCTGCAGCCAGGGAGTTGACTCAGCACTGGCTCTGGGCCCCAGATTCATGATAGGGGTGGGCAGGGACCTCCCCCGACCCTGGGGCTGCCCCCTCTCCTCTCCTGCCTGCTCTGAGGCAGGGGGCTGGCCTCATCTGCTGTGCTCACCCCCACATGCCCCCTGGCGCCCTGTGGGAGGGCCTGGCCCCTTGGGCAGTGTACCCCACAGATGGTTGGCCACAGCTATGTAGAGGGAGATGGCCCATAAGTTGGCCCTCACCCCCCGGGGCCAGCCTGCCTCCTCCCGCCCATCCTTCCTCCTGCCTGTGGGGACCTTGGGAGCCCCAACCTGGCCCCAGGGTCACAGGGCCAGAGAGTGGAGCAAGCTACCTGGGTGGGACCCATGAAGCCCATCTGTGCCACTCCTTGCCCATCCCTGCCCCCAGTCAAAGCCTGGCCATGCGCCCGCCACAGAGCCCTGCCCTGCCAGGAGCTCCCGTCATAATGCCTGGCTTCAGCTTGTCCCGATGTCCCCCTCTGGGGACAGATACTCGGCTGGGGAAAGCCACAGCAGCTGGGCATGGCTCAGGAATTGCTGGCCCTGTAGAAGCATGGGGACATGGACCCAACTCACAGCCACCTCTGGCACACACAAGGCCCCACACCATCTCTGATTGTCACCCCACAGAGGGGCCTGGGTGGTTCTGGGGAGCCCCATGCTCTCTCCTGTTGACACAGGCTTGACCTCCTCCCTAGGACCGCCATGCCAGGGACATCGGGGCCTAGTCTAGCCGTGGCCTTGGCCTGCTGGTCAGGGGTCTCGGGCTTTCCAGAAGCCTCCCGAGGCGGGGTTCCTGGGTACCAGAGCCCAGGGTGCAGGGAACTGGTGGGGCCAGAGTGAGGAGCTGAGGCTAACGGCCATGTCTCTGCAGGCCCTGCCCCACTCCCTGCTGGCAGCTCGCAGCCACTTCAGGCATGCAGGGATGCCCAGAGCATCAATGATTGATGCCTCCTTGCAGCAGCCACAGCAGCGTAAGCAAAAATAGCTCTGCTTTTGTCCCTGCCCTCAGCCAGCCCAGCTAGAGGGGTATAACAGGCTGTGGGGGTATCTGGGAGCTCCTCAGCTGCCATGTGTCCTCCCACCCAGTCCTTTGCACAGAGGCAGTGGGGGAGGGCTCAAGGTCTGCTGGCCTCTGGCCCCTAACTGCCTCACTCTCCCCTAAGCTGAGTGCCTGCTCTAGGCCTGGCGCCCTCCTCCACTCACCCCAAGGACTCAGGTCGGAGGACGCCAGAGGAGCAGGACACCAAGGTGTTTCCCAGGGTGAGGGACCCCTCCCCATCACTCAGCAGGTGAGGCTGGGAGGCCCAGGATACTGTGGGGCTCTGGGCGGAGTGGAGGCCAGCTGCTTCCAGGATACAGGCTTGGCTGCCCTCACCCCCATTCAGCAGGGCTGGGGCTCAGGGATGGACTGAGGTGACCTGAGGAGCCCGGGAGGGCCACATGGGCTCTTTCTCCTGACCACACTGCACCCACCCCCTCCATGGCCCCTGGGGGAATCGTGGCCTGTGTCCCCTGCACCCCCACTTTAATGGGGACCTGCCTCCTCTGGCCAGTCTCCCCCAGCAGGTGAAGCCTTTTACACTTGAACAGCTGTCTGCCCTACCCATGATCCGGAGGCTTGGCCTCAGCTCATGCCCCATGTCCTGCCCAGTCTGCCCAGACAATGGCCTGAGGAACCAGGGGCCACTGGCAGCTACTCGTGCTGTCCCCACCCCCTCCTGCAGCCAGGGCTGGGCACCCAATGTTGGGGTCACCTCTGCCGCCTCCTCTGAGTCTTGGCTCCCCCAGCACCTCCTTGGTGGGATAGCCAGGGGTCACTCAGGAATCAGTTTCCAGTGGCTGCTGTAACAAAGAACAGCAAACGCAGTGGCTTAAACCAACACAATTTCTTCTCTTACAGTCTCGGGTGTCAGGAGGGCTGCGCTCCTTCTGGAGGTTTCAGGGCAGATCCTTCTTGCTCATTTCAGCTTCTAGAGGCCACCTGTGTTCCTTGGCTCATGGCCCTGCATCAGTTGACCTCTGCTTCCATCTTTCCATCTTCTCTCTCCAACTCTGAGCCTCCTGCCTCCCCCTTGGAGGGGCCCTTGTGATTACACTGGGCTCAGTGGCCTAACACAGGACCATCTCCTCATCTCAAGAGCTTTAACTTACTCACATCTATAAGGGCCCTTTGCCTTGTAAGGCCCCACATTCACAGGTCCTGGGGATCAGGAGGCAGACAGCTTTGGCAAGATTCAGCTACCCCACCAGGTGATGCAGATCAGCCCACCCTCGGGCCTGTTTTGTGGGGTCATTTTATCCTGCACCCTGAGGGTCACAGTGCCATCCTCTCTCTTCCCTGAGGTCCAGGCAGGCCGTGGGGAAGGGCTGAGGGTCAGAAGAGCTGGTTCTAGCCCTGGCAACACTTCCCACTTAGGCCTTTGGGCCTGGGCCTCAGTTTCCCATCCTGTACATGAGGACAACACTCCTCCTACCCCTTTCCAGCTCCCTGGTCTTCAAAGATGGCAAGGAAAGTGGATGAGGAGGTCCAAGCAGTGGGTGACAGCAGGACCACCTGGGGCCGACACTATCCCCAGGTGACATCAACGCAGGAGAGAGCTGGCCTCTTGTCACCTTCTCGCAGTCACCCCAGTGTCAGCCCAGCTCTGGGCAGTCTGACTGCATTGCTCGCACAGGCATTGCTGGCTGTTGTGCCCCTCAGGAAGCGGGGGTGGTGGGGATGGACAGGAAGCGGCGGTCCAGTGTTCAGGGAATGATCTCATCTGGTAATTTTTAAAATTAAAATTTTCAGTAGTTTGGCTGAGAAGGACCAGGGAGCGGGTGATTCATGCAAACAGGACAGAGCCCAAGGAGGTCACAGGCTGGAGAAATGTAAGCATGGAGGTAGAGGGGCAGGGTGTGCATCAGGGCTTCGGCCAGGGCCTGATGGCCGCGTCTGGGGAGGCTGAAGTCAAGCTCACTCATCAAGGTAGATAGGGAAAGACCTGGAATGCTGGGAGGGGAGCTGGCAGGAGGGCAAGGCTGACCCATTAGTACCCCTTGCCCCTGGGGCAGGTGGCAGCAGGAGGGGCTGGTTGTCTGTGGTCCCTACTGGCCCTGCTCTGCCTTGGGGCTGGCTGGTGACCAGGCTATGAATCAGGGCATGAAAGGGATGGGGTGGTGCCCCTCCTCCTGCCCGCAGGCAGCGGACCCTCATCCGCCCACACGTTAGGAGGGACTAGCTTCTGGGGACTCAGGAGCCCTCCTGGGGCCTCGAGTCCCAGGGAGAGAGCATCACACAGCCACGCAGACATCCCGGGCAGCGGAGCAGCCCACGAAACAGCAGGCAGCGGGGAAGGGCTGCAGCAGCCGCGGGGTGTGTTGGGAGGGTAATGGCGGGGCAGCACGGCGCCTGCGCATCCCCGGCCGCGGGGCCGTGAAGGACGTCCCCTCCACGTGGGGCCGCGACACGACGGCTCCTACAATCAAATAGGAGCCTCCCCGCACGCCGCGCCGGAGAGGTACAGGACGGACCCCGCCCACGCTCAGCAGGCGAGCCCCTCCCTGCTCCCTTTGCCCCGGCCTGCGCAGGCGCAGGGGGCGGGGCCTGGTGATACCACGCCCCGCGCGGCGCAGGCGCTTTGACGTCACGACGGCGGACGCCGGAAGCAGAGCCCCCGCACGCCGTTGCCGGGCAACGGGCCGGCGCGGGCCTTGGGGTCGGTGAGCTGCTGGCTGCGCCCGCGCGGAGGCGGCGGCGCAGCGCGGCGAGGTGGGTGCGGGCCCCAGCTGGACACCCAGGCCCGAGCGCGCCCAGCCCGTCCCTCGGGAGCCGCCGCCTCGGACCCGGCCCGGGCTGCCCTGCGGCCCGCCCCGCAAGGGTCCCATCCCGACCTACCGTGGGAACCTCTGGGTGCCCGGACTCTTACCCCCTGGCCAGACTGGGCCTCCGGACCCCTGCCCACCCGGCCGGGGCGGGACCCCGCAGCGCGCCCACCCTCCCCGGCTGAGCCGACCCCGCAGCGCCTTGGTCTCCGGGACAGGCCCCTGTGCGGGACTGGTCGTCGGCGTGTAGGAGGAAGCCGGGCAGCCCCGCTCACTTTCCCCTGGGTGACGAGGCTGCGGGTGTAGTTTGTGTCCGTTCCACAGCGACACTGGACCCACACCAGGCTATTCACACTCCCGAGGAAGCCACCAGCAGCTACTGGGCAGCGGCGAGCAGGCGGCCCCCCAGGCCCTGTCCAGCCCTGGGCAGCCCCAGCACAGCAGTGTGTATGTCTCCTGAGCATCTTCCTGGCGCGTCTGTGCGGGCCTGGCGGCACCAGCATGCAAGGCCAGCCGGAGCTGGGGGGAGCGCCTGGCCAGGTGCTCCCTCCCAGCGGGTCTCTGAGTGACCTCGCAGAGGGAGCAGGCGAGGTTTCCCTCCACCAGGCTTCTAAAGACAGCGGTGCAGGCGAGACACCTGGGGCACAGAGTGGCGACGATGTGGAGTGGGTGAGAACCCGCTCCCAACTCCCTCCCACAGATGGGGACGCCGGGATCCCCGGGCGCAGTGAGGGCTTTACCACCTGCACCACCAGTGGTCCGGACCCAGGGGAACACAGCGGTGCCTGGGGGGAGTTTGAGGGCTTTCGGGAATCTTCAGCCAAGTCTGAACAGTTCTCTCAGTCCTTTGGACTCCCGGAGAGGCCCACGGAACCTCTGCTGCCGAGAACTCCTTCTGCCCAAAAGGAGCGTGGTTCTCGCCAGCCTCACCGGGGTGGACCCCGGGTGAGTGGGACGGCCACTGTCCCACCTTCTGAGGTATTTCTCAAGTTCTCTTCTTCACCATGTTGCACAGGAAGTGTTTTATATGCTGCAAGGCCGGCAGACCTCAGGCCTTGGTGGGCTGGCCAGGGAAGGGATCTGCTTCTCTCCTGGGCTTCGTGCTCCTGAGCCAGGGAAGGAATGAGGCTGCAGAAGTGGAGCTGGGCCGCCCTCTCTGCTCACTCCTCCCTGGGTCTAGCCACATTGGCCCCCACCTTCCTCTCCTTCCTTAGGCCTCCACCTCCAGTCCACCTGCTTCCATCAACCCAGCTGTGCTTTCCTGGCCCTAGTTCAGGGCACGAGGGGAACTGAATTGTGGTCTGAATAGTCAGTCTACTTATTTAGAAAACTTCCCCGAGAGTCACATTTCAGCCTATGTAATGACCAGGCGTTGGAGCCAGCCCTGAGTGCCCAGCCTCGTCCCCCTTGCCCCTCACTCTGCCCTCCTGACTTGACCACCAGTGTTCACCTCTTTTCTGACAGCCTCTGACCCTTCTTTTTCTTGTCTTCCTCTTCCTTTCATTGCTCCTCTTTCTCTGCCATCTCTTCCTGATAGTTTACCCCAGACACTATAAGACAAAAGTACAAAAACAGTAACGGAAGAAGGGAGGAGAGAAGGTTCTGCAGGTTCTGGGGGTGGCCAGTTTTCTAAACCAGTCCGTGTTTTCCTGGAGCTCTGACGAGATGCACTCATCACGCTGTCAACTCTGCCGTAACGCTAGTTTTGAAAACGGGACTTGTCTGCTAATGTGACTGATGCATCAGGGAACAATCTGAGCAGAGTGCAGAGTTCGCAGGAAACACCAGGCGAATGCAGAAAACCGCGCCCTGCAGATCAGAGGCGTGTGGGAAGACACAGCGCCCACGGCACCGCAGCCGCCTGGCATTACGCACACACCCTCACCTGGCGCTAGGATCCCGCCCACCCTCAGCCAGCCTCCTCCCAGCTCTTCACACTCGCTCACAACCTGCTAACCTCAGAGCTTTTTTCAATAAATATCATATTTATTGTAGCATGGAAGGATTTCTTAACCAGCTGACACGTGGGAACTGTGCTAACGTTTTCGTTGGTGTCTTTTTCACACGTCACTCACGATGTTTATAAGTCTTGAGCCCTAGGCCCACTTTTCCCGTGTGCCCTGTGGTTCCCACCACGTGATTTGCACAGCCCAGTGATTCTGAGGAAGGAATACGTAATGTTGTGGTAGCAGTAACAATACAATCATTTACAAATGTCATTTGTACCAAAATTATGCATTTGGAATAAGCTGACATGATGTGTGTATTTCTCCTAACTTTGGGATGTTTTTCTCTTTTTTTCAGCCCATTCTCAACTATGAGAACATTTTTAGGTTTGCTTTTCAAGAAGTACCAGTCCAGCAGACAACTGAAGATGTTTCCACCTTAGACCTTTTCTTAGAAATAAGCAGTGAAGAAAAACCTGGCCTGGGATCTGTACATAAATTGTGGTAATGAACTTGAATTGCAACCAACATTTCTTCTAGCAGCTCTGCATTGATCCCGTCGGTTGATAAAGTGGATGCATGAGGCCATTTGTTGTTACCTTTATAGAAAATTTCCGGCCACCTTTGGGTCACAGGGTCCCCATGGGGGGACCGGTCAGCACAGGTTGATGGTCTGCCCGTGACCCCTCCTCTCAGAGCCATGTTCAGCCTCTGCCTCCCCCTCCCCCGAAAGCTCACCAGGAGCAAAGTAGACCGGGTGGTGCCAGCTCCTCGTGTCTCACTGCGAGTGCTGGGGTGCAGGGGGAACTGGTGGGCCTGGGCAGTGGGCACAGGGACCTCCTGGAGGCCTCAACCACAGTGAAAACACCCCAGTGCCGTGGAGGGACATTCTCAACCCCCAGGGTCAGCCTGCCTGTGTTCTGGGGCTGCCTGCAAGGCTGCAGGTCCCTGGGGCCGGTTGCCTGAGGGAGTCACCACCGCAGTTGTTTCCAGATGCCCATGTTCTAGACACCCTTGCACGAGCTGTGAGAGGAAAATAAGGTTAACTTGGGGTGTGCGATGGGGTGGGGAGCTCGAGGCCTGCTGGCCCGAGACCCCAGCAGGTGGTGAAGCTGGTGTGAGCCAGCTTGCTGGTTCCTCTGCACTCTGCTGAGCAGGCTGAGCTTAGTCCGAGAGCTCTGCAGTCAGGCCTGCTGCCGGGTCCAAGGCAGTGACTGCCCCAGGGCACCCCAGCGCATGCTGGGGACAGAGGCCGGGAGCCCCAAGGGCGGTGACCCCATTGCCCAGATGGCTGGCATGCCTTCTGGGTGTAGTGTTTCCCCAAGGCCTGGTGCAGGCCTGTGGGTGGGTGGGTAGAGGGGCCTTTGGTGGCACTGTGAGCCTGGGTGTGGGTGGCCTGGGTGAGGGCCTGGGCAGGAATGGACACTGTCGTGGGCTGCAAGGTTGGTGTCATCCTGGGTGCTGAGGCACAAGGGTGATCTGGAAATGACTTGGGCACTTAGCACATCCATGCCTGCTGTGGTTAGCCGTGTGCCACGTTACCCTCCCTGCTGGCAGGCGGGCTTAGCACCCATGATGGTGCGTGACAGCCACTCATTCACTGGTTCACTCCTCCGGGTACGCGGCCTCCCCTTAGTCTGGGAGCATCTTCATGGCGCCCAGAGTGGTTCTAGGCACCAGAGATCACTGGGGAACGAGACCAGCGGAGTGTCTGGCCTCACAGAGCTTCTGCCCCTGAAGGGAACACTCAGTAATGAAAATCAGTCAGCACAGGGCTTTGCTGTGAGGAGAGAATAAAGCTGGGGGGGTTGGTGCTGGGGTGGCTGCAGCCTGGTGGGTGTGGATTCGATGAACGAACAGATGAGGGACCCCGCCCAGACGCCTGAGGGGTGCTCTGTTTGAGGAATTCTGCAGGGTCAGGTGCCCCTCTTCTATTCCAAAGGTTTCCTAGGTTACCTTGTAATTAATGCATCTCTCTTCAGTTCTGAATCTAGAAAACTCTGGAGAGCTCTTCAGAACACAGACACCACGTTGACATCCCAATGCCTCTGGAGCGAGTCCCGCTGCCAGGAAAACTACTTTCTCGTTCTCGGAATAGATGCTGCTCAGAAGGTGAAGTGATTTAGGTGGAGACGGGCTCCTGGGGGTGCGGTGGGACCTCGCAGCGACTTTGCTCGCCACCCTGTGGCCACGGCACACCTCAGAGAGCCATCTGCCCAGCCAAGGGGGAGGCCTTGCTGCCCTTTCTCCTGAGGTGATGCAGCTGCTGACTCTCAGAAGGTGACTCTGGCAGGGTAGGGGGACGGGACGGGGCGAGATGGGGCGCCCCTTGTCTGACTTGGTCAGCTCGTCGGTGTTAGGCACCTGCCCGGGGCCAGGCCAACAAGCATCCAAGTGTGCCCGGCCCTCAGCCCGAAGTGAAGGAGGTGCCACAGCAGAACGCCGTGAGTACACCCCCTGCCAGGAGGGCAGGCCCCTGGGGGAGCTGTGCAGGGTGGAGAAGTCGGCCAGGGTACGGGCGGGGCAGGAGTGTCCTCTGTTTGGGGGCCACAGGGCGAATCTGCACCACAGGTGCTGATGGAGGTGGTGGGTGTGGGGGCCGGGGGCTGCAGCGGGCCCAGGGCAGGGCAGGGGGCTCTGGCATGGACACAGTGAACATGGGTGCCACAGAGCAGGGGGTACAGGTAGAGGCGTGGCATCAGCCACAAGGTGGGTCCCTAAGGCCACGACCAGAGGCCACAGCACACAAGTCTCACTGGGTGCACTGGTCTCACACCAACTTACACAGGGTCAGGCTCATGGGTTATCAAAGAAAATGCAAATTAGAGTGGGGGCTGCCTTCCAGCAATCGTGTTGGCAAGGACCTTTTTCCATTTTTAAAGCATTATGGAAATTTTCAAACATGAAAAACTCAAAAGGGGTGGCCGACAAGCCCCGGTGAAGATCGGGCACAGGAATGGTGGTCATGTTGGCCCAGGGCCACACTGAGTGTCCAGGAAGGAAGTGAGGGGCCGGAAGGAGTGAGGAGGCCCCCGAGAGGGCCACCCTGGCTGTGTCTTCGTGCAGGGAAGTCAGGGGGCGCAGGGGGAGGCTCAGAGGAGGGACAGCTCCAGGCCATGGCAGGCCAGGTGGCTTAGCCGGGAGGTGGCAGCACAGACCTCTGTTGAGTGTCGAGGGCACTGTGGTTCTGAGGGACAGGGTGGCCAGGAGCCAGGTGACAGGAGGGCAGGGCCTGGCCGGCCACCCACAGAGTGTTCACACAGTCACCGCATTTTGCCGTTGTGCGGTGCGATGTGCGGGAGGGGCCTAGGTGAGAAAGAAGAGCAGGGGGAAAACAACCTGTGAGCTGCCTGCCCACGGCTGATGGCGCTGTCTCCCCAGAGCCTCTCCGGGGGCCAGGGCCACACTGCGGAAGGCCCAGATCTCAAGGAGCCCGGGGACCCCAGTGCGCACGGCTTCCGTCTGCACCGCTGCAGAGCGCTGATCCAGACCAAGGTGAGCCACCCCAGGGACGGGGTTTGGGGCCATGCTGGCTGCTGGGCCTCCGTGTTTGAGTCACTAACTTCTTTTCTTTAATTCTTGGGGACTTGTGAAAAAACGGCGTTCACTTTCCATGGCAGCCAGGCAAAGCGTTACCGCGGCAGGACGCAGGTGCCGTCCAGAGCCCCGAGGGGAGGGCCCGGTGGGAGCATGGCAGGGCTGCAGGGAAGGGCAGGGCAGGCAGGGCCGCGGCCGACATCCAGGTCTGAGGGGGCAGCCGCGGGGTCTGTCCAGAGCCTTCCTCCGTGGCCTGAAGTTCCTGCCGCAGCTGCCAGCGTCCCCTGTCCCTGTGGGGCTCGAGGCAGAAAGAGGGTGGGTGGTAAGGGGCCTCTTCCTGTGGCCCTCTTTTCTTAGGGCAAGGAGATCCCTTCCTGGGAACGGGGTCTCCTGCCCACCCTCAGACCAGGGATGTGAGGAGCGCCATGACCAGGCCAGCCACCTTGGCGCACGCTCTGGCCTGGAGGGGTGCTCCTCCTTCTGGGAGCACACGTAGCCGGGCCCCTGGAGTATGCGTGGGGTTCACTGTACACACCAGCCCCGGCCCCGGCCCCAGGGGAGCCGCCCATGGTGGCACGTCCATCATGAGGATCTGCTTTGACAGCCACGGGTGCGGAGAGTGCGGGGAGCGGAGGGGGTGGAGCGGAGGGGGTGGTGCGGAGGGGGTGGAGCGGAGGGGGTGGAGCGGAGGGGGTGGAGCGGAGGGGGTGGAGCGGAGGGGGTGGAGCGGAGGGGGTGGTGCGGAGAGTGCGGGGAGCGGAGGGGCAGGCACAGGCTGCTGCACGCGGCTGCTGGGAGGGACGAGGCAGTGGGCAGGAGCAGAGGGAGCAGGGCTTTCAGCAGGAGTGGGGTTTTGGGGCGAGTGGCTACCCAACAGGCGGAGCCGGGTGCCGGGGCACACAGGAGAGGGCCCTCGCCATCCAGGCACACGGCCGTTTCCAGGGGTGCCGGGGCACACAGGAGACGGCCCTCGCCATCCAGGCACAAGGGGCCGTTTCCAGGGGTGCCGGGGCACACAGGAGAGGGCCCTCGCCATCCAGGCACAAGGGGCCGTTTCCAGGGGTGCCGGGGCACACAGGAGAGGGCCCTCGCCATCCAGGCACAAGGGGCCGTTTCCAGGGGTGCCGGGGCACACAGGAGACGGCCCTCGCCATCCAGGCACACGGCCGTTTCCAGGGGTGCCGGGGCACACAGGAGACGGCCCTCGCCATCCAGGCAC
The DNA here is from genome assembly GCF_041296265.1 of Equus caballus. Classification (NCBI taxonomy): domain Eukaryota; kingdom Metazoa; phylum Chordata; class Mammalia; order Perissodactyla; family Equidae; genus Equus; species Equus caballus. The sequence continues at coordinate 59,138,708 of NC_091707.1, forward strand.
ACGGCCGTTTCCAGGGGTGCCGGGGCACACAGGAGACGGCCCTCGCCATCCAGGCACAAGGGGCCGTTTCCAGGGGTGCCAGGGCACACAGGAGACGGCCCTCGCCATCCAGGCACACGGCCGTTTCCAGGGGTGCCGGGGCACACAGGAGACGGCCCTCGCCATCCAGGCACACGGCCGTTTCCAGGGGTGCCGGGGCACCCTGCATTCATCTGCTCTTTGGAGGACACCACAGGGCAGGAGACGGAAACTTCTAGAGAGAATGGTGAGGCCATCTTAGAGCAACAAGACATGGACATGTCCATGGCGGCATCATTCACGGTGGCCCACTGGGGCGCGGCGTCATTCACAGTGGCCCACTGGGGCACGGCGTCTACCAGCAGCTGTTAGGTGGAAAGTCGTAGTTGGTCAAGCAGTGGACACTGCAGGGTGAGAGCGTGAAGGGTGGTGGCGTCCTCCACAGACTGCCAGACACACAGCACAAGGGCCCTGTGACCCCACTGCAGAAACGGGACCCGCAGGCCAGGGTCACAGAATCACTCGGGATGAGGAGCCCGGTGCAGCCCCAGGCTCTTTGCACACACAGGTGGCATCCTCACGGCGAGGTCCTGCCGTTTGCTCCGGGAGAGGTCATGGAGCCCTGCGCCCTGCCCACTGTGGTTACACTGCGTAATGAGGCGCTTGCGGCCGCAAGGGAGAGGAGGAGGAATGTCGGGCAGAGATGGGGCCCTCGGCGCTGAGGGCCCTGGGCGGGTGGGCAGGCGGGCAGGCGGCCCACTGGCGTCACTAGCCGCTGACCACATCCTTTCTTCCCCGTCAGCTCTCGGGGACGCCCGGCGGCAGACAGGGGAGCCTGATCACTTACAGCCTCTTTCTGAAGACGCCCTTCCACGGAAACACGCAGCACATCACATTTCCAAGGAAAAAGAAGATGTTCCCTCCACGTAACCTAAAAATGATGTTGTTTAACAGTAACGTTTGCTAAAACGGAGCACTTGGTATCTTTCTGAGGAATTTTACATTTTCTTACTGTTGGGTTTAGTACTGGAAACCAGAACTGTTTTGTGGAGGGGTTTCCCAAATCCCAAGGCAGTGTCCCGGATACTCCGTGGAAACCTGCCCTGCGCCCACCAGCCGATTTTAGGGTCTCATCAGGTCAGATGGAGGCTGCGGGCTTCGGCAGAGCCCATCCTCACCAAGAAGGGGGCGCCTGTGAGGAGCCCAGGGCCGGCTGCCTGTTCTGCACTGCCTGGGGGCACCAGGGGCCTCGCTCAGTTGGGGCCATCACTGGGGACAGCTGTCCAGGCACCTCTTAAGTCCTGATGGCACCCCATCACACCTCATCCCCACGGGCACAGGCAGGGTTGAGGGCACACGTGAGGGGTCGAGGTCTGCTGTCCCCAAAGCGTCATGAGCGCTCGCCTACCGAGCACCCACCCAGCGGCCTCTCCGCGCCCTCATCGGCAGAGGTGGCGAGCCAAGCAGTGGCACTGATTTTTGTAAGATTTTATGAAATAAATGAGCCCGGATAAGCCCATGTTCTTGCTCATTCATCCGCTCTGCGGGGACTGGGGGGGAAACCCTGTCACTCCAGCCCGCCCTGGAGGCAGCCCCTCCTGGTCCTCAGGGCAGGCCTGGGGGGCCGAGGCTGGCAGACTGTCCAGCACACGTGCCGTGGGAGCCTGGCTGTCGCTGTCCCGCCAAGGCCACACTTGAGGCTGGGAGACCACAGCCGGAGGCGACCTCAGATGCCAGCTGCATCACCCAGGTGTCTGACCCAAATAGTGGCACGGTGGGGCTGCATGGTGACTGGCAGATTTCCCCTGTCACTGTGCACCCCACGCCCTTGGCCACTTGCCTCTGCCATGCCACACATGGCTGGAAGCGCATGTGAGGGGCAGGACAGGTTTTTTGGCACTGTATGTTTGGAAATCTGCCTTAATTTTTCATTTTCAGCCAGAAAGAAGTGGCAATTTGAAACTGCTTTTCTGCAAGGCTGCTTCTGCCAAAGGGCAGCATCCACCTTTGGGTCTCCTGGGGACCGGCCAGTTTCCCAATCTTTAGTTAAAGTCAGGCTCAACAACCCAAAGTATGCTGTCCTGCGCTCTGCCTCCTCCCCCAGTTCAAACGCAGACGCTGGGCTCACTCCATCCCCCCACCCTGCCCTGCCCCGCTGGCTGGAAGCTGGCACCTCCCAGCCCAGCCAGTCTAGCGGCCAGCCGGCTCTCACCCGAGAGTCCCAGACTCGGCAGGTCCCCGGTCTGCACTCTGCCCCAGCCCCCGGCTCTGCTGTCCAGCTTCTCCGTCAGTGAAGGGTGCCACCACCTAACACGTTCCCCGGCCAGAGCCGTGGCCCACCCCCCTCACTGCCCGTCCCTCAGACATCAGGTCTGCAGGGCTGGCTCTGCTTCAGTCCTGAGTCTGCCCAGGCTGCTGCAGCAGGGGCCTTTTTGAACTGGGAGACCTGCACACATAAGTGCCAACTGGTCACTTCTGGCTCAGACGTACAAGTTGTCAGAGGCGGTCATGCTCACCCTGACCAGAACAAGCCCAACCAGCTACAAAACCGTGGTTTGGAATCATCAGCTCAGGATACAAAGAAACCTAAAGTGACTAAGCGAAGGCCGAGGCCCCCGGCCGCTCATCCCCAGGGTGTGAATGAGGAGAAACGCCAGAGCCTGGGGGGCCGGCGGCAGGCCCGGACCACCTCTGGCTCTGCTCTTTGCTGGATGCCTGGAGTAGAGTGCCCAGAGCTGGGGGTAAGGAGGGAGGGCTGAAAGGAACTGCCCGGAGTGCATGGGGCTGGAGGAGGCAGCCTCTCTCAGGAGGTGGGGGCCCGAGGGCTGAGAGACACCCCCGCTGGTGGGCATGCTGGCGTTCCTGCTGCCAAGCCTGGAGGTTTGCAGGGCAGCCGTGGGCGCTGTCTGGGGCATCCCAGGGTGGGGCCTGCCCTCCACAGGCTGAGGAAGAGGCAGCAGGGCGGAAAGGCCTGGGTCAGAGAGTGGAAAGAACCCCCAGGGAGCTAAAAACAAGGCAGCTGGGCTGTGAAGTGCAGGCTGACCTCCAGCATCTTGCCCGCTCAGACCCCAGGCCCTGCGGAGGCAGGAGTCTGGACAGCAGCCTCCAAACACGGGCGTCCAGCCCAGCGGACGGCAGGCGAGGCAACCCAGCTGCCGCTCCAGGAACGGACAGGATAAGTGCCGTCTACCCCAGTCTCTGCGGTTCTCTCACAGTGTCTGGCACACAGCCAAACATCACAGACAAGGAGAAAGCAAGAAAAGGTGACCCGTGGTCAACAGAGGCAGAACCAGAGATGACCTGAACGGTACGAGTCAAAGACGGTAAAATAACTATGGCAGAAGTGAGGATCCAGGGAAAAGTGGACAACGAATGGGAAGAGATGGAAAATTTTAGCAGAAACATGGAAATTATAAAAAAGAACAAAATGGAAATGCTTGAAATGAAAAATAGAACATTGTACATGAATATTATTTAGATGGTGTTAACAGCCTACCAGACAGCAGAGGAACAGACCAGGGGACTTGGCGAGTGGTCGACAGAACATACCCACACAGAACAGAGAGAACCGTAGGGAGACAGAACAGAACATGTGCTGATCTGCCGGCCAGCGGCGGACGGTGCACCCTGTGTGTAACTGGAGTCCCGAGCAGAACCGAGAGCAGAGGGCAGTGAGGAAATACAGAAGGACGGCGCACAGCGGGCACAGTGGCTGCAGGCAGACTCTGAAGTCCTCCCTGGCTGCAGTAGCTTAGCCACACTCAGAAGCAGCTGGAAACACATCACTGTGACCCCTGCACCTCACCCGCAGCCCTCCCTCACCCGCAGCCCAGAACTTCCCAGCTGGGGGACAGGAGGGGTGGTGGGTGACCCATGACAGCCTTAGCCAGCTGTGGCTGACGCACCTTCCTTTTGCAAAGTTTACAAAAACATGTGACTGGGGCCGGCCCTGTGCCCAAGTGGTTAAGTTTGCGTGCTCTGCTTCAGCAGCCCAGGGTTTCACTGCTTCAGATTCTGGGTGCAACATGGCACTGCTCATCAGGCCACCCTGAGGTGGCGTCCCACATGCCACAACTAGGACCCACAACTAAAAAATATGCAACTATGTACCGGGGGCCTTTGGGGAGAAAAAGGAAAAAAATTTTAAAAATCTTAAGAAAAACATGTGACCTTGGCACACAGGAGCCTGGGGGACCTGAGTCCTCGCTCCCACATTCAAATCCTCGCTGGCAACTGGTCACCCTCCTCCGCTCCTCCCTGAAGAACCTCAGAAGTTTCCAGGGGAACCAGCCAGCCCTGCCCGGGACATCCGGGCCACCAGCACCCCAAGGGGGCCCCAGAGTGAGTGGGCAGCTGGAAAGAACCCACAGAGCCAAGGGAGGGCAAGTCTCCGGCCCATCAGGGTCAGCAGGTGGAGATGCCAAAGCTGGCAGCCCACCCACAGGCCTGCCCCGAGCCTCACTCCCGAGTACGGCATGGCCCATGTCCTCCGAGTGTCTGACAAATTTTTTTTTTTTTGAGGAAGATTAGCCCTGAGCTAACTACTGCCAGTCCTCCTCTTTTTGCTGAGGAAGACTGGCCCTGAGCTAACATCCGTGCCCATCTTCCTCTACTTTATATGTGGGACGCCTGCCACAGCACGGCTTGACAAGTGGTGCCATGTCCGCACCCAGGATCCAAACTGGCGAACCGGGCTGCCGAGAAGCGGAATGTGTGAACTTAACCGTTGTGCCACCGGGCCGGCCCCCGCCTGACACTTCTGAAGGCTGGCACACAGACCCCACAGCTACTGCTGAGACCAAACAAATATTCTTAAAAGACAGAATGCCACAGAGACTCAAAGCTTTAGGTTTATTGCTTATAAAACACACACACTTTAAACCACGTTCCACGAGAAGAAAATACTTTCAAAATCTGAAGGAAGCAACTGGGGATGTTGCGAGCCAGCCCCTGCATTTCACCCGCAGCTTCCCGAGAGCCCAGGCACGGTGCAGCACGAGGGGAAGGGCACTCCAAGCGCAGTGCCTTTCCGCCTCCACCAGGCGCACAGAACCAAAAAGGAAACAGGTCCACTCGAGGACTGTGACGTGGAAGAGAATCAACAACACATTTGCTCTGTGCTGGGTAATTTTTAATACAGTGAGGTGGTCATTGCTGATTCTGAAGAACGGTCACATGCACAAGAAAGCAAACCTTTCTAAGGAAACAGGAAACGTGGCAGGGAAGGACAGTCTTACTTGTAAACCTGAGAAAAAGATCTCAAAGACATGGGCAGTCTCGGTGCCCAGTGCAGGGTCCCAGGGCACACACACCACACCATCAAACTTTTCAATGGCATGGCCCTGCCAACCCCACCGTCAGCTGCCCTCAAGATCAGGGGCATAAATTACACGCATCCAGATTTCTTTCATTCTAGACTTAAACTGAGTCTCAAAATCCTGTCTCAGCACCAGCCGAGGCGTGAGCACCCTCCAATCCAGCAGTACACGGACACACACCCGGCACACAGCAGCCTCTGCGCGTCGGCCCCACGAATGCAGGTCCAGCAGCCCAGCTGGTCAGGGGGCTCTGCAGCATGTGCCCGGGGCTGCCAGGGGGCCCCCGAGAGTCAGCTCCTCAGCAGGCAGTGCCCGAGATGCCTCAGTGTCTGAGCAGACGGCCAACTGCCTCCAGCGACACTTCTGTATAAACAGCCATAAATAAGACCCTCCGAAGGCTCCGAGTCTAACGGAGACACCGCTCGCACGGCAGGCCTGTGACGACAGCCGGACCCGCGGGGCGAGCGGGGCAGGGTGCAAGGGGCTCACTCACGAGTGCGAATGGCAGGGCCTGCTGGCCGGGGGCAGGCACCAATGCACAGAAGGAAGGTCCTCATTCACACGCTAAACAATGCAACACACCGACCAGGACCGTTTAGGTTACAGAAGTTTCTAATGTAGCAGCAGAGGATGTTGATAGAAAAAATATACTTTTAAGAAAATAGCTGAAAAAATCTAAAAAGATAAAAATATAAAAAGTTTAGAAAATATATCTTAAGACAAAATGTTGCCCAAAACATATAAAACTTAATTTTAAAAAAGTCACCTATCTAAAGTTAAACGGGGCTGGATGCAGCTGGTGGTGCGCGTCCTCCACGGAGCTGTCGCGGGACGCAGAGGGGACGAGGGCCCAGGGCTGGTGGGAGGTTGGCAGGGGGAGGATCAGCCTGTAGGAAAACTGCCCGACCCCCTAGAGGAGGAAGGTGGAGGGAGCAGGCCGCCTGGACACGGCGCCAGGACATCATCTCCGCCGCAGACAAGCAGGGCCGACCCGGCGGGCAGGGCAGGCACACTCCCAGCCCCAGTGCTCTGGGTCTTTTTGGGGCCTCCCGATGCACCTGCTCTGCGTCGTGGGCACGCGGCCGGCTCAGGTCTCCACCAGGATCTCTACCACATGGTCCAGCTCCCCCAGGTCCTTGCAACTGGAGCTGGGCGGTGGGGCAGCTGCGGAGGCCAAGGCCTCAAGCGCATCCCCGTGGCTGGACTTGGCGCTGCCCACCATGCCCGTGAGCACGGTGTCTAGGTTGTAGTAGGGGCTGTCCACGTCTGAAAACAGCTCCTCCACGGAACCGGGGCCTTTATTCTCCAGGGTCTCAAATATCTGATCCAGCGACTTCGGAAAGCCCCCTCTGCTTTCTCGAGGGCTGTCCACCTCCCAGACGCTGCTCTGCGGGCTCCTCGGGGCCTGTGCAGATGGGGCCGTGGAGAGTTCAGAAACCAGGTCCAGTGCGTGGCCGTCCCCTGAGCCAGGGCCAGGGGGTTCCACCTCCCGCGCCGAGCGACACAGGATCTCTGTGGAGACGAGGCGGTCAAGCGGCGCCTGCCCCGCAGTCTGAGGCGCCATCACCCGCCAAGTCCCATCTTGGGTCATCTCTTCTTGAATCTGCCGGACAGTGTTGGCTATGAGGACCGAGCGGCAGAGGTTGGGCTCGACCAGCATGTGGCACAGCTGAAGCTTGACCAGGGACATGTCCAGGAGCGACTGCCGCTGCAGGCTGTAGGAGGGCGCGGCCCGGAAGGCCGCCAGGGCTCCCTCCCCGTCTTCCTCGCTGTCCGCGCACTTCCTCTTCAACCCTCGTGCGAACATCGTGTCCTGCGGAAACCAAGGAAGATGTTGTTTAGCACATTTCAGGGCCACCAGCAGACACTGATTCAGTGTCCGACTGTCAGAGGTGACCCATGGCAGACGGGGACGCAGGAGAGGTGGACGGGGCGGGCGGCCCAGGACGGCCACATTCTGCATGTGTGTCTAATACAAGCACCGCCACCTGGACCTGTGAGGGTTGTTACGGACGACACATGTCTAAGCCACAGAACAACCATCTCCATTGGGAAGGGGACTGGACTAGAAGCGGAAGAAATCTGTCTTTAAAGAGCTCACCAGAAATTCTTCACCAAAATCCTAGGCTTCAGTGCCTGTGAGAGGAGACTGGCTGAAACGGATGACGGGACACCTCGGCCAGGGCCGCAGACAGGACAGCACGTGCCGGGGCGCCCCCATCACAGGCCCCTGACCACTGAAGGGACTCCTGCGTGGCGGTGGGCCGGTCCCGCCCCCGGCGCTCTCACAAAAACGGGCTCTTGCACACAGTGTTTGAGTGGCCCTCCTGGAAAGCTGGCCCAGGCCGAGGCTGGAGGAGGGGACACGGCTGCACCCCTCTAGCCGGGCACAGCCTGGCTGGCACAGCTCCTGACTCTGTCCTGTGTCCTAGGTGCAGGGCTCTGCTTGGCCCGGCCACTGGCCACCAGTCAGTCCTCTCGCTCCTCGGGGCACAGGCACGCACAACCAGGGCCTCGGGGCCACTGCACCCCCAACTCCAACTCCCTCCTCCTTCAAAGGATGCGCAAGGCCACGGGGCGGGGGGGCCTGCCCAGGGCTTGTGGCAACCCCAGCTCACCCAGGCGGTGTGGCTTGGGTGGGCTGGTACTGAGGCTGCAGGGGGATGCGGATTCCTGGGCCTCACCCCGGCCCACGGGGGCTCTGCAGGCAGCACCGGCTGGAGGCCACGTGCCCACTTATCTCTGCTCTTAGAAGCAAAACCACGAGGAAGCTGTTCTGAACTGAGTCTAAGTTGAGATCTTTGGGGAACTAAACAGCGGAGCAGAAGGGCCCAGGGCTCCGGCTGTCTGCCTGCACTGCCTCGCCGGGCACTGCAAGGATGCACAGCCCCTCACTCTGGACAACCAGCCCGCAGGTCTGCCAGCCACAGGCCTTCATTGCCGGCTACCCTTTCCAGAACAAACTTAGGCCATAATGCACTAAGCTCTCTTTTCTCAAGTTTATAAAGTAGCTAAACATTTCTATTTTAAGTAATCCGTTTGAGTTATTCGTAGAGAAGACTGGAATCCCTTAAACATGCCAATTTTGGGATTTTCTTTTTTTAAAATACGAGTCCTGTGCTCCCGTGACTGCTGCTGGCCTATTACCTCGGCGTGCCCGGGGGCTCGCTGAGAAGTGGGGGGCGTGCTGTCAGAGCTCAGGGCCCCAACGAGCAAGGACGGGACAGTTCTGCAGAGAGGAAGAACGGGCTGCCGTCCCCAGGGGCCCCTCTGGAGGCTCACCCCTGCCAGCCCTGCCCTTCAATAGACAGAAAAATGTCCCGCCCTCTGGACTGCCTTTCAATGCCGCAGATCTCTCCTCCTGTACAGGTAACAACTTAAAACTTAAGTCACTCCTGGGCATTTATCCCAGAGACATTAAAACCAATGTTCACACAAAAACACGTGTAAGAATGTTCACGGCAGCTCTCCTCACAACAGGCCCAAACCGGAAACCAGGCCCCCAGCATCCACGCTGCCCTCAGCAGGGAAGCGCCCCAGGGACGCCGTGGGCACGGATCTCGAGGGAATCATGCCAAGTGAGACAGCCCGTGGCAAAAGGTCTCGCACCGGATACTCCCATCTGTGACACCCTAACGTGACACAGAGCCGGGGCGGGGGTGCATGGCCATAAAACAGGGAGCTCAGCGAGATCTCTGGGGTGACGGAATCGCTCTGCATCTGGACTGCAGTGGGGGGTCCCCTAGGCTGTGCACGTGCTCTAACTGCACAGAACGACATGTGTGCATGCACACACACACGTGTGCATGCACCATCCAATCAGCTCTGCAGCCACACGGCAGCGAGGTTCCTGGTGTGGACGCTGTGTCTGTGCATCTCGCATAGACGCCAACACCAGGGAGGTGGGGGAAGCGTGTACCTCCAGCACAGTTTTTAGCAACTTCCTGTGGATGTGTAATTATTTCAAAATAAAAAATTTAAAAAACTAAGTGGCCACAGCTTACTCCCTCTACAGGACTAATTTCCCCAGAAGAGGAGACAGAGTAAGACAGGTCTTACTATCAACACAGCCCTGAGGCCACCGCCACTTCCTAACACCTGGCACATACCAGCTGACTAGCGACTATTTTTAAATGAATGAAAGTTTACCCCCAAAACACAGAAAAATTTCAATTACTGCTGCTAATAGAGGATTCGAGGATTTTTTTGTCTTGGCTGCAAATTTAACTTTTACAGAGTATTTTTTCTCCCCAGTCACTTGTTTAAAAGTCACTGGCTTAAAATTGCTAAGTACATTGGGAACAGAAGATTATGTCAAACTGCACAGGCAGCCTGTGTGGGAGAGAGAGTCTCAGGAGTCCCTCTGCGGAGTCACTCCACCTCTTTGACTTTGAGTGTCTCTTCAACCAAATATAAAATTCCAACTCTGCTTAACGACTGGCTTAATTTAGGGCCCAAACCAAACTCCCCTGAGTAACATAATTAAGCCCTAGTTCCCAGCACAAGAACTCTGAGCCACCTTCCCCAGGGCCCCACACAGTGCAGTCTACACAGGGAGGGTCTACGCAGCCCGTGTCTACAGGAGGCCAGCAGCGCCACGAGGGGCTGGGGGACAGGCCAGAGACCCAGTTTCTGCTCCAATGACGCAAGAAGCCACACTGAGCACTCAACTCCCCCCTCGAGGGGTCCCTGGCAAGCCCAGGGCAGGAGTTCATGAGTGGTCAACCCACAGGACAGCCTCGAGCCAGAGGCTGAATTCAGTGCCAGCCACAGCCCAGGGCGGTCCGCAGCCCTGGGGCAGCACTAGGAACACATCGCTGCCGGGAAAAGCCAGCCCAGAGAGCGAGCGCCCCATTCATATTCGCTCTGAGACTGAACACACACAGGGATGACGGCTGCATCCATCCAGGACGCCAACCTTGCATCTGCAGCCACCACCCAGGCAGCCAAGCGGTCACCGCCGGGACCGGGGGGCAGCAGCCTGCTATCTGCACTCAGACCTGCAGGATGTCAGACCTCAGTCTCCAGGACAGTCCAGGAGTGAACAGCCACCCGTGCATCGCCCCAAACCTCCGGGCCTGGTCAGCGACTGCCGGCTTCAATGATTTCGCCCCCAGTGACTTAGGATGGACCAGAGAGAGCCCAATGCACTCCCAGCAATCGCGGACACCCCGCCTCCCCAGGACCCCATCAGGTGCCCCCAAGCCCCCTCTGTCCTATAAAGAAGGTTTCTGTATGTAGGAAACATTTTAACACGTCATGTAATATGTATTACATGTGTACATTATAGACACGTCCACAGATGTACTATGTACACACATAGTAACAACCCACACGTGTGCGTGTAACAGCACAGTAAAGGATCCTGGAGGCGGCAGCAGCTGTGAACAATGAGCCTTTGCCCTTCTCCCCAGCTTCCCTCCATTTGTTTCTGCAGCTCACTGCAGAGAATTGGGAAAAGTATCAAAAAGCACAAAACCCCCTCAGCCCCAACCACTCAGGGTCATCACCCAGGGTCATTCTTCCAGTGTTTCCCCTGAGCATTTTCTTCTCTGTGAATTTGGGAGATCACTGCAAGTTCAGCTTTTCTTTTCTTCTTTTTTTAAATTTTATTTAACTTTTTTGAGGAAGATTAGCACTGAGCTATCATCTGCCACTAATCCTCCTCCTTTTGCTGAGGAAGACTGGCCCTGAGCTAACATCCGTGCCCATCTTCCTCTACTTCATATGTGGGATGCCTGCCACAGCATGGCCTGACAAGCAGTGCGTAGGTGCATGCCCAGGATGCAAACTGGCAAACCCCAGGCCACTGAAGGGGAATGTGCAAGCTTAACCGCTGCGCCACTGGGCTGGCCCTCAGCTTCTCTTGCTTATCACATTTTCCACGTCACATAAAAGTTTCTCACCACTTCTGACAGCTGCGCACTAGTCCCAACGTGTAAACACAGAACATGGTACTGAGCTGATGTCCACAGCGTTTACCCTGTGTCCCGTCTTCCCAGGTACAGGATGCGGAGTCTAACTCTGGGTACATGACGCGCATTGTCGAGCTGCCTTCTAGGAAGGCGGGACCAACGCAGCCTCCACCAGTTCCGTCCGCGTTGGTTCTTTCCCTTTGCTGGTAAGCTCTTCCTCCCGTTCCCCAGGAACCAGCACCTGCTACAGCCTTCCCCACCCCACCGCTCCTGCCCGGCCTCCACCATTAGCCTTTTTCATTACCCCAGGTGGAAACATTACTTTAAGATTTAAAATAAGTACGTTGAATGGGTACCCTGCGGGGTACTGGACAAGGGAATACTACTCAGCAACACAAACCATGACCATGTGTCAAGAGGGATGCCAAACACCAGGCTGAGTCCAAGAGCAAGAACGACGATTTGACTGATGGAACTTCCAGAACAGGCAGAGCTAACCTGAGCTATAAAAGAACAGAATGGTTGCCAAGGGGGAATAAGGATCAGAGACTCTCCAGGACGACGAAACACACATCTAGATGCGCACATGGGTGGCACAAGGGTACGCACGCATCTGTCAGAACTCACGGAACCGCACTGCTAACACCTGTGCAGGTCATTGGATCAAATTACACCTTGAACAGAAACAAAAATACAGAAACAAACAAGCTGATGGCACGGCTTCCATATGAAATCTAAAACTGCTTTAGATGCGCCTTCCGTGCACCTCACTGAGCGCTCCGATCACCCTCGGCGTGCCAGGACAAACACACGGTCAGTCATCCTAACTTACGCTTTCCAGTGGGCCAAAGCCTAAGTAACCGTTCATTTTTGTTATAGTCAATACAAGAAAATATGGGCAGACTTATTACCACAAAAAGGGCAGTTCGTCCGTCACCCGGGCCGACGTGCTGTCACCCAGGGCCTGTGTTCGGGTTAGGGGTCGGGCTGAGCCCAGGAGGAGGTGGCCTTCGAGCATCGCCCCCCTCAGACGTTTGTGTGTGAGACAAAGTTAGCACGGAGTCTGGCTCTGAAGGGACCCTCAGAGATGACCCTGTCTGAAGGGCAGAGGCTGGGAATGGCTCCCTGTGGGCCGTGTGACAGTGGCCTGAAGGTGCCTGACCCTCTAACACTGGGTGACACAAGGCCCCACACTTCCGAGTCTGTCCTAACTGCAGAACCCGACTCACCAGTAAGTTCTGAACAAAAACCTGTCAGGTATGACCCCTCTGTGATCTCCACAGTTGGCCAGAGGGTCTTGCCGAGTATCCAGCTAAATACCTCAACCCCACTGACTCCTAGGGTTAACCGTGTTCCGCTCGGAGACCCTCCACTGCCAACAGGGACAGCCGGGCGTCAGGGTTTAGCCCTCAGTCAATGCACAGCACTGCCCTGAGGCCTTCTCCAGACCAAGCGCTGACCAGACAGAGGAAAACAAAGAGGGACAGACGGACTGAGAGATTCCACATGGCGGGTGGGGCCAGGGAGGGTGCTGTGCCCGCCCACCCAGAGCACCCCAAGGCAAAGGGGACCACAGCCTGGACCCCGCACGTGGCATGGCCAGCTGGCCTTTCCTGGAGCAGGAGGTAGGGCTGGGGCAGACTCGGCTCTGACCTGACCGTCACCCTGAACTCCAGCCACTGCCAAGCACTCTCGTGAGTCTTGGGTTTTTGAGGCAAATCAACACGACACTCTCAGTTTCTGTCACATGATCTGCTCTGAAATCCTTCGTCAGAGAAGAACAGCAGGAGATGCAGTAAGCGTGGTGATGTCTTGAGAAGCGCTGCGCCTGAGCTGGGGTGGGGCTCAGCACCCCACGGCCGCCTGAGTGTTCACGGCCATTACTAACCAGCTCATCCCAGGCGCCTTCATGACCTGGAAGGAAACACACAAACCTTCTTTGCCTGGAAACACGGCTACTAACAAGCTGAGGGCAGCTTCCCAGCCCTCCCCGGAGATAAAACCTGCTGCTCTTTCTGTAAACAGGCCATTTTTTTTCTTGGCTCCTTTAAAAAGAAGGGCTGACTCAGTCCTGCTGTCCTCGCAGCAGCACACAGCCCAGCAGAAGAGGAGAGCAGCCGGGACGCCCTCCACTGGGCCCACAGCATCGCCCAGCAAACTGCTACCTGGTAGACTCTTTCCCGGTCATCCTATTTTGGGGACAATAAGCTTTTGTAAATGAGAGTTAAGCTTGCCTCTGACTTCTGGAAAGTGTTTCTGGTACTTTTCCTAGTCTGAGCACCGCCGCCTCCCCGTCTGACTGTGCGGTAGGGCAGGGCCAGCACAAGGAGCCCAGTGAAGACACTTCACTTGTGTCTGGGTCTGGGAACTCTCCTCTTCCCACATCCTCCTCCCGTCGTCCCTGACGTCAGTCTCCGTGGATGAGGCAGCTTAGGCCGGACTGCAGGCGCAGGCAGAGCGCCAGCTTCAGACCACCCAAGGCCGGCATCGTTCACTCCCTGACATTTCCTGACCGGCTGAAAGAGAAGTTGGGTCGACTGCAGTATGGGGAAGGGAAACCATTGCAAAATAGCCTTAAGATTGCTTTTCAAAGCAATTAAAACCAAGAGACAAGGGAAAAGAACTCAACTGAACACTCACAGGCAGGCAGCCCACCACAGGGAGGCCACCCCGCCCTCCAGGGTTCCAGAGAAGGGTGCCCCAGGCTAGGCCATTTTGGAAGGCATTACATTACCAACCCAGTTTTGCTAAAAGGACCTAAAATAAATTCAAGTGTGCCATTGCCAACATCCACCATCCACTCCTCCTTCTACAAGGAAGGCAGACGAGGAAGGAAAGCTAGAAAGAGCCGCGACAGATCACGATGGACGGGTGGATGAAAGGAAGGATGGACGGATAAGTGAGAGAGGAGGGCAGCCACGGGTCACTCTAGGCTAGGCTGTAAATTCCAGTCGGCCAGACAAGAGGCTCCATCAGGGTCCCCACAGGTCTTCATGGGGGGGAGGGGGGTTCGTGGGGGCCAGGAGGGGGTCACCGCTAAAAGTGCAGGAGGAGCCCACACAGACCTTTTCCAAGCCAAATGCAGGAAGACGGTGTGGGGGCTTCCCGGCGGAGACCAATAAGCCCAACTTAAGTGTTTCTCCTCTTAAAAAGAGCCCCCAATTTCATTAAAGCCAAGGAAGGGTTACTTTCTGATTAAAATGGTGCAGGACAGCACGAGAGGCAATCCCCAAGTCGGGGATGGCTCGTCGTGCGGGCTGGGGCCGCCGGTCCTCCGGGTCGCGCCCCCTCTGCCTCCCCCCAGCCGGCCTTCCCCAGCTCCCCCCACCCCGACCATCCCCCGCCCCCGGCCGAGGGCCTCCCACGCTCGGCAGCGCGTCCTCCCCGGGCCCGCCGAGGCGGAGGAGCCCGGCCAGCGGGGACGGGGACGCGGCCCGGGGGCAGCCCCTCCGCCGCACAAGGCCCGCCGCCCGCCACCAGGGCCGGGACGCTCACCTGGCCGCCGCCGCCCAGGCCGGACGCTCACCTGGCCGCCCGCGCCCGCGCCCGCCGCCGAGGGAGGGGCCGGTCGAGGGGGCGGGGCCTGCAGGGGGCGGGGCGGGGGCGGGGCCGTTCCACGCCCACAAAGAGTCGCCATGGCGCCGGCCGCCCCGCCCGCTGATTGGCCGAGCTCGGGGGCGGGGCCTCCGGTTCAAACCACGGGCGGGGCCTGGCGCACGAGTTCCCGCGCGGCCGCGTTGGCCGTTGGGGCCTGCGCCCTCGGCTGCCCCGCCCCCGCCGGCTCCCAGGTCTCCGCGCGCCGCTCTAGGGCGCCTGCGCAGGGCCTCCCGCGGGGCGGAGCGGCCGGGTGTGGGCGGGAAAGGACCGGGAGGATGGAGGAGGGGGCGGGAGTTAGGGGAGGAGCTCTGGGGACGGGGAGGAGGAGCGGGAAGTGAAATGATGAAAGTCGAAAGCAGGGGAAAGTTTCCATAGGAAAAGTTTCTTAGTGGAAAAGGTCATAAATAGGATACAAAATCCTGAATCCATTCAATCAAGTACCATTTCTTGAGTGCAGGCCAGGGCTGCAGAGATAACCAAGAAAAAGTGCTGACACTCTCCTGTCCTGTGATGGGGGTCTGAAGAAATACACAGATGCATACGCACCAGCCATGCTGGTAAGTGCTGTCAGAAAAAGCCAAAGTGGGGCGAGGACCTTGTTCATATGGGCCTCTGGGATAAGGGGGCCTGAGAAGACACCTGTCAATGCAAATAATCCGTAATCAACCTACAGATCAAAATTGGAGTGAGTTTATCATATGAGCCAGATCTGAGGACTATAGCCAGGGCTCCACCTTCCCCAAGGAAGGAAGCACTTGGAAGAAGCGGGGTGTACAGGATGGTTATATGTGGTCTTGGAGCAAGGAACATACATCAGATAAGACAGGAATATCACTCTTACTACAGTCACAAGATGCTTTCCTAGTACAGCAGGTCAGTGGTCACCAGATGAGCACAGAAGGTCTGTCACGAATCCTTAGTTTCTGGGAAGAAGTGCTTATCTATAAAGAAATGCTGATATGGGGGGATATCTTTAAGGGCATCCTTCTCAGCTTTGGGATGTTGTAAATGTTTAAAGCAGATGAACAATGCATGCTCGACAGGCCACGGCAGGCCTTTCTGGAAAAACAAGGTCAGGCCAAGTTAGTTTTAAACCAAATGGCTTCCTCATACCTCCAATATTTGTTATTGCTTTTCATTTATTCATCACACCAGAAGGAAGGGAGGAAGAAATTCCAGGCAGAGGGACGGGCTGGGACAAGTCCTTGAGGTGGCAGAGCCTGGTGGAGTGAGAAGGAATCTGTGATCCCCGCAAGTTTAAGTGGGGGTGGCGGTGGGGGACTTGGGCTTCCTCTGAGGGGGAGACCACTGGAGGGCTGCGCAAAGAAGAGCAGTTCCTGAATTGGGCTTGAGAAGAATCACTGTCGAGAGTAGATTCGGGGGGAGGGTGGACGTAAAAAGTCCAGGTAGATTACTGCAGTTCTCCAGGTAAAAGACAATGGTCTGTTATCCATGTGGGTACACACAAATTTAAAATGTATGCATGTCAAGCAAAGTGGAAAGACTAGGGAAAAATTTTGTCCCTAGACACATGCCACACAAAAGATTAAATTCTATAGCATAACCAGAGGTGCTCACGACTAGAGTCCACAACTAGGTACTGGGGGGCTTTGGGGAGAAGAAGAAAGAAAGAAAGAAAAAAAAAGATTGGCAACAGATGTTAGTTCAGGTACCAATCTTTAAAAAGAAGAAAGATTAAATTCCTTAAGTCACAGATATATCCTGAAAATGAAAACGAGATCAACAAAAAGTGGGCAAAGGATATTAACACACCGTTGAGCAAAGGAAATAGAATGTTCTTAAACTGCTGAAAAGGCACCCAGCCTCAGAATAAGAGCAATGCAAAGTAAAGCCACACTAGATGCCATTTTACGCTGTCAGATTGGCTAGGATCAAAAATACTCTCTGGAGTAAGGTAGCATCTTCCAGAGCGTCCTCTTTTTTCACCCCAAATGTCCAGCCGCCTCTGACTCAGCAGTGCTGCTGCCAGGATGTGCGTCCATGTTCGCAGAGGGACTCGTGCGAGAATGCCGGTGGAGGATTACCTGTCATAGCCCCACGCTGGAAACACCCCAAAGGCCCCCAACGGGAGGATGGCCACGCCAGGCAGGCACCCTGCCTCCCGCAAGAATAGGCTAGCCCTGGCTGCCCGCCACAATCACATGGCTCTCAAACACAACTGCAGGGAAAGAAGCCAGGCTCGAGTGTGCGCGCCGATTCCAAGGATGGAAAGTTCAGATCGGGCGGAGCTGTGCTGGGGAAGGGGAAGGCGTCTGGCCAGTAGGCACAGGGAATCTTCTGGGGCCCCCGTGAGTGGAGCTGTTCAATCCGTGTTCAGTGGGCTCCCTTTGGGAGCATTCTATATTTCTACTTCAGTAACTAAGCTAATAAAACTTCTAAGGCCAGGTCCACAGAAGCTGGCCCCAGGGGCTGTCTCCCGTGCTCCCCTGGCTGCGGGGCCCAGGCCAGGCAGGGTGCCTCACCGGCTGTCTTGTATCTTTGGAATTACCGTGCATGTGTATTACCTTGTCAAAGAATTAAATCTTTTCTTTAGTAAAGAAAAATATGCATTCAGGTCTTGCGCCTCACAGCTCAGCCCCTTCACCCAGGAGTAGCTGAGTGTGCCTGTGTCCCCACCTGCCTCTGCGCTCCCCTCTGCTCGTGGGCCCGGCTTGGGACCAACAACGGGGCTCCCGGCTCACATGCTGGGGGGTTCATCTCTGCCCCCGATCTGCTAGTGGGGTGGCATAGGCAGTGGCAACCTCAGGCCTCAGCATGGTGGCCCTGCCCCGGAGAGAGAGCCCATCTGCCCGTGTGGACCCTCTGGGGCCCCCAGCCCAGAGACCCCACCACCCTTCCTGGGCCTCCCCAGACCCACCTCCTCTCTGCCGTTCTGGGGGGCCGTGGACAGGGGACGGATTTGCTGCCAAGTAAAAGAGGCCGGAAGAGTTTCCTCACCAATCTCGGTTCCTTACCCAGGCCTTTGGATGTGGTCGGTTGAGAATAACGCTTTGACGTGTCCACTTTATTTAAGCATCTAGAACATTGTAACAGAAACGTGTGACTTGTTTTGGTGACCTTTACCGTCCTTAGGTGCCCAGAATCCTGGAAGATTGCTCATTTGTACTCTGTACTGTTACAAAAAATAGGAAAAAATGAACAACGTTAAGAAACACTTTCCTTTGTGTCATTTGGTATTTATCGAGAGCCACGTCACTAGCAGAGTTGTGCCATTTAAATTGTGGAAATGGGGCCCATCACGCATAAGGCTGGATCTGCTCCAGTAACAGAAATCCACCCAACTCATGGGGCCAGGAAGGGAAGGCGGGGAAGGGTCTGCAGGGGGCCACGGAGCCCGGGTGGACAGGACGTATTCTGTCCTCCGGCCTCTCCACTCCTCCCAGCCCCTCCCTGGGGCCATGGGGTGGCTCCAGGTCTCAGCCCCCACTACTTCTCCACAGGGTCTTTGTCCATGGACCTCACTGCTCGCTCCGTGTGCAGACCCCTGCCCTCGATCTCCCCATTTCCTGGGGCTCCTGCCCAGGTGAACAGCCCAGACCCTCTCAGCGCCCCCAGGAGCAGCTTGCGGGGGCCAGACATCCAGCTTTGGTGCTGCCAGCCCCTCCTGGTGGGAGGACCCTCCCCTCTGGGTGGGTTCAGGCC
Organism: Equus caballus; assembly: GCF_041296265.1. Lineage (NCBI taxonomy): Eukaryota > Metazoa > Chordata > Mammalia > Perissodactyla > Equidae > Equus > Equus caballus. The sequence continues at coordinate 59,157,219 of NC_091707.1, forward strand.
TCGGGGGCAGGCAGGTCATGTGCTGGTGCCCCAAAATGCCCATGACAGCCCTCCTTCCAGTAACCCGGGCTGCACACGGGTCACACGGTGCCTGAACCCACAGACGCCACCAGACCTGGGTGGGCCACGAAGGTGGCGGACCTAGGAGAGTTTGGATTCGATTTTGTTCAAGGAGCCCCGGGTCCCTCACGCGGAGCACAGGTAACTGCTGGCTGGTATCCCCACATGTGCCCCTCAGGATCCGCCTCCCAGAGGCCTGGAGCCCACCTGCCACCTTCCTCGGGGCACCCGGACCCCGCACCTCCCGCCCGCTCAGCCCCGCTCCACAGCGCCCCCACTCTGCTCTCCCTCGTCACGGGGTCACCCCTGATCTGCAAGCCAACACCCCAAACCCTCCCTCCCTCCCGTGGTCACACATTCCTCTCTGGTGCCCTCTTTCCTCTGCTCCCCTGATCGCAAACTTCTCCTCCCGCCTCGCTCACCCTCCTGGGGTCACTCCAATGCTGCTGACCCCCTTCCTGTCCTCCGGAGGCCACCAAGGGCCTGGGGCTCACACACCCGAGGGCCAGTGCCACCCCTCAGCCCTGCAGTGCTGTGGGGTGCCTTGGGGTCGCCCTTCCCACCTTCTCTCAGCTGCCGGGCCCCCTCCTCTCGGGGCCCCCTTGCTGGTTCCTCCTCTCCTCCCTGCTCCAGACGTTGGGATGTCCCAGGGCCCAGTCCTCAAACCGCTTACTTCTCTGTCTACACCCACTCCCTGGGTGACCTCACCCAGACCCACAGATTAGGCACTGTCTACTCCACACCAAAGAATTCATGCTGCTCCAACTGTAAGATCTGCCATTGTTTCATGCACCACTGTGGTAGGCAGGATTCTAAAAACGGCCCCCAAGACTCCTGCACGAACCCTGGAACCCAGGACGATGACAAGGTGTCACTCCGTGGCTGTGTTGTATTATACAGCAGGTTGACTGAATAAGGGCCTGACCTGGTCACGCGACCCCTGAGAGAGAGGAGTTTTCTCCGGCTGGTGGCAGAGGGAAGTCACAGAGTTCCACGCAGGAGAAGGATTCGAGGCACCACTGCTGGTTTTTGAGGATGGAGGGGCCACGTGAGAAGGAACGGGAGAGCAGAGAGCAGCCGCAGCCGACGGCCACAAGGAAACAGGGACCTCAGCACCACGACGGCAGGAGGCAAGTCTGCCACCAACAGGAGTGTGTTCAGAAAGGACCCCGGGCCCAGATGAGAAGGCCGCCGGCTGTGTCCTTGATCTGGCTGTGTCAGATGTCTGACCTACAGACTTCGAGCTAAAAAATGAGTATAGTTTTGAACCACTACTTTTGTGGTGATAGAAAACTAATCCAACCACAAGGAAAGAAAACGCTGCCTCTTAGCCGGTGACCAGTCCTCTCTGGTAAGATACATCCTGTCTTATCTGATTTAGAATGGCGTGTGTTCTCACTCATGCATATTCACCAATGTCACCCAAATTCACCCCTCCCGTCTTGCCCTGAGCTCCAGACATGTGCACCCACCTCCTCCTTTGTTCTCATCTCCGTGTCCCGTGGATATCATGAAGCTTAACACATCTGAAACAGAACGCCTACCCCCACTCAAAGTTTCCCGTCTCAGTCACTGGCTCTATCAGTCACTTGACACTCACCCAAAGCCCTTGGAGTCCTCCTGACCGAAGAGGCCAAGGAGTGGGAAGGGCAGGATGCAGCACACAAAGGCCCTCCCCTGTGTGTGGGCTTCCTGCTTAGATGGCTTCGCCTGCGGAGTCTCAGAGTGGCTGCAGCAGCTCCAGACCTCGCACCCAGTCTTACAGCAGGTCCAGGGAAAGAGAGCCTTTCCTCCAGAAGGCAAGCTGAAGTCCTGGCCCACTTCTCATTGGCCAGAATTGGACATGTGCCCTTCTGATGGCATTTGGCTTGGAGCAGCAGTTCTGGAGGTGTGGGCCTGCAGCGGCATCTCCTGGGAACTCGTTACAGATGCAAATTCTCTCAGACTCAGAAACTCTGGGGTTGAGTCCCACCCATCTGTGTTTTAACAGACCCACCAGGTGATTCTGATGCAGGCTGAAGTTTGAGAGGCAATCAGAGCCCACACTGGACCTGAACCCAAGGGCGGAGGGGCGGGCAGGACGGGTGGGCTGGTCATCTCCAGGCGGGGTAGGAAGAATCGTGATGGGGGCAGGTAATGTCTTCTGAGCCGCGAAAATGACAGGCACCAGAGCTCACCTTCCTGCAGACAGCCCCGGGGGAGGTGCTGGGAGGTCGCCTGGTGGGGCCCAGGGCAGAGCCGGCAGGGAACCTCAGCTGCCCTCCCGCCCTGCCTCCCGGCTGCCTGAAATGACACGGGGCCCATCTGGGCCTCTATGTGTCAGCGGGGGCTGCGCACCCCCAGAGCTGCAGAGTGGGGGGCGTGGGGGCCGGGGGTGGAGGTCTCGCAGCCACCCTCCTTGAGCCATAGTGGCCCCACACTGTCCCTCAGGGCCTTGGGGCCGGAGTCTGGACGGAGCGGGTGTGAGGTGCCCGAGTTATTGAAACAGCCTTATTGAGACGTAATCACAGAACATACAACTCACCCTTTTAAGGAGCACAAGGCATCGTTTTTAGTAGATTCACAGAGGCGTGCAGCCATTGCCAGCGTCAATGGTAGAACCTGTCACGTCAGAGAGAACACAGGACCCTCAAGCTATGACCCCCACTGCCCCGTCCCCTCGGCCCTAGGCGACCACCCGTCTGCCTCCTGTGCCCGTAGACTTCCCTGCTCTGGGCATCTCACGGAAGTGGAATCATGCACTGTGTGGCGTCTTGTGACTGGCTTCTTTCACTTGGCATGGTGTCTTCAAGGTCCGTCCACGTTACCGCGTGGGTGGGCACCTCACTCCTTTCTAAGGCTGAGTAACAAGCGACGTTCTGTTGCAAGAGAGACAAGCTTGTGTTTACCCACTCATCTCTTGGTGGACATTTGGGTTGTTTCCACTTTTTGGCCGTTACGAATAATACCGCTGTGAACACTTTGTACAAAGTTGCATGTGGACATATGTTTTCGGTTCTCTTGGGTATATACCTGGGAGTTGCTGGGCGCACAGTAACCCCGTGTTTAACGGTTTGAGGAGCTGCCAGACTGGTTCCCAGAGTGTCCGCACCATCTTGCATTGCCGCCAACAGAGTGTGAGGCTCCAGTTTCCCCACACCCTCGCCAACACTTATCCGAATCCGTGATTCTGGCCATCCTGGTGTGCATGGACGCTGGCCGTGTCCTGAAGGGGGTGTGCACGGGGAGCCTGCTCTGGGGCGGCTGGTGGCAGGTGTGGGGCTGTGCACTGGGCACCTCCGAGGACGGCCTCCCTGCTGCCACCGCCGCAGCCCGGAACCGGTCACAGTCCTGGCCCTGCCGGGGGCCTCGTCTCCACCCCACTGGTCTCCAGCCCTCCTGTCCCTGGAGTGGGCGCCCTGCTGGCCTCTGGGTTCACCCCCTCCGCGCCCCCTCCAGGCACCCACCCCCGATGCCTACCCCCACCCCTGCGGTTTCTCCAGATTCGCACCGAGGCCGTCACTGTCATTGATGGAGTAGCTGTCATTTGTCACCAGGCACAGGGCCACTCTCGGTTCCTCTTCTTCTCAGATCTGGCTTTGGGCCCAGGGGGCTCAGGGGACCTGCCAGCCCCGGAGAAGTGCCTGGCCCCACAGCCCCCTCTGGGTGGCCCCACGCAGTTTCCTCCCTAGGAGCCACTCGGGGGTGCTGCGCTCAGCGGTGCCACCTCCGCCTCCCTTTGGGTCCAGCGGCTCCCATCTCAGTGCCGTCCCCTGGGGGCTGCAGCCGGTGCCCCCAGAGGCCGTCACTGGGCCACACGGGCCTGTGTCATAAAGGAACCCGGGATGCTCCAGGCCCCAGGAAAGACCACAGAAACTAAGCCGGTGTCTGACTTGCTGTGGAGCACCCTGTGTGTCAGGCAGAGCGCGGGCAGGACGGACATGATCTCAGTGAATGTCCCCAACAGCCCTGAGGGCAGGTACTGTGGCCATTCCCACATTATAGGGCTCTGAGGGGGAAATAACCTTCCAAAGTGAGCTGTCCTCTCAAGTCCAGGATTTCAGATGGCCTTGGAGTGACATCCAGGCAGCCAGGATTGTTTCCTCCCCAACACGTCACTCCCCCAGGGTCAGGAGGCTCCGGGGAGGGGAGCCCTACTGGGACTGTGCCCCTTCTAGACAAGCTCCAGACTATGGGACCCCAGAATCTCCAGCCAAACCACCGGAGCCCACCCCCCCGGCCTACATGGCTCTCCTTGAGCCTGTCCCCCCGAAGTGCCCCCCAGGGTTCACGCCTGTGGCTGCAGCCACTCGAAGTGCCAGGTGGAGTGGGGGTGACAAAGGGGGCCTGATTCTGTCCCTGACATGCAGGTGTGTCTGCCAGGGCAGGAGGCCGGAGCGTGTCTGGCTGAACAGTCCGTTAGTTTGGTTGATAACTCTTCAAACATGTGGATATCCATGAGTGCTGAGATGTCCGGGGAGCCTGGGTGGCTCTCCTGGCTGGCACGGTGCTCTCCAGAAGCACAGCGTGGGGACCATGTGGCTACCAGTCCCTCATATTGTGACTCAAAGAACAACAAGGGGCCCATTCAGGCACAGGCCACGTCTAGGGGCTGGGAAGACAGCAGTGAACAAATAGCAGGGTGCCCCCTCTCCTGGAGCCCCAGTCTGGGGACGCACATGTGGAAAGGGGCTGGAGTGTAGGGTGGTGGGCTCCCAGTGGTGAGCTGCTGCATGGGTCTCTCTGGACTTCCTCTTCAGTTCCCACCTCCTTGCACGGCCTCGTGAGTACAGGGTGCATCTCACTGTGCCTGCCTCTGTCCCTCCGTCGGGGCGCTGAAGGGAGCACCTCGTAGAGGGGATGGATAGAAGGGAGGGAGGAGAAGAGTGAGGGAGAGAATGAATGAGCTAGGGAGTGAGTGAATGAGTGAGTCAGTGAATGAGTGAATGAATGAGTGAGTGAATGAATGAGTGAGTGAATGAATGAGTGAGTGAGTGATGAATGAGTGAGTGAGGGAGTGAATGAGGTCAGGGAGGGGAGCATGACCAGGAAGGCCGGACTCATGCAGGCAGGGCCTCTGGCTGAGGGGGGCCCTGGCTCCTGGGCTGACCCTTGCCCACCACTTCCCCAGCTCCCCTTTCCCTCAGCCTGCTGTCCCCTAGGGGCTCAGCCTCGCCCCCCGAGTACCTCCTCGAGACCCAGCACAGAGCCAGGCCCCTCTGTGTGGGGGCCTAGCATCCCTCCACTGCTCTGTGGACATGCATTGGTGGGTCCTAAGTGCAGACAGCCTCATCACCCTGGTCACCGTGAGGCAGGCTCTGAGCTGCCCGAGGAGAGAGGGCAGAAGGTGGTGCCCCGCGGCACAGCATATGGGGTCCAGACCCCCGCAGACCCAGCAGTGCCAGCGCCGGGCATCCAGACGGCCCCTGGAGCCCAGCATGGGGCTTTGAGACAGAAGCAGAGACACAGAGACAGGCGGTAGAGGAGGCCGTGTGAAGACGAGGCAGAGAGGGCAGTGGTGCGGCCACAAGCCCACGAAGGCCCAGGATGCTGCCGGTGCACCGGGGCGGAGGGAGGCCTGGAGCCACTCTTCCTCAGAGCCCCGGGGACTGCCCCCGCCCCCACCGTGCTCTGCAACTTCCAGCCCCAGAACCGAGAGAGGATCATCTTTGTTTTAAGCCATGTGGTGTGAGGTGATTAGTTCCAACAGCCCCGGAAGCCAGCACAGCAGATACCGTGGAAGCCTCGAGTGCCCGATGGCTGTCTTTGCCCTCCCCCCAGCCCTGAGTATTCCAGACTGTTCCCAGAATCCGCAGCCCATCCCTGCCCGCCCCTCTCATGGGCCTGGGCCTCCAAGAGAGCCCCAGAGGGAAGCATTTACCTGGAAAGGGAAAATGACATTATTCCATTTAAAAAGGAAGTTAGGACTGACGTGTATTTTTGCCTTTTTATTTCTAAACTTATTTTCTCAATGTCTCTCACAGTGAAGAAGGACAGTCGACAGCAGCCGTACAGAAATGAGAACGTAATTCAGCACTACGGCCCAGCAGAGCTTCCACGGCAAAGGGACGCTGCACTGTGCGTCGCGGGTGCCAGGCCCTCCACGCCCCAGGGGGCCTGCTGAGCTCGCTGGTTCGCTGGTTCACAGTGCTGTGCTGGGGGTAGGGGTGAAGTGCTTGAGGCAGAGGTAGTGGGCCAGCACCTGACGCTGACTCGGTGAGGTAGGTGTCGTTGGCCTTGCTACAGACGGGGAAACTGAGGCAGCGACACGACCTGGCCTAGATGAGGCTTGTCAGGGGCAGAGCCAGGATCTGACTCTGAGCTGTGTGGTTTGCAGGGCACCCACTTTCTCTCAGCCACACGGCAGACCCAGTTCCGGGCTCCATCCGGGCCCCATGCGCACCTTAGTGAGGGGCTGGAGGCGGAGGGGCCGTCACCTGCCTGCTCCCAGTTCGCTCTGTCCCGAGCCCTCGGCTGGCCTCTCCCCTGACAACGAAGCCAGAAGACGTTGATGTGAAGGACTTCCAACCATCCTCTGAGCCTCGTCAGCAGGTGTGCCGCCTTCCTGGGGAGCCCAGCAACGTTTCTAGCTGACAGGTGCTCCTGACATGAGCTCCTGGGGTTCCATGCTGAGGACACGTGGGCTGCCCTGCTGGGAGCCAGAGCAGCTGGCAGACTTCCCGGCAGCTGCCGCAAGGGGTCCGAAGCAGCCTACAGCGTCAGACCTGCTCAGCACAGAGCCAGCCCTAGCCGAGGGCCCTCGGGGCTGGGCTCCTGCCCCCGCCTGCGTCCTGGCTGTCCCACAGTGGCTGGGCACTGTGCAAAGATGCACAGTTTGCACACATGTGCTGAGGCAGAAGCACGAAGGCCCCACAATGTACTGTCACCATCATCCAATCAACGCTGGCAGAAAAGCACAGAAAATAAAGTCATCACCATGGATGCTGACCGGGCCCCCAGCCCGCGCACGGCATGTGCCAGCTGCTGGCAGTACCAGGCAGGCACGTGGCCTCTGCCAGCAGCCCTGCTGTTTGCTAATGGCCAAGAGATCCAGCCAGAACAAGCCACGTATGAAGAAGCCCCTTGCCTGCTGCCAGCTCCCCGGGCTCCCTGCAGCCGGAAGCATCACCTGACTCTGGGCGTGCCGCCACCTTCCACGTGGGGCTTCTGCACCCAGTGGGAGAGCCTAGCGGATTGGGACCTCCAAGGGGCAGAGGCTCCCGCAGGGTGTGGCTCCAGGAGTGAGCAATCGATGGCGTGTCTTCCCGAGGGGCTGCACAACCAGCACCACAGACCCCAGCTGGTGGGCTCAGTGGGGGTGCCAGGCAGCTGGCCCCCAGGCTCCTGCACCGGCCGTCCCGCCCTGCAGCACACTGGGCTCAGCAGGAGTGTTTGTTCAGCCTCTCCAGGGCACACAGTGAGCCCCATGTGCCAGCTATGACTCTGGCGCATGGACAGGCCTCGGGGACATGTGGCCATTTGCGAGTGACATGGGCAATTGCACCTCCTCTGAGTCCTTCGAGCAGGTGACATCCGTCTTTGTGGACCACTTTTTCCACACCTTGTGAATTCCAAATGCTTCTTGCCGTGAACGGCTGGCCAGCACATAGATGATGGGGTCGGCCACGCTGTTCACCGTGGACAGGCAGAGGAACACCACAGAGACCGTGTACAGGCTGCCTTCGAAGGCACACACGGAGTCCTCGTCTCCTTGGTAGTAGGAGAAGGCGATGGCTTTGATGAGGAGCACCACGTGGTAGGGGGCGAAGCAGACCAGGAAGATGACCACGACTGCGGTGGCCAAGTTCTTCACCTTGGCCTTCCGGGCGGCGCTCAGGCCCACGCTCAGCTTGACGCTCCTGAAGATCCTCTGGTTGGTGAAGGCGATGATGGCGAGAGGGATGGCGAAGCCGACGGTGAACCGTGAGTAGTAGTAGCTGGCGATCTTGCTGGTCATCGGCAGCGTCTCGAAGCAGGTGCCCTTCTCTTCCATTTGGAACACTGGGTAGTGGACAAGCCCGACAAGAACAAAGACGGACGCGGAGATGAGGATGGCAGTCTTCTGCTGGCGGCGGCCCCGGCTCTCCAGAGCGTACACCACGGCCATGAAGCGGTCGCAGGAGATGCAGCACAGGAAGAGGATGCTGACGTACAGGTTGCAGAAAAAGATGTAGCCAGTCACCTTGCAGGCCCACAGGCCCAGGGTCCAGCGGTGCTGTTTCCAGATGTAGAGGATCCAGAGCGGCAGGGTGCTGATGTACAGCAGCTCGCACAGCGCCAGGCAGAACAGGTAAACGGCCAGCACGTTGCCCTGGAGCGCCTGCAGCAGCGTCAGCCACGCCGTCAGGCAGTTGGCCGGCAGGCCCAGCGCACACACGGCGCCGTACACCACCACCAGGAACACTCTGCTCTCCTCGAAGGACACGTTGCAGTTGGAGGAAGCTATGCCAGGAGACAGGGTCATTGGGGTGGCGTTTCCTGTGGGACAGAGACAAGCGTGAGGATGGGTGTGGCTGGGAACCACGTGGAAGAGACTTTACAGTTCTAAGAAAGGATAAGACTCGTGGTAACTCCCGACTAGACCCACCGGGGATTTAGAAATTCCAAAGGAGTTTCTTAAAGTGATCCTCAGATCATTGATCGCCAACCTGACGGCATCACGGACAGAGAACACAGGCTGTGCAGAACCAAGTCCTTGCCACTCACTGAGGTCGTTTTGCAGAAGTGTTGTTGGTCTGCTCGAAAAGTAAGTTTACTCTCCAACTGCTGAGCAAGTGCTCTTCTGAGCCTGTTCTCGACAGAATCCAGGCTTGGGTGCTGCTCCTACCCTCTGCCAGCAGCTGCCACGCTTCCACCCCACCCCTTCCCCCGGCTTGGGCACAACCTCCTCCTGATCTGTCCCACTTTTCTGCCTCCTCCGAGTACCAATTACTGAAAAGGATGATTCACAACCCCTGTTGTGATGGTGGATTTTTGTCCACTTCTTGCAGTTCTCTCGAGGTTTGCTTTATATATTTGAAGCTCTTGTTAATTGGCACATATGAATTTAAAACAATTCTGTTTTCTTGGTGAGTTGGCCTCTGTATCATTATGTCACGGTGCTCTTATCTCTGTGGTAGGCAGAATACTGGCTCCCCAAAGATGCCCACATCCTAACCCCGGAACCTGTGAGTACGGTAGTTTGTCCGGCTTATGTGCAGTTCTGGTTACACAGCAAAGGGGGGTTAAGATTGCAGATGGAATTAAGTTGGTTAATCAGCTGACAATAGTAAAAGAGGGGGATTATCATGGATTATCTGGGCCGGCCCAGTGTAGTCACAGGGTCCTTGAACGCAGAAGAAGGAGAAAGAAAGGAGGTGGGGTGATGGGATGTGAGAACAGCTGGACCAGCCACTGGCGGCTTTGGGGATGGAGGGCGGGGCCACTAGCCAAGGGGTGCAGCCTCTAGAAGCTGGAAAAGGCAGGAAGTGGATTCTCTCCTGGAGCCTCCAGCCAGAACCAGCCCTGCGACACCTCGATTTTAGCCCTTTCACACTTCTGATCCCCAGAACAACAGATGATAAGTTTGCATTTTTAAGCCTCTAAGTTTGTAGTAATTTGTTACAACAATAGGAAAGTAATATAATTTCTCATAATGCTTTTAATACAAAGTCTTTTAGGGGCTGGCCCAGTGGCACAGCGGTTTAGTGCGCACGTTCCGCTTCAGCGGCCCGTGGTTTGCTCGTTCGAATCCCAGGTGCAGACACAGCACTGCTCGGCATGCCATGCTGTGGTAGACATCCCACATATAAAGCAGAGGAAGATGGGCGCAGATGTTAGCTCAGGGCCAGTCTTCCTCAGCAGAAAGAGGAGGACTGGCAGCAGATGTTAGCTCAGGGCTGATCTTCCTCAATAGATTGATTAATTAATTAATTAAAGTCTTTTGTCTGTTATTTAATATGAAATATCAGCTTTCTTTTGATGACTAACTTTTTGGCATGTTTTTCCAACCTTCTGCTTTCAACCTATCTGTTTCCTTCTGTTTTAGACATGACACTTATAGAACACTTGTGGCTGGATTTAAAAATCTAAGACTCTTGCATTCAGTCCATCTGTATTTATAATATTATTGACATATTTTGTTTTCTCATTTTATGCTTTCATTTGCTTTTTTCTGTTTGTTTTATTCCCCTTTTGCCTTCTGTTACAAGCTGAACTGTGTTCCTCCAAAAAGACATGTTGGAGCCCTGACCCCCAGCACTCAGAATGTGACCTTCTTTGGAGATGAGGTCTTTGGAGAGATGATCAAGTTAAAGTTAGGTCACTAGGGTAGGTCGCAATCCTCTGTGACTGTGTCCTTATAAAAAGGGGACATTTGGACACTGGGAGAAGACGGCCGTCCACACACCAGGGAGAGGGGCCTGGGACAGGGCCCTTCCTCACGGCCTCAGAGGGACCTGGCCTGCAGATGCCTCGGCCTCCGACGTCCAGCCTCCAGAGCTGGAGAGAATCCACGTCTGCTGTTTAACACCCCCGTCTGTGGTGCTTTGTCACAGGGACCAAGCAAACCGACACATCTTCATTTGGATTTCTTGAGTTTACTTATTTATTTGCTGTTGTTGAGGAAGATTCACCCTGAGCTAACATCTGTTGCCATTCTTCCTCTTTTGTTATGTGTGCCGCCACCACAGCATGGTGCTCACAGACAAGTGGTATAGGTCTGCGCCCAAGAACCAAACTCAGGCCACCGAAGGAGGCCACACGGAAGGAACTTAACCACTAGGCCCCCAGGGCTGGCCCTCTAGCATTTATTTTTAAATTCTGTTGTCCCCCCATCTATGGACTTGGAAATTATTGTCTATTTTAATCTTTTAGAGATTACCCTGGAAATTTTAATGTGTATATTTAATAGCGTCTAAAGTTAATCAAACCTTCACCCTCTTGAATTTTCGAGAACCCTCAGAACTGTGATCCTACTGGCCCTCGGCCGCTGTGTGTGGCTCTGGCGCAGTCATTTTAGTTGTGTGGGGTTTGGTCCTGGTTTTCAACCCCACGTGTCAGGTGTTGCGTGATTTCACACCGCTCATCCCTGTTTACGACCAGTCACACGCCAGCCCATCTTCTCCACGCTGCCTTCTTGCGTCTCCAGCTGTCCCGAGACGCCCCACCCCCCGTCCTTCCCTGAGGAGGAGAATTTACAAATTCTGAGAACAAGAGCCCGTTGTACAAACCCTCCCAGATTATGTTCATCGAAACGCCTTTTTACCCCAATTCTAGAAGACAGCTCCCAGGGGATCCGCTTCAGCTTGAGTGCAGGGAAGACTTTGTTCTTTAGTCTCCTGGCTTCTAACGCAGCGAACTCAGCGCCCAGCTGCCAGCAGGGTCCACGGTGCCCTCTCTAGCCACAGTGGCCACCAGCGGGGAGCCCATGATCTGGCTGCAGGAATGGACAGCAGGCTGGATGCGCCTGATGTGGCCACGGTGACCTCATGGAAGGGGCCATTGCTTCTCCATCCTGGTGACCCCTGAGTCCTGGAAGGCACTGTTGTTACTTACATTCTGGGCATGATGATCCCTTGACCTCCCCATATGGATGTCCAACCAGCAAGGAAAACTCGGCATGTCCCAAATGCCGACATCACCTTGGTGTCCCAGCCAGCTGTCCAGGGCTCCCATGGCCGGGCACGCTGCCTCCCAGGGATCCCAGCTGCCAACGTCCACAGCACGGTCACCAGCCGTGCCCCCGGCAGGGCGATTTGTTGCAGAATTAGACAGGGACAGTGACAGAGAGCGTTGCTTGTTTCCTCAGCTGAGGCTCGTCACAAAGGAAGCAAGTAGCTGGTACCCAGGGCCCCGGAGCTGCTCGGCCCCAAGCCAGGATCCTGCTGCCCTGTCTCGACTCTCACTGTTTCTCCCAATTTTGTTTCCCCAACTTCTTTATTCTGGTAAAATATATATAATACAAAATTCACCATTTTAACCATTTTAAGTGTCCAGTTCAGGGGCATTAAGTCCATTCACACTGTTGTGCAGCCATCACCACCATCCGTCTCCAGAACTTTTCATCTTCCCAAACTGAGACTCTGTCCCCAGGAAGCACTGACTCCGCCTCCCCTCCCCCAGCCCCTGCCCGCTCCGACCTGCTCTCTGTCTCTGACTTTGACTGCTCGGGGGCTCTTATGTGAGTGGAGTCACACAGGGCTTGTCCTTTTGTGACTAGTTTATTTCACTGAGCATGACGTCCTCAAGCTTCATCCATGTTGTAGCGTGTGCCAGGATTTCCTTCCTTTTTAAGGCTGAATAATACTCCACTGTGTGGATGGACCCCAGTTTGTTTATCTGTCTGTCCATCCATGGACGCTTGGGTTTTCCGCCTTTCGGCTACTGTGAATCAAGCAGCCATGAACACGGGTGTGCAGATGGCTCTTCAGGATCCTGCTTTCAGTTCTTCTGGGTATGCACTCGAAAGTGGAGTTGCTGGATCGTATGGTAATTCTATTTTTAACCTTTTGAGGAGCCGCCACCCTGTTCTCCACAGCAGCTGCACCGTGTTACGTTCCCACCACAACCTCGCCAACACTTGGTATTTTGTTTTCGATGGCAGCCATCCCAACGGATGTGAGGGGGCCACCCTGCCTCCTGACATTCTGGGACGCGTGCCACCACCTCCACTTGTAGGTGGAGGGGTCGAGGTGCAGGGGCATGAGCGAGTGGAGCAGATCCGGTTGCCAGTTCTTTGTACAAGTGATGGGGCTGCAGCTAGTGGCTGGAGTCAAGGTGAGGGGCACCAGGCCCCAGTGGGCGGCTCTCAGGTGGGAGCTATCCCCACCTGGGTGGCTCTTCCCCCTTGCCGTGCGAGGTCTCCATGGAGCTGCCCCACCCCCTGGCCCCAGCCCTGCCCTACCTCCCTCTCAGTGCAACCCTGTCCTGCCACGGCTCCCCAGTGGTCACACACCCGGGGTCAGAGCTTGAGGGGGAGGCACACGTGAGGCCTGTGGGCCCCTCCCTGCCCCCTGCCACTCCACCAACACTACCCACCCCTGTGGTGTGGCTACTGGACTCTTAATGTAGTTCATTCCCAAGCCACCTGCTCGGGGGCCACCTAGCAGGACACTCGGTGTCCGGTCTTCACCTTCCCACACCCAGTCCCACCTCCATGCCCAATCTGTGCCCAGCCCGGTGCACAGGCAAGAGCCTGCCTGGCCCCCACCCGTGTACCCAGTGGACCCTGAGCTCCTGGGAGGAGAGCCTCCCTGGGGTGGGGGCCGAGGAGCACCCTGTAGACGGGGGAGGCCCCCATGGGGCACCTGCGACTGCTCTGTGGCTCGGCACTGGGTCTCTCACGAGATACGGGCATGACATGAGCCCCAGAGGACACAGGAGCCTGTGGGCCTCCTCTCAGCCCCAGGCCTGGGTTTTTCTCGCACTTCAAGGGAGTAAGAAAGGGGCACTTCCCTCTGTCTCGATGGAGAACCTCTGGCTTTCTTGTCTCTGAGTTAGTTCTTATTTCGATAAACCTATTCTTGCATGCTAATTTTTGATGTACTCATCCCAGTTATGAGATGAAGCACACGGTAGCCAAGCTCTCCCAGGCCCCTCCGGAACGCCTAAAGTCAAGGGAGTCACGCGGCTCTCACCAAGCATCTTCGCGGGTCCGGTTTCAGGCAGCCCTGTAGTAAGCTCTCCAGCACCCGTCCGGAGTCTTGTCCGTCCCACTGAGAGGTTTACTCCAAGAGTTTAAAAGGACCTGAAGGAAGAGCAGATAGAAATTGTTTTACAGACATCAGATTAAATCACCAATGAAGTCATTCGACAAATGGTTAGTAAGCATTTACTATGCACCGAGTCTTGTATTTATCCTGTGGGAGACACCAGCAGGTCCTTAATATATAAAGAACTCCTGCAGATCAACAAAAGAAAGAAGTGTCGAAGCCAATGAGCAGATAATTCACAGAAGAAATAGAAACGGCTCCTAAAAACCTGAAAAAGGCTCAGCTGCACTTATAATCAAAGAAATGCAAACACAAACATCCAAATGATAGTCTCTTTTTGCCAAATAGGTTGGCAAAAATACGGAACTTTAATTCTCGGTGTCGGTGAGAGTGTGAGGCCGTGGGCACCCTTTACTGTGCTGACGGACCATAAACTGGCACAAATGTTTCAGAGCACAGTTTTGCAATCTATTTCCAATAATCTTCAATGTGCTTAACTTTTGATCTGGTAAAATAGGAACTTTTCCTGTTGAAATAATTACCCCAGATGTGAAGCAAATGTGACCTAAAAGCATGTCACAGCACCTTGCCCCACGTGAAAGGGACTGGGACCCCCAGGAGAGTGCCCACGATGCCCTCAGTGCACGGAGCAGGGGCAGGTCTGAAGGCGCCACGGATGGGGGTGGCATCCAGGATGCCTTATCTCTCCGCTTCTTTCCCCAACCAGAGGTGCCACTAAAACAGGCTCCGTCCTGATCAGCCAGAGACAGTCTGAGGGGAGGCGATCCCTCTAAACCCGTCCTCAGATGGGGTGGATGGCGCACTCAGAGCCCCGAGGGGCTGCTGCTGCCGCTCTGCTCTGTAAGGCAGGCCCGGGTGTCTGTGGGTCCCGCAGGAGGAGGGAGCGGGGCTGGACCCAGAGGGGTTACACACTGCCTCTGGTCCGCCTGCCTGGTGCCGGCCCAGCCCCCACCCCGCTGCCTGGTCATGGGGAGGCAGCGGCTGCATCGGCTTCCTGGGCCCGCTGGCCGTGCTGCCAGGAGATTCATCTCACAGAGCTCCTTCTACAAGCGTGTTTCTATGAGCTGGAAATAACAGGAAGCCAAGATGTTTACACCTGAAACTTCAGAGAGTTCACTGACTCTTTGAATTTTTTAAAATACCCACAAAGATGAGAAACAGAAGCAAGAAGGAACCAGGAAACCATCTCCAACTGATGCTGACCTTTTGAGAAGGACATCCCCTGGGGGCCGGCAGGCGTGGGCCTGGAGGCGCTGTGGCTGAGGAGGTCTCCCTCGCATAGGACTCTGCCCTCAAGGATACGGTCCAAGGCACTCCCGGCCGTGGCCCTGTGGGGCTCATGTGGCGCCTGGGTCTGTGGCCCAGCGAGAGATGCAGACCCCCGAAACAGAGACCCGGCTGGCTCACGGGTGAGGGGGGTGACCCCAACTAAGGGGTCCCGGGAGGGCAGATGTTCAGCTGGTGAGGTGGCTGCCTGGGGTGGGGCCTCCAAGAGAGGGGCTGCTGGGATGGTGGCCCACGTGGAACAGTCCTGGGAGGTGAGGCACCAGCCTCAGCCCCGGCCAGATTCCTTCATCCCCATGAGGCTGAGCTGCCTGGGAATGGCTCCTGGCAGCCCGCTGCCTTCACGGTAACTCCCAGAGCTTTCTGGAAAGCTGGGAGGATGAGCCTCCGAGAGGGGCTGTACGGCCTGCTCTTCCCCGATGTCGACAGGAGCAGAGGAGCGTTGTGTCTCTAGAAGCCACTTCTGCAAAAGCCAGAGGAAGTGGTGGAAATGCTCGCCCCCCTCCAAGACGAGGTCTGCAGGCAGGGCGGCCCTCCCATGGCGCTGCTCCTCTGAGGCCCCAGACCCTGCACTCGGGGAGCAGACTGACCAGGGCTGAGGCAGGGGGTCCTGGGGCAGGCTGCTCCGCCCCACCTGCCCTGTGCGGCCGTGTAGTGCAAGGCGCCGGTGGCCAGATCCAGGGCCACGTTCCCATCTATCAGGTTCTGACGGTCTGGCTGGACAGGTCAGGGGTGGGGGGCCACGTTGAAAGAACCGGCGGGCCCAGTACGAGGCCCAGGTGGAACAGCCAGGTGCTGGGGCGTCCTGAGAGAGCGACTCACAGCCCTCCAGGACATCCTGGCCCCCCTGGGCCACTCCTGCCCCTCCGTCCACTGCCTGGACCCACCTTCCAGCCACCCGGCCTTTCACTCCTCAGAGCTCGTCCCATCCCTGGGCCTTGTCCAGGCCAGTCTCTGCCTGACGGGCATGTGGCTTCAGGTCTCAGGCCCCAGGCCTGCTCCCAGGGTCTTCCCAGACCTGGTGACCCCTCGCCCGCCCCCTCCTGCTCCCCGCTGTCACCACCTCCACTTTCTGCTTCCTCTCCATGCTCCCCATGTGTCTCCCCGACCCCTCGAGGTGAGCAAGACATGTAGGGGGCCTGGGCCTCATGCCTGCCCAACCTCAGAGGGTCCTCATGTTGTCCTTGGTTAGCAGCTAGGACCCTGGGCAGCCTAACCCTGGGTGAGGAATGGGAGCATGGACCACGGTGTCCAGCCTGGCTGCGATGGCTGTGGACAGAGCATCCGTGTCCAGAGGAGTGGGCTGCCCACCCCCGGGCCCAGGCTCTTCCTCTTGCTCTTTTGGCCTCCAGCGGGGCTGGGTGTTGGTGGGAGGCCCAGGGCCTGGAGGACTGGCTCCTCCATTGCTCAGCACCAGCCCTGCGCCCACCCTTCCTGGCAGCCCACAGCAACCTACTCTTTTCTCTCATCACCCCGTAGCCCAGCCCACCTCTGGGGACCCACAGAGGAGGGCTGGCTGTGGGATCGGTGAAGTGTTGGACCCGTGGGACTGGCCCTGTGCAGATGCAGGGCCTGACTCCAGGCCAGACCTTGGCCTCGGGGAAGGGCCAAGTCCGCCATGCCCACAATGCCAGCCTGGGGCTGGGGGACGTGGGGGTCTCCATCCTTGGTCTGTGCCCTGGGGGAACTACAACAGGCTGGGCGCCCGGTCACTGCCCACCCACAGTGGTCCTGCTCGTCTGGACACAATGTCACGATGAGGCCACTTGGATGACCCGAGTCGCAAGGCCACAGGGTGGGCAGGCCCCGGTCAGCCCGAAGCCCCATCACACCTGCCCTGGGTCTTCTACCCTCCCTGCCTCCCCGCCCAGCCAGCCCTGCCGTCCCCTCCCGGCTCCTCACAGCTCCAGCCCGCCTTTCCCGTGCCACTGCCACCACCCCCAGCATGCTCACTTATGGCTACTTTGCCGTTTATTATCAACACAATGGTACTTGGACAAGCCCATTTTCCGGATGAGAGAGTCACTACGTTCCGGATGGACACTCACATGACATGACAAAGACTCATCTCCCTGGCGCTTCCCCCAGCAGCCCGGGGTCCTGTGTTTGCGCTGTGTCCCTCCAGTCTTTTAAAATATAATTTTTACCTTTTTACTGCGGAACTTTTCAAGCGGATGCAGAAGCGCAGACAACGAAGCCTCGAGCATCCCCCACACGCACAAGCTTCCACCTGCCCCGTTTCACTTGCCGTTTCCAAGGGCGGTTCCCCATCCTGGCGCACACTATGAAGACCCGCTTCCTCAGCCTGGGCGAGCCCCTCTCGCGGCTTGGCTGTAATTTCTGTAACCGTTTCACTGTCACTGGACATTTCGAGTTATTTCCCATCTCTCACTCCCACGACCCGAATCTCTGCCTCAGTTTCTGTCTTTGTGTTCAGGGTGAACTCTGGGAGGGACTGGCTAAGTTACCAGCCCCAACAACACACCCACCTGTGCTCTCAGCAGGCGGTCCCCCACCTCCATCTCACCCCCTCCCAGTATGGGGAATCCATTTCTGTTTCTCTCCTTCTGGTAGATTTTTTTAAAACGCATTTGTATTTCTCTAACTGCTGCTGAGGTGGAACCCCCCGTGTCAGCCGGTTCTTGCTTATCCTCTCCCTGCTTCCCCCAGGGTGTCCCTGCCCTCCCCCCTGCACCTGGCAGACCTAAGCATCATCTTATCTCTGTCCTGTGCACAGAGAGGAACTGCCCAGCCCAGCACCCCGTCCTCAGCAGCCAGCCCCCCACCGTACGTGGCAGACCTTTGCGGAACATCCACTATGCCAGGCGCATCTCTGAACACCGTCCTAGGAGGCCCACGAGCTGTCTGGCCCCAAGACCATGCCTGGGACCCAGCAGAAACCCCACGCTGTCTCCATCCTGCCCCACGTGCCCCTCGGCCCAGGCAGCCCTGGAGGCAAGGGAGTCAGACGCTTTATATGCCACCTCCTACCCAACACCCCGAGAATCAGCAACAACCACATGGCACCCAGGAAGCTCCCCAGAGCCTGGGAAGAGGCGGGGAGATGTCCTAGGGACGAGCCCGTCCCTGAGCTCCCACTTCCCAGCCCCCGGGCCAGCAGAAGAACATCCCAGGGTAGAAGAGTCTCTGAAGGACCAAGAGGAGACATTGTCCCTCTGCCCCAGCTCCTCTCCCCCGCATCCTCCTGCCTCACCACCCATTTGTCAGCACCGGTGCCTGTGGCTTCCCTCTTGGTGAAGGACCGGGTTAAGACCCTCAACAAAGCCCCTACCTTTATACCAACAAATCAGACCCCCACCCGCCGGGGGCTCCCTGTGACGGCTCCCGAGCGCGAGGAGCCGGGGACTTACCCAGGCCACCCCGCTCCGGCATGCCTTGAGCTCCCCTCCCTGCAGGGGCAGCTGAGAACTTCCAGGAAGTTGCAGAGTCCCAGGGTGACAGCAGCACGGAAACTCCCCTAACCACACATAGGGCAAGCCCTGCAGTTGGTCAACCTGGGCCACTGCTGTCTCGCTGGCGCCCCGTCACTTTCCTAGGGGTAGATGTCACGAAACTGGACCAAACCCACTTCTCTTCATGGCTCCCACAACACCGTGAGACAGGCCGTGCCTTCTGCATTCGCTCGGGACCTTCTCAGTGGCTCGGGCCAGCTGAAGTGAGCAGCTGGTGCCTGGAGTCCCCAGCTGGCCACCGCAGCACATGCAGCGGTGGGACCACCGAAACAGGCTCCAGCTCCCGGGCTCGGGCTGGGCTGCACTCCTTGCAGGCAGGGTGCGCGGAGCCTGGCGGCCCCCAAGAGGCCTCGCCCTCCCAGAGCACCCACGGGGCGCCAGCCCAGCACTGCCCACGGTGGCCCCAGGACAGCACCTGCCATTTCACACGGGCTCCCATCCTGAGGCGGGGTCCTGCCCGAGGATAGGGGCTAACACGTTCTGTCCTTGTCTCTGCCCCTGAGCCCCTGAGCTGACCCCAGCAGGGCCTAGTGGCCTGTGCTGGTGGATTTCTCCGTGAGGGGCCACACAGGGTCCCCTAGGACACAGTGTCCTTCACTGAGGCACTTCAGGCCTTGGCAGGCACGGTGGCTTGTCTCTCCCTGGCTTACAGGACCCCAGGCTAAAGGCTAGAACATCTTGGATCCAAACACACAGCCCAGTTTCCTTGGCGAGCGCGAGGCCTGAAGCCAACCCACTGCCTCCTGGATGGACCGCCTCTGCCCGACGGGCTGGTTCTGGGGCACGGGTGAGACCAGGGCGCCGTGCAGGCCCTCCCTGCGCACACCGCCGAGGCCTGACTCAGCCAGGCTCCTCAGCTGTGGGCTGGGGCTGGGCCCGCCATGTTTCTGGGGTGGCAGTGCCCAGCCCTGTCACAGGCACGGCCAGCAGAGGCATCTCCAGGCCCGGGGAGCCCCGTGGAGGGTGCTCCCCTACTCAGTCCTTCCTCTGGGAGCATTTGGGTCACAGCCCACCTCAGGTCACAGGGCTCCTCTTGGTTCCACCCTGAGCAGTGATCTCTCAGAGCGGGGTGCATGGCTGCAAGTTCCTAGAAAGCAGGGCATGGAGCATACGTGGGTCTGAGCACTGGGCTCACTCCAGCCTTCTGGAAACACCTGCCAAGGGGGCTGTGACACCCACCACAGGCCACCGCCCAAGGAGTCACCTACCTCATGGGGGCTCAGGCCCAGGACAGTCCTTCCAGAACGAGCAGTAGCCAGTGGACTGAGACTCTGGGTGGACTCAAGACCCCCCGTCCCTTGGGAGCCACCTCCAGAGGCCCCAGGATCTGAGGGAGGTCAGGCCTAGTCAGGGCAGAGCCAACATCGGGCCAGCCGGCCAGGTGCCCCGGGGATGGCAACAGACAACTGTCAATTCATGCTGGCCTTGCTCCCTTCTGCACCCCAACTTAGGGCTCCCTACACCCTGGCTTGTGGGTCCAGGTATGAAGCACAGATCCAACCCAGGTGGTGTCACCCTCTGTGCCACAGCTGGTGGGCCAGGGATGGCAGCCAATCCCAGGTAGGCCAGCTGATCCTCCCCATGGGGGCCTCGATGGGGTCTGGGAAGGATGGCTGGGCCCCTGGGGGGCAGGGGCCGAGTGAGTGAGCTGAGACCCCGTGGCTGTGCCCACCCCCACCCCCAGGGCCCACGTTGCCGCCTCCTGCACACAAATTCCTGACCAGTGAAGCGGGCGTGTGTGAGGATGGCTTCGGGGAAGAGAGGGGCAGAGGGGCCCAGCTGAGTCGGGAGTGGAGAACACTGGCCTGGCCACGGCTCTGGCCTTTTTCCTGAGGGCTGAGGGTTTCCAGGTAGCAGAAGGGGGACCCTGCAACCCGCTTTGACACTGCCCCTGGGGTCCCCTCAAGAAGAGAGTCACTTGCTTCCATGATGCCCAGCTTCCGCTGGACATGTGCCCGAGAAACCTGGAAGGGCTTCCCCATGCACCCTGCCTGCACTCTGATGCTCGTCATCCAAGACAGGGGCAAACCGTCCACCGCTGTGAACAGGCTGCACTCACCGCTTTCAACTTCAGAAGATGGAGAAGGGCGGACAGCTCCACCCCTCGTCTGCCGTCCTGCTCCGCGCTCTCCGGGCAGCTGCCCAGGGGAATTTGCACATCCCTGCACCTTGTGTCCACTCTCCTTCCCATTTCTAAAGACTTTATAACGGAAAAAAGGAGAGTCATGAAGCCTCGTGTGACCACCACCAGATTCCTCGCATGTAAGGAGTTTCCCAGGTGGGCTTCATCCAGAAGCGTCCAGGTGTCTAAGCAAAACGCAGAAGGACCCGGCACTCGACACTCCTGAGTTCACCCCCAGAACCAAGCACCCTGCATGTCGCAGAGCCGTCCTCCTGGCCCAAAGCGCACTGTGCCGGCCCTGCCAGCTTCCCCAGTGGTCCTCAAGAGGTTTTCCCGTGAGTTCTTCAAGCCGGGGTGCTAGCTGAGGCACAGCATCACAATCGGGTGCCACAGCTCTGAAGTGTCTTTCAGTCGGAAGCAGTTTGACCCTGACCCTCACCCTGACTGGGTTGTTTCAGGAAATGTCGCACTCTGGATTTGCTTGGCTAGGTCCTTCTGGGTCATTTAACGTGCTCCTCCATCACCAGTGACTAGAAGCTGTTCTAACGCCTTGGTGGCTCAGCAGAGCGCGTCTGGTGACGGTACCTCTGCAGAGCAAGTGACAACAAAGCAGCAGGCTCACGGCTCTCTCTGATTCCTCCACAGCGAGGCACACGCAGATGTCACTCCTTGCACCCTCGTCACCTGTCCCAGGAGCTTCTCCTTCACGCCTAATCCCGCCACGTAGAACACTCCATTAGGTTTCTAAGTGGTGAGTTTCCAGTTGAATGGTGCTTCCACGTCATCAGCTGGGGGCTGGTGTGGAAAGGGCGTGGCTCCCCACGGGCGGGGTGACGGGCTCCTCCAGTGGGAGCTGACAGCTTGATTCTAGCTCTCTCTCTGAGTATCATGAAGGACTCATAGTGGGCCAGCCTGATGGTGCAGCAGTTAAGTGCGCACGTTCCACTTCGGCGGCCCAGGGTTTGCTGGTTCGGATCCCGGGTGCGGACATCACACCGCCCATCAAGCCATGCTGGGGTAGGCGTCCCATATACAAAGTAGAGGAAGATGGGCACAGATGTTAGCTCAGGGCCAGTCTTCCTCAGCAAAAAGAGGAGTACTGGCAGCAGTTAGCTCAGGGTTATTATTCCTCCAAAGAAAAAAATGACTCATAGATTCTTTTTTTTCAAGATTGGCCTTGAGCTAACATCTGTTGCCAGTCTTCTTTTTTCTTCTTCTTCTTCTTCTCCCCAAAGCCCCCCAGTATCTAATTGCATATTCCAGTTGTAGCCCTTCCAGTCATGCCATGTGGGACGCCACCTCAGCACGGCTTGACGAGAAGTGCCAAATCTGCACCCAGGACCCAAACTGGTGAAACCCCATGCCACCGAAGTGGAGCACGCGGACTTAGCCACTCGGCCACGCGGCCAGCCTCAGGACTCACAGAAATTTTACTGTGGTAAGTGATGCATAACATGAAATTTACCATTTTAACCACTTCTAAGTATACAGTTCAGCGGCCTCAGGTATGTTCACATTGCTGCACAGCCGCCGCCACCGTCCACCTCCAGAACTCCTCCACCTTCTCAACCTGAAACTCTGTCCCCGTGAAACACTGTCTCCCCATGCTCTCCCCCCGCCCCTGGCGCCCACCATCCTGCTCTCTACGTCTACGACTCTGACGACTCCAGGGGCCTCACATGAGTGGGTCACGCAGTCTTTGTCCTTCTAGGCCTGGCTTATTTCTCTTAGCATGATGTCCTTCATGTTCATCCGTGTTGTAGTGTGTGTCGGAATCTCCTTCCTTTTCATGGCTGGATAATACTCCACTGTGTGGATTTACTATGTGTTGTCTATCCATTCAGCCGTCGGTGGACACCGGGTGGCCGTCCCCTTTTGGCTGCTGTGACTAGGGCTGCTGTGAACACGAGTGTGCGAGCCTCACGGATTTTCACATCTTCAACATGTCCCAGTCCACCCTAGTCAACCTTCTTGAGGCTACTCAAACTGCCCCCCACTGGGCGAGTTCTCCACCCTGCCTCTGGGGATGATGATACAGGTTGTCTCTTTAGATTTGTTACTATGGCGAGTTTTGCCCATCAACTTGCGGATGCTGCCCACCTGGAGGGAGCCCTGCGTCATGTGCGTCAGTCTGTCCCTCTGAGGCCTGATCCCCTTCGCTAAGATGATCTTTTCTTCCTCCTTCAACGGGGTCTCCCAGCCTCTCCTGCCCCCCAGCGCCTCCCGCCCACCCCCAGCTGGGCTCTGGCCCTGCCCTCCCACCTTGGGCCTTAGTGGTGCCGAATCAGGGGCTGGGGAAGGGGAACGGGGGTGGGGGGGGGCTTCCGGGGATTTCCGGGGAACTCCGCCAGCCTCATAGGGCAGGAGTTCCCCAGGCGCCAGCCGGGGAAGGGTTTTCAGGGCAGTTCACAGAGAACAGCGCTGCAGAGAAGAGGCTAGGGAAGGAGAGGGGCTTTTGAGAAGTGTTACCCCACAGGCTTGGTGATTCTAAAGCTGTCCTTGCGGGCCCCTGTTCCTCTGACCAGAGAGCACCCTGCCTGTGAATCAGGAGCTGTGGTTTTAACCAAGTCAGAGTGCGTCCTTCTTCAGCCCAGGACAGGTCCCAGAACCCCCAGATAACCATGCTAAACACAGGGGTTTCCTGTCTCTCGAGGCTGGCAGCTTACACAGCCTTGGGGAACCAGGTGCCTTATCTCATGGTGAAATGTGGCTACTCCAGCTCCAGCCTTCATATTTGCATTCCAGGCATCAGGAAGGAAGAAAGTTGAGGATGGTGGGTCCCTTCCCCTTTGAGGAGACATCCCAGAATCCCCATCCAATCCTTCTGGTCCTGTCTCCTCGAGAATACAGTCCTGTAACCACACCTCACTGCAGGGGAGGCTGGGGAATGTGGTTTTTGATTTCAGTACTGATGTGGGTGCTGTTCCTAACCAAGAAGGACCTGGGGGGGTGGTACGGGCGTGAGTGTTGCCTTGGGCACATGTGGCCACCAGCTTCTCTTTGACCTGGCAAGGGCAGGTCTCAGACAGGTGGTGGGGTGCACACTGGCTGGGCCCAGGAATAAAATTGCCCCCAAACGAGAAAACGATTGAGTAGGGGTTGATCTGGGAGGAGGAGGGGGGGAGCCGGAGACTGAAGAAGCTGGGAGAAGGAGTGCGGGGGACAGCTAGACGAGAGGAGGTGGGCCTGTGGAGAGGATGCATTAAGCTTGTGGGAAGGCAACTTTCTCCCTGTGGAAACCCCGGGAAATCCACCATGTGAGCCTCTGGAAGCAGGATCAGTGTGGAGAACCGAAACCATCAACCCAGCAGGACTAGCTACACTCTGTCTCCACTGGCAGAATAACCTTATTGTTCATTCCAGAATTTCCAGAAAGACTCATCAACTCTTTAGCAGAAAGCGTTAAGTGACATTTTGGGTGACATTTTGGGGACCCACGTTCACCAGTGTCGGTTGGGGGCACCAGAGAGTTCCGGGCACCAGAGGGTTCCAGGCACCTGCAGTCGTGGTCGCGGCCACAGCGAATCCTGCTAGTGGGACAGGCCCTCGCTTCTGTCTGCCTGCCCCTTTAGTCTGTGAGCCCCGGGGGCAGAGGGCTGGCACTCCAGTTACTTTGGTATTCCTGTGCCCGCCCGTCCCCTGGGCGTACACCCCGTGGGGGAACCACTTTCAAAAGATAACACTGAGGTCCCGCCTCCTGGACATCGAGAATTATTCTTGGGTAGACGGAAGAGAAACCAAAAGCGGGACTGTGAAACATTTGGGAAAAAACCAGGGGCTTCCTCAGCCGCACAGGAAAACCAGCCTCGGGGGCTCACAGAGCTAACAGGAGCACAGAACAAGGGAGCTTTGGAAGAAAGCTGAGCAGAAGACCCTCACGTCCTGGCTGCCCATCCTGGGGTGGACAGGAGCTGCAGCGGCCGGCAGAGGACAGCTAGGGGTGGGCATGCCTGGGTCGCGGGCCCCTCGCTGCAGCACGGTCACTCTGCCACCCCAGGACAGAGACAGACTTTAAACCAGCCCACGAGCTGTGTGAACCGGCCAAACTGCGAAGTTAATAGAAGAACGTGCAGGAGGCTATCCTGGCAGCCTGGGACAGAGAAGGACTTAAAAATTTTCCAAAAACACCAAAAGAGGCCAAAAAAAAAAAAAATCAGTGAATTTGATGACTTCGGCAGTGAGGACTTCTGTTTGCCCGAGGATGCCCAGATGAGGTTAACACATGAAGACAGAAGAGGAGGACATAGATGCTTCGTATAAAATTAACACGAAATTAATACGGAAAGCACACAGGAACTTCTGCTGGCGAAGAAGAGAGGCCATGGTACAGAGACGTGTGGGGGGAACGGCATGCGACATGGGCCCTCTGCCCTCCTGTGTCTCCCCTGCCCTGGGGCTGTGCCTGGCCTCCCCTGGGAGGGAGCCTCGGCAGGCAGACCCCAGGCATAGTCCCTGCGGTATTCAGCACACCCCACCAGGGACCGCGAACCAGCGAGGCGCTCACCCCATCCAGGGCCAGCTCCCAGGCCCACTGGAGGAGCCAGGCGGGGCCAGTCTCTCTCTAGGACGGGACAGGACCACACGGCAACAGGAGGAAGCCATTTCCTCCATCAGCAGCTGTTTCATTAAGTGCCCGCTGTATGCCAGTCCCAGAGCAGGGGTAGATATGCTCCTCCACCCTGGAAAGGGACCCCTGCCCTCCCCAGCCCCACTGCTCTCCCAGACCCCAGCCCCAGACCCCGCACTGACCCTGCAGCCTCCCAGCTCCTCCTGGGAGGGCGGCCCTTGGGGCCCTTGTTGTCCACTCTCAATGGCCTTCGAGAGCTGTTTGTTTTATCCTAAATGTCCCTTGACACAGGAAGGGTCCTAAAGACCAGGGCCACCCCCAGCCTCCCTGGGAGGGATGGCAGCATCACCTCTGTCCAGTAGGCTCTCCTGGGCGAGTCAGCGTGTGCCTGGGGGGGATGCAGAAAGGCAGGCGTGGGACCCCTTTTTCTGTCTCCCCCACTCCCCCACCACTCAGAGCACTGTCCTGGCGCCCGGCGGAGAGGTAAGATGGAAAGGGAGAGTCAGCTCGAGCGCCTCTCCTGCAACGTGGTGCTGCTCAGACCCAGGTCTGAGCGCCTGCCCCTTCTGCAGCTCGAGTTCCAGCTTCTCACATCGTCCAAGGTTGGCAGCAGAACCGAAATGAGAACCAGATCCTTCCAGCAGGATTCCTTCTGCCTCCAGACACCGGCCAGGCCTCACTTGCAACCCCCATCCCGTGGCCCCAAACCAGGGCAATTTCGCCCCCAGGGGCATGGAGCTTCCCAGGGGATGTGGAGCCTCCCGGGGACATTTGTGGGTTTTACAACAGTGGTGGGGTGCTCCTGGCCTCGAGTTGGGGGAGACTGAGGATGATGCTAACATTCCATAATGCCCAGGACAGCCCCTCCCCACCACAAAGACTCGTCAGGCCCAAATGTCCATGGTGCCAGGGTAGGGAGCCCCGATGGCCTGTGGGCAGCCGGGTCAGGGTGGGGAGCAGGTCCTCTTTTATTTATTTGTTTATTTGTTTGTTTGTTTATCTGTTGGTGAGGAAGATGGGCCCTGAGCTAACATCTGATGCCAATCTTCCTCTTTTTTGTTTTTTCTCCCCAAAGCCCTAGTACACAGTTGTGTATCATATTGTAAGTCCTTCCAGTTCCTCTGTGTGGGACACCGCCTCACTGTGGCTTGATGAGCGGTGCTAGGTCCACGGCCAAGACCCAGACCTGTGAACCCCGGGCCGCGGAAGTGCAGTGCACGACCTGAACCGCTTGGCCCCGGGAGTAGGTCCTCTTTTAGGAATCGCTCTGACTCTCCCAAGTGAGGAGGGTGGCGGGGGGACCCAGGCTGCCGCTGAGCAGTTGAAGGGGCATGGCCCTGCCGACCCCCCAGCCCTCGGGAAGCCCTGAAACTGCGGACTCCAAGCTGGCAGCCAAGGCCCAGGCAGGCCGTCCACGGGGCCTGGATGGCGAGACCCAGCCCTGGCACTCCACGGCAGCAAGAGCGTGCCGCAGGGCCTTCAGCCGCCCAGGGGTTCTGGAACCCTGGGTCCCCTCCTCCACCTGTAACCCTCTGCTACAACCTCAGGGCTGTTGTGGGCACCGCTGTGAGGCTCCCCGCCCCTCCTCGTCTAGCCCCTCCACACCCCTCCCCTTCACACCCTCCCCGCCCCTCCTGAGCCCCGTCACAAAACCTCCCCAGACAGACGCCGGGGAGACAGAGCCCCACATAGAAAAACACCTGGGCCGACATGTGAGTGCACCACTCACTCCGGAAACAATCTGGTTTCCTCTGCAGAGTGTCGGGGCTCCAGCCAACTTCAGCTCCCAGCAGTTCAGGTGACACCCCAGGTGGGGCCCAAAGCTGCTGGGCTGGGGGGAGGAAGATGGCCCTGGCTCGGTCTGGCTACCAGCTCGACCAAGCACACACTTCCTGAGCGCCTGCTGTGTGCACTGCCCTGGGCAGGTTCTTAAGGGGCAGTCTCGGCCCTCCAGAGGCCCACAGCTGGAGGAGGGGCCCCTCATGGCGGCTGGTACCACCCTGGGAGTGTGGCCACAATCCTGGAGCGTGGCCAGAAGCACTGCAGTGGCACCTGGGCCTGGGCTGAGCCACTGAGGCCGGGGAGGGCGTCGTCGAGGCAGGGGGCACAGAGCGTGTAAGGCTGGGACTGTAAGCCTGTCTCCCAGGGCTGGCGAGCTCAGGTCGTGTGCTGCTCTGCGGGGCTCAGGGTGAGGGCAGAGGCCAGAGGACGGAGGGAAGGCCGGGGCGGTGTCCCGGCCTGAGACCCCAGGGCCAGGAGTCAGAGGGGAGGCAAGGTGGAGGGGGTCAGGGGCCCACAGGATGTGGGTAGGAGAGGAGGCAGCGGGGGAGCTGGGCATTGTCAAGCAGACGGCCATGCCCAGGGGCACGGAGGGGCACGGAGGGGTGCCCTAGCAGACTCTGGGGGCTGAGGGTCTGGAGGGTCCCAGGGCTTCAGAGGCCAAGCAAGGCTGGCACTGCCCAGTCACCTGCCCACGCTGAGATGGCCAGACCAGAGGGCAAGCGGGACTGCAGGAGACCCACTGAAGAGGTAACACACAGGGCTGGGAGGGTCCAGGCAGGACCTGGAAGGTGGAGGGAACATGCGTGTGCGTGAGTATGAGTGCACGTGTGTGTGCGCAAGTGTGCGTGTAAGTGTGTGTGTGCACACTCGCGAAGCCATCGCCACCACTCAGGTCTGATGGGCTCCTGGGGCAGCAGAGGAAGCTCCTCCTCCATGTCCTGTCTGGCAGCTGCAGACTTTACACCCTTCGCCCGTCACCTGCCCACCCAGGCTTCCTTCCAGGCGAAGGGCAACCATACACCCACCTGGACCAGACCGCAATCCCCACTCACGCCTTCCACCCCCTCGCCTGCCCTCGAGATTAAGGCTTGTTCCTCTTTACACACACTTGCACACTTACAGACACAAATAAAC
The DNA here is from genome assembly GCF_041296265.1 of Equus caballus. NCBI lineage: Eukaryota > Metazoa > Chordata > Mammalia > Perissodactyla > Equidae > Equus > Equus caballus. The sequence goes on from NC_091707.1 coordinate 59,185,332, forward strand.
ACAGGTGCACCCCTGTGCATGCATTCACGCACACGCGTGCACACACTCGCCCACAGACACACACATGAACACACAGGAACCCTGGCACGGGGCTCCAGGTAAACCAGGAGGAGCATGGACTGTGCTCAGGACTCCTGGGGCCCACCTTCCTGCTGTGTAACTGGGGCGGGCTGCCCGGCTTCTCTGGGCTTGGCTCCCTCGAGGCAGAGTCAGGGTGAGGTCAGACCCCCAGGTGGTGAGCTGGCATCTGCAAAACGCTCAGCGTGCGGGTGGGACTGTGGGGCAGAACCACCCCACTGCCCCTTGGGAAGGGAGAGGCAGGGCTGGAGGATGAGCGGGGGCCATACTGAGCCAGGAGAGTGGCATCAAGCCTCCCCAGGTCTCTGCCCCCTGATCTGGCTTCCTTCCTGCACCTGTTCCTTGTTCCCTCGCCCTTGGTCTCGGCCGGCCACAGGGAGATGGGGAGGCAGCCAGGAGGGTCAATTTCCGCAGCTACTTGGCATCCCTTGAGAGTCCATGTGAATCTTAGGACGGACTTTTCTATTTCTGCAGAAAACGGCACCGGGGTTTTGATAGGGACTGCCATGAATCTGTGGGTGGCTTTCGGGGTGTGCCGTCCTGACATCAGCAAGTCCTCCGACCCACGAGCACGAATGTGTTCCCGCTCATTTGTGTCTTTAATTCTTTCAACAAAGACTTGGCGTTTTCATCATGCAAGTCTCTCATCTCCTTGGGTAAGTTAATTCCCAAGTATCTTATTCTTTTTGATGCTATTGAAGATGGAACCGATTTCTTCACATCCTTTCCCATTGTTCCTTAGGATGTGCAGAAATGCCAAAACACCAAAATGCCGCGGGTTTCTGAGCGTTGACTTTGTCTCCTGCTACGTTGCTGACTTGGTTCTAACAGGTTTTTTTGTGGAACCCTTGAAGTTTTCTGCATGTGGGATCACATCACCTGCAAACAGAGGTTTTACTTGTTCCTTTGCAGGTTGGACCCCTCGGGGTTGGTTCTCTCAGGCAGCCCGTCCTGCTCACTCTGCGCAGACAGCGCTCCTTGTCCGCCCCCAGGGTGTGTCCTGCCCAGGAAATTAATTAATTGTGAGTGCATTGGGTGGATCCCCACTCCGAGCGCCCTGTGCACAGCCGAGGGAACCTGTCCTTCTGCACCACCCTCCCACCTTCCGGCGCTGTATCAGACATGCTCCTCTGCTGTTCACAGGGCTTTCATGGCCAGTGTCTTCAGAAGTGGGTGGCCAGGTCCTTCTTTCTAGTCTGTCTTGTCTGGAAGCTCCACTGAAACCTGTCCACCAAGGGTGACCCTGCTGGTGTTGGAAACAGCAGTGGCAGAGTTTTCGGCACCTCAGCAACACAGCTGCTGCAGTGTGACACCCGACAGACGGGGGTTGTGGTTCCCTGACTGTAAAATGACCCTGGGGGGGGCCGTGGTGAGAAGGCTGGATCTTAACCACCAGACCCCCAGGGCTGCCTAGGAAATTAATATTCTAACCTTATTGTGCAAAAAGGGACCCCGGCTCCACTGCAAACTTTCCTTTATTGTTGGTGGCTGTGGGCCACCCCACAAGCCTCGGGCCCTCGCTGGTTCCTGATGCTGTCTGTCCACCCTGAGGCTCTCCTGCAAGGAGAGGTGACAGGTGACAGAGCCATTCTAGAAGTCGGAGTACTAGTGTCACCTTCTGCTGCCCCTCAGGGTGCTATCTCACCTTCAGTTGTCACAGCAGGCTGGGATCTAACTGCCTGTGGTCCCAGGCTGAACCTCAGAAACCCCAGCTTAGGGGTCAGTGGACAGGCTTCCGTCCCAGCTGCAGCCATGGGTTCAAGCTCCGGCCGTGGGGCTGGGCTCTCCGCCTCCTCTCTGCCCGGTGGAGCCGAGCACCGCCCATCAAACATGCTCAGGAGAGCGACCCTGCTCCGGCTCTGGGGCGTGTCCTCCGTCCTCCATGTCTTCAGTTGCAAACTGGCTCCTTCCAGCGGCAAGTGTCTGTGTGCGAAGACTTAAAATTTGCTTCGCTTGATTTGCTAGTCATAGGACTATTCAAGCTTTTTATTTCTTCCAGTCTGCTCTATTTTTCTAATAATTTATCCATTTCATCTGTGTTTTCAGAAATGTTGACATACACTTGTTTACAGTGTTTTCCTATTATCCCGTCTTTGGAATTGATCTTTTTACATTTTCAAACTTTTAAATTTAATACCATAAAATTCACTCTATAATGGTCAGGTCTATGGTTTTGACAAAGGCATACAGCTGCGTACCTACTGCCCCAGCCATGGTGCAGAACAGCACCATCACCCCCAAAGTTCCCCATGCTGCCACCTTGTGGTCAAGCCTCCTCCACCCCAACCCTTGGCTAGTCCCTCTCTCCAGGTTTGCCTTTTCCCGAGTGTCATATCAAGGGTGTTATAGGGCCTTTTGGATCTGGCGTCTTTCCCCAAGAAAATGCCTTTGAGATTCATCCACGTTGTGCACACAGACAGCAACGTCCTTCTTATGGCTGAATGGTAATCCATGTCACCAGGGACCCCAGTTCGCTGTCTTTCACCAGCTGAAGAACAGCTGGTTTTTTCCAATTTGGGTGATTATATATAAAGCTGCTATAAAGATTCATGTAGAGGCCGGCCCCGTGGCCGAGTGGTTAAGCTCGCATGCTCCACTTCGGTGGCCCAGGGTTTCGTCAGTTCAGATCCTGGCTGTGGACATGGCACCACTCATCAAGCCATGCTGAGGCAGTGTCCCACATAGCACAACCAGAGGGACCTACAACTAGAATATGCAGCTATGTACTGGGGGCTTTTGGGGAGAAGAAGGAAAAAAAGAAGAAGATTGGCAACAGATGTTAGCTCAGGTGCCATTCATTAACAACAAAAAAAAGATTCATGTATAGGCTTTTGAATGAACGCACGTCTTCATTTCTATTGAGTAAAGACCTGGGAGTGGAACTCCAGGGTCACGGATGGTGAGAAGCCACCAGGCTCTTCTCCGCAGCGGCTGCCCCCGCAGCACCCTCACTGGCCGGCCATGAGTATTCCTTTGCTTCGTCGTCAACAGCAGGTGGTATTGCCATTTTATTCCTTTAATTATTTGTAGCCGTCCTGGTGGGTGTGCAGCCGTGCTGCACTGCGGTTTTAATCTGTATTTGCCTAATGACGGATGATGGGGAGCGCCTCATCATCTGTGTGGGACCTTCCTCAGTGCTGTGTTTAGATCTTTAGCCCATTTTGAAACTGGGTTATTTGTTTCTTTACAGTTGAATTCTCAGAGTTCTTTATGTATTCTGAATACAAGTCCTTTATCTGATATATGGTTTGATACATATATACACATCTGCCTGTCTGTGGTTTCATTATCTTTTAGATCGACAGTTATATCCTCTCTTTGATTCGTGTTACTTGTTTCTTTTCTTTTCTTTATTATTCCTGGAAGTTGGTCCGTTTTGTTGGTTTAATTTTTTCAGAGAACTCAGCTGTCTTCACTGACCTTCTCTATTGCACTTTTATTTCATTGGGCTCCAATCTTATTTTTACGTTTTTCAACTTTCTTTGGGCTAATTCTGGTTTCGTCCCCAACGCCCTTTTTTTACTTACTAAAGTCAGGGAGAGCCCATTACAGTGCGGTCACCCCTTCAGGTGTACAGTTGTGACTGTCCACAAACGCATCGGTTGTGGAACTGCTAGCACGACTCAGCTAGGACACTCCCATCCCCCCAAACTCCCTCCCGCCCTTTGTGTCAGTCCCTCCCCTGCGCCGGCCCCTGACGTCTTGAGAGGGGACTCAGCTGACAGGCTGACAGCTCCCGAGGCTGCCTTCTCTTCCACGGAAGAGTCTGCAACCATCTCCCTGGAAGCACCCCTTTTGCTGCCCCTACAAGTCTGGATATGCAGTGTTTTCATTGTCACTCAGTTCTAGGTATTTTAAAGTTTCTATTATGATCTCTTCTTCAGCTCACGAGTTTAGCTGTGAGTGTGTGTGTGTGTGTGTGTACGTGGTACAGTGCTTGTCCACAACAATTTCCCCAACACTGGGTTAGATTTCCAAACACAGCACAGTTAAAAGAATCACATAGAATTTCCAAACACAGCACAGTTAAAAGAATCATAGCCACCACTTACATTCTACAGTCAACAACTTCTGTACTTGCTCTTCCAAGCATCTCTCCATCCATCCATCCATCCATCCCTCCATCCCTTCAACCATCCATCCCTCCATCCCTCCATCCATTCATCCATCCATCCACCCACTCCTGTATTCCTCCCTCCATCCATCCAACCACCCACTCCTCTATTCCTCCCTCCCTCTATCCATCCATCCATCTCTCTATCCTTTTATCTACCCCTCTATCCATTTATCCATCCATCTACCCCTCCCTCCCCTCATCCATCCATCTATCCATCCACCCATTCACCTGAATATCTATCCATCCACTCCACCCCCTCCCTTTTTCCTACAAGCCTCACCTTCTTATCTGGGAGGCTGACTGCAACTGAGGGTACCGCTTCTAAGCCCTGCGCCCTGGCGAATGGGACACCAAAGGAGAGAGACCGGACAGCTGGATCCTTGGGCTGCCACAAATTGCTGCTGTCTGCTTGCCACCCACCCAGGGGCCCCCCGTGGGCTGAGGACAGGCACCTTGGGCATTCCAAGGGATCAGAGGTTGCCTCCTAGGAGCCAGGCAAGGATCAAACCTTTGTTTGGATTGTGCAGGGTGTGGACGCCCAGGTCTGCTGAGTTAACCCTTCACTGCACAGGCTCAGAAAAGGGTTCTCTGCAGGTGACATGAAGCCAAGTCCTGTGGGGGGGAGGGTAGGGCTTAGGAAAGGCTGAGGCCTCGATGGTTGGGACTCAGGGTGGGAGTGAGGTGGGCAGGCGAGGGGCAGGTGGGCAGGCCTTGAGCGTAGAAGGGAGTGTGGATTCTGGGTTTGGACACATCTGTTTAAGTTACTCCATAATAAATATCACTTCAGCCCACCCAGGGGTCAGTGACAACTTTTTCTGCCATCAAATGGTTGTGCATTCCTCAGGATGGGGAGGATGCTACAGTGTCCACCCTGCCCTGTGATGCGATGCCCAGGGGCCGCGTCCCGAGGCTGGGAGACATCTGTTTGCTGACCACACTTATTAAACCACAGTCTTGGGGCTGCCACACCTTGTGGCTTCCAGGGTTCCATGATTCCATTCGGTCCAGGTCTGGGGTCGCCCGAGGTCTGTGTCTCATGCAGCCCTCCTCTGGCAGCAGGGACCAGGGACCGGCTGGGGGCTTCCTGGGGACCCAGGCCTGTCTCTCCCCTCATGTCCCACATCCCCACAGCTGCCACACCCCGCCACGCTCTGAGCCTCGTTTGCCCTCACCCCTGCTCCCCACCTGGCCCTGGACTAGCCCCAGAACGCCAGCAGGAGAGGAAAGGAGGGCCAGCCTTGGGCGGCGTCTACGACCCGATCCTCTGGCCCTTCCCCTATCCACAGCCCCCGAGTTCCGTGCCCGCATACAGAGGAGGGAAGCTGCCAGCTTGGGGCCACAGGCCCTGCTGCTGGCAGCCAGAAGCTGGAAAGGCCACTCACTCCAGCAGATGACCTTGTGCTCCTTCCGAGTGAGGGCAGGACTCCAGGCAAAGCCATGGCTGGACGGACGAGGGGAGTCCAGGCTGAGCTGCTCCTCCCCCCACGAGCTGGGCCTGGGAGGGTGGGTGTCAGGGCAGGGGCCCCGGCTGGAGGCCGGCAGCACCCAGTGGAGGAGAGGCCTGCTCCGGATGCAGTGCCCTCAGGGTGGTGCTGCAGCTGAGCTTTGATGGGGTGGGGAAATTGCTGTGGCCTGGGCTCCCCCCTCCCCCTCTGTGCCCCAGACACTGAATGACTAAGGACCCAGGGTCCCACCTGCTGGAAAGTTTCTTGATTCAGGGAATCCCCCAGTCGCCCTCAGGCAGAAAGTCTCCCAGCTCTTTCTCTGCAGTGACTGAAGTTCCCCCATCACACAGCAGGGAGGAATGCCCCGCCAGGAACTGGCCTCCCAGCCTCAGTGTCCCCAGTGGGCAGGAAGGCAGCTCAAGCTGGCCCGAGGCCCCAGACGTCTGTCCCCTGGCACCCCCTCTCCTGCTCTTCCTGCACAGGGAGGTGTAAAGCCCTCAGCAACTGCACCCCACCCCCATCCCTCCCATGGGGCCACGAGCGGGTCTGTGGGGAGACTGGCCCACATTCCTGCCAAGCCCCAGGACCTGGGACAGGAGGCACAACCGGGCCAGCCAGGCCCTCCTGGCCAGAGCTGCTGGGGAGGGGGCTGGGTCTGAGGACGCTCAGAGGCCCCCCCATCTGGGAGTGGCCAAGCCCTGATAGGAGATGCTCCCTCCCAGATGCCCAGCCCTGGGACCCCTGGCTGGACCCTGACCTGTATGGCCCCCAGGCTCAGGTCAAGGGCCTCTGGTCCTAGATGACCCTGTCCTGGCTCAGCCACTCCCTCAGCTGAGCCCAGGGCACACCTTGCCCCCCCACCCCAGCTCAGCCAGTGGTCAGCCCTTCTCCTGGTCCAGAGAGGCGGCTCCCCCACAGCCCACTTTTCCCCCTGATAAGGAGGATCAGCCGCCTGGGAATTCTCTTCTCCCCGCCCCCCATCTTCATAGGGGCAATGAAAGCACAGGGAGCCTGAGCAAGTTGCTTAAGGTCATCTCATAGAGGCAGAGCTGGGAAACCTCAAGTTTCTTCCGTTTAGTGCCCCAAAATAGCCGCCTCCTGTCCCCCTCCTCCACGGGGACTCCAAGATGAGGCGAGATGTCAGGGGCCCGGGTCCCCATTTGTGATCCCACCAGGCCGCTCCGGGAAGGGGTGGGGTAGGTCTGATCAGCTCCCGGCCCCGCAGCCGCCGCCAGTCCCTGCGCTGCCCTGCCTCCTGGTGGCCGCTGCCAGCGCTGCGCCCGCCGCGCCTCGCTCGGGGGTCGCTCCAGGCCGGCCCGGCGGGCGCCGGCGCCTCCCTGTCTCAGCCTCGCGCCTCTGCCTGGGAGGGACAGTGAGGAGCAGAGGAAGGTAGGTGGTGCTCCCGAGACCACCGGCTCAGCGAACACTCGGGGCTCGCTTCTCCCCGCAGTGCCGCCAGCGTTCGCGCATCCTCTGCTCGGGGGCACCCTCGGCACCCCGTGCGCTGGGACGGCTCCCTCGGCCACAAATCCCCTCCCCGCGCCAGAGCACTGCAGACCGGGAGCCTTGGCTTCCCCGGCAGTGAAAGGGGCGTGCCGCGCCCAGGCGAGCAGGTCTGGGGCTCTGCGGTGCGCAGGGAGCGGCGCGGCGTCCGGCTGCCCGAGAGGAGCGCTCGGCTGGCTCTGGGGTCCCGGAGCTCCCCCGCCCCCATCGCGGATCCCGCGGTTTCCCGCTCCCTTCCCTCCTCCCCGCCCCATCTACACCCGGAGGTCCCATGACCCCCCACCCCCAGCGCCGTCCGAAACTTCTTGTCTCTTCCTCCCCGCCCAGCACCTACCTGTTCCCCCCCAGCTCCCTGCCCGCTCCACACCGCCCCCCCGCGCCCCGTCCCGGAGCCTCCCAGCGCCCTGCCCCGGCTTGGAGCCTCCCTGTTCCCTCCACCACCACCTCCTCGCCCCCGTCGCGGCCCGGCCCCGCCCGGCGGGGCAGGCTCGGGGCAGGCGGGGCAGCCTGGCGGCGGCGCGCACCCCTCGCCCCGCGGCGGGCCTGGGCGCGCCAGGGCCTGTGGAGGCCGCTGGCAAAGCAGCGCCCGGGCAGGCCTGGGGCGAGCGGGGAGACTGCGGTCCGTGCGGCCTGGAGGGGGCTTCAGACACCCCCGGAGCGAGCCAGGGCGGGCGGGGCAAGCCGGCCCCCGGCCTGCATCTCTGCTCTCCGGCCTGGTCCTAGAGGGCTTGGCCCACACAGGGTATCCTGGGGTCCCTGCACGCCCCGCGCGCAGGAGGGGTGCCGCGGCCGGGTTCTGAGGCAGGACCCACTCCCGAGCACAAAGGACATTCACCGTCTTCTCTTTTATTTGCACAATAGCCCTGTGAGGTCGGTACTGCTATTGTTCCCATTCGCCAGATGCGAAAATCGAGGCACAGCTGGGATTCGCACCGAAGCCCCAGACGCCGCCCCCCGACTCAATAGGGGTTTGCACAGAAACAGGCTGTCGTTCGTGACCTTGGGGTGCGTCACCGAGCCGCAGGCCCTCATCTGTCTGGCAGCGCAGGGCCTGCCCCCTAAGGTAATGAGGATCCCTGGGCACATGCCGGCACCCAGAGGCAAGGCGTCCGGGCGCCCCAGGCCCCCTCCCGGAACGCCCCCTCCCCCCGCGGAGCCGTCCCGCGCCGGCCCTGCCCCGCCCGCTCCCCGGGGAAATGGCGAGCCCCAGGGGCGCAGAGACTGGGAGGGGGCTGAGGGGAGACGGGCGCCGCCAGGGCCGCTCTGGGGGTACAGGGTGGGGGCCCCGCCAGAACCCCGGGCGCCCTGCCCCTCCCGAATCCAGCTCTCCGCGCCACGGCCGCATGGGCCGAAGTGGCCAGGGCAGGGAAAGCCCAGCGCGCTGCCGCTCGTGCCTGGAACTCCAGGGCGGCCGCGTCGGGGCGACCCCACCGCCCTGGGCCTGCGCCAGCGAGCAGCGGACGTGGGCCAGGCTGGCGGACCGGGCGGGCGCACGACCCCCTCCGGCACAGGGCTACCCTCTGGGCAGCGGCCCTCTCACCCCACAGCCACCGACAACTGCCTCGGGGCCCTGCGTCTGAATTCCAGCAGCTGGGGCACATTACCAATTGGCCTGTGCCTCAGTTTCCTCATCTGTGAAAAGGGCATTACTTGCATCATACGATAATTCCTGAGGATTCAGTTGATACACGGGCCGTCTGCAACAGTGCCTGGTAAACGCTCAGTACGGGCCCTTGTTACAACGACCATGGAGGGGAAACTGAGGCTAGGAGGGCCAGCACCACAGAGCCCACCTCTCCTACCCCTCCCCTGGGCTGCACTCACACGTGTGTGCATGTGCAGGTGTGTCATATAAGTGTGTGCCCTGTGTGCCTTCATGTGTAAAGGTGTCTGCTGGTGAGAATGTGTGCTCATGCAAGTGTGCATGTGTGTCTATGTGCCCACAGGAGTGTGTGCATGCTCAAAGTGTGTGCGCCCTCAGGAGTGTGTGTGTGCCCACAGGAGTGTGTGTGTGTGCCCACAGGAATGTGTGCATGCTCATAGTGTGTGTGCCCACAGGAGTGTGTGTATGTGCCCACAGGAGTGTGTGTGTGCCCACAGGAGTGTGTGTGTGTGTGTGCACACACTTGTGTACTTCTGTCAATCCCACTTCTCAGGTGGGGAGTTGTGTAAACACGGTGGGGTCTCAGAGGCCAGCCCTGGGGACGCTGGCTTCCCCAGGTTTGCCCAGCCTGCCCCCCCAGGTCCCCCTCACCAAAGAACACTTTGCCATCTGGGGGTACGGGGGGTGCAGGGGGTGCGAGGAGCCTACCTCCTGGGGACGGCAGGCCTGTGCCCCAAGCACAGATGTTCAGCCCAGCTCACCCTGCAGGCCAAAGGGGTCCCAAGTGACAACAGAGCCCAGGAAGGGGGGCCAGCCACACAGCCATCCCCAGGAAGCCCCCAGCCCTGATGGCACTGGCCACAGGCACCCAGAATGGGGACACCCAGCAAAGGCCTCAGATTGACTGGTCCCAGGGAGGAAGGGCCCTGCGGGCAGACATGACGGGGAGCTGGGGGCTGCAGGGGGCCCGTCACAGCCAGAACCAGAGTCCTAGATCCCCTCTTGGGGACACTGGGAATGCCCAGGGGTGTGTGGGAGAGCCAGGTGCCTGACCCCGAGCAGGAAAAGACCCCTCCCATGCCCGCCCTGCCCCTCAGCCACCCCACACCCTGCACCCCACTGCCCTCACGGGGGGGGGGGTGGATAGCAGAGGAACAGGGGCCACAAGGCTACAGCCAAGACTTGTCCCTTGTCCTGTGTCCAGAGACCTGGCAGGGGTGCCCCCTGTCCAGCCCGAACCCTAGCCCAGCCCTGGGTTCAAAGGCCAGAGGAGCCCCATGGGCTGCCCCAGCCCACACTGAGGCTGTGTGACCTCTGCCATGCAAGGCTCCTCTCTGTGTCCACCCTCTGTGCTGTGGGGGCTGGTGGGTGCCCCTGAGTCCTGCCCACCTCCAGCCTCGTCCCTCCTGCCCCAGATTCCTCAGCCTCTGGGACTGGACCCCAGGCTGGGGCAAGTGGGGAGCCCAGATGGACTGGGAGCCCACGTGAGGCTCCTCGTTCATTCACTCATCAGTGTCCCATTCACTCATTCACATCTCCGCCGGGGGGCCTCTTGGGCGAGAGGTGTGGTGGCTGCCCCAGGGGATGAGATAGGACAGGGGTGGGGGCGGGGGGGTGGGGGGCGAGGTGAGCCTCCCGCATGACCTGGCACTCAGTGAAGCCCTCAGGGACTGGCCTCCACATCCACCCCCCCCACCCTCACGCCCCCACCCCCGTGGCCCAGGAGCCTCAGGCCGTCCACACCCAACATCAGAGCTCCCCTGGGGCCCGTGGGGTCACGTGCCCGGGGCCTCTCATGGGTGGACCCTGCCCCAGTGCCCGCTGCCCCTGCAGCCATCCTCCAGGGGACAGTGCCCTCCGCCCTAGCAGCCTTCAGCTGCCCACAGGACCTGCTCCCCGCTCCTGACCAGACCTTCGCCGCCTCCCCAGGCCTCGCGTGGCCCAGCCCAGCAGCTCAGCCACCCTCCCTCTTCAGGCCTGTCTCACCCCCCTTGTCAAGGCTGTGCCTCCACCCAAGGGCAGACGACAGGGACATCACCCACAGTGGCCACCAGAGGGTGCCATGCTCCGGATGTAGGTTAGGGCCATCAGCGCCCCTTATCGGAGCTGGGAGTGAGGATGGCGGCAGAAGAGACTCACAGCTGGCCAAGGCCTTCTGGGCTTCCTGAGAACCCTGCCAGGTGGCCACTGTGAGCCCACTTCACAGGTGAGGAAACTGAGGCCAGAGAAGGGGCTGCCGCCCGCACTGGCTCTCAGGAGTGTAAGGTCTGGGTTTCCGAGGTTTCTCCAGGTCCACCTCGAATCTGCTGTGCTGCCTCCACTTTGCTGTGTGACTTTGGGAAAGTCACCTCACCTCTCTGAGCCTCAGTTTCCCCCCCTGTAAAGTGGGGTGGGAAGGCATTGCCATGGCTGGGCAGAGCCAACTGCTAGACAGAGCACTGGGCCCCAGCTCTGGGCTGTGCCTGGTTGGTCTCTGCCCTGGGGGACAGGGCTCCGCCCCTACCCAGCACAGGCGCCTCTGAAGGGGGCCATCTCAACAAGCCGGTGACCTTGCACCCATGGGTCGGGGTCTGCAGGGTGGTTCAGCCCTGCTCTAGCCAGCAGGAAACAAGCCTCCCGGGGAGCTTCCGGGGCCACCGCTAGGACAGGCAGGGCTGCCTTCCCGCCAGAGAGCGAGCTGCTGCAGGCTGTGCACACATGTGTGAGCACATCCGACTATGCCAGGATCCTGGCGCTCGGAGCAACCCCTTGCAGGGACAGCCCCCCAACACTCTCTTCCTCCCTTGGGCCCCGTCAGCCCAGAGTGCCCGGTGGGGTTGGGGCTGCATCTCCCCTGGGCGGCGAGGGTCACCAGGCCCCACCCCCTCAGGGACCCCCTCCCCTCCTCCTGGCATTGTGGATCCCCCTTTGACCCCCTTGAGGCCCTCCAGGGTGGGCTGCAGGAGTACAGGCCACAGGCCAGGCCGGGCGCTGGCAGCAGTGTGGTTCCCACGCTCCATGGTGCCAATCTTGGCTCTCCAGCCCTGCCCCACCCCTGCCTTGCGGCGACCAGGGCACCCAGAATGTGGCTGTGGATTCCGTCCCCCGGGGCCACGGATTCCTGTCTCAGTGGGCGAGGGCGGAGGACGGCTTTCCGCCCTTTGATCCCTGCCAACTCTAGGGAGCCGGGCGCGCCCAGGCCTTGCCAGCCAGGCCACAGGGGAGGCCCGGGGTGGGGGAGGCGGCCCAGGCAGGGGCAGGTCTCAAACCCCAGCTCCCAGGGTGCCCCAGAGTTCCTGACTCCCCTCCTGCCAGCTGTGTGGTGGTGCTGGCACCTCACCTGGGGACTCAGGTCTGCTCCCCGCCTCCAACCTGTGACTCTGGGACACCAGCCCCTCCCCTCCCTCTACCGCCCTGGAGTCCAGAGGCCCCCCTCCTCTCTGCCAGCCGGGTCTTGCCCTGCTCCCCTTCCACCCTCAGGCCCCTCCCGACGGCTGACACACCTTGAGACCCCTGGGGTGCCTGATGCTGATCAGGGCGTTGGACCGCCTGGTATCAGGAGGGACCTCAGGATGTCCTGGGCCCCACCCCTGATGGCAAAGGAGCCAGTGCTGGCTGCAGCCGGGCAGCAGATCCCGGGTGCCCCTAAATGTGCTTGTTTCCTGCCCCCGTCCCTGTTGCCTCTCAGCAGTGACAGGTGCCCACCGCTCAGTGTACTGGGTCACCTGTCCCATGTTCCAGTGCCACCAACCACCTGTGACTCTGGGACAAGGGGCCACTCTCAGAGCCTGGGGTAGGGGCAGAGTTTCAAAATCGCCAGCGGGAGGGGTGGCAGAGGGTCTCATGGGAGCTCCTCAGAGGCAGGGGTGGGGGGGTGGGGGGGTGTTCAGCTCCGCTCCCCACCCCAGCCAGCTCTACTCTTGGGTTTTCTCATCTTTGAGATGGAAATTACAGTCCTCAGCCGCCCACCCCAACTCCCCGAGGCCTGGGGAGCTTAGGGCCGGCCTGGGGCCCGCTCCATCCTCAGTTCCGTGGGCTCACGCAGAGCAGCCGAGAAGGGGCTCAAGGAGGGCGTCACCTGAGGACGGGAGGACTCGGGCCCTGAGCCACAGCCGCCTGGCCCTCGAGGAGCCTTCGAGCACCAGTCCCATGGCTCCGGGTTCTGCTCTCCTGCCCACCTGGTGTGGGGGTACCCTCTGCACCCCCACAATCCTTCCCGCCAACCCTGCCTGGCCAGACAACTGCCAGAGACCTGGGGTGTCCTTCCCAATGGCGGGCCTCCCTCTGAGGACACGGGAGAGGGACCGGGCCGGGCTGGGTCCTCAGGGTCCGCACAAAAAGGGGAGGAGGGGGAGGCCGCCAGCGGACCCGAGCAGCCCAGGACGCTTCCTGGAAGAAGCGTCGCGGGGAGGTCCCTGAGGTGCAGAAACGCACTCCTGAGCAAAGCCTCGGCCCGAGGCGGAAAGATGGTGCGGCGGGGCCCACGGACAGTGTGGGGCCTTCCACGTGCCCCGCACCCCATCCCCGCACAGCGGCCGGGGCGCCCGGGCCCGCGGATTCCAGCGCTGCCGTAGGACAAGCCCGCGCCTGCGCGCGCAGGGCACGGGGCCCGCGTGGGAGTCGGGGTGGGGGTGGGGGTGGGGGTGGGGGTGGGGGTGGGGCGGGAGGACCGGACCTGACCCCCCCACCGCCCGCCCGGCTCCGGGGCAGGGGGCGTCGGGACCCGGCCGGACGGGGCGGCGGCAGACAGCGCCTTTGTGCGCGGCGTCCCCGAGCGTGTCGCGGCGGGCCCGGCCCCGGCCCCGCTCCAGCGCCCGCCCCCGGCCCCGCGCGCATTCCTGGCGAGGCCGGGCGCCACGGGCGGGTGCGCGGGCCCGCCGGGCCCACCGCCTGGCCACCGCAGGAGGGGATCCCCGCACGCGGGGGGTGGACCTGCCGGCCCCACGAGGGTGACTTGGTTGGCCCGGGGCGGGGTAGGGGTAGGGGGGACGATGGAGGCGAGGCCGCCAGGCTGGGTCCGCAGAGGGGTGGGGTGCCCCGGGCCAGGTGGCTGCCGGAGCGGGTGGCGCTGCTGAGTCGGCCGGCTCGGGCAGGGAGCAAAGGGGCGGAGGGGCGGGCGGCCTGTGTGGTCCGAGAAGCCGAGAGGTTCGCGCAGGGAGCTGCAGGGTTGGGGCGGAGGTCGGGGCAGGCGCCCCTGTCGAGAGAGCCTGGGAGGCTTGCTGTAGCTCGTGTCGGGGCTCTGCGCCCTTCCGGCTCTCGGCCCTGCCTCCTTGCGTCCTCTGAACGCGTGCCTGCGCGGTGCCGGCGTCCTGCCGAGCGCTGGGCCGGGACGTGGAACCGCACACGGCGGAGGCCCACCTTCTCCGCCTTCAAGGACGCGGACCTCAGCCTAGGTCGCCGGGCCCACCAGGAGCACCTAGCCCAGGGGTCGGCCGCAGGGCTGGCTGGACGCCCGGCTGCTTCCTCCCAGCCTGGGGCGGGTCCCCCATCCAGCGCTGCGTTCCTCCTGCTCCCAGAGGCTCGCTCGCCTGCGCTGACAGACACCTCCCCACTCCCGGCCCCCAGCCCCAGGCCTCGGGCTGGCCACTGGTCACACCCCGACTCCCCAGAGGGACTGGCTAAGGAGGGAGTGCAGCGGTGGGAGCAGTGAGTGGGGTGGACAGTGGGGAGAAGCAGGATGTGCTCAGAGGGCAGGGGGAGTGCGGTTGAGTCTGGAAAGGTGCAGGTAAGAGGCCCCAGGAGCAAAGGCCCACCAGTGAGAAATGCCCCTGTTCCAGAGAGCAGAGGTACGAACATCAACGTGAACAACCAGGCTGAATGAAGGAGCCTGGGCTGGAGGACAGTCATGGGGCAGCGGGGAGCCACGGGAGGTGTTTGAGCAGGGGAGTGACATGCTCAGACGCCATGAAAGCCTGATGTATACAGCTGTAGAATAATCCATCTTTCAGGTTGGACCAGTGTTTACTTAATAAATCCTGTGTTGTTGGGTGTTCAGGTGCTTTCCAGATTTCTGGTTAGAGATAATTCTGCGATGAAAATCACTGTCCATCATTGTTTGCACTTTGAGTCATTAAGATAGATTTCTAGACGTGAGTAAAGACTTGATGATCTTCAACTGCTGGCCGAGCAAGTTGTGCCAGCTTCACACTCCACCGGCGGGACCGTTACAGACGCAGGGGCTTCCTCTGAGCCTCTCCCGATCCCACCCACAGACCTCGTCACTCAGCACCCCACATCCTTCAGAGGCACTCCTCCCTTCCCTGGCTGCTCAGGCCAGAGCCAAGTGAAGTCAGCCCTTGCTTTCCCTCTGTTGGGCCATCCACCCGGAGAGCAGACCCCTCCTCACCTGCCCCCTCCGTGCCCTATTCTGGCTGCCCCACTCCCCTCCATCCTGGCTACCAAGAGATCTCTTGATCACACATCTGACTGGCCCCTCCCCTGCTTTAAAGCCTGCTGTAGCTCCCCAGTGCCCACGAGATCAAACCCAAGCTCCTTTCGAGCCCCTGCCCCACCCACCTCTGCTCAGCTATTTGCAGCAACCCCCGCTCCGGTGTGTACTCCCCATGCTGGAACTTGAGCACAGCCATTTCTGCAAACCCTTTCCTGCTGCTGGCCGTCTGCGTCCCTCCAGGCTCCCACGGCCCTGGCACGCTCTCCCCACAGCCCCACACCTTCTCCCGGCCCTGAGGTGGTCAGTAGCTGCCCCCAGCCCAGGCTGCATCTGAATCACTTGCCTCTCTGTCCTTCCCAGGGCCACAGCATCTTCACATCCCATCCCTGAGCCTGGGTCAGACTCCCAGCGGTGGCAGGGAGAGCCCTCACCACCTTGGCCAAGGCCCGGGCCTGTAGCTGGGACCCAGCACCCCAGAGACGTTTAGTGACTGGCTTGGTGTGGTGCAGCAAGTCCAGGGTCCAGGTGGCTGAGCAGAAGGGAGCATCTCCTGGCCTGCCCCCTCCAGGTGCCCCTGGAAGTTCAACCCCCTTGCCCTGCTCTCCAGGCTCAGGGAAAAGCCGACTCCAGATCTCCTGCAGGGTCCAGCCCTAGGCCCCACCACCACACACGCGTGCACACGCCTGAAGCAGCTTGGCTGAGCCAGGCCACGGACGGGCATGCTCCAGCACGCCCTGGCATTCCCGGCCCGATGGGCTGGGAAGAACCCGGGCAGGCCTGGTCATCACCCCAGTCTCTCTCTCAGGAGCTCAGGCCATGGAGGGCTGAGTAGAGAATGCCAGCACAGCCCACTGACCCGTGACTGACTGTGTGGAGTAGAGGGGCCAGGGCATTCTGTCTCCGGAACCACAAAGCTCAGCATGGGAGGGCAGCCCTGGGGCAGGCCAGGTCCCAGCACCACAGATGGGAGGGTGCGGTGCCCAGCCCATGGATGCTGGTGCTGGGGGCCAGGGCTGCTCAATCCAGCCGTGGGCCAGCTGGGCAGACCCAAAGGGGCCAAGACGCCAACAGAGCAGAGACCTGCCCCACTGATCAGAGCCACCTGCAGGCCTCCAAACCCACAGGAATTTGGACACCAGAACCGGCAAGCATGGCTGAGTCAACAGCGGGTCCAACTGCACCAGCGTCACCCTCACAGCCTGGCCACCACCTGCGAGCGTGGCGGGAAGACATTCTCTGCTCCAGTCTTCTGTTAAGGCCTGGAAAGATACTCCAGGGGTTTTTCTTTTCCCCGTAAAGGACTTGTGGGTTCCAAGATTCATTCCTGAGTGTTTTATAATTTTTGTTCTTTTTGAAAATAACATCTTCCCTGTTTTTTTTTTCTTTTTAGTGACTTAAAGGAATGCTATTGACTTTTGTATCAGGCAGTCCTGTTGAACTCTGATTAGTTCTAATACTTACTCTGTTGATTGTTTTGGCATTTCAGTGTAAGTTATCGTGTTATCTGAAAACGCGTGATAGTACAATTTTGTCTCCCTTCATCTAGTTCCTATATTACTGATTTCTTTTTCTTGTCTTATTGCGTTGGCCACAACATCCAGAATAATAGTGAACAGTAGCTGTGAGAATGAACATCCTTGTGTTCTTCCCAGCCTTACATAAAGTGTGTCTGTTGTGCTGGCCACAGACTGAGGGAGATGGTCCTTATCAAGTGAGGAAAACTCCCTCTAGTTCTTATTTTCTAAGTTTTTTTTAAAATCATGGGTCTGTATTAAACTTTAATGCTTTAATCTGCATCAGTGTAATGAGTATGTTGCTTTTTTTCTTTACACTGGTGAATTGCTGTGTTAAAATTTCGCATTTGAACCAGGCTTATGTCCCTGAGATAAACCTTGTGTGGCCTTAATGCACTGTTGGAATTTAGTTACCAAATACCTTAAGATTTTAAAAGTTCTTGTTCATTAATAACACTGATTTAGAACTTCCTTGTCTTGTGCTTCCTCTTCTGTCTCTGTACTAACTTCATAAGGTGGATGGGACCTCCTTCCCTCTGTTTCTCTTTC
Organism: Equus caballus; assembly: GCF_041296265.1. Taxonomy (NCBI): domain Eukaryota; kingdom Metazoa; phylum Chordata; class Mammalia; order Perissodactyla; family Equidae; genus Equus; species Equus caballus. The sequence continues at coordinate 59,202,511 of NC_091707.1, forward strand.
CGCTGGGCCAGGGCCTTTGGGAAGGGTGTGTGCATGGGCACTGGGAGAAAGGTTTGGTTACTATTTTAGTGTATTAAATGATCATGGAATTCTTGTTGTTTTCTATTTCTTCTTGCCCCAATTTCAGTATTTTAATTTTCTATGCATCTGTTCATTTTGCCTAGGTTTTCAAATTTATTGGCATATACTTTTTTTTTTTTTTTTTTTTTTTGCTGAGGAAGATTCTCCCTGAGCTAACATCTGTGCCAATATTCCTTCACTTTATATGTGGGTTTCTGCCACGGCATGACTGACAAGTGGTATAAGTCCGTGCCTGGGATCCAAACCTGCAAACTGGGGCTGCCAAAGCAGAGCGCACTGAACTTAACCACCAGGTCATTGGGCCAGCCTGGGATATACTTTTAAAAATATCTCCTCCATTTCAGATGATGCTCACGGAGCTGTAGTTACCTCCCCATTTGGCCTACACTTTGTGATTTCTCTTTTTTTTTCTTAATTGGTCTTGAAATAAACTTCTCCAGTGCCAGCTTTGATTTTGTTCATCAGTTCTATATTTTGTTCTGTACTCTCTTGATTTATGTCTTTATTATTTTCTTCCTTTTTCTTTGATTCTTTGGGTTTACTCTGTGCTCTTTTTATAGGTCCCTGACTTTGACAATTTGTTTTCACTCCTTCTTATTTTCAGATAAACATATTCAAAGCTGTACAATTGTCTCTAGTACTCTTTTCTTTCTTTCTTTTTGGCAAGGAAGATTGGCCCTGAGCTAACATCTGTGCCAGTCTTCCTCTATTTTGTATGTGGGTCACCGCCACAGCATGGCTGCCAACAAGTGGTGTAGGTCTGTGCCCAGGAATCAAACCTGGGCTGCTGAAGTGGAGCACACCAGCCAATGGGACCAACCCCATCTCGTACCATTTTAAACATGTCCCATGAATTTTGACTTGTAGAAGTTCCACTATTGTCAAATTTATCTTATGAATTCCTCTTTAATCCAGTCGTTATTTAGTATTTAAAAGGTTTCTGAATTTTTTTTTTTTTTGAGGAAGATTAGCCCTGAGCTAACATCTGCTGCCAATCCTCCTCTTTTTGCTGAGTAAGACTGGCCCTGAGCTAACATCCCTGCCCATCTTCCTCTGCTTTATACATGGGACGCCTACCACAGCATGGCTTGACAAGCGGTGCCATGTCTGCACCCAGGATCCAAACCGGCAAAACCTGGGCCACCGAAGCAAAACATGTGCACTTAAGTGCTGCGCCACCAGGCCGGCCCCTGAATATGGCATTTTTAAAGCCAAACTTTCATTACTAGTTTCTTTTTTGAGAATTATATTTTATTTATTTCTTGTGTGGGTAATGAATGCACACACTATTAAATTCACAGGAGAATAAAGCTCCCCGCGTGCTCCAGGCACCCTGTCTCCCTTCCAGGGTCAGCGAGAGTCTCCAGTCCCTGAAGTGTCCTTCTGAAGACATGCTGAGCACTCCCAACACGGCGAGTGGCCCAGCAGCCCTGCACCTCCGCCTCCTTTCTCTCTCAGAGTCCTCATGGCTGGCTGCGGCCAGGAGCAACCATGGACCCAGTTCTGGCCCAGGAGACATGAGCGTCGCCTGCCGAGAGGTGTGCTGAGAAAACCTGTGCTTTTCAAGAAAATGTGGGACAGACGCAGCTGGCATTGCCTTTTCCTCTTCCCTTTTCTTCTTGGCTTGAACACTATCATGACTTATGGAGATGAGGCAGCCGTTTTGCAACTATGAGGCAACAAGGCAGAGGGAAAATGTCTACCTGCTCTGAGAGGGATGGAAAGAGAAAGCCCTCGACGGCGCTGCTAGACAGCTGAGCCAGGCCTGGGACCTGTCCTCTGGGACTCTTGTGAGAAAATCAACTCCTCTTTGTGGACCTCATGCTAAGTTAGATTTTCTTTTGCTTAGAGCCAACCATTTCTAACACACAAAACCACACACACCCGTTTCACAAAGGAACAAGTGCTTTCCCCTCGGCACCTTGATTATTCCACATAACCATCGGTCCTGGAGGTGGTCCTTAATCAGTGCCAGAGAGCGGCCTCGTTCTTGTTCCTGGGCTCCCACCACCCAGCGTACGGGTCCACAGGCTAGTTAACCTCGCGGGCCGGCAGAGATGTTCCCGCTGCTTTGCTGTTACAGACGGTGCCGTAATGGAGAGCCTGCACACGCTTCATCTCACACTCACGAAGTCCCGTCTGTAGAGCAGACCCCGGGGAGCGGGCCACTGTCGTCTTTGTGACGTTGAATCTCCTGATGCCAGAGCATGGCGTGCCTTCCAATCACCAGTGAGTCGAGTCTCCTGCCGTGTCCCTCAGTGTATTTCCGTTTTCTTCCTTTGCATCACGTGCGTTTCTTGTTAGATTTGTTCCCAGGTATTTTAACTTTTCAGTGCTGTGGGCTCTTGTCATCCTTCCTGCAAACAAGTTGCTTTTTGTACAGACCACGGCGAACGATCGTGTTACTTTTGTCCACAGACTGAAATATTGTTTGTAATAGAATTTAAATCGATCCTCTTGGATTTTCCAGGGGTTTAATCATATCATCTGCAGAAAGTGGTATTGTATTTCCTCCTTTGCAATTCTTATACCTCATTTTTTTCTCTTCTCCAATTGCAAAAATATTAAGCAGCAGTATTAACAGAAGACAGGCTTCCGAGGTTTTACTGTAACAGGCCTGCTCCTTGGCTCTCCCCCGTTTGCCGTGGGGGTGGCTGGAGGCTCATAGAAATGTGTGGTATCATTTGGGAAGGTCTGAGCAAGAATGCATGTTGGTTCTGGCCGTGGCATTGTAACTGCGCCCTCCTGCCCCCATAAACAACTATCCAACGGGACGAACGTTTGAGGCAACTGTTTACAGGGATTGAACAACAGGAGGGGTGAGGCTGTGGCCCTTGAGAGAAGGGCATACGCGAGGGGGTCCCACATTTGCCCTGGTTTTTCACTTGGAGTTTCCTTCCAACATACGAGAGATGGACCCAAAGCAGAGGCCGCGGCTCCCTGGCTGAGGCAGCTGGAGGGGCTGCAGGCGGCGAGGACGGCCCTGGGCTGGAGGGAGCCGCGTGCAACAAGAGTCTGACGCTGACTCCTATGTGGGTTGCCCCCCCCGGAGCCATTCTCCCCACCAGCGCAGTGTCCTACAAGTCAAGTCAGTTCTGACACCAACCCCCTGGAGATGGCGTCCGATCCCACAGGTTAGGGGCTCAGTCCCACAAGACTCCCCCTGTCCCCACCTTCAGATGGTGGTGCCAAGTCCATGTTGTCACCTGTGCTTCTGATCAACTGGCTATAAATTGAGGGTCCCACGACCCCCTCCTGGGGGTCAATTAATTTGCTAGAGTGGATCACACAATTCAGGAAATCGGTTTACTCACTGGACTGCTGACGTATTACAAAGGATGTGAGGATAGGAACAGACAGCCAGATGAAGAGACACGTGGCGCGAGGTCCCGAACAAAGGAGCTTCTGCCTCGAGCAGCTTGGGACCCGGCACAGTGGCACCTGGATGAGTCCTAGTTCGCCAACCTGGAAGTTCTCCGAACCTCCTCCTTTTGGGTTTTATGGAGGCTTCATCATGTAGGCACGACCGATTAAATAATCGGCCGTTGGTGATTGACCCTCTCCTCGCTCCTCCCCAGAGGTCAAGGGGGGTGAAACTGAAAGCTCCAAGGCCCTAATCTCATGTTTGGTTCCCGGCAACCAGCTCCCATCCTTGGCCCAAAAGTCGCCTCATTAACATAACAGAAGACAGCTTTATCCTTTCATTGCAGGGGATTCCAAGGTTGTGGGAGCTCCCTGCCAGGAATGGGGACGGAAGACCAGACACACATCCTTATTGTCAATCACAGCATCACAGTGAGTCTGCATGGGGGGTCCTCAGGTCCTTGGCTGGGAAACAGGCTGGACGTGTGTGGGGACGTCCTCCGTGAAGCCCGGGGCAGTGGTGGCTGTGGGCTGGGAGCCGAGTGGAGGCACCCGCTGTGAGGCAGCGCTGGGTGGCTCTGCAGGTCTTGCCAGCTGGAGTGGAGAGTCCGCCCGGGCCCCTTGGGGCAGCAAGACCCCGGAAGCTTTAGGAGTAGGAATCACTTCAGAATAAGGGCCAAAACCTGGGACTGAGGGCTAACCAGAAACAGACCCACCCTTCCGGAGCATCCCACCAGCCTGACGCGACCAGACGGTCCACTGGGATTTCCCTGCCATCCAGCAGAAGGCAGCGTCTGTAAAAGCAGACATCGTTTAGACTCCTTTCAATGTGACAGCCGCACTGTCCGGCGTAGAAGAAACAGTTACTAGATACGAGAAGACGCGTGGAAAGGTGACCCAAAATCAGGGGAAAGAACGGAAGCAGACCCTCCGGGACCAGAAGTGGCTGACCAGAACTTAAACGAGCATTGATAAATCTGCCCAAGGATTTGAAGGAGCCAACGAACGCACGAGGGAACAGATGGAAAATCTCAACAGAGAAGTGGAAACCGTTCAACAGGACTGAAGAAACTTTCTGCTGTGTCTGCAGCCCAGCAGAGCGGACGCTGCAGGAGGAGGGGTTGGGGGCCCCGAGTGATCTCGGGGACAGTGTCAGAGGTCTAACACACGTGCAGTACAGGCCCAGGAGGAGAGGGGAGACAATGGGGCAGAATGGCTTTTTGAAGAAATAATGGCTGAAAATTCCCCAAATTTGTTGAAAAACATAAACCTACAGATGCAGTAAGTTCAGCACAGCTGAACCCAGAGAGAACCACACCTGGGCACTTCCAAGTCAAACTGCTGAAAACCAAGGGTAAGGAAGACACAACTTAAGCGACAACGAGGTACCACTTTGTTGTGGTGGTTGTTAGGAGCTGGCAGGTCAGTCTGCCCCCGGGGGACTCTATGAATGATTGACATCCACAGTGTCCTGTCCTAACACTCCCCCTCAGCTCCTGTGGACCCCTGCCTATGGCTTCCTGTGTGGCATCAATCCATCTCGTGATTGGTCTTCCTCTTTTCCTGCCACCTTCTGCTTTCCCCAGCATTATTGTCTTTCCCAGAGAGGCCTGCCTTCCCGTGATGGGCCCGAAGTAGACAGCCTCAGTTTATCCTGTTTACCTCCAACAATCCTTCAGGCTGCATTCGCTCCAGGACCCAGTTGTTGGTCTTTCTGACAGCCCAGGGGATCCGCAGGGCTCTCCTCCTCTCCTGTTGGGGGAAACGCCACTTTACTTCCACTTTAATAACGAAAAGGGAAAAAAAAGCATTGGCACCAAATGCTGGTAAAGTTAGGAGCGAATGGAATTCATACATCGCTGCTGAGAGCGTGAAATGTACAACTTTGTCAAACTCTTCTGCAGTCATCGACCCACCCCAGGACCCAGCGAGTTCACTCCTAGTTACTTTCCAAGAGAAATGACGACGCATGACCACAAACAACTTGTACAATAATGGTTAGAGCCACCTGGTTCACAAAAGCCAAAAACTGGAAAGACTCTAAATGTTCAGCAGTCGGAGAGGTGATAAAGAAATTGTGGGAGAGTCGTACAGTGAAATACTCCTCAGCAAAAACAGGACTGAATTACTGAAATGTGCCACAACATGGACACATCTCAAAAACACCAGACTGAGTACAAAATGCCAGACACAGAAACATGTGTACTTTAGGATTCTATTCAAATGAAGAACAGGAAAGTGAACCATGGGGACGGGAATCCGAACAGTGGATGCCTGTGGGAGTCTGAATAACCTTCAAGGGGCAACATAGCTTTCCAGGGTGATGGAAGTGCCTTGTGTTTTGATTGGAGGTATTGGTTACAGCGTGTACATGTTTGTCAAATCTTGTTGAATTGTGCCCTTCTGATCCACACACTGAAATGCTGGGATCCACTCACAGGAACTGGGGATCTCTGGGGAAATGGCTGATTTCTGGGTTGGGCCAGAGAAAGTATAAGATGGGCCTGGAACACCTTGTTTGTGAGAGGATAGAGAAGTGCTCAAAGAGTGGAGGGGAACGGGGTTTGAGGACTAGACGGGAGTGACGCATTAGTGTGAATGTCCTCATTTTGAAAGTTGCATTTTGATTACGTAGGATTATATTCTTGCTCATGGGAACAACACGATGCAGTCTTTGGGGCTGGGGGGGCAACAGGTCAGCAACTCTCTCTCAAATGGTTAAGGAAGAGAAGGCAAAACTTTTCTGTAGCTTTAAGACTGTTTAAAGATTTTAAAGACCTGTCCCTTTGACTACGTCAATCTTACCTCAACAAAAAGACAGATAAGTTAAATGCTATCAAATGCCTCTTCTAGTAGCTAAGAAGATGCTGACGTGAGTTCTCTCTTCTGATTTGTTGATATGGTGAATGGTATAGAAATATTTTTTATCAATGAACCATCCTTGCATTCCATGAAATTTTCCTTAGTTTCCTATATTCTGGCACACTTTATATGATATTTGAATTATCATTTCCTTAAAATGTACAGTATTCTTATGAAATTGCCCGGGCCTGAGGACTCCTGTGGGGACAGCTCTATGAAAAATGGTCTGCGTTACTCGGTGTCCTTAGATTTTTAAACCTCTTCGGGCATCTGTTATAATACAATTATGATATTTTCTTAGAAAATCATCTATTTAACTGTGCCTTATTTATTTGCTTAGTGTTCATCAAAGCGGTCTCTTATAACTAAAAAAATTTCCGTATCTGTGATTCTTTTCTTCTTATTTCTTCTTTTGTATATTTTAACTTTCTTCTTTTCTTGATGAGGTTTTCTAACTGTTTCTCTATTTTATTGTGATTGTGTCTCCAAAGGACTAGCTTGTAGACTTATTCATTGGTTCTGAGCATCTTTTGGTTTTCAAAGCCATTCATTTTCGTTTTCGTCTTCACTACCTAACCCTTTAGAAACGTTTGCCCATCGTCCTCGTTGCAATCAGAACACGCAGTCCAGCATCAGCATCCCCCTCCTCTCTCTCTCCTAAAGAGGACACCTCTGAGCTGTCCCGGGACGCCAGTGCTTTCCTCCTTTGTATGCCGCAGGACCTTGGTGACAGGAGCATCCCTGGGGTCTTTTGGGGACCAGAGTCGGGAAATGAGTCATCCAACTTTCCTGATTTTGGATCCCTCCTTCTCCACCACACGACAGCCTTTCCAGCATCTTGATTTCAGCCAGTGGGGGAATGTTAAGCTCAGGTTTCAACAACCAACTGAGAAAAAAGTGAGGAAGACTTCCAATTTCTTGAGCTAAAAATATTGAATTGCAAGTCCCTTGTAACTGCACACATCTCGAACAATTCGATCCGATCCACAGGTTTGTTCTTCCCTCCCCCGTCAAGGACTTGCAGAAACCTCCCACACACCCCCAATTTCCTGACAACGTAAATGACAAACCTTGTGAACCTTTTGATCTGTAAGTCCTCTTTTCCCAGGTTAGGTTTGTACTTATCCCCCTGGGACATGCCGGGATCTGAGTCTAATTGTAGGTTTGGAAGCAGGGAGGGGTGGTGGAGGAGGACTGTGATGAATCGGCACCTGCCTGCAAAGTAACCGCAGCAGGTGAGGTCACTGCGAGGTCTTCAAACAAGGCAGGACCAGACCCATAGTGGGGGGCGGGGTGCTGCTCTGCTCAGCGTGATGATCCTGGCATTCCGGCTCCCTAAACCCTCCCCCCAGTCTCCCTCCTAATTCCGGGGTCCAACTCTGTCCCAATCAGGGCCCTAACTCGCACAAAGAGACCTGGGGAGAGGATGTCAATTCAGTCTACATTGGAACTCAGCCCCCCTCCAGATAATCTGTGTCTCATTTGGGAGCGTGTAACCTCGACACCATCAGAGATCAAAGATTCTTTTGGGGATTATAGAAACACTCTTGTTCTCCGACTGTGCCTTGAGCTCAGAATTCGGAAACTCTGATGACGTCATGTTATTTCCTTGGACTCCTGCAGTTCAGAGCAGCCAGCCCAGCCCACAGTCCTGCAGCCCCTGCTCATCACACCGTGCCTTCCACAGGCGCTTCCTCCCAGGTGAGCATCAATTAACCATTTCACAGTGGGTGCCATGGGCTCCAAGTGTCCCGTCGTTGGATGTACCTGCATCCTTACAGCTTCCAAACCCAACGGGGGCGTGTAGACCATCCCAGAATGCCCTGCTTGAACATCTGTGGTCTGCAGTCACTGCTGGTACCAAACCCTGTAGGAGTCAGGATGCAGTTTTGGATTAACAGAAACTCCCCTGGCTGCTTTTGAGGCAGAAAGGGAGGGAAATGAGAGCACAGGGAGAGCAGGGCCTCAGCTGAGCCTCAGACACGACTCTCACAACTCCATGGTCAACTTGGCCTGCTGTGGTAGAAGCCACATGACACAAATCCTCTCTGGCTCCTCCAGTTGGAACATGGAGTTGACTTCCTGCTCATTGAATAGAGACCAGGCTCGGGACCAGCTTTGACTGAAAGAATGCATCCAAGGCAAGATGCAGCCTCTCCCCTCCCGCCCCTGGAGAGCCGACATCATGAGAACCAGCCTTGCCTGGTCCAAGAAACCGGAGAAGAGCCGAGGTGCCCAGCGGAAAACCAGTCAACCGCTAGACCTGTGTGTGAGGCCTTCAAGAAGCAGCCAGGCCCCAGTGGACCCCAGTGGACCCGCAGAAGTTCTCCAGGAAGCTGACCATGGAGGCCAGGGCAGACCTGCCAAGACAGCCAAAGAACCACCCAGGTGAGCCCAGCCCAGACTGTCAGCCCCAAACGTGTCCTACGTGAATGGCTGCTGTTTGAAGCCACCGAGCTTTAGGGCCATTTATTACAGCGAAAGGACCGCTGATGCCCCTCTCAAGGAAGCTGCCGTTCTTGCCACAATTGAGCAGTCGGAGAAACCAGAACTCTGCGTTTAGCTCCGGGACCTCACCCAGCCAAAACTGATTGATGCGGGCTCGGTGAGTTGAGGAGTCAAAAGAAAGATTTCTTGGACTCTCAAGGTCTAGCAGTAGTGTTCTTTTATTCAGAGAATAGCATGGGGACAGGACCCGTGGGCAGTAAGAGCTGCAGGCATGGGGACAGGACCCGTGGGCAGTGAGAGCTGCAGGCATGGGGACAGGTCCCATGGGCAGGAAGAGCTGCGGGCATGAGGCCAGGACCCGTGGGCAGTGAGAGCTGCAGGCATGGGGACAGGACCCGTGGGCAGTGAGAGCTGCAGGCATGGGGACAGGACCCATGGGCAGGAAGAGCTGCAGGCATGAGGCCAGGACCCGTGGGCAGTGAGAGCTGCAGGCATGGGGACAGGACCCATGGGCAGGAAGAGCTGCAGGCATGGGGACAGGACCCGTGGGCAGTGAGAGCTGCAGGCATGGGGACAGGACCCGTGGGCAGTGAGAGCTGCAGGCATGAGGCCAGGACCCGTGGGCAGTGAGAGCTGCAGGCATGGGGACAGGACCCATGGGCAGGAAGAGCTGCAGGCATGGGGACAGGACCCGTGGGCAGTGAGAGCTGCAGGCGTGGGGACAGGACCCGTGGGCAGTGAGAGCTGCAGGCGTGGGGACAGGACCCGTGGGCAGTGAGAGCTGCAGGCGTGGGGACAGGACCCGTGGGCAGTGAGAGCTGCAGGCGTGGGGACAGGACCCGTGGGCAGTGAGAGCTGCAGGCATGGGGACAGGACCCGTGGGCGGTGAGAGTTGCAATGTGTTGAGGGTTAGGGCTAAATTGATAAGGCATGCGTACGTATTTATTTTTACCAGACAGAGGAAAGATGATGTAAAAAGTCATTAAAATGGTGTCAGTGCAGGTGGGGTCTGGTTATTGGGAGGTCCTATAACTAGATAAGAATCAGATCAGATCAGGTCAGGATGTCCGATGCTTCCCAGAGGATCATATAGATTGGTATGTAGGGCAGGAAGCCTTGGGCTTCTCTCCCTGGGGCAGCCCTGATCCTCATCACGATGGTGTCTAGATGGAAGCCGGTGTGGAGAAGGTTCTGGATGAGACTCTGTCCTTCTGCTGCCACAGAAGAGCTGAACGCCCGCGCTGGGGCTCCCCTGTGGAAAAAGATGGAAGCCACCAAGGACAGATCCACCTTCACCTTCCCTTTCCAACCCTCACCTGAGGGCGGGGACCGGAAGCACGGGATCCAGGGAGCCCACTGGGGCTGCTTATCTGATCCACCTCCTCAGTGCAGCCTGGACCAGGACTATACCCGGACGGTCGTCTCCACCAGCCAGGCTCGTGGGTCTCATTTGGTCCAAACTTTCTGCGAAATAAAGGGCCTTATCTGCAGTCCTCCTCAAACCCCACAAAGCCAGACACCACAGAGAAAGGCTTGACTCTGTGAATTTAAAACTTCTGATCAGCAAAAGAACCGCAGTTGACGACAAACTGGGAAACGCTTCTGGCAGCATATTCCCGAAGGATGGACAGGTTTGTCACACACACGCTTAAAATTCTACTCAGCAAAAGAAAACACAGTTAACTCTGAACTTGGAAAAATATTTGCTACATACATAACGGAAGAATTGACATATTTAACCATGTAAAAATTTAAAATATCCCATAGCAAAAGATGCCACAGACACACAGGGGGGCGACCCGTTCCACCAGCTTGGAGTACAAATAAGGGCACGTAGTTTTGTTCTTCGTGGGATCCCCACCCACTCACGTTGTCGGGAACTCTTCCCTCCCCAGCGAGCTTCCCACGGGGCCCAGCCTCGGCGAGGAGCAGCTCTGCTGCCCCACCGACATTTCAGACATGTTCGCTCTTGACATGGCACACCCACAGCGACAATGCTGCCCCTCCGAGACCCCTGTGCACAGGTGGTTCCAGGAGCATCAGCTGGAGACGCCCGCTGCTGGGACACCTGGAGAAAGTGACATCTGCCGGCACTGTCCTGCCCCGGGATGCTGGCCACGTCAGAGAGACTGAAGGGGACTCCAGGACGAGGGCAGAAGGCGGTCTCTGCTGCTCCAGACCGCTGAACAAGAGGGCCCGGGAGCTCTGTTCAGACCCCCAGCGAGTAGAAGCGCTGAATCTTTAAACTGCTAATAAAATGCACGACTAGGTGGGGAAGCCAGAGGGAGGGATGGTAGCGAATGGGGATGGGAGGGGCAGGGCTGTAGGGTCCAATGCACCCACGAGGTACTGGGGCTATGATGCCGCCGAGGGCCACAGCCAGGCCACAGGCCCCACGTCCACACAGGGGGCTGGAGCTGGTTCCCACCCAAAGCCAGACCGTGAGGGTCTGCCCCTGGGTCAGGGGTCAGTGAGAGGGCACAGGGGCCAGGCGCTGGGTCCTCCCAGAGTTAGCGGAGTGTCCCTGGAATGCTATGTGCTCGGGGACATTCGTGCACATTTTGTCCACATCTCAGCTCACTCGGCATTCAGAGACCAGATCCACGCTGATGGGAGCAGCACACTGGGCCCGTCCTCCTGGGGCAGGAGCTCTGTCCTGCGGCCTGGGCTGGGGTTCAGGATGCCCGGTCAGCGCTATGTGGGCCACGGGCCCTCAGCACCTCTGAGACCACTCTGTGCCTCAGTTTCTCCCTGCAAGATGGGAATGACAACTGTACCCCCAACATGACCCTTGTGGGTGCTGGGGGACATTGATCCCCTTTTGTGTCACTTTCGTGAAGGGTTTGGAATGAGGCCTGGCAAATGGTAAATGCCGTAAAGCATTTGTGAATGGATAAACCAAGCTGTCCTGGTTGGCTAGTCTGGAGCGGTGGGCTCTGAGTCAGCCTCATCCAGGGACGGGCATCGAGGGCCCCCCGTGGGGGTGTCTACAGGGGTGGAGTACAGAGGGCGCCCAGGAAAACCCGCGCCAACACCCCTACCCAGCCCTTCTCGCTCTCGCCCACACCAGGGGTGGGGGACACCTTGACCTCAGGCAGTGCAGCCCATTGGGCTCCAGCTCCTGTCGTCACACCACGTGGACCTGTGGACCTGCCCTGCTGCCGGGCGGCCGGCTCAGGCCCCGAGTCTCCGACAAGGAGGTGACCTCATCCGGCACATGTTCCCTCCTTCTCGGATGACCCCCCCTGGGCCGCCAACCCCACACGCCAGGCTTTCTGACAATACCAGAGGTAGACGGTGTGTCCCCGGGCAGTAATGGGGTCTGACTCCAGCTCTGGGTCTAGAGGACCAGGGTGCTGGGGGCTGTGAGGGGACGGCAGCCCCTCGCAGACAGCCACCCCAGGACAGGTCACTACAGGGCGATTGTAAAGTCAGAGGGACAGCCCAGTGACTGTCCTTAATTGTGACGCCAGCTACAAGCTCAGAGTCCCCGGACCCCCTCAGGTTTGATGGCTCACTAGGAGGACTCGCAGAGCCCGCGGTCACAGTCCATCCCCAGGAAAGGACACAGACTGAAGCGGCCAGGGAGGAGGCGCAGGGCAGGCCCAGGGGTCGGTGCAGCAGGCTCCAGGTCCTCGCCCCGGGAGTCAGGGACCGCACGACTTTCCCAACATTGATGGGTGACAGTCTGCACGGAGCATTGCCAACCAGTCCCGCACTACCCACCTGAGCCGTGGTGTCCAGGTCTTTTACTGGGGCTCCATGGTCGACTGCCCCTCCGGAGGCCAAGCTGATACCGTGTGACCAAGCCCTCACCCTAAATCCGGCTGTTAGACTCACTGGTGTGGCCCCCAGACCAGCGAAGACCCTCTTATCAGCAGGACCTTTCAAGGCCTCGAGACCACCTCTCCGGAGCTGAGGGCAAGGCCAGACCTCCTTGGACGAGGTTGAATCCTTTACTACACACCCACCCAGCAAAGGAAGGCCAGTCCACACAGACAGGGCCTGGAGGCAGCTGGGAGCTCAAGCCCGCCTCCTCCTCCCACCCCGTCCTCGGGCTGCAGTGGATGCCGATGTTCACACACACAACTGCTGAGCCTCCAAATTCACCCTACACGTCACCTCGGCACCCTGCAAGGTCAATTTGGGGTCTGACTTTTAACGGAGTTGGCGCTGAGACTACAAGAGGTGTTTTGGGGACCGTCGTGGAAGCCCCCTGCTTGACCACGTCGGAAGTGAAGAAGTCAAGTCCCAGCTGGTCGCTGACCTTGGTCAAATCCCCCAGCGCAGGCCGAGCACCAGCCCCTGCTCAGCCCTGCAGGCTTCACCCCCAGCCGGGCTCATGCCACCGCAGGGACAGCCGCCAGGCTCACCTCCGCCTGCGCCCACGCCCCCTGCGAGGCAGCTTCCACCAGCAGTGTCTTCCATCCCCCTACTTCTGGAGTCCGGTGGGTGGGCCTCAGCGCTGACTTCGTCCGACAGAATGCGTTGGACGAGCCGTGCACCAGCTCCAAGCCTGGGCCTCAGAACCCCTTGGGCAAGTGCAAGTCGTGTACACGAAAATCACAGAACATGGCAGGAAGAAATGAAGGGAAAACTAAAGGGAGAGACACCAATGCTCATGGACTGGATAACTCAATACTGTTAAGATGGTAATGCTTCCCAAATTCATCCACGGACCTATTGTAATCCCAGCTGGCTTTTCTTTTTTTTTTTTTTGGCAATAATTGATAAGCTGATCCCAAAATTCATACGGAAATACAAAGTACCCAGAATAGCCAAAATAATCTTAAAAAGGAATAAAGTTGGAGGACTCACACTTCCCCAAAACTTACTACAAAGCTACAATCATCAAGGTAATACGGTTCTAGCAAGAGGACAGAATTGAGTCCAAAAATAAACCTTTACATTTGTAGTCCATTGATTTTCAACAAGGGTATCAACGCACAGAATGGGAGGAGATATTCAAATCATGTATTTGATAGAGGACTTTGTATCCAGAACATGCGTGTGTGTCTCACAACTCAATAGAAAGACAAATAACCCAGTTTAAAAATGGCCAAAAGATCTGAGCGGACATTGCACCAAAGGACATACAGAGATGGCCAAGAAGAGCTTGGAGAAGCGCTTGGCGACATTAGCTAACAGAGAGACGCAAATTAAAGCCGCAATAAGGTACACTTTACACACGAGGATGGCCATAATTGAAAAGACAGACAGGGACAAGGGACGACGAGGCTGTGGAGGTGGGAACCCTTGGACCCTGCCAGCGGGAGGGCAAAATAGTGCAGCACTTTGGAAGACTGTCTGTTTTCTAAAACCTTAAACATAAATTCACCATCCGGCCCTGCGATTCCACTCCCAGGTATCTACCCAACAGAAATGGAAACCTGAGCCCGCAGAAACACTTGTAAAGGAATATCCATGGCAGCCTCACTCCTCAGAGCTAAAATACGGGCACAGCCCAAATGCCCATCACCTGGGGAACAGAGAAACAAAAGGTGACGCATCCACACAGTGGAATGCGATTTGGCTGTAAAGACGGACACAGCTCTGACACACGGAACGTCATGACACGATGCTCAGGGAAAGAGCCAAGACGCAAGAGCACGGGTGTGTGGTTGCCGTACTCTGAAGGGTGCAGAGGAGGCAAAGCTGTGGAGTCAGAGAGCAGACCCGTGGGGGCCGGGGGCTGGGGTGGGGTCGGGGAGTGACTGCTGGGGGTGACGGAGATGTTCTCAAACTAGGTTGTGGTGATCACTACATAACTAAAGTTATGAAACATAATTGCACTGTACACTTAAAATGAGTCAATTTTATAGTCTATAAAACATCCCTCGCTAAAGCTGTTAAAAAGGAAAGAACCGGGGCCGGCCGAGTGGCCTAGCGGGTAAGCTCGGCGCACTCCACTTCAGCAGCCCAGCTTCAGATCCCGGCACGGAGCCTCCTGGTGTGCGTGAGCCACCATCAGTCTCCACTGCTGAACCAGCTCTGGGGCTGCAGCCACGAAACACAGACTGGGGGTCTCTTCCTTGGAAGCACCCCTGGGGCTCTACACTGTATTGGCCTGGGTTCAAAGCGGACATAGAAACTGCTCTGTGCATCTCAAACAGAAAGGGAATTTGCACAGAACACAAAGCGGGTTGGAAGTGTCGCCCAGAGATCTGGAGCTGCAGGGAGCCACCAGGGTCCCCACAGGAGCCTGGGCCCGTTGCCTGCCCCACCCCACCCCACAGCAGGAGCCTGCACCACCTGCTGCTGCCATGGCTGCTGGAGTCAGGTGGAAGGGTCACCTCCCTCGTGCCTTCTAATCCCACGCAGGTGCCTCTAGGTGCAGACCCCGGCCGGAAGCCCCTGGCACGGGAGTCTGGGGGCGTGGTTTCAGGCTGTAGCTCAGTGGGACGGGGACAGCGTCAATGGCTGGTGTAGGACTGAGACCCCAGAGACAACGTCCCACGCCATCCTGGTCATCAACTTCCGAGGGGGAGAGAAAGCAGACCCCTGGACGTGGCCACATCAACATTCCGTGCCGAGGGGCAGGCGGCTCCAGGGTCTTACACCACTCCTTCCAAGCAGGCAAGGACCCAGGTATTGGAGCTCCCGTGAGCTCCCATTTAAAGAAACCACTCGGTACTCAAATTTAACAACAACAAGGTCGCAGCAGTCCAGGGGTGCGGAATCAGCTTGCCCAGGGGTCACACTGCGCGCAGCCCCGGGGCACAAGCAAAACGGGACAACATAACACACTTTTATTAAAGATAACTTGATATTTCTATTCATCCAAGAACTATTTATTGGGTGTCTATGACACATCAGTCCCTGTTTTACACCTGAGGACAGAGCGTGGGAAAACAGCCCGAGTCCTTCCTTGTGAACTTGGGTTCTGGGGGAGGAGACATCATAAACGACTCAGCCCTGAGAGGCCTCGTGGTGCTGGGCACTGAGGTGGAGAACACAGCAGAGCAGGAAGGTGAGAGAAAGCTTGAAGAGGGAGGGAGTTGGCAAGTGCAAACGCCCCGAGGCAGGCTGTTCAAGGAGCTACAGGAGGCCGTGTGGCTGCAGCGGGGAGAAGAGGGGCGAGCAGAGTCAGGTGGGCCTGATCGTGATGGACACTTTAAGGAACTGGGCTTTTCTCTAGATAGGATGGAAAGCCATTGGAGGGTCTTAACATTGCTGAGGAAGGAGAAGGGGGAAGAGGAGGAGGGGGAGGAGGGAGGGCAGGACCCTCAAACTAAGGGAGACCTCACAAAAGGACAGACCTTGTTGGAGCTCCTCGCTCCTCTCACTTCCATATTGAAAAGGACTCAATTTTGAAACGCTGCTAGGGAGGACCCTCTATCTTTCCTGTGCTTTGCACCCCTAGGAGCACACTGGCCCTGGGAACTGGGAAATTCTGTTCTGAGAAAATTGGTGCCAGGTGCCGGCTGCACTGAAATAATTAGGTTGAACGGTATGAAATTGCTGCTACGTGTCTGTTTTGACCTAAAAAAGGCAATTCACAGGGTTCAACCTAATAGGAAAAAAGGCCACGTGGCTGTGGAGGTGGCAGGGGCTGAGCCGACCATGGGTGGAATAGGTATCACCAAGGTGAGGACAGAAGTGAGACCTACCAAGTCAGCTGGCGGGTGAAAACAGGGGGCGGCCACCCCATGTCTCCTTGCGGTCACCCTCCGCCGTCTGAAGTCCCCCGTCACACCACTCCAGTGCTCTGGTCTCAGGCTCTCCCTTTAAAATGATGCTCACGCCATACGGTCACGAACTCCCAGGTGGTGCTCCCGGGACTTGCTCCCACTCAGCTGGGGGCCCGCAGCCCTGCTGAGAGAAGATGCCAGTGGTGCTTGTGCTACAGAACAGACAGCCGGACTTGGGGACAGGGGGCCGCTCGCCTGGTCAAGCAGCTGCTCTGCCCAGGACGCCCACACGCTGTGTGTGCAGCGGGTGGCACCTTTAAAATGTGTTCCCCGGTCCCCCGCCCTCCAGGAGGTGGGCTCACTCTCCCCCGTGGAGCGTGGCTGGACTCACCCGTGGAGCTGGTGGAATGATGGAGGGCCATCGTTGAAGCCTGGCAGCATCTGTCCCACCTGCTCACGGTCCACTTGCTGCGGGGCAGCTGGCCGCCCAGCAGTGAGGACGCTCCGGCAGCGTGATGGGGAGGCCAGACCCCCCCGACAGCCACATGAGCCTACTCGGAAGTGGACCGAGGCACCCATCAGGGCTTCCAAGCACTGCAGCCCTGGCCAACGAGTTGACTGCAGCCTCCCGAGAGAGCCCAGGTGGAACCAGTGGCTAAGCTGCTCCCACATTCCTGACCCACAGAACTGCAGTGGTAAAGGTCTGTCATCGTAAGCCACTGCACTTGGGGTGACTTGTTACGCAGCCCCAGATCACAAACGCTGGTATACTCAGAAGTCTAAGATGACGTGTGTTCGTCAGGCTGGGAGACCGCATGCAGCAGTAACAAACATCGCCAAAGCCCCGTGGTTTAACACACACCAAAGCTGACTTCTTGCTTACACTGAAGTCCACTGCGGGTTCCGGTGACTCTCCACAAGCTGGCCTGGGGTTCCAGGCCCCATCTGCTGGTGGGTCCCGCTCCCCAGGAGCCTCCACCACGGCCTCAGCACCCCGAGAGAGTGGAGAACCGTATGCCGGCCCTTCGAGGCTTCCGCCCGGGTGCACCAGTCAGTCATGTGCCTCTCGCCTGCTGGCCGGCCCCTCTCCTCCCACTTGCCTGGGAAGAGAAAGTGCCAGGTCTTGTGAGCATCCGTAACGCCTACCACGCAATCCGTTTTACTTTTTTCCTTTGTGGATTTGGCTCATCTCCCTGCATCTTTGTGAAGCGCCAGCTTCTCTGGGTGCAGCCTGGGCCCTGGAGCCCTCCGCCCTCCGGCTGCTGGGGCCGCGTGCCGTGCCATTCCGAGATGGGTGCGCGCATTTTGGCTGCGGCTTCTCCCCAGCAGCGCCTCACCCTCCTGCCCGAGCTCCTGTCATGCACGTTCCCTCCCTGGAATCTCTGCCCCATGTGCTTTCTAGTTTCCCTGGTGTCTTCAAGGTGCTAATTTGGGTCTCAGCACCCACCTCCTGTTCCTCCAGTGGGCTGCGAATTGCCAGCCGGGACGCCACATTTCAGCTCCAGGAGATCATTTTGTGCCATCCTTTGATCACCTCCCATGTTCCCTTTGATGGTTAGCTCTGTGGCCGTTTGCTTGGTCTCATGGGCTGGGTGCTGGGGGGCCTGACCGGGCCTCTCTCTGGCTGCCAAGCCCCAAGGGCTGCTGTCAGCTCTGTCCACCTCTGTGGGGCCAGGGTCCAAAGGCCTGCGAGAGTGGAAGGCGCAGCAGTCTCCGGGGTCAGGGGTGCAGGCGCAACAGGACCAGCCCCATAGGGAACCTGGAAGATGCAGGAGGGACTAAGGACATGCAGGGTGATGGTCACTGGGCCCCACCTTCCTCTCCTGAGTGCAGTGCAGACGGGGGCGGGGGGTTGGACCAACCCTGGAGAGGGCACCTCTGGGGGCTGCAGAGTGGGGGGACCCCCTTCCCCCATGAGCGGGGTCTCCCACCTGGGCAGAGTGCTTCCCACGCCCCACCAGCACTCAGAGCCGTGTTCTGACCTCATCGGCACCTTCATGAGCCCATTGGAGCCAGTGTGTGTGTGTGGACACCGCCCAGCTGCTGTGCAGGCGTTGTTGCTGGTCGAGCCTCAGAATGTCCGCCATGCCCCAGGGAGGACTCCCTCAGGCCCCGCCCTCCTGCCTGCTGCCCTCCTCCAGGAACGCCATCCCTCAGCTGTCATCTCCTGGGACCTGAGGTCTCACCACCTCCCTGGCAGGCTTCCAGAATCTGCCAAGGCCAGGGAGGCCACAAAGACTGTCACAGGCCAGATCCCATCCTCCTGGTCTCAGTTTCCCCTTTGGAACAGTGGTCTCCAAGCCCCTGGCACCCTGATGCTGTCAGTCTGAGACACTCCCAGGTCCCTGCCGACCCAGCTCCTTGGAAGACCTGGGTCTGGGCATCTGATGAGGAAGGGGCAAGCCAGGCTGGGTCTTGGGATAGCTGGGGTCAGGCCACCACGTGGCCAACGCCACCACCGGCCCGCGGCCCAGCCTGCAGGGGTTAATGGGCTCAGCCGCCCCGGGGACGTGTGCGGAATCTCTTCCCCGCTCCCCAGGGCCTGGTTTCTTCGGAGACTCAGCAGTCAGAGCTGTCGCCAGGCAGAGCCAGCTGTCAGAGTCCCCAGGGCCAGGCACCGAGGAAGCAGCGGGCAGCCCCAGGGCTGCGGGTACAGGAGGCGCTGATCCTGGCCTCCGAGCTGCTCAGCAGCTGCAGCAGGCCGCCTGCCGGGACTGGGTCAGCCCAGTGGGTCTGGACATGCCACTCGGTCCAGGGCAGGTGGGGGCGGGGCACGGCTCCCTGCTCTGACTTCACAAGGATGAGAGGAGGTGGGAGAGGGCGGTCAGCCCCCAGCCCAGAGGAGGTGGCGTCTCCAAGGGGTGTGCACGGACGCTGGCTCTGCCCATGTCCTGGAACCTGCAGCGATGGCCGCTGTGGACAGGTCACTCTTCACCTGGCGGGCAGTGTGGGGGCTCTCTGGATCCCCTGCCCACAGAGAGAGTGCCCGCCCCCCGGGGCTGCCCCGGCCTTGCACCTTTCCCAGCACAGCCCAGCCAGGCACCCACCTGGGGCCTCAGACCTCTGCTCTAGTCCCCAGGCTGACACCTCAGGCCGATCCTTGCAGAGTGGCCTGGGCCGCCATCTGTGTGGTGGACCACAACCCCAGCGCATGTGTGAAGCCCACCCCACCCCAATGGCCACCCTGATCCCACCTCCATTTTCTCTCCACTCAACAGCCTTTGGGTCCTAGATGCAAATGAGCGGGACACAAAGACTGTGCTGGGCCCACTCGGCCTCCCCAGGCCCTGGCTGGAAGCAAGTCCAGAGGTGTGGCTGGGCTGTCACCCCACGGGAGGCCCCAGCGCCCGAGGCCCACGCCGCTGAGCCTTGTTCCCCCCAAACCCACAGCCCACCAGGCCCAGACCCTGCCTTGGTGACACATGCCCCAGAGACAGTGGAGGGGCTCCCCCGGCCCAGCCCTTGGGCCTGAGCCCCGCTCCTCTCCTGTGGGACCCCGGCCTCTCCTGCCCAGCTCCCCTGGCCCCATCAACCAGGAGGGGGAAGACACGGGGAAGCAAGAGAGACTGGCCATCGGAGGAGGCTCACACAGCTGCGCAGAGCACGGCAGGCTCACGGGCAGGCAGCCGAGGAGGGAACCCGGCAGCCAGGAGGGCCCCAACTGCCCCTGGACTCTGCTGTCCTCTCCCCTCTGGGCCACAGCAAGTTGCTGCTCAGCCATGCAGGCAAATGGGAAGTCTCGTATCGGAAGGCTGCCCACAGTTCCTACAGCCACAGCTTTCTCCTGCTTGGCCAGGGGAGTGCCCGGCGCCAACCTCGGGGTGACTGTGGGGTGGCTGCCAGCTGGGGCCCGTGAGCGTGTTTTCTTTTGCCTGAACTTCCTAACGAAGCAGCTGCTCCTCTGGGGGCCAATTACCCCCCACGCCCAGGAGAGAACAAGGTGCTGACTGGGTGGGATGGAGGGGCCGGGCCTCAGCATGGCGGGACTAAGCGGGGCTGGGGGCTGGCAGGGTGAGCAGTGCTCTGGGGGTGTGGAGGTGGCCCTGGGGCCGAGGTGCAGGTGGCAGGCCAGCTGGGAGCCCGGCCACTCCTCATGGCCACACTGAGGGGGCAGTGCTGGAAGCAAGGCAAGCCCCACTGTCCAGGAGTGATGCAATCACGAGACATTTGAGCCAGGAAGGTTCCAGGCTCCAGGTCTGGGCTGCCCGGTGTGGCCATCAGTCTGAGCTGGCCATGGCCAGAAAAGGTGTGTGGACAGCCCTGTTCTCATGCCTGCTTGGCACCAGGTCACCCAGGCCAGGCCTGAGTCGGGGAAGGAAGGCGAGAACCTGAGGTGGGCTCAGGGCACGGGCAGCAGGTCGCACACGTGCATGTACACGTGGATGTGGTGTGCACAGATGCACCTTGGGTGCCACCCGCTCCCACCTGTGACAGCCAGTCTCTCCCCTCGGCAGGCAGTGTCCTGTGACCCCCCGAGACCCCAGGCCAGACCCACCCCCTCGAGGTTACGGGGGCTTCCCCAGAATGTGGGGTACCCACGGGCATCACCCACGGATGGGACGCTTCCTGCAGCCCAGCCCACCTGCTCCCACCTTCTCTCTGCTCACCCCGCGCCTGCCCCAGCTGACGGGCCTCAGGCCCCTCCAGGCCCCTGGCCCAGGGCTCCCTCGGCTGCTGACGCTGTTCCCACCCTGTCCCTCCGGGCAGCACCCCGATCACCTTCTGACCTCTTCTCCACTGATGCTCCCCTCGGCAGCATCTCAGTGGCTGTGGGGTCTTCAGTTCGGGGATGGCACTTCATTTCTAGAAGCTTCACTCGGTTCTTTTTCGAATCTGCTGGGTTGCTATTTTCGAGCTCCCGTTCAACCTGGTGCACTGTTCACTCCAGGCCTGGCGTCCCCTCCGCCCCGGCACCGGGCAGGCTCTCTGCTGGCTCCCCCTCGCGGTGCTGGGTATCCCTGGGTCTTGGGTTCTCTGACCTTGAAAACTCACTCATGAGACACCTGGAGGGCCTACGACAAAGGCCATTGGCATTTCTTTCTCCCAGGCCCGTAGGGGCCAGGTCACATAAACACGGTTTAAAAGGAAACTCAAAGTTCAGGATTTTTTTGGCCAACCGAGGTGGGAACGTGGGCTCCGTGTCCGCATGAGTCGGGTGTAAACACGACTTTTCAGGGGCAGACCTCCCCCCTGACCTGCCGGACACCCCCTCGGGGACAAGGCAGGAGGAGGGTTTCCCTCTGCCCCCATCGCCTGGAGGGGACAGGTCCGTGGGATCCAAGTGATGCTGAGCAGGTTGTCCTGCAGACCGCGCCTCGCCACAGTGAAGGACACAGCGGGCCCTCAGGAGACCACTCCTTACGCGGGGCCCGCAGCTCGCTCGCACGGCACCTAAGGGATCCACAACAGAAGCGTCTCGAGGAGAGGCGTCCGGAGTCACCTCTGCAGCGACAGCAAACGTGCAAACTGGCTCACAACTCACTCCCAGGCTGTCGGCAGCGTTTTCTTTTCCTTCTTATAGACTCTGTCCTGGGCTTTGCTCCTTGACTTAGCGACCACCAGCCCCCTCTCGGGACAGCAGACAACTTGGGCACAAACCGACGAGACGCGGGAGCAGGGCTTCGACCGCCAGGCAGGAGGCCACCGTGCTGAGCCGGTCTGCCTGGCCGGTCAGGTGCAAGAGCAGCCCACGGCCTCGAGGTCATTCTCCCAAGTTTTGACCCGGTAAGTCCTTAAAACCTTGAGAGCTCTTCATTGCTAAGTGACAAACTATTTCATAAAACATTTTTCAGCTGCTTTAAGTAGAGTAGGTGTCAAGCCCCTCCCTCCCCCATTCCCAGGAAAGCCTCCCGTGAGCCTCCATCCACCGCACAGGACACCAACGTCCCCGTGGCCCTGGCCGCCATGGGGGCCCTGGGCTCAGCAGGACCATGTCCCCACCACGGCTTCCACGGCCACCAGCCCGATCCACAGCCCATGCCCCAGCCTCCCCACCCCAAATAACAAAGGAACAGCACCCAAAGAGGGAGGCCAAAACGTTTAAGTTATTAAATCAAATATACAGAGTGATTCATTTAATATGTACATATTTACACAAATGCACTTTCACGAGGAGGGCTGGCGGGGGCTGGCAGGTGGGCAGCGGTCTGGCGCCCACGGCAAACGCTGACAGCTGCGAGGGGAGAGTCTGTGTGAAGGCACTTGTCACGAGCTTCAATACTGCCACCGTCCCGGGGGGAGAACAGAGCAGTCGGAAAGGGCACTTCTGAGAGCACAGTGCAGAGATCTCTACAGCGAGCGTGCCGGCAGGAGCGGCCGGGGACGGCAGACGGGAGGGGACTGACCGGGGAGCCAGCGAGGGGCCGCCCACGGGCCTCAGGCCACTCCGACCACCACAGGCCCCACCTCTGACCTCAAGCCCCAATGACAACCACAGGTGCCACCAACAGCCACTGGCCACACTGAACATCACAGTCCCAACAACAGCCTCAGGCCACACTGTCAGCCATGGGTGGTCCCACGGGCAGCCATGGGACCCAAAGACAGCCTCAGGACACACCAAAAGCCATGGGCCACACTGACAGCCACGGGTGGTCCCACCGACAGCCATGGGCCACACTGTCGGCCCTGCTGTCACCCATGGTGGTCCCACGGACAGCCATGGGTCCCACTGGCTCTTTGGCCTGCAGCCACTGAGAACCCCAAGTGAGGAATAAAAAGGAAGATTCTGTAAACAGTGCACCACCTCTGGGAACAAACGTTAAACGGTTTGGTGAGGACACAGCTGCCCTCTGCTCTCTCCCGCCACACAGCGAGTGTGACCCACGGAAACGTTACAAAAATAGCAACTATCCGGATACTCTGCTGTTCTCCGCCTGACAGTTATTGAATAATTTATACAAGATTAAAGAAACGTAGAAAATAAACATTTGTTTTTGGTTTTTGGTGTTTTTTTTACACAAAATAAAGAAACTATGCACATGGCCTCAGCCTCCTACGGTCCGGCAGGTGGCGTGGTGCCCAGCAAGGGTCCTGGGTCCCGGCCCAGCTGGCGGCCACTGTCCTACTCCTTGCCGGCACGGTGTCCATCGTGGACGCTCCTGACGGCGCGGTTGTCCACTTTGGGGCCCGAGGCCCAGCGGGCCGGCCTCCCGGGCGAGCAGCCGGGGTCTTTGGTGAATTTGTGCGAGAGGAACTTCTCGGCCTCCAGGGGGTCGGCCTCCCCGCGGCCCGGCTCCTCGTCCTCATCCTCGTCCCCGCCGCCCGCTGGCCCCGGCAGTGCTTCGCCCGCCCTGCGCGGCGGCGGCGTGAAGTTCTTGCACTGGTACAGCACGTCCTTGGGGCCGCCCGCGCCACCGCCCGGCCGCTCGATGGGGTTGCGGATGGGGTTGAGGGGTGCCCACTGGTTGTTGGCGCTCTCCTCCCTTGGCAGCCGGCTCCTCTCCCGCTCTTTCCTGCGCTTGCGGGTCCACCACACGCAGATGACTACACACGCCAGACACAGCACGCTGAACACGCCACACAGCACCGGCACCAGCAGACCTGGGCAGGTGAGGCCGTGAGGGGACCGTCCTGGGAGACCCAGGCCCGCTGCCCCTGCTTGAGGGGAGGGTCCCAGGACAGCGGCTGGGATGGCAGGGCTGGGGGAAGGGAGCGTGGGGGTGCTGGGCACCCTTCACTGGCAGGCATGGCAGGGTTTCAGTGTCCCACCTACTGAGCAGCCACAGGTAGGCCCCACCCCTCTGAGCCGCCTGTGCCTGAAAGATTCCTACTGGCCTGGGGGTCCGACGAGCCCTTCCCCCGCTCACCTGTGGAGGAGACACCCATGACAACTGTTTCCACCTTGACCTCGGTGACAGCCAGCAGCAGTGAGCTGTTCCCCCGCTGGGTGATGGCGGCCACAATGGCGTGAGCCGCGCTCTGGATCAGGCTGCTGTCGGGCAGGTCCCGTGCTGGGCTGAAGGACTGCGGCAGAGGACAGCGCTGAGAGGCACCCCCCGTGTCCAGGGTCCCGCACCCCACCCCAGCGGGAGCAGGACAGCATGCCTAGCCCTATGCACAGCCCCAGGGACTGTCGAGGCTCCCGGCCAGCTACAAAGAGGGATGCAGGGGGCTGTGGTCCTGTGAACAGGGCTGCACTGGGGAGGGCTGGGGACTAGGGTCCCTTGGGCTTCTTGGGAGGAGGTTAATTGGATGAGGGTCCTGCAGTGGGGACACCCCACCAGGCAGTTCACAGGGAGGCGGGTGTGGCCCGACCTGCCCTTTCCACTGAGCCCCTTGCACCTGGAGCAGGGATGGCTGTCCAGCCGGCGATGCCCACGGCCCCAAGGGCACCGCGAACCCAGCACTGCCCCAGATGCTGAAGCTACCCTGGGCCCAGGCCTCCACCTGTGTGGCCCCTGCCAGCCCGCCACTGGTACCCCACCAGCACCCTGAGAAAGGGCTCTGCCTCTTTCCCTCCTCTCTCCCTGCACACCCCTAAGCCACAGCCCCACCTGACGTGGTTACCCATTCACACCTGATACCCACCCAGGGCCCAGAGCAGCACTCTGAGGAGGCCGCCTTGGCCGAGGGCCTGGGCAGGTGCCCAGGCCTGGACCACACATCCCAGGGGCAGCCTAAGGCCACGGGCACCCCTCTCACCACAGACCTCGGGGGACACGGCCCAGACAGAACAGGGGACCAGGTGAGGAGGAGGCTACAAGAGAACGAGGCTTCAGCAACTACAATCCCACCCACCCTGTCTAGTGGAGCAGGCCCCTGGCCTCAGCAGCGGGCACCCCAGCCACAACCACCCCTCGCACTCAGCCCTGCAGCCCCCAGTTAGGGTCCCAGAGGAGAGCTCCCATCCCCAAAGGTCCCAACCCTCAGCCCATAGCCTCAGGGGTCTCATCTCCCCCTCCTTCTCCTGGAGGGACTCTCCAACCGTATCCCAATCTGTCCGCCCTAGGCCCCCACCGCTCTTTCCCTCTCTGGATGCTGCCTCTGCATCCCAACTCCTGCTGTCAGCTGGGGGCTCCCCCGGCTCCAGGCACTCCTGCCCAGAGCCCCAGCCTCCAAGGCTTCAGAGACCAAACCTGAGAAGGGGTGCAACCCAAGTCTGGGGTCCCAGCCACCACTTAGCACATGCTGCCTCTGAACCCCGTGCCCTGCCCCCACCAGCCCGTGGCACCTGCTGACCTGCCCCCCCCCCCCATTTCCATGGCCTGAGCCCGGCTCCCCGAGCACCTGCATCCACTGGCACAGACACCCACCTTCCATTCTGTGCCACATCGGGCACTGCCCCCCGCCTGCCCCTCTAACATGCTCTCGTGGGCCTCTGCCAGCCTGCTCTGGACCCTTCCTTCACTTCAGCAGACAGGACAAGTGACTCCACCCCACACCTTGCTCCACATCCCTCGAAAAGCTGATCCCGCTGGTTGCTGATTACCATCTCCCTCAGTCTCGAGCCGCTCCCAGCCCTTCCTGTCCACTCATGGATGTTCACGCACTTCCCGCCTGCCTCCTCTAACCTCCGCCTCACCCCACTGACAAACGCAGCCTCCCAGCTCGGCCATACACACTGGCCCCACCGAGCCATCTCAGCATCCAGCCTGGCCTGGGCTCCCACTATTCCTCCTCTGGCCCCTGCTGGGCCAACGCTTTTCCCTCTGCAGGCCCTGGCTCCACCAGCCTCCCACAAGGGCATGGGGAGATGCCACAGCCCCATCTCACACGACTGCACCAGGGGTAGACCCCAGAGCCCATGGGTCAGCCCATCTCCCCGAGGACCTGGGGACCAGTCTGGCCGGACCGTCTCCCTCAGCACCTCGCAGGAGCACATACAGCACCGGACCCCGGGGAGGGAAGGCTGAGCGCCCAGCACTCACCAGGGCCACCTCCACAGCACTGGTTCCTGAGGACGGCCGGTCACAGAGCAGTATGAGCAGGCGATCCCGGGCCACCGCCCTCGTGGCTGGCAGGGCACGGATCCCGGAGCAGATGGCGCCCACGGTGGTGCCCTGAGCAGAGATGGGCAGCACGTGAGCAGGGCCTGGGGGCCAAAGACCCAAGGCCACTTGTCTCCCAGCTGGTATGGCAAGCAGGTGGCAGGACACTCCTTACAACCCGTCTGAGCACACAGAGATGGAACACGGGGGGCCCAGTGGGAAGCTGGCTCCCCACACCAATCCAGCGCCCTCCACTGAGGACGAAGGCCACCATCACCAGCGTTGAGGCTGGGTGGGGCCTGGGGCAATACCCCCACCCACCCAGCCAAGCAGCTCCACCTTTAGGCCCGAGGGGGCAGGCCGGGGCCTCACCTAGTCCTGAGCCCTCCCTTCTGGGCTCAGCACTCAGGCCACAGAACTGCTGACAGAGCTGCACACTGGCCTGGGTCAGCCCTGGAAGGCCGAGGGGCCCCAATCAGGTGGCCCACGGCCACCACCTTCAGTCCAGGCCCCCTGGGACGACTGGAGAAACAGGCACCCAGGGCTGGGCCCACTGCTCCTGGCCTCCCCTGCAGCCCACACAGGGCACGCTGGGCCTAGCAGCCCCACTCATCTGACCCCACCAGGCAAAGCTCCCTGCGTGGCCGCTCTGAGGACAGACGGAGGCATTGGGCCCCACAGACGCCCGGGGCACCCGCCCACCGGCCGGCTCACCTGGGGCACTTGGTCGTGCTTGAAGCGCAGCGTGAGGCGCGCACAGTTGTTGTCCAGGTGGCCGGAGCGCGGCAGGCAGCGGGTGCTGGGCAGCAGGGTCTCCTCGGTGCCACACTCCCCCCAGGCCGCACAGGGCGGCTGCAGGCACTGGCCTGGGGCCTTCTCCTGGCACTGCTGCCCTGGCGGGCACTGGGCACTCAGGGTGTCAGGCCGGCCGGCCAATAGGCAAGGCTTCTGCCCGCACCACACCTGGGCCGGGCACACACACGGAGGAGCAGAAACAGGCACATGCAGACATGCACGGGCACCACGTGGGAGAGACAGACACGGTCAGCGAGTCCTGGGCTGTGCCCACCCCGCCGCCAGGGCTCCCAGATTGAACCCAGTGCCAGAAAGGACCCCCCCACTCAGAGCAGGAGGCCCTGACAGACAGCTGGGCCAGGCGGAGCCAAAGCCTTGGGCTTCTGGAGCCTGAACAGGGTTGAGCCTCAGTTTTCCAAGCTGTACAAGGGGAGGGTCTTGGTTGTGGCCAACGGCCTGCCTTCCTAAATGTCCAACAGAGGCAGAGGGCCACGGCCATGGCTCACCTTCACTCCCACCCCGTCGCTCACCCCCAGGACCAGCTCCCTGGTCCCCCAAGGTGAGTGCCAGGTTTACAGACCAAAGACAGGAACTCCCAGGACAGGGGCACTGGGACATCAGACCCCAGCAGGGCAAGGCTAGCTGGGCAGGCTCTCGGGCAGGTCCCCCAACGTACCTTGCTGCAGTCCCGGCGGCCGTCCAGGCAGCGGCAGCTATTACAGTCCTCCACCCAGGAGCTCCCGTGTGGGAAGGGCACGCCCTGCGACCAGCAGGACCTCCCGAACACAATCACTGTGAGCAGAGGAGGAGGGGTCAGCAGCGGGAGCCGGGCCCTGGAGGCCAGGTCTTGCCCACGCCCCCACGCAGTACAGCTCCACCTGGCACGCTGCCCCCTACCTACCCTCCTGGCACCGTGGGCCGGCCCGGCCCGGCGGGCAACTGCAGCGATAGCCGTTGATCTCATCCACACACGTGGCGCCATAGGCGCAGGGCGAGGACTGACATTCATCCACGTCTACAGGGAAGGTGGCCAGGCTCAGCAGGGAACAGAAAGGCCAGTGCCCACACACAGGTCCCGGGGGTGGCAGGGCATGGGGAAGGAGAGGAGGCCCAGCAAGTTGGAGGAGCAGCCCCTGGGCCAGCTGCAGCTGGGGCCTCGGTGTGCCCCGTTGGGTCTCTGGGCTGGGCCTAGCACTGTCAGTCACCAACCTGAGGTTTTAATAGGCACTTGCCCCCCATCCTCCTCCACCCGCCTCTGGAATGGGATTGGAAGGGGCCTCTGGGAAACAAACACCCCAGCCTAAACTATGGTCTATCACCTTATGGCCTGGCCCCCAGCCCTGGAGTTGGGGCGAGTGGAGGGTTCTGCTGGCAGGGCACAGGCAAATGGGGAAACTGACATTTGGAGCAAAACAAAAAGTGGCTGTGGCTTCAGGGTGTGTGGACATCCCCGACTCCCGATGCTTGGGCTGGGCTGGGAGGAGCTCCCAGGGCTGGGATCCTGACCCCCACCCCGCTGCCCCAGGCCCCTCACTGATGCGGCAGTCAGGACCCGCGAAGCCGGGCGCACACTCGCAGCGGAACCAGTTGACGCCATCAACGCAGATGCCGCCATTGTAGCTGCAGGGGAGAGGCAGATATCAGGGAGGCCCCACAGCAGGCCGAGCTCCCCGGGCCAGCCAGCCTCCAGAACCACCACTCACCAAGGCAGAGGATTACAGTCATTGGTGTCTGTGTTTGAGAAAAGAGAGAGAGAAGTAGGCATGGCATCTACCACCCTACGCCCCCGTGCCCAGCCTGGGGGACCCCAGACACGCAGGGTGGGAGGACTCTGCACTGTCCACACCAGCCCTCCATGACGAGGCTGGGAGGCTGGGAGGCTGGGAGCACAGGAGCAGGGACAGCTTCGGGAGAGAGTGGCCCCAGGCAGAGTCACAGAGGGTCCTATCCTGGAGAATGCCCCTAGCTCGGGGGACACACAGGCAGGTGCCTGGGCTGCAAGGTGAGTGCTCAGCAGGAGGTGATGGAGGCCAGGACATGCGGGGGGGGGGGCGAGGCTACAAAGCTGGGGGGCAGTCGCAGGGGCACAGCAGGTCTTGGGGTACCATTGTGCTTTGGTAGACAGGTACAAGGGACAAGTCCGAGGAGTGGAGCCAGGAGAGAGCCCACAGGCCTCCCCTGCCCCACGGCCCCCCACCCTGTAGGCCCCTCTTCCCAGCCCACAGCCTCCTCCACCACGCAAGCTCACTGTGTGTGCAGGTGCGGCCCTCCCAGCCGTCCCGGCAGATGCAGGAGAAGGAGTCCCCGCTGCCCACGCAGGTGCCCCCGTTCACGCAGGGGTTGGGCAGGCAGCTGCTGTTCTCAGCTGCAGGGCGGAGGAGGAGGACGTGGCTGCTCAGCTGGCCCTGCAGACCAGGGTCTCGACGCCACACCCCCACCCCAACAAGGGCGGACAGAGCCAGAACCAGGGCGCGGCCCGGCTGCGTGTCAGAGAGAGCGGCGCCCATGCCTGCCCCCCGGCTCTCAGGGCCTCCTCACCGATGTGGCAGGTGCTGCCCCTCCAGCCCGGGGGGCAGGCGCAGCGGAAAGTGTCCCCACTGTCGTAGCACGTGCCGCCGTTGCTGCAGGTATAGGCATCACACTGGAATTCGCCTGCGGGCACACAGGCCACTCAGCGGGCATGCCCCAGAGCCTCGGGCAGCCCCCCCGGGCGGCAGGGCCGGCGGGCACTCACGCGAGTGGCACGTCTTGCCCTTCCAGCCATCGTCACAAGCGCAGTAGAAGTCGTTGACCAGGTCGTGGCAGCGGCCGCGGCTGTGGCAGGGATCGGGAAGGCAGTCGTTGGGATCTGGGGGTGAGGACGCCGGTCAGCGGGGGGTCACCGGCGATCGGGAGGGCTTCCTGGGGGAGGGGGCACCCAGCCGGGCCAACGAGAGACAGAGAGGGCCTGGGAAGGAGAGCCAGGCAACAGGAGCAGGGACCAGGCCTGAGCATGGGTGGGAGCCCCCCAGCACAGACAGGCAGGCCAGGGAGCCAGGAGGGAGGGGCAGGTGCCCACTCACTGGTGTCGCAGAGCTCGCCCTCCCAGCCGCTGGGGCAGAAGCAGCGGAAGGCGTCCACCTCATCGATGCACGTGCCCCCATTGAGGCACGGCTGGCCCAGGCAGTCGTCGATGTCTGTGGGAGGCGGGGGATGAGCTGGCTACCCTGCCGCCCGGTGCCCACCCGCCCCACGGTCCCCAGCCACTCACTCTCGTGGCAGTAGGTGCCTGTGAAGCCACTGTCGCAAACGCAGGAGAAGTTACCCCCAGGCTGGCTGACACAGTGTCCATGCGGGCCACACACGCTGGACAGCGCTGTACCAGGTACCCTGGGCCCTGCCTCGAACCCGCAGCCATCAATCACTGTGGCAGACCAGATAGGGAAGAATCAGCAGTCCCAATCTCTGCAGGCTCTGCGCTCCGCCCCCACCACCCCATCTGCAGGCTCCGCCCCATCCCAACTCTGCAGGACCCACCCCATACTCTGAAGGCCCCGCCCCTGTCCCATCTGTTGGCTCCGTCGCATCCCCTCACCTCTGCAGGCTCCGCCCCCATCCTCCCAATTCTGCAGGCCCCACTCCACTCCCCCCACCGTCTACAGGCTCTCTCCCGCCTCTGCAGGCCCGTCCCTTGTCTGCCCCCCTGTGCAAGCCCCACCTCCATCTCTACAGGCACGCCCCTCCCCCACACCTGCAGGCCCCACCCCCACATCTGCAAGCCCCGCCCCCTCCTCCCACCTCTGCAGGCCCCTCCAGGGCACGGCTCCCTGGGCACGGAGCAGTTTTTGCCGCCCACGTCGTCGGGGCATGCGCAGTAATAGTCGCCCTCCAGGTTGTAGCAGCGGGCGCCGTTCTGGCAGGGGTTCGGCTCGCAGAAGTCGATGTCCACCTGTGGGGTGGCGGGCAGCCGTGAGGGCCCAGCCCCCTGCCCGCGTTCCTGGTCGAGGAGCCAGGCCTCCCATCCATAGGAGGAATCCTCGAGGCCGGCCCCGCTTGGTGTCAGAGCCTGAGGGTCTGCCCGCTGCCGGCGACTGTCCGCGTCAGCTGGACGGAAACACCTGCGGCTGCACGCCCCTCCCGCCGCCGGCCCCCAGGGCAGCGCGCTTCCTCTGCCTCCCCAGGCGGCATCCGGCCTTCGCCCCTCCTGCTGGCAGGAAGGCCAGCTCCTGACCCCTCCCTGACCGCCACATGCCCTGAGCCCAGTCTGTAGGTCCTTCCAGAAGCAGCGCTACCAGGCTCCACGGCCCCAGACCCAACCTCTACCCTGGGCTCCAGGGAGCCTGCTGGTCCGGAGCCCTGCCCCCTCCCACCCGTCACTCTGCCCTGCAAAGGCCAAGGCAGGACAGAGGGAGGCGGCGGCATGAGCCACTGGGGAGCATCACCTACGCCTTGCCAGGAGCCACAGGGAACACGTGCAGCCCTCATGACCCCAAGCACCCCCACCCCACCCTAGGGCCCCTTTCAGGCTGCCCACACATTCCACGCCATCAAGGCCACTTGCTCTCCAGTCACAGACAAATGGAACACCTGGGCAGCCAGTGACCTGCCAGGTTCCTGGCCCAGCGCACAGGAGTGCTCGTCAGGACCAGCAGGGGCCTTGGCCCTCCCCCTGCCCCCCGCATCCTGGCACTTGGGACCCTGTGGCCCTGGCCTCGGTCCAGGACTGAACCCCACATACTCTGTAGAGCCCCCCCCCATAGGAGCCCCTCCCAGCCAACCCTGGCACCCGGGGCAGCACTGGAGCAGAGGGTAGGGCAGTGCCAGCGGGCCTCACCTCGCAGAGCGGCCCCGAGAAGCCCTTGGGGCAGTGGCAGCGGAAGCCGTCCACCAGGTCCTCGCAGAGGCCACCGCGGCAGGGGCTGCTGGCACACTCGTCCAGCTCTCGCTCGCAGTGCCGGCCGCCGAAGCCCCGCGGGCACACGCACTGGTAGCCGTTCACCAGGTCCTGGCGAGGGGGCAAGGGGCAGGTGAGCGTCCTGCAGCTCCCCAGTGCACAACTGCGGCCCCACGCCCCACCCACGGGTGTGCAGGGGGCCCATAGCACCTTACCTTGCAGGTGCCTCCGTGCTGACACTGCCCACGACAATCGTTGATGTCTGGAGGAGAGGGGCGGGATCATGGGCCGGTCCTTGAGCTTCCCCAGCCCCGCCCCCTGCCACCGCCCACCATACTGACTGATATGGCAGTTGACGCCCTTCCAGCCCGGGATGCAATCACAGTAATAGCCACCAATCAGGTTTTTGCAAGAAAAAGCATTAAGGCACGGCTTCCCTTCACACTCATTGGCGTCTGTGAACGAGACAAGGGGCAGCGATGGGGCCTGGGCCCCCCTGGCCCTGCGTCTGGCACCCGCAGCCCCAGCAACAGCAGCCGCATGCACAGTGCACAGACCATGCACACATGAGCCCTGTGGGGCCCTTACCCAGCTGGCAGGTGGCCCCCACCCACTGCTCGGGACAGATGCACTCGAAGCCATCCACCTGGTCCACGCAGGTGCCCCCTGCCGCGCACGGGTTGGAGGCACACTCGTCAATGTCTGCGGAGGGACAGAGGGAGAGGCTGAGGGTGTGGGGAGGCAGGGCCCAGGCGAAGAGGCAGGTCACACAGGGATGGGAGCCTGTGGGGAGGATGGCAGAGCACCAGCTCTTCCTGCCACTCCTTCCCCCACCATTTGGTCCACAGCCATGTGGATGGACTCAACCACTGTGCCCTCATCCACCCCCCACCCTCTAGAACCCCTCACATGCCAGGCTGGAGCCCCCACACATACTCGAGTGGGCACTCACCAAGCGCACAGGTGGGTCCACTCCAGCCCGAAGGGCAGTGGCATTCAAAGCCAGAGGGCACCTCATGGCAAGAGCCCCCGTTGGCACACGGATTGGACGTGCAGGCGTGCTCGGCTGCGGTGGGAGCCAGAGGTGGGGGTCAGGTGGGGTGGCAGCCCAGGCCCCCTGTCCACCGGGGCTCCTCCCCAGCCCCCAAGGCCCCAACGCGGGAATGAGGGGGTGTCTACCGCACAGAGACCCAGGAGATAGGCCCAGCTGGGCTCCCCGGACCAGCACATGCCAGATCCTGACGTACCGCGCTCGCAGTTCTTGCCCGAGTAGCCGTCGGGACAGGCGCAGCGATACTGGTCGGGCTCAGCGTTGATGCACGTGCCCCCGTTGGTGCAGGGGTGGTGGCTGCCACAGTAGTTCAGGTCTGGGGGCAGGGAGTTGCTCAGGAGCCAGGTCCCGCCCGTCACTCCTACCTCCCCCGAGGTGACCGCACCCCGGCATCACTGGCCACCACCTACCTTTGTTGCAGAGCAGGCCACCCCAGTTGGTCTCGCAGTTGCACTGCCAGGGCTCCACGCAGCTGCCGTGCACGCAGCCAGGGTAGGGGACGCACTCGTCACAGAACCTCCCCTGCCAGCCATAGCTGCACCTGGGGAGGCGGGGGGTGAGGCCCAGTGGGTGAGGGTGGAGCTGTGGCCACAGCCAGGGTGGCTCTGGGAGGCAGGCGCAGGGTCCCATGGGTTACCCCCCGGGCGGGCGGCCTCGGCCTTTGAACTGGCGCAGGCCCCAGGCCAGGCAGGGGTTATGGCCCGCCGGCCAGCCTGCGCCGTGTCACGGGCACTTCCTGGCCACTGGCCTCGGCCGGTCGGCCGCAGCTGTCCAGTCACTCCTCTCTGAGCTATTTTGGGACTCACCCCTGAGCAGGGCCCCCGGAGCAGGCGCCGGGAAAGGAAGGCCCTGCCGGGACCCCAGGCACGAGAGCGCCAGCTCAGCCACGCTGGGGCTGCCAGGGCTGGGCTACACTGGGGCCGGCTGGACATCAGGAGAGGGCTCCTGGCCTGGCCCGCTGTGTGACCTTGGGTACAGCACGTGACTTCACCTGTAACTCAAGGGCAGTGACTTCTCTCTCCCGACAAAGCCCCGTCAAAGGCCCAGCTCACAGTGGGGAATACTGAAGCCCAGACTGTGCTAGGCCAGTCCTGTGGGAGGCCAGACTCAAAGCAGTGCCTGACCCCGGGGGAGTCACCACACCCTGGCAAGTGGCCTCGAGAGGCCTGGCCCTGCCCCATGCTGTGAGCCAGTGTCCCCTCTGGGAGGTCCTTCAGGAGGAGGAGGGGCAGGAGCCCTGGACAGAAAAAGCAGGCAGGCCGTCAGTCCAGGCCCCACCCCAGGCCCACGCTGCTCCTGGGGACAGGGCTGGCCACCCCTCCAGAACAAGGGCTCTTCTGACTTGGGAGCAGTCCCGTCAGCGGGGACAGCCCAGCGGACTACCCTCCAGGCCCTGGACAGGACCCCCAGCGGCTCCGGCCTGGAACTCAAAAGTCCTGTGGGACGGGAGTGACGTCCAGGCCATGTAACTTCCACACCGGCACGCGCCACGTGAATTTATTTTTGTCAAAGGAAGGAGCCACGGCCCTTCCTGGGCCACTCCCGGGCCCCGCAGCCAGCCAGAGGGGACGCGGTGGCCCAGCGGGCGTGGGGACGGGCAGACGGAAGCTGGCGAGAAGGGCTCCACCATGCAGCCCCCATGCACGGGGAGGTCCACGCCAGCAGCAGCCGCACATCCCCACCCGGAACCTTGCCTCCAGGTGACGTGGGGACACCCAGACTCGGGGCAGGCAGTGATATGCCTTGGGTCACCCGTCAGGGAGCAGCAAGGCTGGCCTGAGCCCAGACCCGGAGGGTCCCAAGGGTGTGCTTGCAGCCCTGGGTGGGGCAGCCCTCAGCAGGCCCCCCTCCCAGGCTTCCCCAGCCTGCGGCTCCAGAAGCCCAGGGAGGAGGCGGCAGGAAGGCACGGCCATCTCCGTGACATCCGGTGGGGGGTGTGTCCTTGCACTGCAACCTGAGCCCTGAGCCACCCGAAGCAGCTGGGCCTCACCCACAGGGCCAAGGAGAGGGGAGGGCGGGGGCCCACCGACGTGCCCCCTCCCCACCAGGCAGCCCGTCCAGGGAGTCCTGCCTCATGTCCCCGCACAGCCCATACCAGCAGTGGGGGGCGAGAAAGAGCGACCCCTCTCCCACCTCATCCCACCCCGGCTGCTCAGTTACTGGCCGCCCAGGGCCACTGGCACGGCATCAAGGTTGTGCACTGCAGCGGGTGCCAGGCCAGGGCGTGCAGGCTGAGCACCAGCCCGCTCTGCTCACTACCTGCAGCCCGTCTGCCCGGAGTTCCCAGGCATGCACCCATCACACAGGTCAGAGGGCAGAGAGCCAGCCCGGCACCCGCCTCTCCCATTCAGAACAGGGGTCTAGGGGTGCGTACCCCCTGAGACACAGACCCACCCCCTGCCAGGTGCCCTCTCACCCTGCAGTGCTCCCCATAGCGCCTTGAGGCTGCTCAACTTGTCTGAGACTGTGCAGTGGAAGGGACCGGGCGGGTGAACCCTTAGCCCCCACACCTTCCCTGGGCAGCCTACCCCCCTGCCCGCCCTGGACTAGCCAGGACTGCTCCTCACACCACCTCCCAGGTCACAGACACCCCTGGACAAGCAGAGAGATCATACTCCTTCCTGGCATGCAAGTCAGCCAGTTCCCAAAGTTTGCTCTCCTGTCCAAACTCAATGCTGTGTGACCCTGTGGAAGTTACTTAACTGCACTGTGCTCAGCGTTCTTGTCTGAAAAATGCATATGGAAGCAAACCCATGCCCCTGGGATCAGTGAGACCCAAGACGGGGGCAGAGGGCTTAACTCACCCCCAGCTGCTTGTCTTTCTGCCAACTTGCAGCCCCTCCTAAGGGCTGAGAGCATCCACCCGGTCCCCCAGCCCCGTCTCCCAGCCTATCCTCATGCAGCCCCCAGCACCCACCCCTGCCTGCACCCTGGAAGAGTGCACCCCTCTGCGCCGCCACAGGCCGAGCGGCTCACCCGCTGCTCCTCCCCACTCACCGCCACCCGACCTCGCCCGTCTGGGGTCTCTCCCCCCCCCCATGGCCTCCGCTGTCCACATGGGGCTGCTGCCATCCCTCACTCTCCTGTTCCCTCTGATCCCAGCCCATCCTGTGTCGCCTCCTGTCCCCTCTGCTGGCTCTGACCACTGGACCCCTCATCCCTCCGTCTGCCCCAGCCCAGGCCTCTCCCCACAAACCCCTCAGGGAAGCGCAGGGAAGACATCACCCCAGAATGGCACCTGCCCGTACCCCTCCTGCCAGCCTCAGTCACGGCGGCTCTGTGGTTTAGAGGCACAAGCTAGAAGGCTTGGGGTCTTCCTCGACTCCCCACTCTACCTCTCAGCCCTACATCAAATCCACTCCAGGATGTCCGCAGGACCACCCACCTCTCCACCTCCCACCCCTGAAGCAGCCTCCCGGCCTGGCCCTTCCCCACACTGCAGCTGCCCTGGCCCTTCCATCCGCCCCTGCCCACTCTAAACCCTCGGCAGCCCCCTCTTCTCTCCCAGGTCCTGCCTCCACGCTCGCAGGCGCTCCCTGTCCCTCTGTGGCTTCTGTGCCTGCTCTTCCTGTGCTGCGGACGCCCGTCCTCAGTGGCTCTCAGCCTCCAGGCCTCCTCCTGCCGGGCATCAGTGTCCAGCCCACGTCATGTGAAAGGGCCCTGGCCACCCTCCCTGGTCCCCTGCCACACTGTTCCTGTGGGGCTGTCGCCATGGGGCACAGGCCAGGCTCTGAGGACATGCATCTCCCCTGCGCTGATTCTAAGCTGCATGGAAGCAGGGCCAGCGTCCCCCACTCGGTGCTCATCCCCGATGTCCAGCAGTCGGCCAGTGGCTGTGAGGAGAGCAGGCGCGCGTGTGGGGAGTAGGGGGCGGAGGGGCCAGCACCCAGCACTCACCTGCACTCCCCGGGCACAGCACATCCCCCGTGGAGCAGGTTACACCCTTGTTTACACACGGCTGCGAACAGAGCAGACAGAGAGAGGCACGGATGCGGCCAGCCTGGCACCCGCGGCCCTGCGGGAGGCGCCAGGCAGCAGCCCTCGGCGTGGTGGCTCACCTTCCTTGCACTCCTTGCCCATCCAGCCGTCCATGCAGGCCTTGTTGCCGTACTGGTCGCAGGTGTAGTGGCCAAAGAAGTCGTTGCGGGGCCGGCAGAACTTGTTGCAGGTGGCGCTGTAGTAGTTCTCGTCGCAGCGCACACGGATCTGCAGCTCCAGGTGCGCCACGTGGCCGCTGAAGTGCAGGCTCTTCCAGCGGTCCTCGGGGTTGATCATGCCCGCGTGCGACACCCGCTCGATCAGCAACTCCTCTTGGGGAGGCGTCAGAGTCAGCCCGGCTCCCCGGGGAAGTGCCCCGACCCCGAAACCAACCCCGCCCGCAGCCTCAGGACGGTGGGCACGGCCGGGGGGAGGGGGGCTGCGGGGGCCGGGGAGGGCGGCCACGTCCCAGGACAGCAGGACGCGCAGGGCCTAGAGAGGACTTCTGCCCGCACCCCAGAGGCACTCGGGGCCGGGCCAGGGCAGGCGGGAGGCCCTGGGAGGGGCTGCAGAGACCACGGCTCCTCAGGGGCGGCACGAGCTCCTGCGAGGCCGTGAGCCGCGCATCCCCGCCTGTGCCCCCCCTCGGGCACCGTGTCCACCTCTCCCCGCGTGGGATGTTGCTGGGCTGCCCCTCTCTCTGACTCTCTACGGGATGGTTCCCAGCAGCAAGCACATCGCTACTGCCCCACCTTAAAACAAGCCCACGGCTGGGCCTCCCTTCAAATGGAGCCACCGCGTCGGCGGGCGGCTGAGGGCAGGACCGTGAGACCCTCCCGTCGGCCCCTGCACCGGTTTGGGATTCTCCACAGTAAAAGGCTAAGGAACCCGGGTCCCCTGCCCTCCGTCCCACCGCGCTAAGGCCTGGGGGACCCACAGCCAAGTAGGGCCTGGTACCCTGCGCCCCACCCAGCCCGGCCGTCAAGGGACCCGCTGACGCATCCCCGTGCCGCCCTCCACCCGGGAACACTCCTGCCCTGAGCCACCTGTCCCCATGCCCGCCTGGGGCCCCCAACTGCACTCCCCGCCCACCCCTCTGTGTCCCCTGAGCGTTGTCACCAGTGGGACCCAGGGTTCTGCCTGACTCCGCACCCAAGCGCCCATGTAACATCACCCCCATGCAGCACGCCCAAACCGCGTCCTGGCCCAGGCCACAACAGCCTCTCCATCCGCCGGCTCCTCGGCCACCCCAACCGCACTTTCTCACCACCGTCAACCCATCAGCAAGCCCTGCCTCTACCTTCAGAGGGGCCAGGGCCCTCCTCACCCCGCAGGCTGCCCTGGGGCCAGGTGTCCCCACCCTCGCCACCTCGATTCACATGGCAACCTCCTCAGCGGCCCGTGACCTGACCCCAGCCTTGCTGCCTTCATCATTCCCTCCCAGCCATGTGGGTCCTGTGCTGTTCCTTAAACACATCAGGCTCGCTCCTACCATAGGACCTTTGCATATGCTGTCCCCGCCGCCTGTGGGGCTCCTCCCTGTCTGTCCATGGGAGACGTCTCTGCCCTCCCACCACAGGGCTCCACAGGCCTCCGTGCACAGGCTGGCCGCCCAGCAGGTGAGCCTCAAGGGCAGGGTCACCAAACCCCATATTCCAGGACAGACAGGCAGAGAGGGGGCCACAAAGCCAGAGAGCCTCTTGGGGGTGCCCCACTCCACCATGCCACTGACATGGCCCCAAAAGGACATGCCCATTAGGAGAACACAGATGAAGCCGAGATTGGGGAGGAAGATAGCACACGTATAGCTCTGCAAATCACAAACATGGCAGAGCTTCCTGGCAGCCAAGGCAAAAAGGGAAACAGTCCACAAGATCCTCAGGACAGAGGCAGCTTTGCTGGCATGTGGGCTTTTGTCCCCAGCAGACAGAGGACCAGGAGCCTGGCTGCATGCATCTCTGTGGCTGAGAGGGGTCAGCCTCCCGGTGCCCTGAGGGGGGCCCTGCAGACAGCAACCCACCAAGGCCACCCAGCCCAGGGCTAACTCACCATCCGGGGTGGTGTCGTTGTCCCAGTCCCAGGCCTCGACGATCAGGGTGAAGGAGCGCTGCCAACAGGGAGGGGGCCATTCAGGTACGCAGGGCCCCCACCTGCCTGCTGCTGTACAGATGGGGTGCCGCCCTGCCATGCCCCAGCCCCTGCCCCCTCCAGTGCCCCCGACTCTGACCCCTGGGCCTGTCAGGGCTCTCCCTCCCCAGCAAGGACCCCCCTCCAGCGTCCTCGCTGCACCCCCCTCCCATCTCATTCCCCCCCGCGCACCTCCCCCCCCACCCCCGGCTCTGAGGAACAGCCTCAGGCCACATCTCAGACCCCTTGATGACCCACTCAAGGGAGGGAGAGAGGCTGCCCCTCCAGGTCACAAAGGCTCAGAGAGCTGGGCTCTGGGCCTCTGCGGCCCCAGTGGCCCACACCTGGCTTAAGTCAGCATGGAAAAAAGAGAGTGACCCAGGTGGAGCAGCGGGCAGAAGGCACAGTGGAAATGGCCACAGCCAGGTCCCCCGGGGCCTGGGAGCAGAGGATATGGAGTGGGAGCACCCCTCAGCACCCCACTGGGGCCTGACCACAGTTGGGAACACAAGGTCCTGCTGCAGGCCCCCCAGAGGGGGATGATGGCTGTCGCCACCCCAGGTGGCCCTCCGCCACGCCCATGGGGCCACAGGGCAGAGAGTGTGCCCACTGGCTGCCCCCCTCCGAGAACAGGAAAAGGAGCAAGAACAGACAGGGAAACTGAGGCCTAGGGACTGCCTGGCGCAGCCTCAGCCTATGGTCGCTGCTGCCCCGTCCCCTCCTCCCAGGACCATCTGGCCCCCGTGCCCCAAGCAGTGTGATGGGGAGAAGTCACTGAGCGACTCCAGGATCCACTCCCTCCACGAGGATGACCAGAGCCATCACGCAGCCATGCGCTTGTCAGTCATAGGCACATGCCAGGCAGGAGGGACAAGCCTGGCCCCTCACTGCCAGCTCTTTCCTGCCCAGGATGCTCCTGGTCAGTCCAAGGGCTCGGCTGCACCTTCAGACCAGCCTCGAACATGCTGACCGCCCCTCCACCAGCCCTGGCTCGGGGCCCACAGCACAGGGCCACCTCTGGGCCACACCAGGCCGGCTTCCCACCCCAGTGGGCACTGCACTGGGGAGCCTAGAC
Source organism: Equus caballus (assembly GCF_041296265.1). NCBI lineage: Eukaryota > Metazoa > Chordata > Mammalia > Perissodactyla > Equidae > Equus > Equus caballus. The sequence continues at coordinate 59,242,724 of NC_091707.1, forward strand.
TCCTCTCACGCTCAGCACCCCACCCGCCAGCCCCTGCAGCCTGGCTGTGCCCGGGAAACCCAGAGCCCCTGCCCCATGCCTCCATCTGCTCGTCCCGTTCTTGCACCTCCAACAAGACAGCCTCAGGGACCCGGGCACTGACCCACCCTGGATCCCACTCGGCCCCACCCACACTGCGCCCCTGCCCTGAGCCCAGCCCCCACCAGCGCCTCACCCCAGACACCCAGGAAGACCCACAGGACCCCACACCCCCCCAGGAGCACAGGTTGTAATGAGG